>NC_060045.1:11025490-11697898 GCF_905333055.1 Maniola jurtina
CCATTGGATATCGCGATAGTAGCGAACCAAAATAACTTTTACGTATGCAGACGGATACAACAAGTGGCAGTATCGCGATTGTGTCGCCACTGAATGCTGCAAAAAGTTTCCGTAAGCGACCACCCTAAAAGGAAACAGCAAACGACCATAAATTCTTGTAAGCACAAAGAGACAAATGAAAAATGACATTAAACAATAGTCACGTCCTGTTCCAAGTTGTGCAAGATCCGAAAAGGATTTAGGAGGCCCCCGGGTGCCTTAAAGTGTCCGAGCGAAATAACCTCGCGAAATATTAACGATATCATTTCAATTTGATAAATGGAAATCTTGTTGTCGTCGTGAAAGTTTAATGTGATCGTAATATTTGGTAGATTAGATTTAATTTTAACATGGGTACCTTCAAATCAAGTGTGAATAGGCAACTTCTAGGCAAGCGTGCTCCATCTTAGGCTGCATCATCATTTGCTAGCAGGTCTGATTGTTAATCCTTGGTTTATCCTCTACTTGTCTGTGAAAGTCCCGTCAAAATGGGCTTAGCCATTTTATTAGCCCGTTCAAACAGGCAGACACTTCAATTTTATTTATTAGTATAGAATAGATTAAGTAAGACTGGAAAAAAAATTTTTTTTTTCATTTTTATTGTTCAGATAACAGAAAAATAGATGGTGTCTTTCTGACCGAATTTCCACCAAATCTGAAGTGGATTTAAAAGCCCCAAGTGACTTAAAGTGTCCAGACGTGGTCTCAAGAAAATACTTACTGACGATAAATTATGTTTGCACTTCGATAAAATTTTCAGTCTAACGCATTCTTTGTCTGTGAAAAGAATGTCTTTATTTTTCTACTGCAGATTTTAATGCAGACTCTTTATAAAAAGCGCAGTAGTGCTCTTGAAATAGAACAATGTGTTCGTGATCAAATTCGAGGCCTAGATCTAGTAGTTTTTATAATTCGTTCTGTTTATGTATTTTTTTATGTTTATATGCAACGTGAAAGGCAATAAAGTTTATGATTTGATTTGATTCAGTTGTCACATGTTATTCATTTGGAGGGGGAAAGAACAACTGCATGAGTCAGGGTTTGTTAACCTTAATAACCTTAATCACAGAGGTATGGATTTTAACTTGTAAGACCCACTTTGTTGTTTATTTGTGGTCAAAATTTAACGGTAACCGTAACGCCGCAACTTTAACCGTGGCATCATGTGATTAGATCTTAGTTGATAGCCTGTATTCGGGTAACTGAATCTATACTAATATTATAAAGAGGAAACCTTTGTATTTTTGTATTTTTGTATGTTTGTATTGAATAGGCTCAAAAACTACTGGACCGATTTCAAAATTTCTTTTACCATTACTTAGAGGGATTGTTCTGAATCCGTATAGGCTATATTTTATCCCGGAAAAAAAATAGGATTTTTCGTGGTAGTGTCCACCCGTGCGAAGCCGGGGCGGGTCGCTAGTGATTTTATATATCCGATCACCGGTTACAAATTTTTACGTATGAATATTTACAAGTATTTATGTACAAATATTTACATATTCCGTTAAGCGTTACGACTATTTACGTAGGAGTCAGGGAGCTAA
The DNA here is from genome assembly GCF_905333055.1 of Maniola jurtina. Taxonomy (NCBI): domain Eukaryota; kingdom Metazoa; phylum Arthropoda; class Insecta; order Lepidoptera; family Nymphalidae; genus Maniola; species Maniola jurtina. The sequence goes on from NC_060045.1 coordinate 11,027,077, forward strand.
GGTTTTGTGTGGAAGCTTAAGTTTGCCAAAGATGGATGCACTCGGCGTCGTTCATTACATTAAAGATACAAAATGGATTCAGAAGGCCCCAGAGTAACTTTAAGTGCTCGGACGCGAGATATATCAAGAAAGCGCTCAAAGACTATAAATAATGTTTACGCTTCGATAAATTTTAACGCTGTTGTTGCCTGAAATAATAATTTATCTTGGATTCTATATATTTTTTTAAACAAACAAACTATTCTGGTTAAGATATAGTTGCATGACAGCTGTTTAAAGCTATGTTACGGTTACGGTTAAACTTATAAAAACAAAGTGGGTAATACAAGTCAAGGTTTGTTAACTCTAGACCAAAAAATACCTTTAACTTTAATCATGGAGGCAAATAATACTATGGTTACGAGTACTAACACAACCCACTATTTCTAATTATATTAGTTCCTTTACTAAGTTGCCTGAAAGAGGTCTATGTACGTAGCGATAAGACTTCCTATTGATATTGTACAGATTTTCAATTTCATTTTTTCAATTGTTATTTAAATATTCAATACTGATTCGTGCAATCCATTGTGTTTTTTTATTGACGGTTAAAGATAATGGTTAACGTAACGTAATATCACCTAACCGCCTATCATGCAGCTGGACTTATCCATATATCTAATTGCATTGGGTCCGTGTTTCCTTACAAGGTTTGTAAGCAAGTGTGAAAGAAAGAAAATTAAAGGCCAATTTTTCCCCGTGCTTTTATTTGTTGCGACCTGGATATGTCGTGCAATTTAAAAGCGATTCGATGCCAATTAGCGCCCGGTGCCGAGGTCGGGCGCCTTATTAGGATACCATTAAAACTGATGCTGTAGAGCAAGGACGCATTATGGTATTATGAAGCGTGCTCTTGGAGTGTATTACAGAAATGCAGTTTCTATTTTCAGTCCCTTTATACCTACATTGATTGATCTATTGAATAGAAGAGATTTTTCAATTACAGTTGAATATCTATATTTTTTTTTGTTAAAACGAAAAGTTCAATCGTACATTAAGACTGCTTTTAAATTCATAAAGATGTGATACATATACAATGGTCAGTGACTAGTTCCATCCCGCGACTTCGTCCGCATTTATATAAGTATATTTTATAAAATTACTATGAAACCCTTTAGTAGATTTAGAGAGATTTCACATGCAGGGATTTAGTTCCCTATGGGAACTGTTTGATTTTTCGTGGTAAAAAAAGCTTATGATTGTCTTTGGGATGCCTTCAAATCGGTTAAGCACCGTGAAAAGGTGATAGACGGTCACAATTTCACATTCATAATAGGTATTAGTAATGAATGGATATCATTACCCATATTATAAATGCGAAAGTGTAGTTGTTTGATAGTTTACGAGTTTGTTGGATTGTCCTTCAACCACGCCGCAAAGACCTTGACAGCGAGAGGCTACTTTTTATCCCAGAAAACGAAAAATTCCCACGGGATTCAAAAAATCTAGATCTAGACTAAGTCGTGGGCATCAACTAGTAAAAGATTATAAATAAAGTGTAGGTTTCTCGTTATATTTCTCTTTGAATAAACGTATGTTTGCGCTGTTGGTTGATATACATAAAAGCGAATAAATCCATTTCGCCTATTTGCCTTTGAGCTACCGAGGGTCGAATATGAATGCTATTAAAATATATTTGATAAAACAGTATATCCCATATTTGTTTGCGGATTTGTGAACATAAATCATGCATATTTACGATATATATAGTTTATGCCTAAAACGATTAATTGGCCAAATATTTATTTGGAACCAAAATAATATTTTGTTCAATAAAAATAAAATATACGTACAAATACATAAAGTTGAAGCATTTTCTGTGATATTGAAATAACTGCCTTTGATTGAGTTCAGTTATGGTTATATTTCACTTTATGAAAACCCAAACAACCAATCTTCTATGCGTATATAAAAAGATTTTGTCCTGACTAACTCATTGATCTATCAATCACTGGGGTTCAAAAACTTAAAATTTTGACGGTAAGTTTCTTTTTAACCCCCGACCCAAAAAGAGGGGTGTTGACGTGTGTATCTGTGTATCAGTGTATCTTTCTGTGGCATCGTAGCTCCTAAACTAATGAACCGATTTTAATTTAGTTTTTTTGTTTGAAAGGTGGCTTGATCGAAAGTGTTCTTAGCTATAATCCAAGAAAATCGGTTCAGCAGTTTGAAAGTTATCAGCTCTTTTCTAGTTACTGTAACCTTCACTTATCGGGGGTGTTATAAATTTTTAATTTACATTTGTTTGGTGTAGGATTTTTGGAAATTCAACACCTATTGAGGCTAATACATATCAAAAATAGCAGAACCGGCAGGATTCGAACCTGCGTTTTCTGGCAAACACGCTCAGTGCCTTGACCGCTTGGTCACAGTTTTTCTACCACTATCGAAATGTGTATGTTCACTCAGTACTGAAGCGACTGTTGAAGCACCTTGCTCCTAGAAGTGTAGGTAAAACACCATCATAAAAATTATAAATACCTACTTTTTGTTACGAAAAAATAAATGGGATTTTGCAGGCAAAGACTAGTACACAATAAACACTGTAACTATGATTTTAGTGCAGTAGAACTCTGTTGGCATTGTACGCATCTAGAGCAAAGCTTTTAATTAAGTTCATAAACAATATGAAACATGTACTGTAATAACATACGAACTCATTATCTATTTTGGCACTCGTTGCAGAAATTCAGTTTATACGAAAACATTTTGTAATGCTACACACAGTGTTTAGTGATATAATCTTCTTCAAATATCTCTATATTGTACCTACTAGTAGATACTATGCTAAAAAATAAATTTAAAAAAGCAATAAAACCATCTTCTCATTATTGACTTTCTAATGAAAAAGGTTATATATAACGGACACAGAAAGATTTTTGTGTTGAAGATTATTTATTGTATGCACTGGATTGCAGACACCAGTTCAGCCTGCTTCCATTTTAAACTGCATCATCACTTACCATCATGTAAGATTACAGTCAAGGGCTAACTTGTATCTGAATTAAAAAAAAATACCTCATACTTGTAGGTAAAGAGAGAGCTTAGGTACCTATAGACTGAGTGACTGGCGAAAATTATATCGTCAACTTCTTCATTACCGGACGCCATGAAGCGTTTAGTCTGGCAGCAATTACTAGACTCATTAAATATAAGATGCAATTAATAAATCGGTGATTAAGAATATATTAGAGGAATATTAATAGGGACCATAAGCTGCATCGCTATTTTCACTGCGATGGTACGTAAACGGGATGGGGAATTGTTGATCGCTGGGTTCTCATGTAATTTGCTTAATATCTGCTTACTAAATAAAATCAATATCCGAGCACCAAACAGCTATCACTCCTTTTATACCTCCTCGCACCCGAACAGTCTTCGGTGCCAACTCCATCATTCCTCGGTTATGTAAATTATCCAACAAATTCAGTCGATATCAACATAAATTCTCCTGGCACGTTTCGCAAACTAATCATTAGAAGCCAATCACACTGATTGTGTTAGGAAGGCATTATTCTGTGAACTAGTTCTTAGATATATTTTTTTAAATTATTACTTCTTCCCTATAGATGTAGATTTAATTTGAATTTATTTATTTTTTGTTTTCTTTATTTCGGTGAGCTGTTTTTGGCTGTTTTTTCGAATTATTTTACTTATATACGATTAATTATAAGTTAACCATGTAATTTATGTGAATGTGCATGTAGTGTTAACTTCGTTGGGACGATGACATAAAAAAGTGGCGGGACCAAACTGGATGCTCAAAGCCAAAGACAGAGCAAAATGGAGTTCTCTGGAGGAGGCCTTGACCTGAAAAGGGTTCTTCACAAAAATATTATTGTACCTACTAAAGTTAAGATATTTAAATTATTTACTTTAATTCATCTAGTTAGTACTCTAAGTTATATTTAATAATCTCTATTGTAAAAATATTTGTGAAGAAATAAAAGGCTTTTTATTTTTCATTTTATTTTATTTATTAGTGTTGACTTTTAAGTGATTTTACGTACATGTTACCTCTAAATTAACTTTATGTAATTCAGGATATGTTTTTCAAAAATTGCTAGCGAACCTTATTAAGACCAATCGATACTAATATTATAAATGTGAAAGTGTATTTGTCTGTCTGTCTGTCTGCTACCTTTTCACGGCCCAAAAGTTTAACCGATTCTCACGAAATTTGGTACAGAGTTAGCTTATATCCCGGGGATGGACATAGGCTACTTTTATCCCGGAAAATCAAAGAGTTCCCACGGGATTCCTAAAGACTTAGGTATCCGCTTAACCGATTTGTATGAAATTCGGTACCGAGGTAGCTTGCGTCCCTGTAATTGACATAGGCAACTATTTATCCCGGAAAATGCAACAGTTCCCATGGGATCTTTAAAAACCTAAATCCACGCCGACGAAGTCGCGGGTATTCCTTAGTAAAAAATTAATTAAAATAAATCTAGATTACTTATCTAGTAGGATTGTTATCCCAGGTAAATACACCTATTTAATGAGAATTTTCAGTTTAATACAATACATAAAACCAAATAAAAAGTATATATATGCTCATGCACAGACTCGCGTATTAATGGAACAATCGGAGCGTTAAAAGTGGCTCCGCGCGCCTTTCAGAACTTGAAATTCATAACTTTGTTTAAAGCCGCTCCAATTAAACCTTGAAAACGTTTTTGTTCGAATCAAATTATGGAGCTTAATTTATTTTTAATACACCGAGGGGATTCATGACACGTATAGTATACTAGATGGTGCGCGCGACTTCGTCCGCGTTGATTTTGGGATTTTTAATTTCCAAATTTTGACAAAATTGGTTGAACAGATGAGCCGTGAAAGACTAGCAGACAGATAGACACACTGTCGGTCAAACAGACACATGTTTAATATTAATATGGAAGTATGAATGTTTGACGGATACACGTTAGAGTTGCGTTTTTGAGAACGATCTGTCAGTCAGTCAGTCCAACCAGCAGCTCGATTGCGGTAGAATGACAGCTACAATGTTCACGTTCACTATTGGCTTCAGTGCATTGTTGCAACAAGAATACCTCAATTCAGCCAATCATTACAATTGCGATTGTAATAATTATTGATGCAGGTTTTACGGACTACAGGAGGCCTGTCGGCGTAGTTTGATAGCTACAGTAAACACTTCTTTCTCATACTGAGAAAAGGCCTTTGCTCTGACTACATCTGACTACGGCTCACCAGAGCCGGCGATACGATGTTATGGGTTGATTCTGATGATGATTGCCTGTGATAATGTTTGAGTGTAGACTTATTGTCGTGTAGACAAACTTCGGTCTTTTTCCTCAACGCGACATAAAATGTAAATCCGCGGTTGAAACCGCTTTAATAACACTGTCACTGCGGTTAAAAATAAATTAATGCAACGAGTGATTCCATACATTTTAGGAGAGAAAATTTTACATCTATTTAAACTTTACACATTCAAATTAAACGGAGTTGCCACAGAATGGGATTTATTGTGGGAACTTTTGAATTAATTTTACATGTATGAAACAAGTTTCACTTGCGACTTTGTATATGGTTGCAACGTTCCTGTTACTGTGACGTTTACTTTATCATCATCATCATCATCAACCCACTACGGATCACAAAAATTCAAAATATTTTTATTCAATTAGACTTTTACGAGTACCTACTTTGGAATCGACAAAAGCATCTACCACTGGTTCGAGAAGCTTTTCCTATCGAGAAGAACCAACAAGAAACTCGGCGGTTCCTCTTTTCTAAGATAGATAGATAGATAGATGAAATCTTTATTGCACACAATAACATAAAGGAACACAACACAAAAGAAAAGAAACGGAAAAAAAAATAGTGTGCAAAGGGGGCCTTATTGCTTAGAGCAATGTCTACCAGGCAACCTTTAATGTTCGATATACAATATTATGCCATGTATAAAAGTAACTGTAAAGTCCCGTGAATTGCTGGAGAATTATAACTACTACGTATGGTTCCAGATCTTGATGATGTTTTGCGGTACGATGTACGATGTACATCTTCATGTATCTGAGTAGGGACGAGGCTTTACTGAGGATTCCATACAACACTACATTTATCAACGAGTCTGCCGTCCGATTTCCTGGAGGAAATAAATAATATCACACCATCATACATCAACTCTTAGCACATTATTTACTACTCTTTGCGTGTGTATGAACTATAAAAATATATTTTTGCTTTTTTTCTCTTGACCTCATACATATAAAATGATAAACTGACTGACTGACAAGTATATCACAATGTATATAGCTAACAACGATTATATTCAATTTTAGTACCTTTTTTTAATCTAAGTTAAAACTAAAAACAAATGAATATAATTAAATTAAATTAAAAACTAAAATGAACTAAATTAAATCTAAAACCTCATCGGGACCACCGCAGCGAAGCATTGTACCCAAGATGCTGGCAGCATTATACCTATTACATAACAACATACTACAACTACAACATATACTATGACCGTAGGGTCTAGAAACATGATATTTTGCATGTAAGTTTTCTCTATACCGTAGAGAATAGAGATAGCAAAGGATTTTTAGGGAGTGAAGGTCGAACGGCTCGACTAGTCTATTAATAACAACATAATATCAGCGTAGCTGTAGCTCGTAGCATTCGTAGCACGTCTACGGGCGTTTAATTCGACCGATAGCTACGGTAGAGCTACGGAATTTATTTCGAACACTCAGCAATGTTATAAAAGTATATAATATTTTACTTTTCTTTCATTATTACAAAGTAACGATGACTAAGATCTACAGAGCACAATTTGGATATCGAGACAGATTTATTACTCACTAGCTTTTACTCGCAGCTTCGTCCGCGTGGAATTTATATTTACATAAATACCTCAATGACATTTGTCTTCCGTATAATATAGTTTCTACCAAGAAAGAAAAGTGGAAATGAGGTCAATATCACACTAATATTATAAAGGCGAAAGTTTGTATGTGTGTGTGTGTGTGTGTGTGTGTATGTTTGTTACTCCTTCACGCAAAAACTACTGGACGGATTGGGCTGAAATTTAGAATGGAGATAGATTATACCCTGGATTAGCACATAGGCTACTTTTTATCCCGGAAAATCAAAGAGTTCCCACGGGAATTTTAAAAAACCTACATCCACGCGAACGAAGTCGCGGGTATAAGCTAGTGCTATATAAAATTTTAGATTTTCGCTTAGGGAATGAATTTTCAAAAATTCTTTCTGAGTGCTAGCGAGAACTACTCGTATTTTTGAAAATTCATTTCAATTCGTTATATACACTATATATAATGAACTCCAGTGCACTGTATGTGCGTTATAGGCAGTTAATATCGCTTGCTTTAACGGTGAAGGAAAACATGAGGAATCCTGCATGCCTGAAAGTTCTCCATAATGTCCTCAAATATGTGTGATGTCTGCCAATCCGCACTTGGCCTGAGAATTCTCCATAGTGTTTTCAAAGGCGTGTGAAGTCTGATAATAATCTGCACTTGGTTGGCGAGTTACACGAGGCACTCCCTTCACATTCTGAGAGGAGTCCCGTACTCAGTAGTGAGCCAGCGATGGGTTGATCATCATGATAATGAAAGCATGAGTATCCATTTTCCAAAATAGAAACTTCTATTACTTAGTCCCATTTCTACAATGGTAATGTTACAATGCAAATGGGACGAAATTCAGGCGATATTGCCAATTCGTAGTAAAATGGTTACAATTAAACAAAATGGCAGACCATTTACACAAAATAAACGATTACCCTTGGATTAGTCTGTATAGCATTAAAACAAAACGCTTACAATTCTCTCTGGCCGATTTTAATTAATTTTTCATCTCCTCTGTACTCGCGGTCGCGGATGTATCGTTAAAAATGTATGTGTGTTGTGTATGAAATGTATGACTGTGTTTGTAGGGTCATTTCACACATATTCGAATTGGTAAAGAGTCTAATATCATCCGTTTCACTCACAATCGATAAATATAGTAAACAATATCAACTAACCGACTAAAGCATAAAAATAACGTCAGAAAAAATAGACAAGAATTACAAAACCCATCTGAAAAAAGATGGCTGGTCACCGCGGGCTGTGTGTAATAAAAGTCAAATCATCAAATAAAAGAATCAGTCGACCTTATATAAATGCATAGTGCCCCGCACAAGTCGGCACAAAGTAGGTACGTATGTTAATGTGTTCATCGGTCTAAATAATATTATGTATGTTTGTAAGTGTATTCCTTTATAAAGTGAAATGCCTTTGCAGACAGCTTGCATCATAATATTTGTGTTAATACAGTCACTAGAGATAACAGCATGAAAGAGTAGTAGTAGTAAAAACAAACTGGTATTTTAAATGATAATTTTCCATACTTTTATTTGCTATAACTTTTCCATATCACAAATGAATTGTTGGATTGGACTTATATATCTTTCGTAATACTATTCCTAATTTTCGAATATGTGCCCCACGTGCTCATTTTACACCACCGGACCTTGCTTGGTTGTCGAATATGTGTGAAATCACCCTTACTCTACAGCGTGTACCAAACGCTTGCACTGGTTAACCAATTTTGACCCAAATCGGCAGCTCGATGGTAATCCCACTGTAATACCTACTCTCAAACCGCCCTCTGGCTGAACTGTCCCTTACCTAGTCTCTAATATCACGTGCTATCGGTTATGTCTACTGATTCGATAGCCACCGAACCATTTGACATTTATTTTTAATCCATTGAAGGTTTTCTTCGATAAGAATATTATAATAATAAAATAGCAATGTGTCATAATTAAATGTTTAAAAAAAAAAGAATATTAGCCATGCTAATCAAGACTAATGCTCCCCTTTCCCCTCCAATTAAGCGTAAAGCTTGTGCCAAGAGTGGGTACGGCAATAGTGTACGACAACGGCTGGGGTTTGAACCGCCGACCTTTCGGAAGTCAGTCCGCTCCTCAACCGTTGAGCTATCGAAGCTCTAAATTTGAAGTGAATTCATTTCATTTTGTGGAACGTAATGAAATGATAGTGAATGGCAACAAAAAATCGATACGGGAGTAAATCTAATCAGTAACCAAATGGAGAATGTATACGAACTTTACTTACGGCACTAGTTTGTCAATTCATAAGTTTAAGTGCGTCCCTCGTTATCATCAGTTATATAGTACGTGGGGCGAAATTATAATGTATCCAATTCGAAAAGGGTACATTTATTGAGAGAAGCGTGATGTAGGTACTATTAGGCGGTATTATGAGCCTAAATCGCTTTATTCAATAGTTTTATATGGAGAAATAAATCGGTTCTCTAATAGTACTAATGCGCCCTGTGCGTTAAGCTATTTACACGTCCTGTCCCGTTTTTATAGAAGCAGGCGTTTCTTGAAACGTGCGTCGAGTGGTTTTGGGATCTGTGTGGTGCCGCGTGGTGGTGGTGGTGTGCGTTGCTTTCTTGGTGGCTGGCTTTTCCTGCATGTTTAGCAGTGGGAGGGCGGGCGGTGTATATCGCAAGCTTCACCATACATACAAGGTGTAACCCGAACGCTAGCCACCATTTGCTTTATTTGTACTTTTAGTGATTTAGTATTTTTCAAACCCGCAATGTATAGCGTGCAAAACCAGGTCAATGCCCCTCCTACGAAGCAGCATTAACCCCGAGTGGGCATTTTACGTAACGTTTGTTGACCTCAGCGTCAGTCAGATGTTTTATTTGCAATATATTGTAAACTTTTAAAAATACAGGATTAAACAAAACCGCGTTTTTTGTGGTTTCATCATCATCAGTACTATCACCTGTTTTGCTAGCGTTCTGGTTGCACCTTGTATAAATATAGGCGCTTTTTGTAAGGTAAACAAATTACTTTGTTTTTTCGCTCGTTATCGTAAAATCAGCGTGTGACCGGATATGCGAAGAGTCCCGGTCAGTCCATTAGTGTCGTTCATTCCGCCGAATTAACTGTAGATTACGTTAAAGCGTTCTTCAACTCACTGTCTACGATCACGCGATAAGTTTCGACAACAAATAGTAGCAACAGGCGGGTGTGATAGGTGAAGATAGATTTTAGGAACCCCTTACGCACTGTGTTCACAAATAAATGAGTTTTGAAGATTAAATTTGGTTTACAGATGAATCAATTTTTGACTGTAGGATTCATTTTGATGTGATGTAAATACTTTTTTACTACTAAAGTAGAAAAGTGGTGATACTATATAGTGGTAAACGTCGAACGCACCTTTTACTTTTCGGAGTTATGTGCGTGTTAAGCAATTAAACATCACTTGATTTAACGGTGAAAGAAAATATTGTGAGGAAACCTGCATGTCTGAGAGTTCATGATGTTCTTAAAGTGGGATGAAGTCTGTCAATCCGTACTGGGCCATCGTGGCAGACTATTGCCTAAACCCTTCTCGTTCTTAGAGGAGATCCGTGCTCAGTAGTTGGCCAGCGATTGGTTGATCATGATGTTGATGATAAATAGTTGCTTATGTCAGATGTAAGTGATACAAACTTTAAGAGAGTTATCATTAATACATATAAAAGGAAAAGTCCTGACTCATCAATGCCGAGCCCAAACCCTTGAATCTAGAAAACTGAAATTTTGAATCAGGTTCACTTTTATAAATAGACAAGAAATCCTTATTCCTGGATTTTATTTTCGCTGAAATGAAGCTGCGGGCGATCTCTAGATAAACTACAAATTTAAGTTAGAATATATGGAATAGTTATTAAATTTCAATGAAAGAAAATTTCAAGAAGCAGGCAATACTTCTCAGCATAGAAAACTCTGATTCAACTCAACGTTAAGATCCTAGGTAGTGTCACTTGGCGGAATGATAGCAAGCAATTTCCACTTGCTCCCGCCGGCAAATCCGATAGGAAACGTCATAATCATATGATAGGTGCGGCGCATTGCGCCCACCTGTCGGCGCGCGTGCGTCCCGAGTGACGTCACGCCCGACCGCGCCCGACTGCGCCCGACCGACCAGCAGAGCCTCTCGGCCGCTCCGCTGCCAACCGCCAGGCCAGACGAAATTGATCCATCCAAACTCAACCGAGTCAACCCAGCGACAAACTAACGAAACCAATGCAACATAAACAAAGTCAGAGATAGAAGATAGAGATACGCGCCGAGATAAGCCTCGTCTGACTTAATCAATCCCGAATAAAAACAGCGTCCCGTGGCATGTCTCGCTGGCTCCTTATCTAGTTCTTAATCCAAGATAAATATTACATCAATCGGGGGTGGAGACGGGCTGGCGCGCAGGCGCGAGGCTCGGCAGCTCAGTCCCGCTCCGGCCGCGCTGCCCGCCGCACCTAGCTCTCGCGGGCAACCGACCCGGCGGCGACTCGCCCGCTGCCCAGGACTCCGTAACTGTCGCACTACCACTCCGCCGTACTGTCCAGTGAGCGCAAGGGTCTAAACCGCGCGACCGAACTGCGACCCGACCGACCGCGCCGTGTCCACGTGCTCATCATTGCGTAAGTCGCGAAAACTCCGAAAACCAGATCTCCTTTGACACGCAAGAAAAATAAACACGCATCCCACATCGATCTCGTGTTTATTCAAAATCTTCTGCTGTATATTTGTACATTATATCTACTCGCACCGCATTCAAGTGTGTTAGTATCGTGTAAGTAAATAGTGTCGGGTTAAGCGTGTTAGGGAGGTTAGAAGTGGCTTTCTTTTTTTAATAGGTTAATCCGCAGAGTGCGGGCGCGGTCTTTTTAACTTTACCGTACAAAGTGCTGGTTGACCTTAAACCGCACCGCGACACCTGATTTGTTTGCGGCTACAAACGGTTACGGGTATTCGGGTTCTCTAATTGAGTCGAATTGTGCTTTTTTTCTTCCGATACAAATCAGCTCTTGACTGCGATCTCACCCGGTGGTAACTGATGATGCAGTCTAAGATGGAAACTGGCTAACTTGAAAGGGGTACGGCAGTTTCATTAAGCCCGTACCCCTGATTTTCTTGTTTACAAAACAAATTTTAGATTTTGACATACTCGTACTTTGTTAACATGATCTTAATTCAACATTAAATTGAGAGAATTTGCAAATTATTCCTCGTGGATAAATCTAAGAAGAACCCTTTTTTACGGAATTAAAATGTGTCTATGTTAGGTACTCTCCGGCACTTTTACGTTATACACTCAAAATGTCACGACGGCCCGTTTCTTCGTTTACGCGAAAGAAGGCCAACCAACAAACAATCACATTTTTGCATTTATAGCTGTAATACTTGAACCTGCTTCGGTATTCCTGGGATAGAATTTTTGAAAATCCTTTCGAGATTTTCATATAGGTACTTTGAGAGATTCGACATGAAAGTTCTAATTAACAATAAGTTTCTTTATATATAAAGAATAAGACAGTTTTACGTAATATAGATTTGGAATTTGGGCCGTCCTCTAAACGATCTTTACTTTTAGGAGTTTCGGCATTCGGCGCCTTGCCAATTAAAGGTCTTCTTTAGCATAAATGAATAAACAAACTTTTCCATTCGGCATTTTTGTATTCCGAACAACCACTCCATTTTTTTAATCGTCTCTAACGACTTCTTACCCTAATTAATGGAGCCCAACGCTTAAGGAGTTAGAAATTTCGTCAAAAATTTATATTAACTTTCAATTCCACTTCACTTTGGATTTAATTTTGTCAAGCCTTAATAGCATCTTCAAGGATTAAGGGGCACACTGGAATCCGAAAGTTTTAATCCCAATCTTTGATCTATAGCAAAATCTATTCATTACAGTATATACCTAGCTGTTTTTTTTTTCGAAGATAAGTTTTCCCAGTGCGCTCTTCAGCGCTCTCCATACAAACGCAGTTTGGTTCTCATTTGTATATTCCCCGAACAAACTCCATTGTTATGAGCGCGACGAATATACCTACTCCTCTTAAGTTCCTTGATTGCGGTTTCACTTGGTAGTAGTAAAATTAGTAATTAATTGATGAAAGCGGGCTAACTTGGAAGGCGTCGGTATAGCAGTATCATTAGACCCATGATACCCTTGATTGGTTTCGCAACATTGTACCCGAACGCTAAATCGTTTGCATGGTTTTGCCGGTAGGTAACCACGACCATAGTGTCTCACCAGACCAGACCAGCAGGGCGATTCAGAACACTTCGATAACATAACGAATCGATTCGATTCGGTATCGATCTCGAATCGAACAAATTTTATCGTGCAATTCAGAACGTTCGAGAAAAGGATTCGATTCGATTTCGATTACGATACCGTTTTCGATAAAGAAACATTGCGATTACATGTGCATTTATAAAGTATGTTATGTTACCAAAATTTCACTTGATTTTAAATTCAAGTTAAACATTAAAAAAGAAATTTTATTCATCTTGAAGGTAATTTAAGCAATTACTTAAAATGATAGCTTATTAAATTATTGATTTCGAGAGAAAAACATCGAAATGTACTAGTGAAGTTTTATTAAAGCTATCCTCGTAAATACAACACAAATGTCAAACATCAATTACATCTGTCAATGAATGGCAAGTTTGGTTTTTTTTACTAACTGATTTTACGGCTCTGGGTTCTAGCTTTTTTAAGCTTGGTATTGTGATTTTTGTCCGCTGGTTTTAGGGTTTTGTACCCGAAGGGCACCAACAGGACCCTATTACTAAAACTCCGCTGTCCGTCTGTCTGTCAGCGGGCTGTATCTCGTGAAGCGTAATAGGTAGAGAGTTGAAATTTTCACAAAATGTGTATTTCTTGCCGCTATAACAACAAATAATATTAAATTTCAAAGTTTCAAAACTGTTGTTTCTTGTACGATGGTACGAAACTAGGTGAACAAAAAGATATCGAATGCCCTATAGCTTTCGATATGTAAACATCAAAAATTATCGGACGTTCGACAAATATTATTCGGTTAGGTTGTTGTGAATAGCGTTTGATAGTCGTAATCGAACGATATCTACGTCTGTTCGATTCGGTTTCGGTTTCGACAACTTCACTGTCGATTCGGTTATTCTGAATTGAAAATACATTTTATCGAACGACAACTTGCCGAATCGATCGACAATTATGTTATCGAAGGGTTCTGAATCGGCCTGCTGACCAGAGATTCTGCTACTGAGAATCGCGAGAATGAAAGAGCGTGGATTTGACCTGCAGCTCGCTCCAGCAATGCGCAGGACTTCAATTACTTTTTTACATGGCATAATATTGTAATATCAAATCTTTGGAAAGAGCAACCGCCGAGTTTCTTGCTGGTTCTTCTCGGTAGGAAAGGCTTTTCAAACCAGTGGTAGATGCTCTTGACGATTCTAAAGTACTTGTAAAAGTCTAATTGAATAAAATTATTTTGAATTTGAATGTTTTGACAGAAGAACCCAATAACTTTTTGGCAAGATCCAGTACTCAAACCCGAAATCGAATAAACCAGCCATTAGGTCAACGAGCCATAGGCACTCTAGTCACTAGTGGATACGAAGCTAAAGACAAGTTATGTTCTAAAATAAGTTTTTATTAACTAAAAGGTCCCCTTACAATGATCTACTTTGAAATCTTTTTCGCTTTTTCCTTTCTGTTGCTCAAGTTTGAGCCACTTGAGATTTCCAAGGTAACAGCTGTCGCATCCAATATAACTTTTTCAGATTTATTTAATTAGGTTAAGATTATTTATATTATATTATATTAAAAACTATTTATTTAAATAATTAATTATAATTATAGTAATTAAAATGAACTTTTTATTAAAAAACTATAAATACAGTAACTTGAATATTTCATTTTGTGATTTTCATGTTTTTAGTCTAAACTCCTCACGAAATAGAACACGGTTTCAACAAGTGTAAATTAAAAATTTATAACACCCCCGAAAGTGAAGGTTACAGTAACTAGAAAAGAGCTGATAACTTTAATATATAGCTGATTATATAATGTAATTAGAATTTTGTAATACTGTGACTGCGAAGTTGACCTATTTCAACTTAAGAGAATGAACCCTAGCGCGCTCCCCAGTACTTTCCACATAAACGTAGTTTGATTGATTTACATACAAATCTTTGAGCCGGTGTAACTTTGAAACTACACAATTTTACGGTAGTCTGACAAACCACAGACACAGATTTTAGGAGATGGGCTTGGTCCCATTTGTTTCTAGAACGATAACCCAGGTGTATAATATTTCCAGGTTATTTATATTTATCTTTACAAATTATTTATATAATATTTACGAGACATTTCACCGCGTTTAATAGCCTCATCGGGTGACAGAAGGGCTGGCTCATTTTTTGCGCAACGGATCAGCCTGGCTGTCCAACGCGGAAATGCAGCCAGTATTCTTGGCACCATTCCACGCGGGCATGATTTGTATAGTAATTAGATAAGGCTAGCTTTAAGTTTTATTGTAATATTTTCCAGGTTATACGATGAACCCAGGCACGACGTACCTCTAACTTTTAAAAGTTCCTTAGTGCAATTTTGAAAAATTTAAGCCATTAAACATCACTTGCTTTAACGGTTAAGAAAAAGGTCATGAGGAAACCTGTATGCCTGAGAGTCCTTCAAAATGTTCTCAAAGTTCGGTGAATTATGCCAAACCGCATTATTTTAATTTAATTTTTAACCCCCGACCCAAAAAGAGGGGTGTTATAAGTTTGACGTGTGTATCTATGTATCTGTCTGTGGCATCGTAGCTCCTAAATTAATGAACCGATTTTAATTTAGTTTGTTTTTGTTTGAAAGGTGGCTTGATCGAGAGTGCTCTTTGCTATAATCCAAGAAAATCGGTTCAGCGGTTTGAAAGTTATCAGCTTAGTTAGAAAGTTAATTTTTCAATTTTCACTTGTGGCAAAATTGAGTTGCAAATACCTATTATATTTCTTACATAGGAAAAATTGGAATACACATCCCTACTTCTGTATTCGTCTAAAACCTGTCAGTTCTACGTTACCTTCGTACACCGCACAATCCCTTGGTCCAATTTTGAAACATTCAATTTCCATAAATTGGTGCTCAATATGTGCATACTCTCAGAATACCCTTGTTTGTCGTATCCTCTATTCATATAACATTGGCTTTAACCATGCCCGAAGTAACAGGAACAGCAAGCTTATTTTGCTATAATCAAGTAAACCAAATAAATCTTTCTGGCAGAACAACATCTCTCAAGGATGCTCCAGTGTCAGGGGAAACGAGCGTGTTTTGGTGGGTTCTATGTGGTTCTATGCTGTGTTGCGGTTATAGCCTAGTAGTTAAGAGGTTTGCCTTCTATTCGAGAAGTTGAGGGTTCGATCCCGGGGTCCGAGAGGTCGGGCTTTCTAATTTTTTGGAGTTAAGTGCGTTTTAATTAATATCATTTGGTTTAACGGTGAAGGAAAACATCGTGAGGCAACCTGCATGCCTGAGACTCCTGACAGTTTGGATAATGTTCTCAAAGGTGTGTGAATTCTACCAATCCGCATTATTCAGCGTGACAGACTATGGCCTAAACCCTTCTCATTGTGAGAGGAGCCCCGTGCTCATTCACTCAAAATTTCTCGTATCAAGACGTAATTCATTGAAGATGATTGCAATTGAATTGAAGATGAAAATAATGGAAAAAATGCCTCGAGTATGCTGTCGATTTTGAAACATTGAAACCAACTTCGTAATCAAAACAGTATTAACTCGTACATTTTGAGTTATACAAGTTTAAATCATGCTAATATTAACGAGAAAGGCTCGCAAGGGCCGGGGACCGGGGTAGTGAATGAGTAAGTGGAAAACCTCCGGCGATATATGTTGAAGTCACGGAAGCCATACGCTGTTTCAGTTGAATCATTTGTAATGTGGCTGGAATGGGGTTAACAAATTACCTTGGGTAGCTACTGCCTAATAAACATTCTGGTTATTCGATATTGTGGTGTTTTGATGGGTAACCATTAGCTATTAAATTTTTGTAAAGGACTAAAAGGGTGCGGTAATAGGTCAATCGGTCAGTCCTTCGCCTTTTCCTTTTATATATTTAGATTTTTTATATTTAGATTTTAGCCAATTCATCTGGCCCCAGTCTAAAATATTTCACCTCTTTTTCCGAAGGGAATTAATATCACTTCGGACACTACTTATCCCGTCTAATTTCGACGGAAGGCGTCCAGACTTTAATTAAACGGACCAGGAACTCGATAGCGTTCTGAAGATGGTTACAAATTGGAAATCCTTGTTAGATAGCTTCCTTTTAGTCGTGTGAAAGCGAATTCGGGCTATCATGACGTACTTTTTAAAGTAATATACTTTCTGCTCGAAATGCTCTGCTCAAATTATGCTCCTACTCATTGAATAACATAGTTTATTTAAAGTTTATTTATGCTTAAAGCTTATGCCCGCGACTTCGTCCGCGTAACTATACAACTTTCAAACCCTTATTTAACTCAGAAGCAGTACCTACCATTGACACTGATTCTGGTAGATTTAGAGTATTGGCATCTTATTCTTACCAACGTAATGTGAAAAGGACAGACAAACTCAATTTTATTTAGAACTGTCAAACCTCATGACTTTAGTCGTGACTCGTGAGCCTGTGGTTTAAATAAGAGTGCACTAAAAATTAAAGTTTTTAAACTTAAAATTCATTTTCGGTTCTTTTGTGGCAATATTAAAAAGAAAAAGATGCAATGTCGTACTAATTTTGTCAGTTTCATAAAACGCGATTTTTGTTCGGAACAACCCATTTAGTGCCTACGATTATTTCCAGGTAAACCCTTATGTATAAACGAGCCTCAGGCCTGGCCTGCTTGCTTCAGTTCTCAAATTCATGTTATAAATGCGCTCAAAGGCTCCTAAATTCGACGAAAGGCGTTTAGCTTTTAATTAAACGGTCTAGATCCCAATAGAGGCAGCGCTAACAAATTGAAGAGCTAGTGCTAGACAGCGTTATCTCTTAGTGCTTCTATACTTAATTGGAAATTGTATTAATCGATGTTGCTCGTAGGATATCCAGGAAATATTTTGTAATTAATTTCTTAATCGGTTTTAAAAGTTTGTTTTGAAACAATAGGACACAATATAATGAGGGCATAAGTTAGACTATTTTTATAGAAATTGTTCATTTATTCTGGAGAGAGCGCAACGCTTCTTTAGAAGTTTCTTGTCTAGAAGAAGAAACAAAACACTGCGCGACATTGAAAAAGATATCTACAATAATCATGCTTGATAGAAATTAATGATTCATTTTCGGCAGAGCGAACACGCTGGTCTATAAGTTTCTAAAGAAAAGCTCCAATTCAGTCAGGTGTCGCAAACCCTCGCTGACATAGAAATTCTAAAAAGAGAGGTAATTTTGCATTACAATAATCACTCATTCTATAGAAATGCTAATTCAGTCACGAGAGAGCAAAGTAGCTGATCTAGAACTTTCTTAAGAAAAGCTTAAATAAGTCAGATATTGCAAACCGTGGGTAACATTGAAATTACTTTACCATGATCACGCCCTATAGAAATTAATGATTCATTCGCGGCAGAGCGAAGTCGCTGGTCAGGAAGTTTCTAAAGAAAAGCTCTAAATCAGGTGTCGCAAACATTTGGCGACAATATAACCTAAGTGTCGACATCAAAACTTTATTGTAAGAGAGATAATTTTGATTTTCTATAATCACGTATTCCTTATAGAAATTAATGATTCATTCTCGGCAGAGCGAACACGCTGGTCTAGAAGTTTCTAAAGAAAAGCTCTAACTAAGTCAGGTGTCACAAACCCTCGGTGACATTAAGTGGCGACATTGAAATTCTAAAAGGGAGCCGCGGCGTGCGTGCCGACACACTCGTAAAAACTAATTGAATTAAAAATAAAACTTCGTAACAACTGTACCGCGGGTTGATTTGTGACCTTGTTTCTTGATATTGTAAGTTTTATCGCTTGGGAAAACCGCCGCTTTAATTAATTAGCATATTAGTTACCATATACGTGGTTTTACCAAAAGGGTGAAATAGCAATCCATATAACCATACTAGTATTGTCAACGCGAAATGTTTTTTCATGGCCGTTTAGCCGATTTTCACAAACCGGACAAATATTGCATGCATCCCAGAGATTGCCATAGATAATTTTTATGCTGGAAAACCAACGAGTTCCTACGGGCTTTTTAAAAGCTATAATAAATGAATCTCAATGAACTAAAAATATCCTCAATTAAAAAATCTTTTTAAATCAAGCTTTTATTTAAGCCATACTAAAACGAATATTTCAAGACAAATAGTCAAATCCGAGTTTAAAGTTAACCTCTTCATCCTTTAAATCCTGGAATCCTTATCAAAATTATAGTTATATTATATGCCCAGTTTGGTACTTATAATATTAGGTATATGAAGGTACTAAAGTCAAACTACATAGTGAAATAGCCCCACGAATGAATCCAGGCGAAACTTGAAACCTAAGTACACCATTTAAAAGGGTGCCTACTCTAAGACCCTTTAAAATTGGAATCCTCATCAAAATAGTATGTAGTTATATTCGGCCCAGTGTAGTATGTATTAGATATAATATGAAGGTACTAAACAAAATTGCCTAATGAAAGAGGCCCACGAACTATTTATTCCAGGCCAAACTTGAAACCTACGCCATATAAACGGGTGCCTACTCTAAGCTTTGCTGCTGACGCGTTGCGTGTAATCCCTCGTTTGACCTCGTTGTAAAACGTGAATAAGCCAGCTTAGCTGTGTTAGTTGAAGGGAAAATTATCCCACTGAATATTATAACTACACTTGCACTGACGTTAATTGATTCCGTTTATTAATCGCTTAACATATTTTAAATTGTATAACATTTAAATATTATAAAGTGGTACAGTTTGTTAGTTTGGATCCAATTCACTGAAAATTCTTTCAATAATAAAAGTTCCATTGTCAAGTGCAATAGGCTATAAACTATATCATACAGAGGAAGTCATAGGCAAAATCTAGTTTAGAAATCTATACTTGTTTTCTTCTCTCGACTATCTTGGTCGGTTCAAATAAATACCCCGTCCCGCCACACGCAGGAAAAAAGGTATTTATGTCCCCATGTTTAAATTATAAAACCTACGCTACTACTACAACTTTTTTTTTTTTTTTTACTATTTATATACTCATACACATACATACGTACATACCATATTTAAATTATAAAACCTACGCTACTACTACGGATATTTTATTTTTTTATTATTAATTACAATTTATATACTCATACACATACATACATACACATACATATTCTTAATTTGCGATATTATCACGTAGCGTATGTTGTTCCGGCTGTGTGTGGTGAACAAAAACAGTATCTCCTAGCACTTTGGATATTATAATTGAAGTGTGTATTGCTGCTTGTTTTTGAAGAATACTTATGTCGATGTTGGTATCTAATATATCTATATATTTTTTAATGCTTCTAGCTACTACACCCGTCGCACCTATTACAATTGGAATTACTGTCGCTTGTGTATTCCACAAACGACTGACTTCGGTTTTTAAAAGATGGTACTTACTTAACTTCTCTATTTCTTTAGGCCCTATATTATAATCTGATGGAACTGTTATATCTATTAAAAATGTTCGGTTTTTATTTTTATCTATGTAAATTAAATCGGGTCTGTTATGAGTTACGGTGATATCAGTTTGAACTGGCATTTTCCATAAGATTTTTGCGGTTGCGTTTTCTATAACTTGCGGTTGGGTGAGAATTTCTTTCCACCACAGGTTGGAGACTTCAAAGTTGTGTTTTTTGGCCAGACACCAGTAGACGTATTGTACAAGGTTATTATGCCTTTTGACATAATAGGTCCCTGCCAATTTTTCACACCCTGAAATAATGTGCTGCGTGGAGAAATCTATACTAATATTATAAAGAGGAAACCTTTGTATTTTTGTATTTTTGTATGTTTGTATTGAATAGGCTCAAAAACTACTGGACCGATTTCAAAATTTCTTTTACGATTACTTAGAGGGATTCTTCCGAATCCGTATAGGCTATATTTTATCCCGGAAAATAGATAGGATTTTTCGTGGTAGTAAAAATTGTGGAATAAGGCGTCGAAAAAACTGCCGTACGTTAACGATTCTCGCGAACGCTGCCTAAATGGTTAGAGATGTATGTCTGACTTCTATAGAAATAAATGTCCACCCGTGCGAAGCCGGGGCGGGTCGCTAGTAAAAAATATAATAAGAGAACCTCTGTTTAGGAGAGAGAGGAAGGGATATAAAAGGAATTTCAGCTTTGTAGCTCCTACGTTTGGGCTGGGCGTTGATAAGTCAGAATTTCTCATTTTATTAACCCTGACCCAAAAAGAGGGGTGTTATAAGTTTGACGTGTGTATCTGTGTATCTGTCTGTGGCATCGTAGCTCCTAAACGAATGAACCGATTTTAATATAGTTTTTTTTGTTTGAAAGGTGGCTTGAGCGACAGTGTTCTTAATCCAAGAAAATCGGTTCAGCCGTTTGAAAGTTATCACTTCTTTTCTAGTTACTGTAACCTTCACTTGTCGGGGGTGTTATAAATTTTTAATTTACACTTGTCCTTCTACATATTTAGGTTGCTAGAACATAGAAAAATAACATTAGCGTTATTCCATTATTATGATACATAATATTATTCTCTTCTCCTGAAAAGCCGCTACGGCATATACCCGTAGTTATAGGCCCTTAGTTCGTATATACCCGTGTCGCCATATGCATAATAAAACAAGGCTACAGGACAAGGGTTAGGGTTGGCGGGCCGAGTGACGGGATCCAAATCAAATACGTCCTTCCACTGGACCAGCCACTCGACTTTAAATTAGGACGTTATAATGTGGAGTCGAGAATGCGAATAATATGTATTGGTTTTGGGACGAATTGAGTCTAACATTGGGGTCTTGGACTATAAAATTATGTGATGTTTCGTATAGCGGTAGGTTATGGGACTAGAATTCTTTATTAAAGAGAATAATTTAAAAAAAACCATGATTTTTATTTATTTTTAACATAATGAATTATTATTTACGTCACGCTGTACGGAAAGAAATAAATGACGTCACAAGGCGTAAACGACAAATATTTTTCAATTTTTTTACTTGAGTAATATTTTCCCACAGGCATTATTACTCTTTATTCAATGTTAAAAAATTTAAAAACATTAGTCGCGTATGCCTTCTGACGTCATAAATCACCCTCCGTACAGCGTGACGTTAATATGTGGAAAATAAATAAAAATCATGATTTTTATTTAATTATACTCTTTAATAATGATTTCTGACCCCATAAACTACCGCTATAAGAACATCACATCATTTTATTACTACAGTCCAATCCATACTATAATATTATAAATGCGAAAGTGTGTCTGTCTGTCTGCTACGTTTTCACGGCCCAACCGCTGAACCGATTTTAAGGTACAGACTTGGGATACATCCCGGGGAAGGACATAGGCTACTTTTTATCCCGGAAAATCGAAGAGTTCCTACTGGATTAAAAAAAATCGAAATCCACGCGGGTGAAGCCGCGGGCATCCCCTAGTCCTCCATTAATATGTAAACTTTTTATTGCGCAAAATCAAAGATTCTTGCAGGATGAAATCGCGTACATCATCTATTAGGTAATAAGGATAACTCGTAAGAGACAACCCTATTGTAGAGTAGGTAAGACAAACAAATGGGAATGTCGTGTATGTTAATATTTAGGCAACGATGAGATAAGGCTGCATCTCATACCCCTGTTTAAGATGTATGAGAACTGTATTATTGAGTTAGATCGAAAGACGATGTATGTGGGTAGAGAATATCGGAAAAGACAATTGAGTGATCAAACATAACTTGACGGTATTTGAATTAAGAATATCAATAGTGACGTCATAGCACTGTTTTATGCGTCGTCACGTTTAGAGGGTTCCGTACCCGAAGAGTGCCAACGAGACCCTGTTACTAAGCCTTCGCTGTCCGTCTGTTTGTCTATCTGTCTGTCAGTAGGCTGTAATCTCATGAACCGTAATACGTAGAGAGTTGTAATTATCAATGTGTATTTCCATTGCCGCTGTAACAACCAATAATAATAAAAAAAACAAGATGACGAATTTAGAAATGGAAACTTAAAAAAAATAAAAAGTAGGTACTTTTCTAATCCGAACCGCTAGGATATGGAATGCCCTTCCGGCATCAGTTTTCCCTTCCACCTATAATATGGGTACCTTCAAGTCAAGAGTGAATAGGCAACTTGTAGGCAAGCGCGCTCCATCTTAGGCTGCATCATCACTTGCTAGCAGGTCTGATTGCAGCCAAGCGCTAGTCTATATAATTTAAAAAAAAAGTACATAATGTTGTTCTTATATATCTTGTACGATGGAACGGTAGGTGCCGTTGCGTTACCCGGCGTGATTTAAGTAAATCGCTTGAGTGCCTATAATTTTGACAGATTAACCAGGCTTACCTACAACTTTGTGAGTAATCGTTTTAGCTCAAATACTTGACTCAAACACATTATTTTATTTTTATCAAACCAACACCAAGAGATGTTTATCGAAGCTTTTTATTTAATTTTGAAGGCTACTGTTGTTATAATACTTTATAATTGAAATCTAATCAACGTTTATGGCCGTTATAAATTAATTATTATTTCAAAATTAGTATAATAAATATCCCTTGACTAAACTTTTAATGAAGTCTATCGCGCGTGTTTAATGAAAAGTTCTAAACGGAAAATTGGTGTAAACAACAGTTTATAATTTAGGCTGAGAGTGGCAATATACTTTCTATAATTGTCACCATCATTCTGATCAACTCATCGCCGGCTCACTACTGAGCACGGGTCTCCTTTCAAAATTAGAAGGATTTACGCCGTAATCTACCACGAAGAACCAGTGCGGATTGGCAGATTTCACACACATTTGAGAACATCACGGGGAACTCTCGAGCACATCTACTCGTGTGTCTCTCGCATGCAGTATTAATCACAATATTTTCCTCCACCGTAAAAGCAAGTGATATTTAATAAGCCTCGATAGCTCAACGGTTGAGAAGCAGACTGAATTCCGAAAGGTCGGCAGTTCAAACCCCACCCGTTGCACTATTGTCGTACCCACTCCTGGCACAAGCTTTACACTGAATTGGAGGGGAAAGATGAGCATCAGTCATGATTAGCATGGCTCATATTCCTTAAAAAAAATTGATTGTTGCAAACGGGTCTCCGAAAAGTTAAAATTGCGTGCCCGCGATCGAACCCTCGACCTCCACAATAGGAGGCGGACGTCTTAATCTATTTAGGCTATCCGGCTCTATGTTTATTTAAGAGATGTAGTCTTAGTTAACCTTATAGTTGTGATAGTGGTTAGAAGATAAGGCGTCCGCCTGCAATTGGTAGGTCGGTTGACCCTGAAAAGGGAAACTTCGCATAATAGTGAGAGAAGAAACACCTTAATGGATGCAATTTTCCGCTCACTAGGTGAACGTGCAATGTGAAACCGACCGTGAACAGATTTGAACGCCGTGGCTTTAGTGGCGTTGTCCGGAATAGCCAATGATGTCTAAAGCCTTTGAATAATCGCTCTTTGGTATGCATTGACAAGAGATACCATTTGTTCAGCTTAACTCCATATTGAAATTAACTTTTTTTATTCGATTACTAAGTAGTTGGCGCTTGATGCAATCTTATCTAAACTCAATAAAATGTAATTGATTTAATTTTGATAGTTAAAACGCAAACTTAAAACTAAGGCTACGAGGGTTCCAAACGCGCCCTGGTCTAAGTCCACAACAAACTCAGCCGGGTATCCTTTTTACTAAATTTAATACTTTTCATAATATCATAATAGTCATAATAGTTTTAGATTTTTCTAAAAATATGTAGTTTTAAAATTACATGGGCTCAAAGATTTGTATGTAAATTTTTAAGACCGCGCAGCTTTGAAACCGAATATTTTAAAAGAAATCTGGAAAACCACAGATATAGATATTAGTTTCTAGAATATGTCTGCAAAATTTCATGGACTTTGGTGGCTTAGTATTCAATTGAAATTGGGACTACGTTTGTATGAACCGGATGACGGAGAGACCCCTCTTAAAATTTGTTAGAAGTATGTACTTGCCATTGCCATGTTATCAACACCAATTTGGTGTTTTAACTGCAAATATAATCGAGGTGTGTACCCGTTACCTGCCATATAAAATATCCTAAATCCACGAAAAAAGCTTAAAATCATTACTAATCAACGCTGTTTAAGTAAATTATCCGACAAGCTTACCAAAATATTACGTATAAAAAATTTTCAAAAGAAAAATAAAACCGACTTCAAAAACGACAAACACTAAAAAGTAAAAAATAACTTTTGTTTAGCTACACGTGTAATGTACCTAGGTATGAAGTCGAGCGAGCATATTAAAACAAAATTAGAAATCCAAGAGTGAAGCTCGCCCGACTTCATACCTAGGTACATTACACGTGTAGCTAAACAAAAGTTATTTTTTACTTTTTAGTGTTTGTCGTTTTTGAAGTCGGTTTTATTTTTCTTTTGAAAATTTTTTATTTCACAATTTTTAGTGGCCCCACTGTACTATAATATGCTGTGCCAGTTAAAACCCTACTGTTTACTAAGCTATTACACTGATCGCGAGCAATTTGCTCCTATCCATTGAGGAGTTCTGTTCTCCATCTCCGAAGATATTCATCAGATCTTCACCAAATTTATATGGGACCATCTGCACAGTATACCCTTTCAAACAAAAAAAAAATTTTCCAAATCGGTCCAGGGGTTTTTGAGTAATCGGGGAACATACATAAAAAATATAAAAAAAAAATATAAAAAAAAAAAAAAAAAAGATTCCGACGAATTGAGAACCTCCTCCTTTTTTGGAAGTCGGTTAAAAATGGTTTTCCACATAAAAAAATATGATCTTGATACGACATCGTTTAAACGTGGACCGCTAAAAAAATTTTTGTAAAGGTTTGAAACGTATAAAGTCCGCAATCGTACCGCATACAAGCTACATGGCCTCGTTTGAAAAGGGCTTAGTCTGTCAGCTGATCCGTGCGGTTTCCCCCCCCCCCCCCCCTCGGGCCCACTGACTGCAGATTATTCCAATGCACTGGCGGTTTCTCTAACCATTTTGTAAGTACAGAGAACGCTTCCACCCTTAGCGTTTTAATTAGCTAGGGTACTGTGCTTGCCACAAACATCGTCTTAACCGATGTCTACGGCTGGATATAAGTTCAATAAAGTTAAACAGCTCTAAACCCGACTACTACCCGCGAACTGCCGATAGATAGATATACGGCCAAAATTAATACTCAATCTATCTTTAACTTGTCGATAAGTTACTTAGCAACGCTGTTATTTGTCAAAAAGACTTATGACCAATAAAAACATTGCTTAATTTATCGACAGATTACAGATAGATTGATTTTAATTTTAGGCCGATAGTAAAATTGATTTTCTGTCGCTCGGTGTATTTTAATATTGCACTATATTTATATTTGTCAACTCAGAACTTTTCCCTCTTTCATTGATATCCCACTCGATACAATAGCAAAAAAATATTTTGCAGACCCCTACTATTTTGGATGTAACATCCGTCAGGTCGATTTTTTCGTACAAAATGTAGCCTATGTCACCCGGACCATAATAACGAATCGATTGACACCTCATTCATTAAAATTGGCTCAGTAGTTTATGTGGAACACATAAATACAAACCTACATACATACATAGGCTACTAAAAACATAACCCTTCCTTTTGCCGTAGTCGGGTAAAAAAACCGGTCAAGTGCCAGTCGGACTCACGCATGAAAGTATCATTCAAAATGTTTATTAAAAAAAAAAGGTTTATAAATCATTTTAGTAATTTCCGAGTTACAAACTGAACAATGTAAGTTTGTAACCTTCAAATATTCATAAACCATGCGACCCTTTAGGCCACACTATTCTAAAACTAAGGTGGCCTTCAACTGAAACTTTACACTCACACGAAAATTAAAATGATATTTGTAATGTTTGTGTAAAATGTAAACCTTAGATGTGTGTCGTAAACTGAAGTAGTTTTTATTTATGACCTTCTTGAATGACTTATTCAACTTTCAATAAAAAATATCATTATCAATTTTTTTTGGCACAATGATACAATATGGTGTTATTTTTCTCAAAACCTACATTAACTTGAGACTTTATCTATTGTAAATTTTTTAATATGAATAATCTGTCGTTCAGTATAATAACCAGGGAACTTAAGGTAAAATGTTAGTAAGGTACAATGTGGCACAAAAAATAATAACTAGTCCAGTTTATGTTTTCAAAAAAAGTTTTTTGAGTTTTGAAGTTTCTGAGTACCAAATTCGTTTGAAAAGAAACACGACTCACGAAATACAGTTCCGCTGTCAAAAAGAGCACAGACGATTCTCGCGTTTGTTCATCCGAGTGAACTTGATGCACAAAGGCACTTTGCGTGCCTCATGTACGGAATTACACAACAGCCTGTGAGGAGAGGGAATACTCGCGTCGGCTTGTAACGATGAAATGTAGGCTCATGAAACAGCTGTGCCAAAGTTCACGGAACTAGTGAACCGTGTCACTTTTAACTTCGTCTCTTTAATCTCAATCGAAATCATTAGAACGCTAATAAAGAGTTGAATGAAATAATGCTTCAAAGATATTCAGTAATTTGAATATGAAGACTCTTGCTATGTTTTGGCTGTATAAATTCTTTTGAGTGCCAAATTCGTTTGAAAAGAAACACGACTCACGAAATACAGTTCCACTGTCAAAAAGAGCACAGAGAATTCTCGCGTTTGTTCATCCGAGTGAACTTGATGCACAAAGGCACTTTGCGTGCCTCATGTACGGAATTACACAACAGCCTGTGGGGAGAGGGAATACTCGCGTCGGCTTGTAACGATGAAATGTAGGCTCATGAAACAGCTGTGCTTAAGTTCACGGAACTAGTGAACCGTGTCACTTTTAACTTTGTCGCTTTTATCTCAATCGAAATCATAAGAACGCTAATAAAGAGTTGATTGAAATAATGCTTCAAAGATATTCAGTAATTTGAATATGAAGATTCTTGCTATCTTTTGGCTGTATAAATTCTTTTGAGTGCCAAATTCGTTTGAAAAGTAACGCGAATCACGAAATACAGTTCCACTGTCAAAAAGAGCACAGAGGATTCTCGCGTTTGTTCATCCGAGTGAACTTGATGCACAAAGGCACTTTGCGTGCCTCATGTACGGAATTACACAACAGCCTGTGAGGAGAGGGAATACTCGCGTCGGCTTGTAACGATGAAATGTAGGCTCATGAAACAGCTGTGCCAAAGTTCACGGAACTAGTGAACCGTGTCACTTTTAACTTCGTCTCTTTAATCTCAATCGAAATCATTAGAACGCTAATAAAGAGTTGAATGAAATAATGCTTCAAAGATATTCAGTAATTTGAATATGAAGACTCTTGCTATGTTTTGGCTGTATAAATTCTTTTGAGTGCCAAATTCGTTTGAAAAGAAACACGACTCACGAAATACAGTTCCACTGTCAAAAAGAGCACAGAGAATTCTCGCGTTTGTTCATCCGAGTGAACTTGATGCACAAAGGCACTTTGCGTGCCTCATGTACGGAATTACACAACAGCCTGTGAGGAGAGGGAATACTCGCGTCGGCTTGTAACGATGAAATGTAGGCTCATGAAACAGCTGTGCTAAAGTTCACGGAACTAGTGAACCGTGTCACTTTTAACTATACCGCTTTTATCTCATAGAAACGCTAATTAAGAAATGAATGAAAAAACAGGCACTTCAGAGCCTTTGAGGGCTTATTAGGTCGCCGAAGCTGATAGTAGGTACCTACCACAGAGTATAGAAATCTATACTTATAATAAAACTTTATATTCAAAAGAGAGATTAAGTTTCAATGCTACACGGTATCAAGTATTTACATGCAAATCTTTAAAACCCGTGTACCTTTTCGGTGAGTCGGAATATGTCCGACTAGTTTCGAACTCGTCCGACTAAGGCGTGATTCAGCCGTCATACATTTATATTCATAATTTCTTTTTCTATCGTCACATCTGCCTGTGGAATTAGTTTAGTAAATAATTTATTCACTTAAATGACTTTATATTGCTTATGAAATGTTTGCTTTTGCTAATGATCGCATTGCGTTGTAATTCATTCAGTATCGTTGCGCGATTCATAAATCAATCACTCGCTGCGTAAACAACGGGATGGCTTTCTTGTGATTGGTTTAAAATATATTTGACTTTATGACATTAAAACCCGGTCAAGTGCGAATCAGACTCTCGCACCGAGGGTTCCGTACTCGGGTATTTTTTCCGATACTTTGCACGATAAATCAAAAACTATCAACATAAATATAAACAAAAATCTGTTTTAGAATGTCCAGGTTCCGTACCTCAATAGGAAAAACGGAACCCTTATAGGATAACTTTGTTGTCTGTCTGATAATGATCACTTTCGAACTGAGATTTGTTTATTTTAGTACAAGTAGATAAGTGTTAATAAACACAAGTCAAGCATCAGTCATAACTCATAGCAATGAATTAATTAATATTGAAAAAACTAATCAATGGTGAACGCAAAGTATCGCCCTTTTCAAAGTTCAATGCAATATCCGACATGATAAAACTTGGGCTTTGTTCATGAATAAAAAGGTGATTGATGTGCAAAGTCCCGCATATTGATGCAATGCAGTTTCTATTGTGGTTCGAACTTTGATACCTCATCATAGAAAGACGTGTAATTGATTGATAGAAGCTATCTACTCTTCTATTGCCAAGATAATCTCAATACTTTTAGGGCCTGTTTCACAACCTCCAGATAAACGTTATCTAACGAATAAAGACGTTATAACAGTTTTTGTATTGGGAATCTGACAAAAAGTCGGTATCCATTAGATAAAGTTTATCTGGAGGTTGTGAAACAGGTCATTAAACCGACTTCAAAAAACCAGTTAAGTGCGAGTCAGACTCGCTCATGAAGGGTTCAGTACCATCGTACAAAAATAACACTTTATATTTATTAAAAAATTTAATGGCGCCCCTTGTGAAATATTTATTATTGTTTGTTATAGCAGTAGTAGAAATATACATTCTGCGACGACTCTACTTACTGTTGATGAGATCCAGCCCGTTAACAGACAGATGGACGGACGGACGTACAGCGGTGGCTTAGTAACAGGGTCCCGTTGGCACCCTACGGGTACAGAACCTTAAACAAGGAAGAGGTTTTCAATTCGACGCGTATTTTTTTACACCAATGATAACGAAAATTATCATTCCAGGCAAACTCAGTCGGTACGAGTACCTAGTAATAGCTAGTAGTAAGTAGATACAACTGAACTGCGTCAGACACTAAAACTTGCTTATTTACCGAACACTAAATTGATTTGCGAACCGCACTGTGTTATTGACAGAATCCCAGCTATGCACTGCTGTATAATCATCTACAATCATATACAAGTTCATTTCAAACTAATATTATTTATTGTGCTTATTGGGTTAGAGTCTTTTACATATGTATATGAAAGGAAAAGCTGGCTGACTGGCTGACTGGCTGACTGACTGACTGACTGATCTATCAACGCACACTCAGACTACTGGACAGATAGGGCTAGGAACGCAGATAGCTATGACGTAGGCATCCGCTAAGAAAGGATTCTTAAACATTCAACCCCTAAGGGAGTAAAATAGGGGTTTGAAATTTGTGTAGTCCATTCCGGATGAAGTCGCGATCATAAGCTAGTCGAATATAAGCAAAACCCAGTTAGCAGTGCCTAGTGGTTAAGACTTTGATATTCTATTGGGGATATCGGGGGTTTGATTCCGGACACACACTTCTAACTTTTTGGAGTTATGTATGTGTTGCGGTTGAAATTATTTAAATTGATTTCATAATTATTATAGAAAATTTATCATAGAATGGAGCTGAATGTGATTATTTGGTTACAACATACGAGTGAAACATATCACAAACTGTTTTGACGTGTCAACGTCTTATAATTCGATAGAGCCGGCTGCACGCACGAAAAAACATGACTCATGCGGCGTTACCTCGCTCTGAGGCGTTCCATGTAAGGCTTGAAGTGCAAGCGAGAGCGCGGAACGAGCGACAAAGAAGCACAATCGGCCTTTGTTGTCACGTTCAACTATCGTCAGTAAACCGACTTTACAGACAACCAATTTTTTACTAACTTTTTCTGCTAAAAATCTAGTTTCAAAATGTGTTTTATGTATTCCGATAAACATGTCTCGCGCCAAAAATCACTCTAAAACAAGAGAAGCCATCGGGTGATTGATTTGTGAACCGCATAGCGATATTGCGATGCACTGCAGTGTTAGTCGTTTAGGCGTTAGGTAGGTGACCGACTTTTGTCGGTACTAAATCACTGACTGACGACCGATAGAATCAGATTTTTGACTTCCCTAGCGCAGTGGTGAGCACTGAGGCACAGTTAGGGAACTTCTAACAAAACTTCGTGGCTTCGATATCACTGACATGCATCAAATTTAGTACATTTAACTCAAGGAAACCAAAAGTAGCCCTGGTCTTCTATGATATTACATCACTCTTGCCTAATATTTGACATAATATCATCGATTCAAGTCGAGAGTTCCCTCACTCTGACTGTGGTATTTTAAGTGAGAATGCAAGGCCTGTATATAGCTGAAATTCCGCGGACCCGTGTGAAGCTATTTGCTTTGTCTCTAATACGAGCCTCTAGAATATGAAATGGCCTTCCAGCGTCATTTCGTCCCTCTACTGTTAATATGGGTATCTTCAAGTCACGAGTAAATAGGCATCTTCTAGGCAAACGTGCTCCAGCAGGTCTGATTGTAGCCAAAAAGGCTAGTCAATAAATTAAAAAATGTTGTCAGGGGCAATTTCGGAATTTACAATTTCATGAATTTACTCTGATCTGATGGAAAGCTTCAGTTACCACCTTCTCGTAACGTACGTAAAACGTACTACCAAGTGATTTAGCGTTTCGCTAATGATTTCGTTATACGATAATGGAGCGCGCGGAATATTTCTATGATTTGTTGTTCACTGGCCTAACCGGTAAAATAATGGAATCTCCCGTAATCCGATAAAAGCTGTTTTAATATTTCAGCAAAGGAAAAAACAACAACATCGCAAAATCAGCCGACCGGGAGAGATTTAAATTTTCATTCAGTTTAAAGAGTTAAAAGTAAAATACAATATTAACCTCAGGACACGGGTTTTGTATATTTACGGTTAATGTTACACTATATTCAGGTTCTGACTGGCATTTAATATGGAGACTAACTTTTAGAAAAAAGGTATAACTACACGACTGCCCAAAAAAATTGTAATGTTTTCAGGATTCATGTATGTATGTAAGTGAGTTTCTTCAATCTACCATAACTTCTAAATGCATGAACAGATTTGAATGTATGGGAAATCGTAAGAATCTATTTAGCCCTTCTACTGAGTTTGTTGTGTGCTCTTCTAAAACCTGGGCGCGTTTGGAACCTTCGTATTTTAGTTTTTAAGTTTACGTAATTAATTATCATCTTATCTTACAAATCCAACAATTGACAATCAAAAAGTGTACTTTGAATAAATGATTTGACTTTGACTTTTACTTAGCGCCATAATTACACTCTTACTAAAACAATTCGTATAAATAAATATTTTGAAAAAATAACACCGCACAAGATAAAGTTGAAAACTAAAACCCGTCTGCGATCGTCTTAATAAACGCTGAAATATTATAGTAAAATTGGTTTTCTGTCGCTTGGTATATGTAATGTTGTACTCAGAATTTTGTCCTCTTTCATTTGACACCCCACTCGATAGAATAGCAAAAAAAAATTTGGAGACACCCACTTTTTTTCATGTAATATCCGTTATGTCAATTTTATTCGTATAAAATGTAGCCTATGTCACCCAGACCTTTACGACGAATCGATTGACATCTCATTCATCAAAATCGGCCCAGTAGTTTAGGCGCTATGGTGGAACACACAGAATCTGGATACAAACATGCACACATACACACATACATACATTTACAATTTAGCAGTCTATGTGACTGCTAAATCCTTCTTTTTGTCTTTGCCGTAGTCGGGTAAAAATCCAAAAGTGAGATAAAATATTCAGTCCCTAGACAGCATTAAAAGTTAACCCCATTGAATATTTACCTCGTTTTCTGGTTAATATTCCACTATATTATGAGCGGGAGGCGTTGACCGTTGGAAAAGCTCAGCTTTGTGTGCGCTAGACTTTATTCATCGCTCAAAATATTGGGTGTTTTATATCTAAGGGCCTAATTACACCGGCGGCGAGACTGACTCGTGTTTTAACTTTTAATATATTTATGGACTCGCCCATACGTGAGATGAAATATTTTAGTTTCATAATTTAGTGCTAGTTGTTTTTCATTGAAAGCTTGTGAATTTTATGTGCCGTTGTTATGTGGTTAATATATAATTATATTACACATATCAAATTGAAAACATGTCAACAAAAATAGATTTTTAACGAGTTTCCTACACAGAATGATTTTCGCATTTTTTGATTTTTATCAACTT
Organism: Maniola jurtina; assembly: GCF_905333055.1. Taxonomy (NCBI): domain Eukaryota; kingdom Metazoa; phylum Arthropoda; class Insecta; order Lepidoptera; family Nymphalidae; genus Maniola; species Maniola jurtina. The sequence continues at coordinate 11,060,627 of NC_060045.1, forward strand.
TCTGACTGCTTTTATCTAATGCTATTAAAATTTGTCCGCGACGCGACGGTTGCTTGCAACTTTTTTTATATCCATAAAACACACACACATGTTCACACAAATTAAACTTATCTATTCATAGAGTTAGGACTTATAATAAAAATCTAAGAACCAGACGTAGTTTTGAATCATACGAAAGAGAATAAAACACATTAAATACAGGTACGCCCATATATAAAACCTTCTCTTTCACGATAGATATATAAAAATGATAAATGTACCAAAAGCAACACCGCCGCGCAATTCTATCGGTGCAATGAGATATAAAATGAAATTCAGTGGTCTCACATAAAGGGGATTACCCGTGTCCCGGAATTAATCTCATAGCCTCAGTTCAAATTGTTACACTGTATTTCATACTTATTTAGTCGACCAACTATGTCATTGTCGTAGTTATTAAATATAAATAAATAGCGAACAATTGAGCAGGCGCATGACCTGGTGTTAAGACTTAAGTTACTATTTATCACAGTTAACGTTAACTTGAAAAGTTACTCTAGTACTTCAAAGGCTCTTGTATTTATTTTAAGTTGACGCTAACTGTGACTAAATCTGTTGTTAAGGTATTATTATAGTCAGAAAACTTATGGGAAAATATCGCGCTAAACATTTGAATACAATTTTGGCAAATTTTCGCATAGTTAACGGTAACTTAAAAAACTGGCCAAGTGCGAGTCAGACAGCGCACTGAGGATTCCGTACTCGGGCATTTTTTCCAATATTTTGCACGATAAATCAAAAACTATTATGCACAAAAATAAACAGAAATCTGTTTTAGAATGTACTTATAAAGCACTTTCATATGATACCCCACTTGGTATAGTTATAGTACTTTGAAAATGTAAACACATTTTCATATATTTTCTGAGATGTAGCCACAAATTTACGATTTTCAGATTTATTCCTTTACTTGTGCTATAAGACCTACCTACCTGCCAAATTTCATGATTCTAGGTCAACGGGAAGTACCCTATAGGTTTATTGACAGACACGACGGGCGGACGGACGGACAGACAGACAAATAGACAGACAGACAACAAAGTGATCTTATAAGGGTTCCGTTTTTCCTTTTGAGGTACGGAACCCTAAAAAACCTGCCGTTCAATAAGAAAGCTAATTTTAGCCTTGCCAGTAACATCTCAGTTGCACGGGCATGGTGGTCTACTCAATCAGTAGGTTTTATATTGATTGCCTCGACCGTAACTTCCGCACGGGGAAACTTTGGCGTCTTGTTGCGGAAGTTTTGCCGCGGTGCCGTTACGAATCGGAACAAATACCTCGCCAGCGACCGCGTAATACGTTTTTGTAGTTGGTATCTTTTTTTTTTTTTTTTTTTTTTTTTTTATTCACGATAGGCAAGCGCTTGACCACAATCACACCTGATGGAAAGTGATGATGTGGTCTAAGATGTGACGCGTTTACCTAGAAGGTGCCTATTCACTCTTGTTTTAAAGATACCCGGATTGTAATTGGTAGGAAACACAGATCGGGGAAGAGTATTCCAAACCTTAGCCATGCGTATGAGGAATGAAGACGCAAAACGTTTCGTGCGTGTAGATGGAATGTCGACGACATAAGGATGGAAACTCGCCCGACGTCTTGCGGTTCGGTGGTAAAATGGTGAAGGAGGGAAATCTCTGTTAAGAGGGGTCTCTCCGTCACTCGCTTCATACAATCGTAGTTCCAATTTCATTTGAATATTAAGAGGGCTCTATCCGTCACTCGCTTCTACTCGCTTCATACAATCGTAGTTCCAATTTCATTTGAATATTAAGCAACCAAAGTCCATAAAATTTTGCAGACATATTCTAGAAACTAATATCTATGTCTGTGGTTTTCCAGATTTCTGTTAAAATATTCGGTTTCAAAGTTACGCGGTCTTAAAAATTTACATACAAATCTTTGAGCCCCTGTAATTTTAAAACTACATATTTTTAGAATAATCTAAAACACCACAGACACAGATATTAGTTTCTAGAATATGTCTGCAAAATTTTATGGACTTTGGTTGCTTAATATTCAAATCAAGTTGGGACTACAATTGTATGGAGTAAGTGACGGAGAGAGCCCTGTTAAGGTTGATATTTGAGAGAGAGATGTTGGTTCTTTTGTATCTGTCCATTGAAAAGTTTGCAGCGAGGTAAACATTTCGAGGATCTACAATCGAAAGTTCGAATCCAGTGAGTCTGTTACGTAGGAGGTAATTAGGTATGATTCCAGACCGCCGTAGAAAACTCACTCGTGTTCGAAACTTTTACATATACTAAACTTTGCAGGCGAATCCAACCGTCTGATATAGCTAGCCAGCACTAGAGGATAATGTAGCTCTCTGTCAGTGAAAGAATTTTAGAAGCGTTACCAAATTATAAACAAACTAACAAATACTTTAATAATATTAATAGATGGTGCCGGCAACTTAGTCCAAAGATTCGGTATTTTAAAATCCCGTAGGAACTCATTGATTTTCTGTGATAAAATACATATATCCCTCCCCAGGGTTCTAGCTATCCCTGTACTAAATTTCGTTGAAATTAGTCTCTAATGGATGTATCGTGAAAATCTAGCAAACGACAGACAGACATACTTTCGCATAGGTAGCAGACAAGTATATACATAAAAATCTGTGTAACAATATTATCATCAATTAATACTTAATTGAAACTTTACACGAGATACAGCGTTGCTAAAATTATATTTCCACTCCCGCTTATCGAAACGAAAATCTTTCGGAGTTAGCTCGGAATTGCGTTGTCAAAGGAGATTAGGTTCGCTCACAGCTAACCATACCAACACCGGCTTGCTTACAGTCAACCAAGTCTTCCTACATGGCTAGTGGTCAGTGCTAAACATTGTACAGTGCTTAAACAGAGTAAACATGGCGTGGGGATACTGGTCTGCGTCATCCGTGATGCCCGATCGAGGCCGCAGTCCTCGAAGAGCTGGCACTTCCGTCGTCCACTCGCATCCCAACCCGCCCACCGCGAGGGAAGTCATGGAGACACATGACGACCAAAGTATCATACATACCGCTTCAACGTCAAGAGATAGTAGAGATCATTCCGCGTCCCCACACTCGTCGTCAAACGGTGGACATTCTCATCACCACGAAGTGAGGCACGCGGTGCCTGCGAGTGCGTTATTCGGGGAGAGCTATGGGGAGCTCTCTAGACGACCGTCGTTAGATTTAGGATCAGTGCGCAGTGCTTTAGCGTCATGTTCGGGCGGTGGGACCTTAAGTGCTGGCTCCACTTTGACGCGTGGTGGGACGTTGGCGGACTATCTCCCCCCTACGCCGTGTCCGCACCATCACCGCGTGTACGTGGACCACCACAAACATTACGAGCAGCCCATACAACCTGTGCATGTGGGTGTGCCCCATCACTCACACTCGCACGCGTCGAGTAGACACCACACGGATGATGAAGATGACCTCGAACCGGCGTACGCTACAGGTATGTAAGTGGGTCCCCACGCTAATACATGCTCGACGAGCAAGCTTGATAAAGCATAGTGCTGCAACACACATTCGAATTTGCTTGAACGTACAGCATGTATGCACGTGAAGACCTAGCATTTAGTTATTTTTTTAAATAAAAGTTGTATGTGGCTAATCTGTTGTATACAATCTCTAAACTAAAATGACAGGACTACATAGTGTTATCCCTTTCATAATATGCTTTGCAGAAAAGGATAGCACTAGATAGATATAGATAGTTAAAGACATGTTAATTTAGTTATGTTTAGAGCAGAGACAGAGATTGTGTAAAGTAACAGAAATAAGTTAAACATACCAAATCAGTAATGTACCTAGTAATTACTTACTAAAATGATGTTTATTTGCAAAAAAAACTTATGTTGACATAGGTATACTTTGTCCATGTAATTTCCATTCGAAAAAGTTTATTTCAATGTTTTTTAATGTTGAACTATCGCGATATCCTGTATAAATACTCGTATAAATGTTTCTTTTACTTATATATTTTATATTTTGATATCGCTCAGAAAAAATAAAAAACAAAATTTTACCTTAATAATATTTATCCTGTATGAGCGCTAATTCGTGTTAGTGCATTATAAAAAAAAAAGAAAAGCATGTAGTTGTTGTCGCTCGTCGTGTGTCCAAGCCTTAATGACCGGCAGTAAGTAGGCCACGGGCCACAGAGCACATTAGCAGCAAGTCCAGCAAAGTTTAATTACCACGATACTTGGCAAGTGCCCGTCAACTTGGCGGAGCGTCAGAAACTTGGCCGCGATAATTTCGCACTATTACTAAGTATTGACGGCCGAAACTTCGAGTGGAAATTTCTTTGAAAACTATGTATTGTAGGTCGGTCTAAGAAAATCCTTAATTGTTCAGGTACTTAGGGAGTTTATCGATAATTCGATAGTCATAGTAAGTAGAGACCAAACTTTGAGTATAGAACTCGACCAACCCTTTTGCAGGGGGCCCCTATACCTGAAAAAACAATGTTTTTTTCTTACCCTAGTAGGGTATCATTGTTTAGAGCTTATTGAGTAGAGTACTAATATGTTTTTCATATTTTTTTTTTAATTAAAAATTTAAGAAATTTCAGTTTTAGACCATTTTTGTGAAAGGGGCTATCTTAACAACTAAACTAGTTAAGAGTATGAAATTTCGGTATATTATGTAACAAGTACTGAAAACAACGATTTATAATTTGTAAACTGTGACCAAAGCCAACGTACATTTTTTGGGGGTTACTTTCACGGTCTATTGCGATATTTTAGCCCGGAAAAGAAATATTTCATACACCCAAAATATGATGCTAATTATGTACGAAACCCTAATAGAGCGAGGCCCGTTTCGCACTTGACTGATTTTTACTACATAACAGTATCGAATAACTATCGTATATAGGGATTTATCGTATTGCCAATGAGACTCCGGGTCTAATTACGCGCTGCCGTATCACATTGGCCTCAATTGGACCAAGGTGAACTTACCGGCCACCTTGTTAGACATTTCTTGTTATGACAACTATTTTATAGGGTTCCATACTTCAAAAAGAAAAACGGAACACTTATTAAACATTTTAGGGGAACGAGGTACAAGATTACTTGGATGCTCTGATTCCGGTCTTGGGCTCAATTCGACTTTACATGCTATGAACTTAATGATGATTTTACTAGCGGCGCAAGTATGCCTCTCTTATCGAGAGTTACATTTTTGTTCCGTTTGCCGTGGAGACCCCGGGGCCATGGAGCTGTAAGTGCTAAAAAAATTTTACAAAACATTTCACCGCGATTAATAGTCTCATTCGGGTGAAAGAAGGTCAGGCTCATTTTTTGCGCAACGGATCAGCCTGGCTGTCCAGCGCCGAAATGCAGCCAGTATTCTTGGCACCATTCCACGCGGGCATGATTTGTATAGTAATTGGTTAAGGTTTAAGTTTAAGCTTTAAGTTTTATTGTAATATTTTTATTATAAGTATTATGTATTACTTTATCTACTATAACATCGATGTTATGGCCTCGACGAGCTAAATTTGAAAAGGCGCCTATTTTAGTTGGCTCCAAAGAGAAGAATAGCTCAGTTTGCATAGCCTAGAGAAACATTTTAAAAGTTTTACCTAGTATTCGCGCAAATAGGTTTATGTTTGCAAAGTAGGTCGGAGGCCTCGCGACGCCGCTGGCTACGGCAACAATGTTACATGCACTTTGAGCAATTTGAAGCAATTTGCAGCTTCCTTCTGGACATACCACTTGGCACACAGGACTATTATATCTAAACTATGCCCGCGACTTCGTCCGCGTGGACTACACAAACTACTATTTGACCCCCTTAGGGGTCTAATTTTCAGAAATTCTTTCTTAGCAGATGTCTAAATAAAAGCTATCTGCGTGTCAAACAGCCCGATCCTTCCAGTAGTTTGAGCTGTGCGTTGATAGATCAGTCAGTCAGCTCTTCCTTTTAATATCTATATACTAATAAATAAAATTGAAGTATCTGTCTGTTTGAACGGGCTAATCTTCGGAATGGCTGAACCTATTTTGACGAGACTTTCACAGAGAAGTAGAGGATTAACCAAGGAGTAACATAGGCTACTTTTTTAACCGACTTTAAAAGATGGAGAAGTTGTGATTTTTAGCTATGTACACTGATATCTCCGAGATTTCTGAACCGATTTGCGTATTTTTTTTTAAGCGATAGAGGAACCATGTTCCATAAAAAAATGGATTCCAACTACTCAATCCTGGTGCTGCAGGGGATCTGACCAATCCACGCGGGCGAAGCTGCGGGCATCATATAGTATATTTATCTCTATATATAAAACTGATGTGTTTAATGAATATTAGAAATATTGCGTAAAAAACTACGACGTAGATTGTACGTACTAGTTAGCCCTATAATAAAGTAGATTAAGAATGAATCAAGTCGAAATACAATTTATAGCGATAAACTTTATATAAGTACATAAAACTGAGATGAATATAAAAATGTTTACGACCACTTCGCGTACTTAGTTACACTAGTTTTACTGCTGGCCCCCGTGCTGGGTCGTATATTTTACTTTTATTCGCTAAGCACTAAAATAGAAGTAAAGGCGCCATTGCTACGGCATAAAATATGTAGATGAAGTATGTTATTTCACTTTGCATCGATACTTGAGAATTACCCTTACTTATATCTACATATTACATTATATCAATCATATTAAATATTAAAGCTGTGATAGCCTAGTGGTTAGAGTGTCCGCCTCCTAATCGGAGGTCGGGGGTTCGATCCCGGGCACGCACCACTAACTTTTCAGTTATGTGCGTTTTAAGCAATTAAATATCACTTGCTTTAACGGTGAAGGAAAACATCGTGAGGAAACCTGCATGTCTGAGAGTTCTCCATGTTCTCAAAGGTGTGTGAAGTCTGCCAATCCGCATTAGGCCAGCGTGGCAGACTATGGCCTAAACCCTTCTCATTCTGAGAGGAGACCCGTACTCAGTAGTGGGGCGGAAATGGGTTGATCATTGATATCTACATATTATATTCATAATAATTTGTAAATATACCTAATTTGGCGATCCTAAATAACTCCGTTTCTATGATTAAATAAAAAAATGTTGAATTTAAAAGTTTTTACTTTTAAAATCAACACATAAAAAATAGCAAAAAATAAATTGTACCTACCTGCCTATATTTTTGTTATATTTATATGTTTTCTGTACTAATTTTGCGGCGTACCATAAAAACATACTAGCCGACGCCCGCGACTTCGTCCGCGTGGATTTAGGTCTTTCGAAATCTCGTGGGAACCCTTTGGTTTTCCGGGATAAAAAGTAGTCTATGTGCTAATCCAGGATATTATCTATCTCCATTCCGAATTTTAGCCAAAACCGTCTAGTGGTTTTTGCGTGACGGAGTAACAAACATACACTCACACACACATACACACAAACTTTCGCCTTTATAATGTAAGTGTGATTCATTCATTCAAAGTAGCAAAAATTTAATAAGTACTACTCGGTCAAGCTAAGTTTGCACCTCGCGTCTATTACGTCACACTGACGCTTATGTACGGTATGCGAACCGTACTGACGTGACCAGACGACCGCGGGGAGGTGAGCGGGGTAGTGGGAGACGCGTCGCATCCCAGCGAAGTGCAAACTTACTCGTAGCTTGATGGGCAGTGCGTCCGCTAGGTGGACAGATGACATCAAACCAGTCGCTAACCATCTATATAGGCTTTAAAATAGTTAAACAGTATCAACAACGGGCTTTAACCTATTTATAGAATGCGTACAATAATGAACGAAGGGAACTAGGTCGCCTGGTCGTTTTGTTGCGCCGCCGGGTGAATGGAACGAATAATTACATTCGCTCACTCGCCGCAAAACGCTCCCGTTCATTCATTCACCTGTTCTTATCTCTGTTCTGCAAAAGCGAGTCGCTTACAACGTATGCGTGCTATATTTTTTTTACCTATTCATAAAATCACCATAATCAACCCATCGCCACCCGGCTCATTACTGAGGACAAATCTCGTCTCAGAATAATAATAGCTTAGGTCCTAGTCTGCCACACTGGCCCAGTATAGATCGGCAAATTTCACGCACTTTTTAGAACACTATGGAAAAACTCTCAGGCATGTAGGTTTCCTCACAATGTTTCCCTTCGCTGTTAAAGCAAGTGATATTTAATTAAACCACACATAACTCCGAAAAGTTATAAGTGCGTGCCCGGGATCGAACCCCCGACCGCCAAAATAGGAGGCAGATATCTCAACAACTAGGCTATCACAGCTCTATAATAATTGATATCAATATAACATTACTATATCATAGTTAAGGCAAGATGAATGCGAAGCCGACTTACCTAAAGCAACTTTGTCATTGGAAATTCATCAATGTATTTTCCAAAATTAACATTTTAACAGGGCTCTCTCCGTCACTCGTTTCATACAATCGTAGTTCCAATTTCATTTGAATATTAAGCAACCAAAGTCCATGAAATTTTGCAGACATATTCTAGAAACTAATATCTGTGTCTGTGGTGTTTTAGATTTTTCTAAAAATATGTAGTTTTAAAATTACAGGGGCTCAAAGATTTGTATGAAATTTTCAAGACCGCGTAACTTTGAAACCGAATATTTTAACAGAAATCTGGAAAACCACAGACATAGATATTAGTTTCTAGAATATGTCTGCAAAATTTCATGGTTGCTTAGTATTCAAATGAAATTGGAACTACGATTGTATGAAACGAGGGGAAACGGGAAATTTTGTTATTGCGTCAGCAAAAGGGTGAGGAAGGCGCGTAGTTCAGGTCCTCCCACATCTTTATTCTACTTTATTTTATTATATACCTACTTTATCATTAAATTATTGTACTAACCCTATATCTACTAACCACATTATTTATTTTGTATTGTATTTGTATTTTGTATATTGCATCCTATAGTTACCGTCCGAAACTTCTGGCTTCACGGAAGACCAGCGCTGTGCCTGCGTTCCCGACACAGGCGCAGCAAATGCTGAGTGGAGTCCATTTTGGCACCACACACCACGCGTCCCATTTCTTATTTTATTTATTTTATAAGTTATTGTTGGTACCAAATAAACAGTTTTTCTTTCTTTCTTTTCTTTTCTTCTAAACGAGTGACGGAGAGAGCCCTCTTAATCAACTAAGCAAGTTTTGAACAATTTATGGCTTTGCTGATAAAGTTAATAAGTAAATAATTTATTACGTTATTCAACTTTGGTCCTACTTAAGTAAAGTAACCCTAGCTCGCTGCCCAGCATTGTCCATACAAACGTAGTTTAGTTCTCATTTCAATATTAGCTAAGTAAATTCGCCACACTACCAAGTACCCGATAGACGTCCACGGCTGGACATAGGGACTTCCACACGCTACAATCTTGCGCCGCCTGAATCCAGCGTCTTAATGCCTTCAGGGTTTATTATATACGTTTAATTTCATACAAGTTTATGCATACTTAAGTACGGAAACGAACCTAACCGCAGACCAGTCGATTAGCATAAACCTCTTTATTATGACCATAGCTGCTTATTTTAATTAAACATAAAGATCGCTCGATGTCGTACCGACACGCAATCTTAAGTGGGGAAAGAGAAAAGAGCACTAAAATGAACATAATTATTATACAAGTACGCTGGAAGAGGCGTGCCATACGAAATCACACTAATATTATAAAGGCGAAAGTTTGTATGTGTGTGTGTGTGTGTGTGTGTGTGTGTGTGTGTGTGTGTGTGTGTGTGTGTGTATGTTTGTTACTCCTTCACGCAAAAACTACTGGACGGATTTGGCTGAAATTCGGAATGGAGATAGATAATATCCTGGATTAGCACATAGGCTACTTTTTATCCCGGAAAACCAAAGAGTTCCCACGGGATTTCGAAAAACCTAAATCCACGCGGACGAAGTCGCGGGCGTCAGCTAGTGACAGTTATTTTTGTTTCGTTTCGAGGCGGCCCATCGAGCGTACCGGGGATTAAAATTGACATTTCGTGTCAAAATAGTCTTCGGTGGTACTTTTTTGACAGATGTCTCATCACCTCGTTCCGAGTAGGTACCTATGCCATAGAGTAGACGCTACGCAGACTTTTATCGCCTATTGCTGCTATCCGCGCCAAAATGGTGAAAATCAAAATATTAGCATGGATTCCATACTAATATGGCAATTGCGTCGCGCTTTTGATGTGTCATCAGCTTTATTTATTTGAAAGACCGTTAATTTTCGGAATGTGAACAAAATCAGAGGAAATTGGCAGCTATTTCCGCGTACGTATGGCCCATAAAAGCGTGCACGGTTTTGAATAGTTACTTCCGTGATAGAATCGGATTTCGAATTTACAGCGAAAATTAATAGCGTTGCTGTGAGTGTAACTTATATTAATTGTGCTATATAATCGTTTATCCAAATCTAGGACAATTACAGAATTAATATTCGTTGAACATGATTAGGGTGCTAATAATGTTTTCGAATCTAGATTTAGTAAAACGTTGTGGGGTAACGTCGTGTCCTAGATATACCGGGACCTTTATGGAAGATGCGTCGCACGTCGTAGTCGTCATTTACCACGAGATCAAAATATGGTCGGTGTCTCTCTTTATACGGTGCCCGAGGGTTGTTCCAAAGCTTGGCGGTTCGTTGAGAGAAACGTTTCGTGCGTGTAGATTGGATGTCGACCACATAAGGATAATATGTAGGGTTCCATACCTCAAAAGGAAAAAAGGAACCCTTATTATCACTTCGTTGTCTGTCTGTCTGTCCGTCTGTCGTGTCTGTCAATAAAACCTATGTAGGGTACTTCCCGTTGACATAGAATCATAAAATTTGGCAGGTAGGTAGGTCTTATAGCTCAAGTAAAGAAAAAAATTCGAAAACCATGAATTTGTGATGATACTTCACAAAAAAAAAATTAAAATGTGTTCATGTACAAATGACTAGTATTTTCAACTTTCAAATTAAGATTACTATAGAACGTGGGGTATCATATGAAAGAGCTTTACCTGTACATTACCATAACATTTGATTTATCATGCCAAATGTCGAAAAAAATACCCGAGTACGGAACCCTCGGTGCGCGAGTCTGACTCGCATTTGGCCGGTTTTATATCGGGATACGCCTAGCCAAACTCATGTAAACAAATACGAATTAGATATACACCCACGAAGCCAAAGTTCAGTGACAGCCAAACCTAATATCAAACGTCCGCCTGATTTATACCGTGACATTCGCGAGAGATTAACACGCTACCCGTCCGATAGTCAATACATTTGAATACTAATTAGAGGATTAATTAGAACATTGAACCTGTTACGGAAGATTAATGGGAAAATTGTTTTGAATGGTAATTCTATAACATCCATCAAAGAGGAACCTCTAATTCTCTCTTTCTCTCTCTTTATTCATTAGTGAGGGTCGTGATCCCTTGCCAATTATTATAATTAGTAGAGCCGACCCCAATTAACATGGGAGAAGGCTAGGTCTATATAGTAGAGGTTTTCTTTAGGATAATAATGTGATGAGCTCACAGATTCTTCCACATTTGATTCGACAAGAGGGCAGTTTTGACTCTTTGGTGTAATAATAATTAATTATTATCATTTAACCTATTAGAATTAACCCGAATTAACCCAAAAATTATACTTAGTCAAGTTATTATCATCCCAAGAATAATTCGTCAATATGTGAAAAGAGATTTTAAACACTCAATTCGATTCAATTTACTTTATTCATTTATTTTATTTTTCTCAAGAATGAAGAATACAGCACTGAAAGACCACTCATGAAAGATAGCATTCTAAAGTAGCTTAGAGTTAGCAAGCAAACTATATAATACACTAATAGAAATCCATTAACCTTTGGCAAGGATTAATAAAACTTTCCTCCTTAAGTATAAGTACTAGTACATTATTAAGTCTGTCCTGTACTTTTTTTTCTTATAGTATCACACTTCACACTATATCACACTAATATTGTAAAGGCGATAGTTTGTGTGTATGTGTGTATGTATGTGTATGTGTGTATGTTTGTTACTCTTTAACGCAAAAACTACTGAAGGGATTTGGCTGAAATTTGAAATGGAGATAGATAATATCCGGGATTAGCACATCGGCTACTTTTTCTCTCGGAAAATCAAAGAGTTCCCACGGGATTTTGAAAAAACATAAATCTTCGCGGACGTCAACTATTTAAGCAATAAAGATGTTTAAATAATAAATAATAATTTTTTAAGACACTTTTGCGTCAAAGGCCTTTTTTACAAAACGGCAGAGCGGTGGCCGAAAAACTGCACGCCAGAGTAATTTCATACAAAAATAATATGCCAGATTCCGCAACGGAAATTATATCGTATGTATGTAGTGATAATATACAGTTGCCGTCAACTCGGACAGTATTACACTGGAATGGATGGTGTCCCCAGTCGGTGATACGGTATCGTACCGTTATTTAACTTACATATTGTTCCCGGGTTTATTTCCGAATTCACATAATATATACATGATCAACCCATTTCCGCCCCACTACTGAGCACGGGTCTCCTCTCAGAATGAGAAGGGTTTAGGCCATAGTCTGCCACGCTGGCCCAATGCGGATTGGCAGACTTCACACACCTTTGAGAACATGGAGAACTCTCAGGCATGCAGGTTTCCTCACGATGTTTTCCTTCACCGTTAAAGCAAGTGATATTTAATTGCTTAAAACGCACATAACTGAAAAGTTAGTGGTGCGTGCCCGGGATCGAACCCCCGACCTCCGATTAGGAGGCGGACGTTCTAACCACTAGGCTATCACAGCTTACTGTACATAATATACTGTACTGTACATAATATATAAGGACAAGATAATGTGTCAGTTGACGCGACAAGGGAATTGGACCTTAATTATACGATTGTATGTTATTATAATTTGCCATAGAGCATATTATTTACCAAGCGCCTGTTTTGACACTTGATAAAAAGATACTGATTTGACTAATTGCCAAACACCGGATTAATCAACATGAAACGACTTCCCGAGTAAAAAAACGAGGCTATCAGGTTAACGTGATATAATGTCTCCATATATTTATCTAAATCAAAGTAACGCATTTAATTAATTAATAAATTTAATTTTTTTCTCGCTAGCTATAACATAGGTACCTTCAAAAGAAAAGTGAATAGGCCCCTTCCGGGCAGCCGCTTTCCATCTTAGGATTCATCATTCCCTGTTTTGTGTGGTTGCAGTCAAGCGCAAACCTATTTAGTTGTAAAAAAATATCACACTAATATTATAAAGGAGAAAGTTTGTATGTGTGTGTGTGTGTGTATGTTTGTTACTCCTTCACGCAAAAACTACTGGACGGATTGGGCTGAAATTTAAAATTGAGTTAGATTATACCCTGGATTAGCTAGCACATAGGCTACTTTTTATCCCGGAAAATCAAAGAGTTCCCACGGGAATTTTAAAAAAACATACATCCACGCGAACGAAGTCGCGGGCATCAGCTAGTCTCACATAATATAGAGCAGTAAAATATAGGTATAGTACACGAGCCACGGTGACCTAGTGCCAACGGCCGCAATATAATAATAATTGAGGATGCAGCGTCGCAGGTCATTGCACACCGCGCTTCTAATGACTTCCTGTGCGATGCACCTACAAAACATAGCAAATCTCTGTATATAATAGGTATCTGCGTGGTTTTCCTCATTGCTGAGGGTTGTGACCACTTTCCTTTTTAACACATAAAGGTAGGGGTTTCTGGCGGTAAAGACCGGACCCGATCGCATTACAGTACGTGTTACTCGTTAGCTTTGTTCGATTGAAATGAAATTTTGTATAGTTGGTGTTATCACTTGAGTGAAGATTTCTGGCTACTTTATAGTTGGTACAATACATTAGGTTGCGCACGAGTAGCAGTACAATGCATATCGCGCATTTATCATTATTATCTCCACCCATCACTACGGGTCTCCTCTCAGAATCAGAATGATAAGGGCTTAGGCCATGGTCTACCACGCTGGCCAAGTCCGGATTGGTAGCTACTGGATATTAGCTAGTAATAAACAAATATTTTCCTTTCAACCTCTTTTCATGAAATTAAAAATTTAATCGTCCGGCATAGCAAAGTATCTACCGTTGGAAGAACGTAAATTCTCGAACTTTGATGGAAAACCAATAAACTCTCCTCTTTTGTTCTGTGCAAAGTTTTCGAATAGTTTTCCAAAGTCGACCGGAAAAGTTTAAAGTAAAATACGAACCAATACAATAATACTGGTTACATGAATGCAGCTATTTTAAACTTTATATTGGCTTTTAAAAGCTTTGAATGAGGTATGACCTTGCTCGCGACAGCTTAAGTATATCATTCGCTTATATTTGCGTTGGCTCTCAGCTGAGTAACAGGATGATTACCTACCTGAATTAAAGAGTTCCATCCTTGGCATTTTAAAACTTCGAAACGTACCTAGTAACTGACTTGATTAAGAAATGGTCAGTTAGCTATAGGAAGGGTGGGTGGTATTAGAAGTTTTCCTGAGGTATAAGATTCGCAATGACGGAAACTGCCGGAGAACCAAGATCACCCACATGGTCCAAACCATCAGCCAGCTGCCCAGTTGCAGTGGTAGTAACCATCTAGAATGGAGACCGAGCCTAAAAGTAGTATGGCCAGTGTGGAGCGCCCTCCGGACCGACAGAAAAGATGGATGAGAAAGCTGAATGAGCAAGGCTGAGATCCGGGTGTGGCGGGATCGTTGAGAAAGGCAAAGGGAATCACAACAACAAGGAACAAAAAGCTTGATTTGCTATAATCCGCTTAACCAGACAAATCTGTATGGTGCAACATGCACCACCCGCCCTCCAACTGATAAACATGCAGGAAAAGTCAGCCACCAAGCAAGCAATACGAACCACCACCACGCAGAGCCACACATATCCCAAAACCACTCCACGCACGTTTCGCCCCGGCACCGGAGCATCCTCTGGAGACGTAGACCTTGCAATGCCCAATTGCATATCGCATGCTACATGGCGCACCATACACATATTTTGACTGGTTTAGCGGATTATAGCATACTAGCTATTAAGCTTTTGGTTCCTTATATATCATGGACTTCAGCAAAATAACACCTGCTTTTATACAACAACATCATTTCATTCATCACGCAAGGCCAAGCTTTAAAAAATCCATTTATTACGAATACAAGTCAATACACACCACAATCGCGGTTCGATATTATTCAAGACTTTATCGCAAGCAAGAAGCGGTCCTTCGCTTCGATTTCAAATATTCAATAAGTAATGCGTCTTCTCCCCATAGGGAGAATAAGCTACACGCAACTCTCCCTTTTACCAATGTATCAGACCAGATGATCAAAATATATTTGATTTTGTTGTCAAAGTTTGCGTGAGCTGTTGAAGTATTTGATTTAACAAATCGTAGTATTTTCTATGATCCGAAATACACTATCGTCTGTGCTATCGATAAACATCTTACAACGTCTAGCCGTCGCTTCAGGCGTAGGTAGTAGGTATTCTTTAGGTCAGGTATCTATTTAGAATAGAATTTACTACGATTTGATTGAGTATACACGATTAGCATAGGGTGGAGAGACATGATATCGTAGCATAAGTTCTAACAGTACGTTAGTTAAAATTAGCAGGAAATTAGGAGACCGAAAAAGTTACAAGTACATATTGTTCAAGTTTTAACTACACGGGAGTTGAAATTAGCCAAAAATTATTAACATCTTTTTTAAAATTAACATCTTTGCAAGACAGCGAAAATACTCGCTGTTTCCAAAAGTTTGAATGTTGGTTGGTAGGCGATGAAGTGAATTTTGTCAAGTTAGGTGTTGAATGCCAATTTTCCCACATGGAATGCCTAAACTTAATAATACCTGACGATCGTGCCGTGTCCTCTTCAAGACATGTTACTTGAAGGGAATGGCTACCGAAATCCATCTCAGCACTCTCCCACCAGATTTTATCTACCAGCAACAAGTTCAAACACAGACACTGCCAATGAAAATTAAACTTTAAATTTTCTATATTAAGTCCCAAAATACATTTCAGCTCTGCCCTGTAATGTTGACTTACGAAGGAAATTGAACTTTGCGTTACGGTGTTTGAGTTTAAATTAAAACGGGAGCAAGGAATACAATAGATCGTACACATTTATTCGCGGAAATAGAAATTACTCTCGGAGTTATTTTCATTACAAAGGGTTTTTCGTCCGATATTGGGAAAACTGGGAAATCTGGGAAAGAATTGGCTTCGCCGATAAATTTTATTAATTAATTGTCTCACTGTGATGCTTTTAGAATGGTTTTGTTGCCATTGATGTCACAGTCTTGTGTTGGAGGTTCGTAGGCGGTAATGGTTTAATTAAATTTGATTTTCAAGGGATATAAATAGACCGTTCAGTGAATTCGCTTAAAAATAATGTTGTTTCACTTTTGCGTTATTTCCATAGATATTCTAAAACTGGAAAACTCCTTGAAAACAGTTACTTCCCAGTACGAGCTGTCACAGAAACAGGTCGGTGAGCATATACTGGCCGCTGATGAGCTGTTAGCCTTAAGTAATTATAATATAGATCGTCTTGACTCCCTGATTCATAGATGTGAGTGCTCAAATAAGGTTCCGGACGAAATGCCAGTGGACAGTCAGTGTATAGGACAACAAAAAGGCTGTGAAAACAATGGTTCCTCGTTACATTGCCCTCAGCGGAAAACATTTGTTGTTTCAGATGGATTGGGAAAAGACTTTGGTCATTTAATAAGTAATAAATTACATCAAACAGTGATCAACATATGTAACCCAGGGGCACCATATATGAATATATAATTGAAAATGTAAAAGGCTGCTGTTTAGATAAATATAGTACAGTTGTCTTGTTGATAGGTGACAGCATGCAAATAACAAAAAAACAAATTTTGAGAAGTTTTGCATACCTATTGGACCTACAAGAAAATACGGGTTGTAAATTCATATTGTGCACTTTTCCTTACTCTTGCACTTTAACCCCAGCACAAAATAGGTATGTCTATAAACTCAACATGCTTATTAATAATTTAAGTTTTGGCCATAGGGATTATATTCACATAATAGACACGAATAATTTTATAAAAAAATTTTCACTGACAAAGGATACAATGTACTTGCCCCTTAGTTATAAGAAACAAATAGCTACCTTGGTAGCTTGTAATATACAAGACACAGCTATTTTTAGCTTGAGTTCTTTTGAAAACGGTACATGTTGTACTAATAATATAGACCTAATTAGTAATACTACTAATTCCAGTTTTTTTACGTTGGATACAAACTATTATAATAGTTTGGATACAAATAGTTGCATGGACACTACTGTAAACAGTAATAAGATTTTAAACTAAGTAGTGCGACAACAGATAAGCTATGTAAAATCAATCTTGTACACCAAAATATTCAGGGCTTATCTGGCAAAGAACATGAGATAGAACTATTTATTAAAAAATTTGATATTGACATCTTATGCCTCACTGAGCATTGGCTCAATAGTTATCAATTAATAGTAAATTTAAAACATTATCAATTGTCAAGTGCGTTCTCTAGAAAGAAAGCTATACGCGGAGGGTCTTTAATATTAACCCGCAACAATATCAATTATAAAGAACGGAAAGACATTGCTAATCTTTCATTGGAACGCACTATTGAGCTGTCCTGTGTTGAGCTGGAGCGCTATATTGTCGTCTGCGTGTACCGACCCCCCTCAGGTGACTTTGTTCTGTTTGAGGACGTTATGGAAGAGGCCTTGAGGCGGATATGTAGGTCATCAAAAAAGATATTAGTTTGTGGAGACTTCAATATTGATATTTTGCTTCACACTTCTTTTACTGACAGATTACTCAATTTATTTAAAAGCTTTAATTTACAGAAAATTTTCAATGAACCAACACGGATAACTGCAAATTCAGCCACTTGTATAGATAACATTTTCTGTGACTGTAAGATTGTCGCAAAATCGATCATGACGAATCTAAGATCCGATCACTGTGGACAAATGATATCTGTTCCCAGTGATAATCAAGACATAACAAAGTTAATAAAGTATAGGCCAGTAACCACTAAAAAGGTAAAGCAGTTCAAACTAAAGGTTTTAACTGCTTTACCTAAACTTGACTTTACTCAGGGTGGTCCGGATGAACACTATAATGCTTTTTTTGATCTCATAAACTCTCAGTTTAATTCTACCTTTAAAATTGTAGAAAAAAAACTGTTTAAAAATCTTAAATTTAGTGACTGGGCTACTGTTGGCATCTATAAAAGTAGAAATAAGTTGTTCGACTTGTATGCAGAAAAACAATATAACTACACTCCCACATTTGTTGAATATGTAAAAAATTATTCAAAATTATTCAAAAAGGTTTGCATACAAGCAAAGTCACTCTGCATAAAGCAAAAAATTATTAATTCTGATAATAAAATTAAAGCAGCTTGGGATATCATCACGGATGAAACTGGGAAACAAAAAGTGCATAACAATAAATTGGAGCTAAAAATTAATAACCGTATTATTGACTCCAATATTGAAATTGCAAATACATTTGAGAATTTTTTCCAGAACATTCCAGTCATCACTACTAGTTCCCTTAGCTCTTCACCAACAGAAGCCTATGATCTTCTCAGGGCCAATGTCACTGAATGCGGTGTGTTGTTTAGGTTTGAATACGTTACTCCATATGACATTGTTAAAGTGTTCAAATCTTTACAAAGCAAAAAAACCGGAGATCTGTGGGGAATATCAGTAAAAATAATTAACAATATTATTGATATTATTGCGCCATATCTAGCCTTAATTTTTAATGAGTCTGTGGATACAGGCGCTTTTCCAGATCTCATGAAATGTAGTAAATTGATACCTCTTTTTAAATCGGGTAGCAAAAGTGACCCAAACAATTACAGGCCAATTTCAATTTTGCCAACACTGAGCAAGATATTTGAGAAAATCATGCTCAACCAACTGCTTCAGCATTTCAATTTAAATAAGCTACTCCATTCTGAACAGTATGGCTTCACTAAAGGTCGATCAACAACCGACGCGGCCGCAATGCTGTTAAAGCATATATTCAATGCGTGGGAGGGGTCACAGAATGCCATTGGTATTTTCTGTGATTTATCCAAGGCATTTGATTGCGTTGAGCACGAGACTCTTTTAGTTAAATTGAGCCACTATGGAATCAAAGACACTGCGCTTGGTCTCATTGCGTCCTATCTTAGTGATCGTATTCAAACAGTATGTGTGAATGATGTGAAGTCATCCGGATCAGCCTCACTAATGGGTGTTCCTCAAGGCTCTATTCTAGGTCCTTTCATGTTCTTAGTATACATAAACGATTTACCATATGTAGTCCAAAATATTTGCGATATCGTACTATTTGCTGACGATACGTCTTTGATTTTTAAAGTCGATAGAAATAAGGACAATTTTGACGATATAAATGGTGCCATATCTCAGGTAACTCACTGGTTTACTGTAAATAATCTACTTTTAAATGCAAAAAAAACTAAGTGTATTGAATTCGCACTGCCCAATACCAAGAACACAAGTAACATTAATTTAATGATAAATAATGATATTTTGAAAATAGAAGAGACTACTACATTTTTGGGGATAACCTTAGATGCGAAGCTGCAATGGGGCACCCATATATCAACTCTTGCTGGCAAACTAAGCTCTGCTGCTTACGCGGTTAGAAAGATTCGACAATTAACTGACGTGGAGACCGCAAAGATAGTATATTTTGCTTATTTTCATAGTATTATGTCTTATGGAATCTTAATATGGGGTAGAGCGGCAGATATTGGGAGAATTTTTGTATTACAGAAAAGGGCAATACGCGCAATTTATAACTTAAAACCACGCGATTCACTTCGAGAAAAATTTAAGGAAATAGGTATCCTTACCGTAGCCTCTCAATATATTTACAACAACATAATTTTTGTAAGACAAAATATTCTTAGTTACAAGAAGGTTGGCGATCTACACAACAGGCTGACTAGACACCGTAACAGGCTTGCGACTCCTACGCTCCGTCTCAGGAAGGTCCAAAAGTCATTTGTGGGAATGGGTATAATCTTCTATAACAAAATTCCTCAGTCAATTTTGGACTTGCCTTTACACAGGTTCAAAAAATCTATTAAAAATATGCTCCTGAGAAAAGCATATTATACTATCGAAGATTATGTAAATGATAAAAAAGCGTGGATTTGAACTTCGATTCGCTCCAGCAATGCGCAGGACTTCAATTGCTTTTATACATGGCATAATATTGTGTATCAAATCTTTGAAAAGAGCAACCGCCGAGTTTCTTGCTGGTTCTTCTCGGTAGGAAAGGCATTCCGAACCAGTGGTAGATGCTTTTGACGATTCGAAAGAACTTGTAAAAGTCTAATTGAATAAAAACATTTTGAATTTGAATTTGAATTTAAGTTTTAAAAAAGGAGTAAATCATTATTATTTTGGTTACCTTTATTGGCTTTGATTTTATACATTCTTTATAACTATCTTGTTATTTTTACAAAACGTATATACAAGAACTTAATATGTTAATTATTCAAATCGTGCCTATTAAAGCTTGAAAAAAGGAATCATGTTACACATTTTTTCATTTAGGAAACTTACAATGTGATTTATTGCTTAAATCGATTATTTGCTTTAAACAGTTTAAAGGCTTTTAAGTTATTTGAATTTACTACCAGGAATAAAAACGGAGTTTATTATAACAACATACTTTATTTCCGCAGCTTGATTCCAAAGCATTATGCCAACTTACACGACGATTTA
Organism: Maniola jurtina; assembly: GCF_905333055.1. Taxonomy (NCBI): domain Eukaryota; kingdom Metazoa; phylum Arthropoda; class Insecta; order Lepidoptera; family Nymphalidae; genus Maniola; species Maniola jurtina. Next base: position 11,081,461 of record NC_060045.1, read on the forward strand.
AATAAACACATTTCTTAGTAAAATCCGTCATTAAATCACTATAATCGCACATGCGTGTACACACGTGCATGTAAGAATCATAAGTCATGTAATTCAGGCTCATAACTCGTAATACTATAAGGCTAGTTGCACACGATGGATGGATGCAAACCGTATAGGTTTCACTCCGATTTTTGTTCTGGTTTTGAAAATGTTTTTTTTTTTTAAATAAAGAACCAACTTGTATTACTTACTCTACACCGGCATCACTTGAAATCCATTGGATGCACTCGAAGGCGTTTTGCTATGAAAACTACTAATATTTAATACTTATTTTATGTAAATCCTATTTTTTCAATTGATGTTTTTTCCTAAGCATTATCTCAAGTTGTAGACATTTTTAAAGTGACTAACGATCATCTAAACATTACTCTATTTCCGCAACAGAAATTGTACTTTCTTTATTTTCCGTACTCTGTTGTTTAATTAACGTTTGCAAAACTCATAGCAGCTCTGTATAGGTCTGATTTGTCTAATAACCCATACTAATATTATAAACGCGAAAGGTTCAGTCTGCCTGCTGGACTGCTACCTTTTCACAGCACATCTGTTAAATCAATTTCTGTCGTCCCGATGACGAATTATAGGCTAGGATTTTATCTCAGTAAATCAAAGTGGTGGCGGGGAGCGGGTGGATGAGGAAGGCGGAGGACCGTGTTTGGTGGCGCGCTCTTGGAAAGGCCTATGTCCAGCTGTGGACGCTTACAGGCTGATGGATGGATGGACGGAAATCAAAGCTCCCACGTTTTAAGAAACGTGAATCCAGCGGCATCATGTAGTAATGTATCAACAAGGTTATATAAGTATTGGCGTCACTCAGAAAAACAGGTATTATTTAAATATTTTATCGAATTATTGAAATGTCCTCTCCAAAACCAACACAAAAAACACAAGTTTAATGTGTAAGGTTATCCGAGAGTTTTAATCTAAACAAACTAATGCCAAAATAAATAATTTAATTAGAGCGTGATTGCTATCACAACATCTAATTATTCAGTTCACAATCCAAATACCGAAAATATGCGATATCGCCCCGAATCTCGGAAGGAGACTGAACTAAAACCTTCAAAACACCCGTATTTATGCAAGTTCAATCTTGTTGGCCTCCTAGTAACAGATTGTATGACATCGAATGAGCCAAATATCGATTTTACCAAACTACCTTCATCAGCTAAATTAATAATTTTATATTATTTTTGACAACTCAAATCAACTTTTTAAAAATAACCTTACATAAGGATGCCTACTAAGATCATATTTTTTTGTTAATTTGTCGTTAGTTCGACATTGAGTTAACCTTGGGTAATCATGCTTGAATGACCGACCGTTAGAGCAGTTAGTGTATACAAGCTGATTAAACCGGGAGTCCACGGTAGTCGTGTAGTCGTAGCCTAAACTAGAATGCGTTCAAAGCACACACAGTGCCATATAAATTAACACGATGACCTATTTGCAAAAATTTATGGCGGAACCATTATTAAGGTCAGACTGGAAGCGCTCCAAATAAAATTGGAACCCATTGAGCGGGTATCGCGACGTCTGTAACCTAATTCTTGAGGTGCTGTATAAAGGACAAACAACAAATAAACATTAATGGATGTCGGATTTCTTATCTGAACCGTATTGATGGTTTTAATCTCAGCGTATTTATTAGCTTGCTTTCTCTACTTACATTCGTACATATATTTAACGCTTTAGAGTCTTTATTATTCACAGACAGATGAAAGTTATTTGATTTGAAAAGGAATTTTAGAAATCTAAGCTCAGCGTCCACTACTTGTCGATATTACTTAATCGAGTGAATATATGTATCGAATATTTCCGATATATATAAATTCTTTTGCTTCTTGGTTTTACTAAATATTTGGTTATTTAAATAATTATAAATTTCGCTATAATTTATAATTATTTAAATAACCAAATTATTATTGTTGATACTAAACAGTCCAGTATTTCGCATAATTCTACTTGCGTACGCAGTTTTCTCACGTAGCAATTTAATGAAAGCTAATAAAACAAGATAAATGTAGATCGCGAGGGAAGGTGAATGAGAGAAGAGTTCCAAATGGCGTAGTATAAATTCAGATTGCGTACGTCAGGGGGGCGGTCAGGAAGGATTGGACCGCCCTGCTAATTATCCTTAACTCTGGAAAAGTGGATAGGCGTTAATGATTGTATACCCTGCATTTACACATTCGCCATCGTGCCAATGCACAATAAAGAATGGAATAAAGAAAAACGTTTATTTGTAAGTTGTACTACACATCACGTGTTAGGATTGGTTATCCCTATGGGCCTAAGGCCACCTGAGGGTGAGTTGCAATCCGCTTTTATCATCGGAGCATTGAAACCAGAAATGCCGCTAGCAGAAGAAGCCCAAAACAACGACACTATGGTATTGTTGACATTATGGCTTTTTCGCCTCCGTGCCCCGGAAAGCACGTAAAATCGTCGGTCCTGCGCCTGATTTCTCTCCGGTCGTGTCGGATTTCAGTCCCTTTCGGCTATGAGAGCTACATGGCTACAGAATGCACATGTGTTTGCGCACACACTGTTAAAATATGTCCAGTGCAGTTGGCTAATTTCTATGGAGATTGGCCACCGTGGCCGGAATTCGGTCGAGATGGTATTAGGTTTCACAGGTTAGGAATATTTACGTAATGTTCAAAATGCAATCATAGGTGTAGTACCAGACGCCTTTAACGACTCGTGAACATCGAAATTAACTTGTTAATTATTTCACAGTACTCCCACGTACTGGCAACAGTAGCTGAATATCTTATTTGTACATGAATACCCTACTAAGGCTAACGTATCCAGGTCGTAATATTGCTGTTAGGGAGCAATGGAGCATGTATATTAAACATGTTTACTTAAGATCAGGCATTGGAATAGGATAGTAGACATATAAAATTAACGCTATTGACCTACCTTGATCTGTTGATAACCTACTTTATAATCTCTAATCTTCGTCCATTTGGATTTAGATATTTAAAAATCCTTAGAATTTCCGGTACCAAAAGTATCCTGTCTTTTTCCAGGATGCAAGCTATCTCTACACCTTTCGTCAAAATAAGTTGAACGGATGGGCCGTGAAACCTAGCAGACAGACAGACAGACAGACACATTTTCGTATTTTTATTATTAGTTAGTAAGTAATGGATTATAGTACCATTCCACGCGGACATGATGGGTACAGTAATTAGATAAGGCTAGCTTATAGCTAATATTGTAATATTTCCATTAAAAAAGTATGGATTGTTTTCGTGATCAAACATTGGTAGAGTTAAACTTGGTACAATGTGCAACGTGTAGACTCGAACGAGTGGAGTGGTTTGAATATGCAAATACTAGGTTTAAGTTAACTCGAGCCTCTAATGCTCTTGAATAGCGCTTCGGAACCTCATTTCCATATCTATTCAAAATATGATTTTGGTGTTAAAAACTAGAATGTTACTATAAACCGCTAGTCCAAGTGCATGACAGGCTGTTAAAGGTATGTTAAGTTGATTTCAAACTGCGGAAATATAATCTATACATATAATAAAATTGTAGAAAAGTGGTGTCTGTACAATGGAAATATATACGTATATTAAAAAAAGTAGCGGGGGTTGTTATTATATCGATGCCGAACCCGAAATTGTAATTAATTTTTTTTGTATGTTTGGTTTGTCTGTTTGTCTGTTTGTCTGTGTGTTTGTGCACGCTAATATCAGAAACGGCTTATTCGATTTAGATACGGTTTTCACTAATATATTGTAGTAAGCTTCACTTAACATTTAATGTTTATTTCATGTCAATCGGTTCATAAATAAAAAAGTTATGTCAATTTAAAGAATCACGGCGAACATTTTTAACGTACAGAGTACGTACTACACGCCTCGCGCCTGAGCGTCCGTGGCTATATAAAGCGCGCTGAGATCCGCGCCGCTGCCATAAGGAATGCTGCCCGAAAAGTCACTATTCCACGCGAACGAAGTCGCGGGCACAGCTAGTATAATAATATATTTCCGTAGTTTGAAGGCAACTCGGCTACTCTTAAATATATTTAGTTACCTCACATCACAACTTTAAAGTAGAAAAAAAGTGTTGTAAGGTTCAAAACTTTACAACATTTTTTAGGGTTACGTACCTCAAAAGGAAAACGGAACCTTTATACGAGCACTTTCTTGTCTGCCTGTCGGTCCGTCTGTCGTGTCTGTTAAGAAAACCTATAGGGTATTTCTCGTTGACTTAGAATCATAAAATTTGGCAGGTAGGTAGGTCTTATAGTACAAGTAAAGGAAAAATACGAAAACCGTGAATTTGTGGTAACATCACAAAAAAAATGTGTTCATGAACAATAATTAGTATTTTCAATTTTCAAAGTAAGATAACTATGCCAAATGGGGTATCATTAAACTTGTACACTTGGGGCTTGGGCTTGTACACTCTCAACCAGACATATATATTATTTTACATAATAGTTTTTGATATATCCTGCAAAATGTCGGAAAAATACCTGAGTACGGAACCCTCGGTGCGCGAGTTTGACCGCACTTGGCCAGTTTTATTCTACGTTCATGTAGCGTATAACGATATTTAAAAGTCCAATCCAACTCGTTAATAAAAATATTCTGGCAAGCATTTCCTGAAATGTATTTACTCGTGAAATACACTAGAAAAAATCATATAAAAATAGCAAACATCTATTCAGTTGCCCCAAAAGCAAATTACAAATATCAACATACTATATAATTTGTTAGTAAAAGTTTTAGCTGCCGAAAAAACATATTTCATTCATCCAACAACAGCTCCTGTGCGACTTTTGTGTTCATATCTAGGGTTGCCACATTTTGTTGTAAAGATTCTTGTAAATATTTAGAAAAACTCGGAAATAAAGAATACAAGTAAATAATATACAGTAACTTTAAAGTTAGTCAGTTATACCTACTACCGATTTGAAAAGCAGAATCTACTGAGAAATTGTTTTATCCTAGTTGCTTCGAAAAAAAGATTTTATTTTATATCTAGATATATTTACACTATTTCTTGCTGGTATTGTAAATCTGATCTAATGATCTCCTAATTGTAGGTGCTGCGAGTATTTAATGTTATCGAACTAAAATACAAATGTAGTATTTTTTGGGCGCGCATAGGATCCTAAGCCAGGGTAGGTATTAGTTCCTCTTTTACGTCTCTATGACCTGCCCACCACTAGTAATATTGAAAAATTAGATGATGCCCGCAGCTTCGCCCACGTGGTCAGATCCCCTGCAGCATCAGGATTGAGGAGCTTAAATCCAATTTTTTTATGGAACAATGTCGCTTTCCCTTAACGATTAAAAAAAATACGCAAATCGGTTCAGAAATCTCGGAGATATCAGAGTACATAGGTAGACAAACAACTCCATTTTTCAAAGTCCTTTAAAAAAGTAGCCTATGTTACTCCTTGGTTAATCCTCTGCTTGTCTGTTAAAGTCCCGTCAAAATAGGTTTAGCCATGCCGAAGATTAGCCCGTTCAAACAGACGCGACACTTCAATTTTATTTATTATATTACTATATAGACTATAGATATAGATGAGCCTTGTGCTATTTCACCTCGGGTTTCAGTGCTTTTATGATCACCATTGATAAATGATTACTGCGCTAGTGCAATTAAGATAAGCAGTGTTTTTATGCTTCTATGATCTTCACGCCACTGGTGGTAACCTTGTTCGCAGCGACATTGTTGACATAAAATTCCTGTTCTATGTAGACTGTAGCCACATCGAGTGGTTTGGATATGTAAATATTAAGTAGGATCCAACCCCCACTGCACCCCGCGTCCACTCGTCTTCGCTTCGGAAGCGAATGGAATGAACTTCTATCTTTCGTATAAATATTTTCCCACATTCTTTTCTTCCATCATATCGTACTTTTCCACAGTAAAACTATGTATATATTTTATTACATAGTGCCCGCAATTTTGCTTGTGTGTAGTTTAAAAATTCAATGGGAACTTGTTGATTTTTCTGAATAAAAAGTAGTCTATCCGTCTTCGAGATGCAAGCTGTCTCTTTCCAAATTTCGTTAAACGATTTGACAACATTACTTTAACGGATTTTAACGAGGTACAGAGATAGCTTGCATACCAAGGGGGGGACCGATTTTATCACAGAAGATCCAATACATCACACAAGTCATGGGCATCATCTAGATTTTAGGAGTATATTTTTATCACGAGTGGACACGACAGGAAGAACTTGGAAAGATTTTATACCAAACCACATTTTATGAAAAGAACACATCAAAACTAAATGATCGTCAATCAATAAACTCACATCATTATATTTGTACGATATCACGTTTAATACAACCACGTATATAACCTTGAAACTTTTACATCACATCTCGGATCTTATTCAGCAATTTCCTCCACAGCGCACTATTTATAGAGCCTGCGCCCCTTCAGCCGTGAACAGCTGTTAGTTACTGCGGACAGTAAAATACAGCTACATGACATTTAGATGTTACTGTTTACGATTTCATAATGTTATGAAATCTCGAATAGTATATAATACAAGCAACTTGTTTACGAACTCTCCGTACGTTAACTAAAGTGAATTTTGCTTATTTTAGGCGGTATTAGGATTCTGTACCTCAAAAGAAAACAGGAACCCTTATAGGATCACATCATTGTCTGTCTGTTTGTCATGTCTGTGAACCAAAATCTATAGGGAACTTCCCGTTGACCTATTCAATATGCAATGTCATATAGCACAAGTAAAAAGAAAAATTCGAAAACTGTGAATTTGTGGTTACTTCAAAAAATATAAAGTGTTAGTTCTTGTACATGGTACATGTGCAAGTCTGACTCGTACCTACTTGACCGCTTTTTTCATTTGGATTTATGATGGATAAAACCTAATCTGTCACCAATAAACATTAAAAATAGTTTAATTTTGAATTAAAAAAAAAAAAAAATGAAATGTCCCTGACTACGGCAAAGCCGAGGGAAGGGTTATGATTTTAATAGTCTATGTATGTATGTATGTGTGTATGTATGTTCTTTTAACTATTGAGGTATTCCTCCCAACTCTATCATCATATCAACTCAATGCTAGTAGCTATGGTGATTTCAAATTGATACTAAAATTATTTGAAGTAGGCGAAAGCTGGTGAAAAGAAAGTTCTTATTTTGGAAATATCTCTTGTAGACTTGCAACGAATAGTATATTCGGCCGTCTACCGAATACCGAATATTCGGCGAGGCCCCTGACCGAATAGCCGAATATTAGGCAAAAGTATTCGGCCGGATTTTAGCGCCAAAAACTTGTACAGACGTGATTGTTTCGCGCTCCTTTGTTTTGTTCTAATGTACTCATCGCTCTGAAGTTGGGATGGTCTACGAGAAAAAAAGAAGTAAACTACTTCCTAAAAATGCAGAAAAGTTAGTCTTTCTGCACCATAACCTTCCCCTTCTAAATTTTGATTATGAAAATAATTCAAATGCATAGAAAAATTCTTAACTTGTTTAATACAGAAAATGATTAAATTATGTACCTGTTTTATGTACCAATGACTACTTAATAAATGATTATAAAAGAAATGAGAACCTTACCCTTCTAAATTTTGATTACCACAATAATTCAAATACATAGAATCCTCCATTTTTCCAATTCAGAAGGTGATTATGTACCTGTGTTATGCACCAATGACTACTTAAATGATTATAACAGAAATGAAAATATGAATTTATACGTAATCAATCGATTTTAATTTTTCATTTTACCAATTATTTCTCTACGACAAAATATATTATTTAAGTATTCGGTATTCGGCCGAATAATATGTAGATATTCGGTATTCGGCCGAATATAATAAAAGCAGCCGAATAGGCCGAATACCGAATAGTAACCGAATATTCGTTGCAAGTCTAATCTCTTGCAAATATTACGAAGTTTCAGGCAAAAAATAAATCTAGCAAAAAATTGTTTGTTGCAAAAATAACCGAACAACACAGCGGGTCCCCTTCCCTATAAAACTACGAACTTCCGGGCCCTGATAGCCGAATAGACTTATAGAGCCCGTCTTTCGACCATCACGGCTCATTACGTATAAAATACAGTACCCTTCTTAGTACGAGATTTTACTTCTCACCAATTTTGATAGTATCCGAGAGTCGAAAAAAAAATAACGTCAAACTAAAATGGACCCAATGACTCTTAATATAAAGTTGCAAATTCAGTACCATTTTAATATCGCAACGTTTCCGCTTGGAGCGCTTGCTGTAAACATCTGTACTAAATTGAACATTAAAACAAGGTTCTTAAGGGCCATTTTACTTTAATGCTAAAGTGATTCGACTTTCAAATACTATCAATGTTAGTGAGAAGTAAAATCTTATACTGAGAGCACAGACCGCTTTTCCTTAGACAAAAATCAAGTTAGGAGCTACGCTCCGTTGCGCTCTTTAACTTTAATAATAAATAAGGCCTTTCTACGGTACCTATATTGAGAGTTGCTGTCTTTTAAAAAGGAAAATAACGTAACTATAACGAAAAAGGTTTAGGTGAGTCACTTGCAAGTATAGTTCGCGACAGGTCGAGATGGCAATCAGGGTGGAGACACCCCGCACACCCGCATAGCCCCCGCGTTAACCCGTCGCTACTAGTAGTATAGCTAGTAGATGTGATCCCGTTGGATTGGCGCCAAGTATTTGTTAATATAACCGGAATGCTCTCAGGCTCTTACAATGCCACCGACAATGGTCGCGGGATTGTTTGTACGCCATGTCGTGTATAAATCATTGGCCAATTGTTCCGTACTAGTTCCGAGCCAAAGGGCAAATGTTGGCCAAACACACCACAGAATTGTGCTTGGCCGTGCAACAAAAAAATGTTGAGATTTTTTTTCCTTTATTTATTTAAGGGTTTTTATACATTTTAAATGTACATGTCAGCCCTATTATAATCTAATTAAATACAACAATACAACGAAATTCTTAACCTTACAAAATAAACAAGAACTATTTACATTTAATACAGTCCATTCCATTGCAATAAATTCAAAGTCTTTCTCACAATTTGATTTAGAGACCAGCCATGTGCAGATGTCATTATCCCCATTTTTTTAAAGTTTTGATCACAAGTATAAAAAAGTACAGAAACTACAAAAAAAACCTGTTTCATAACAATCAAAAAAGAATAAGGTTAAAAAATATGCCGTGTTATGGCTCTACAAAGTCTCCGATAACCATGTCGAAAAAAACAAAAAATTGTTAACATTAGTAGAAAAAATGAATGGGCAAACCATTGGTATAAAGTAGATTTTATCATATAGCTGGGGCAAACAGTCAAAGCAAAATGGATTTGTATGCACTTGGTCCTTTACCTCTGTGGCATAAAGTTTAGTTTACACAAATCAGATTTAAAAACAGAAACAAATAAAAGAAGAACAACATTGCGACTTAAGTTAGGATAATTATTATTTGTGTATTTTATTTTTCCCTGTCTCGGCGGAAAATGCTTTGCCGACCATACTTATATCCCGCGTTTCAGCATTCATTTAACTGGATTTAGAAAAGAGAAATTTATCAAAGGGAAGGTAAAATACCAGCGTAATGTGTCCATAGCAAAGTGCGCCTTTAATACGGTTAATTTTGAAACAAACACTTGAAAAATGTACGTGTAATTTAATGCAGGTCCCGGTTTTTGGAAGAGTAGTAGATAAAAACCGCTTTTTTCATGGTGTACCCGGTTTCATATCCACGTGATATAGGTACCTATATCACGTGGATATGAAAGAAGTTGGAATTATGTGAGATTAGGGACTTGCGCAGAGCTAATTGTAACAATATAAAACCTTAAATATTTTGAAAAAAACTCGATCATCTACAGGGGTAAAGAAAATTATAATCGGAAAAATCGAAATTTTTTAAAGAATTAAAGAGTTACGATCTTCTAAGATCTTCATCAAATCTTCTCCACTATCAAAAATTACATTATCAAAAAAAGGAGTTAACTGGTAGGAAATATTTTGAACAATTTATTCGGGAAGACTGATGATAAATTTTAATTATTTCTTTTCATTTAGTTCCAACTGCGTTTTATTATATTTTTAACAAGTTAGTCTTTTAACATATTTTATTCCAGTCTAACCGAATGTTTACTATTTTTGTTACAGGTAAGTGCTGCAACTATCTTCTAACTGGAGGATAATCTAATTCTGCGTAAGTTTTTCAATCTAAAGGTACACTTAAACTTTAAAAGCGACTACAACTCGTGATGCCACACGGGACACGGGCACCTTTTGACGTGACAACGTCTTAAAATTCGATAGAGCCGGCTGCACCCACGAAAAAACATGACTCATGCGGCGTTACCTCGCTCTGAGGCGTTCCATGTAAGGCTTGAAGTGCAAGCGAGAGCACGGAAGGAGCGACAAAGAAGCACAATCGGCCTTTGTTGTCACGTTCAACTATCGTCAGTAAACCGACTTTACAGACAACCAATTTTTTTCCTATTTTTATTGCATTATAAGTGACCCCGTGATCGCAATCTCACCTGGTGGTAAGTGATGATGTAGTCTAGCATGCAAGCGGACTACATTAGAAGGGGTATGGCAATTTTTATACCCCTTTTCGGTTTCTACACGCCATCGTACTGGAACCCTAAATCGCTTGGGGGCACGGTTTTGTCACTAGGGTGGCTAGCCTTGGCCGTAGCCTCCCACTAGAGCAGACCAGAGATAATTAAGAAATTCCCTAATTATACACTACGCCAGGGAGTTCGGAAGGGATGTCGACAGTGCGATAGTTATTCTATTTAAACTATGTTTCCTTGGTTTGGCTGTTTGCCTTGAAGAGGAAAGACGGATGCCCGCGACTTCGTCCGCGTGGATGTAGGTTTTTAAAGATCCCGTGGGAACTCTTTGATTTTCTGGGATAAAAAGTTGTCTATGTCAATTACAGGGACGCAAGCTACCTCAGTACCAAATTTCATACAAATCGGTCAAGCGGATGAGTTTTTAGGAATATCGCGGGAACTGTATGTTTTTCCAGGATAAAAAGTAGCCTATGTCCTTCCCCGGAATGAATCCTAAGTCTGTACAAAATTTCATTAAAATCGGTTGAGTGGTTGAGCCGTGAAAACGTAGCAGACAGACAGACACACTTTCGCATTTATAATATTAGTATGGATAAAGATATTTCTGTAATTTATTGTGTCTAATAGATACATCAAAGTAGATTAAAATCGACTCTCTAACGTTTTCAGGCTTACTAAGATAATACCTGAGATTTTTTTTTTTCAAGTCATATGAGCTTTTCTAACGTAATGCAGTGGCTATTGTGGAGTTAATTCTAAAGAGATTTCGCTCGAGTGCTCATACAGTTGAGCATTGTATAAAAATTTCCGTTTTCCGACTGCATACGAAGTTTACAACTAACTAAGCCCGGGCTTCAGTTTCTATTGCAATGCAAACGCGCATGCAGTTTCTAACTTATATTATAAACTTTTATACGTCCTACTAAGCAATTGTGGGCTTTTATATAACAACGGGTATCTTTAACCGACCTAATCGTCTCCTTTATTTAAAAAGGAAACTGTTGAAATAGCCATTTGGTATCTAATGAAAGTTTACTGAACGAATTACTTTGATATAATTCACGACAGTTAGGGAACTTTTAACAAAACGTCAAGGCCTAGACGTTACTAGCAAGCGTCAAATGTTACCTACGTTTGACGCTAGGTAGGCTATGAAACAACTATTTTCCTTTTATTTCGCGTCACTCATAGCCTAATATCTGACATGGCGTCGCTTCAGGACCAAGCCGAGAGGCCCACCATTCTGATGTTGATCACTAAGTTAATAAAGAATCAACCCGCTGCACTGTATGTTCGTATTTCAAAGATCCCAAACTTTACCCGTACTTTAATAATCTAAATTTAATTTACATTCATGCCTTTGACACGAGCGCATGTCACTATAATCAAGAAAGCTCCTCGCTAACTCACCAAGTTACTCTCTCTTGCAACTAGGAAGTTGCAAAGCCTTTATGTGTAGTTGTTCGGAATATATGCTTCAGCTTTTGAAACGAGTTTGTTAGGGAAGCCCTTTGTAACCTTAGTGTAAAGCGTAGATATCTCTTTAATGTATACTTCGTTTTCTCCGAACTAAGACCTCGTGTCCTACAACTTTTCCTTGTTAGCGCCATCTTCTCTTGCCTGCGCGCCTGGCTGCACAAAACAGTTTGCGCAGTGTGAGGATGGAAACACGGTAGCTCGCGGGAACCTAGGTTTTCGTCCACACGCATGCGCTTAACCTTAACTGCGCAAACTAGATCACATACCTATGCGTGTAGGCGTGTAGGTAAGTCGAAGTCGTATAGCCAGAGCATATGAACACCATTGAAAAAAATTTGCTTAGTTTTTGTTGGAAAATCAGACATGAGTTATTTCTTTCTCCCACTACGCGTACCTATCGTGAAAAGGTGTATTCAGTTTATTTATTTTTGATACTTGACTAATTTAGGTATTTATTAGGTAATTTGGGGCCATTGAATTACATATTTGGTAGAAGTTATTTTGTACATTCATGTAAAGTAATAAGGCTCTAGATCTAAAGTACCTATACTGTCTAACATAAATCCAGCCTTACGCAATCCTAGTATTCTGTTTATTTACTCAAAAACTTATACGGCTTGTTTATAGTATTTAAGTTACTAAGATGTTATTTAAACTGTCTTGCAGTTTAAAAGTTTAAAGTGCTTGGAGTTACGGTTTCCGATACATTAACGCAGAACTATCGCCAACTTTGTTAGAAGCTATCGCATGCACGGAGTATCGATTTTGTGTGAACCTATCTTTAGCGCAAAACTACTTACTTGCATATTATACATTCCACCTTGTATTGTATGCTTCAACCTGAATCTATAATGATAAGTCAGAGCCAGCCTGGTGTACTGGTGTGTACCTGTGTGTCAGCTGATATCACTTATATTATGTGACATTTCCGTAGTTACGAAAAGTCACACATTTTTTGCTGAAAATGTGGACTAAATAAAATAAAATTGAGTGGATAGTTATTTTAATTTTATGTACTAATGAGAAAAAAAAACTATCACTTGTTCGTGTTAAAAAAAAATTGTTAAAAAGACAAAGGAGATCATTATTTTTGGGCCTTTTCTGAAAGTGCCGGCCAACGAAAAAAAAAGGTACGGATCGTTAGAACTAGCCATTTGGAGTAATAGTTAATATGGCAGAAAAGTTGTAGGATTGCTCTGAACCAAGTTATACAAGGTCGAAGATTCGTCATTTTCATACATTTTATTGATTTCTAAAAGTGCTGGGAAACATAAAATAATGTTAGATATTGCTAAAACTAATGATTTGAAGCAATTGTCATTATGACCCAAAGGCTGTGGGACCATTATATGTCATGTTATACAAGTTATACAAAAAATTAATATACTTTGTATAATTGATTGTAACCGATTTTATGATTTTGTTACTGTTCTGATTGTTTTATACGAATTTGAATACACGCACAATTATTTTGACTCCCACGAAGTGCTGGATCAGCTGCAATGTAGACAAAATTCGTTTATACATACCTGGATTGTATGCGGCCTTGTAATACTAGGTGATCTCATCCAGCCATCTCCCAAACTTCTGCCACTGGGATATCTCCGGCGAGCTCTGTGATGAATGCACCATTTGGTTATAAGTACTGTTCACCATAGTAACTACGGGCTTGCTTCAGTCGATAGCTGCCCAAAGCAACCTGCGTCGATTCTTCTGTGAATCTAAGAAAGTCATTGAACGGAGGATGTTGGCTTCCATAGCCTGGAAATGAGCTCTTCTTCTATTATAATTATTGTGTGTGATGACAAGTTCTGCTAAACTGTTTTGCGCATTGGTTCATGGATTTTGTCAAGGAAATCACGTCTGTAGTACACGTTATTGTCTATCAGGACATGATAGCTGTTTAGCGATGTTACCGCGATCCTGAAATAATCGATCACGTTACTTAATGCCCGGTCACTCTGATTAATCCTGAGCAAACGAAAATCTCTTTTAAAGCAATTGTTCATCACTTCCACCATCCAGCGGAAAATGGTAACAAGCTTAGATTTATTGGTTTGGCAAGTAATTAGCTGGGTTTCATTTAAATGTTTTGTTTCTAGCATTTGTGTCACATAACCGCATGCCTCAAGAAAGAAAGGCTATCTATAAAGGGCATGTACAGACAGATACAGGCATGTACATATATCTTCAGAAAAGCACTAATTACTTTTTTCAGTGAAAATAATACCCTGACCACAAGTTCTGAAACCACTAAAAGCCTTTATATTTGTTGCGATGGAACAATAATCTACACGGTGCAGCAACTTACAATGCGTAGATTTTAAATGATATAGAAGATTTTTACTGGATTTTTATCTTAGTCCATGGTTTTAGAGATAACATAAACAATCTTGAGGTAATCTTTCTTTCTTGAGGTGTGCGGTTATGTGGCACAAATGCCAGTAACAAAACATCAGTAAAAACCCAGCTAACTACTGACGAAGCCAATAAATCTAGACTTTTTACCATTTGCTGCTGGATAATGTAAATGATTAACGACCGCTTTGGAAGAGATTTTTGTTTACTCAGGATTATTCAGGATTTGTAACCGGACATTAAGTAACATGATCGATTATTTCAGGATTTTGTCAGCATTGCTGAACGGCTATCATGTTCTGATAGACAACAACGTGCATGCACGTGATTTTCTTGACGTAATCCATGAACGGCCAGTGAGCAAAACAGTTCAGCAGAACTTGTTATCACAAAAAATATGTAATTAAATACAAGGAGAGCTCATTTCCAGGCTATGGAAGCCAACATCCTCCGTTCAATGACTTTCCTAGATTCACAGAAGAATCGACGCATGTTGCTTTGGGCAGCTATCGACTGAAGCAAGCCCGTAGTTACTATGGTGAACATTACTTATAACCAAATGGTGCATTCATCACAGAGCTCGCCGGAGATATCCCAGTGGCAGAAGTTTGGGAGATGGCTGGATGAGATCACCTAGTATTACAAGGCCGCATACAATCCAGGTATGTATAAACGAATTTTGTCTACATTGCAGCTGATCCAGCACTTCGTGGGAGTCAAAATACTTGTGCGTGTATTCAAATTCATATAAAACAATCAGAACAGTAACTAAATCATAAAATCGGTTACAATTAATTATACAAAGTATATTAATTTTTTGTATAACTTGTATAACACGACATATAATGGTCCCACAGCATTCGGGCCATAATGACAATTGCTTCAAATCATTAGTTCTAGCAATATCTAACATTATTTTATGTTTCCCAGCACTTTTAGAAATCAATAAAATGTATGAAAATGACGAATCTTCGACCTTGTATAACTTGGTTCAGAGCAATCCTACAACTTTTCTGCCATATTAACTATTACTCCAAATGGCTAGTTCTAACGATCCGTACCATTTTTTTTCGTTGGCCGGCACTTTCAGAAAAGGCCCAAAAATGTATGGAGCTAGAATGATCTCCTTTATGCTCGCCGTCAAAAGCTATTATTCTTAAAAAATTGAAAATAGAATTAAAACTATTTACCAAGTTATTCTTTAGAAAATACATTTCGGACACTCTACCTATACGTACCATTTTGAAACTTATTTTGGAACCCTGCACGCTGAGCGGGTTTTTATCAAAGGTGAAAAACATAAATAAAAAATACACACTAAAGTTTTCGTTTCGTAGACTGTAATCTATCAAGCTGTCGTGATTTCGTGCACCGCTGCCTTCGAGACAATGCCTTCTACTCGATTCGGTTTTACAATTTTGGCTCAAGGTATTTATTTTTTGGCTCTGCTAGAAAAATGTTAGGCTCAATAAACAACAAAGAAAACTGAAATAGCACTGTAATGTATTTTCAAATGGCAAAAGGTCAAAGCTGCTCGACAAAGAATCATTATTATCAATATTATAAACCACGGCCGGCCCATTACTGTGAACGGGGACTCTTCTCTAAGAAGATTTACAATATTTTTGAAAATCCTAATCACGAGCATCAACTAGTATTAAATATTAATAAGATAAAAAGGGAAATTAAGAAATTGGGTTTTTCAGGGAAAACATGCCTAATATCCTTTGAAAAACTTTTGGGACAACTTTTCAAGTCTCGACGAGTCGAATAAAGAGTAAGGACACCATTAACCTAATATTTAACAAAGGCGCAAAGCCTTTTATAAAAGTTTAGAATATTAAACGCTGCCCATTCTTTAAAGTTGGACCGTTTTAAGGCGTTCGCGAGATTTCCTTTCATTTCTCCCGTGATATATTGTTACAAGTTGGCGACGATTCTTTCTGGCTTACTAAATGTAGAAAAAGCGTGTATTTAGAGCTTTTAGATTCATATTGAAATACAGAAAATAATTTCATATTTTTCTGGCTTTTGGGGAAGAAACCATAGGTTCGTGGAGCGAGAAATAAATTTATTTATTTCATTTAAATTATCGTAAACACTATTTTTGTTTCAGTATACGTAGAGAAAACTTTTGATATTGGACTGGCGATATTGTGCAAGTAGGACAGAAGCGCTATTTCTTGGGCGTTTATTAGTGTGTCTCGTACACGTATGTACTATCTAAATATCTAAACAAATACAGCAACTGAACGTAAACTTAGTATATTAGAGCTCAAACACACCAGGGGCAAAAAGTTTTTCTCTAGCAGACTAAAAGTTCGTGTAACTCACTTGATAGAAAGTCGCACACAAAATAAGACAAGACAGAATTTTGTGACGACGCGTTGTGCAGCCGTTTTGTCTGTCTAGTCCTTGTCTGTCGGAGGCCGGAGTTGTTAATAGCTTTCGAGACGGTCAAGCGGCTTGATGGCAAGCACGTAGTTTTGTTTTGCTTGCTCAAGCAGCTTGGTGCACCCGTCAAGTAGAGCCAGCAAAAGGGTGTCTTATTTCACGAATACTGTCAGAACGTCGCGTCAAGCAAAAATATAAAATCGCATCAAAATCGGTCAAGTACGTAAGTGCTTGACTCAAGCATCCAGCAAACATTGAAAACGTTCAGCATGCTTGGCTCAAGTAAAAATCTTGACGAGCGACGGTCAAGATTTTTGCTTGAGCCAAAGATTTTTCGGTCGTGATTTTTGTTTTTGCTCACTGAGAAGTAACATCTTCTACCTACTGAGGGTACTGGACCCTATTTCATAAAACTTACAACTCAACTGTCAATGACAGACAAGTAACAATTGACAATTTTCGGCTAAAAATTAGTACAATCCTACTTTCATGTCTGTTTCTAAAATATGCAAAGTGTTTCATAATGCTCTATAACCAAACACTTAACAGACTTTACTAAAAAACTGTATAAATATATTTACTAACAAGTGTAAATTAAAAATTTATAACACCCCCGACGATCCAAAGTATTTGAGTTTTCCAAAACATCATTTTCCATAGTCATTTTCAAATAAATAATTATGTATTTAGGCAACGTCCATTTTGACAGCTTGACATTTGTCAATTGACATAATATTAAGAACCTAACGGTTATCTAACCTTCTTTTATACAAGAAAACTAGAAAAGAGCTGATAACTCTTAAACGGCTGAACCATTTTTTTTGGATTATAGCTAAGAACACTCTCGATCAAGCCACCTTTCAAACAAAAAAAACTAAATTAAAATCGGTTCATTCGTTTAGGCGCTACGATGCCACAGACAGATACACAGATACACAGATACACAGATACACACGTCAAACTTATAACACCCCTCTTTTTGGGTCGGGGGTTAAAAATAGTTAAAAGGAGACATTTTACAAAAGAGAAGCTATCTATAAAAAAGCTAATCATTTAAATGTGGCATTAGAGGCGCCAAGTTTCTTCAAGGACTATTAATAGAACTTAAGACTTGAGGAAGGCGATTATATAACAGCTCGGCAAACTGGGGCAAACCGTCCGTTGTGAGAGAATACGAAAAAAATAAGTTGTACGGACAACTAAGTGAGATGCCGTTCTTAATATATGGTTCCTTTTATTACGGAATCATACACTCGTTTACCATGAGTTTGAAAAAACGTGTTGAAAATTCTGTGTTGTTTTAATGTATTGAACTGCGTTTGCATCAAATTATGTAAATTACTGAAGAGGAACTTGCTTGACATTTAATAGCCTTCATCATTATCATCATAGACCAACAGGTTGAGACACACAGACTGATAGACAAGTGGACGGACTAGACGTTTGGTCTAATCCGCCTATTCGTCTATGAAGGTACCTTGTACTATAGAAACCTAAAAAACGTACTGGAAACGCAATATTGGAAGACTACTCGATGTCCATACTGTTTAGCAGTAGACATAAAAAACGTAGCACTGTGTTACGAAACATAGCAATTTTTGTAGCCAGCAAACAGCCAAACAACGTTATTTCACGAATAAGCCTCCGGGTGACTTTTGAAGGCCTTTCACGTCATCTCGCCAGCGCCGATATCGCAAAAACTATTCAGACCTTATCGTCACCAGTGACACCTGTTGGCGGCACCGACAAAGACCTTATCTGACGTCATTCCACCCCTTATTTCAAGCGAAAACTCCATTGCTACAACATTTTGACGAACTTTAGTAAAATGGCCTACCCATGGCCATATGAAATAGTGTATAAAACGAAAAGGTGACTGACTGACTGATTTATCAACGCACAGCACAAACGACTGGATGGATCGGGCTGAAATTTGGCATACAGATAGTTATCATGCCGTAGACATATTAAGAAAGGATTTTTGAATATTCAAACCCTAACGGGTAAAATAGGCGTTTGAAATTCGTGTAGTCTACACGGGCAAAGTAGCTATCATAAGCTAGTATAGTAGTATGAAGGACTAAACCTAAAGTTGCTAAAGAGCAGTGGAAGTCCATTATATTGAGTCGATTACCAAATAACGTAGCACTGAGCTACGCAGCGTAACAATGTTCGTAGCAACACACAGCCAAATAAATAACACGTACAATACGGTCGAACTATACTATAGGACTAGTTGGCCAAGTAAGCAATCGAAAGGTTGACGAAATCATTGCAATGCAGCTCAGACATACCCGTGGCGCCTCATTTCTTACCGCCAAAGAGATCCATAAATTACTCACTGCGCAGGTTCAAGGTCAAAGTTCTTTTTCCTCAAGTCAGTGCTATAGATGGCGCAAATGAGTTCACAAATTGCCCGTACCCAGCGCGGTCCAACTGTCGCCTCCTCTTTGTCTTCATCCGCTCATTAATCTCGCCTATTTTTTTTCCGGGCGAAGATAGCTCTTCATTATTCGAGCGCAGACTAAAAAAAAGTTTAGACAGCGAACTGGCAATAAATTTAACACTGCTCTGTTTCTGCGTGACATTAAAATCGTTACTATGCTCGAAAATGTATTTTGCAAAGTTTAGTTTTGTTATGTGTGTTAGCGTAACAAGTTGGCAAATTATTATAGGCATTCAATTGCTTAGTACGCACGTTACTCCGAAAAGTTAACCTCGGAGCCTCAAACAGGAGACCAATGACTTAACCTCTAGGCTATCACAGCTATAGCTTCTGATCGTTAGTTCATCATTTTTTGGGTTCCGTACCTTAAAAAGAAAAACGGAACCCTTATAGGATCACGTTGTTGTCTGTCTGTCTGTCCATCCTTCCGTCCGTCGTGTCTATCAAGAAGACCTATAGGATACTTTCCGTTGAACTAGAATCATGAAATTTGGCAGGTAGGTAGGTCTCATACCACACGTAATAATTACCAATAAAACCATAAATCCGAAACCCGTGAATTTGCGGTTACATCATTAAGAAAAACTAAAATGTGTTTAAATTTTCAAAGTAAGATAAAAGATAATCGTGCAAAATGTCGAAAAAAATACCCGATTACGGAACCCTCGGTGAGCGACTCCGACTCGCACTTGGCCGGGATTTTTTTGAGTCTGTGAAGATATTAAGACGCAAGAAAATAAATAAATTCGCGGCTCGCCGGTCCGTCGAAATTAATAATGGCGACTGAAACACCGGCGGCGATTTATCGCTCCATTATGAACGATAAATTTATATTATAAATAGGTTAAGCGGCAGCGCGGAAGGGCCGCGCTTAGCGGACGCGCCAATTAGTGGTGGCCAGTGATGTGTACTCACTAATAAATATTTGTAAGTAACTCAAAAACTGAATGCAAGATCAAAAAAAAAACTAAATTAAAATCGGTTCATTCGTTTAGGCGCTACGAGGTCACAGACAAATACACAGATACACAGATACACACATCAAACTTATGACACCCTT
Organism: Maniola jurtina; assembly: GCF_905333055.1. Taxonomy (NCBI): domain Eukaryota; kingdom Metazoa; phylum Arthropoda; class Insecta; order Lepidoptera; family Nymphalidae; genus Maniola; species Maniola jurtina. The sequence continues at coordinate 11,101,807 of NC_060045.1, forward strand.
CTTTTTCGTCGGGGGTTAAGAGGGCTCTCTCCGTCACTCGTTTCATAAAATCGTAGTTCTAATTTCATTTGAATATTAAGCAACCAAAGTCCATGAAATTTTGCAGACATATTCCAGAAACTAATATCTATGTCTCTGGTTTTCCAGATTTCTGTTAAAATATTCGGTTTGAAAGTTACGCGGTCTTACAAATTTTCATACAAATCTTTGAGCCCCTGTAATTTTAATACTACATATTTTTAGAAAAATCTAAAACACCACAGACACAGATATTAGTTTCTTGAATATATCTGCAAAATTTCATGGACTTTGGTTGCTTAATATTCAAATGAAATTGGAACTACGATTGTATGAAACGAGTGACGGAGAGAGCCCTGTTAATAAGTAAATAGCGACCGCCCGCGGCTGCGCTCAACTTAACTGTAAATCCTCTATCCCCGTCGAAATTTCGTCACTAGTTGTGTTATCTTAATTTTTTTAATAGGGTCTTGGACTGTAGTAATAAAAGGATGTTTTGTGTAGCGGTAGTATAATTTAAATAAATAGGTTTTTGAAACTTTTACCATAATTAATTATTATTATGTACGCCGTGCGGAACGCGATCAATGACGTCACTAGGCATAAACGACAAATTTTTTAATGCCTAAAATGACCGCGCTTGCCTAGAAGACGCCTATTCACCCCTGACCTATTTTAAAAGTGGAGGCGAATATGATGCCGGCTGGAACAGCGTTGCATATCCTAGCGGTTCGAATTAGAAACGAGGTGAACAAGACGTGTAAATTAAAATTTATAACACCCGTAGGTTAGGATAACTTTCAAACGGCTGAACCGATTTTTTTGGATTATAGCTAAGAACACTTGCGATCAAACAAAAAAAAAATTAAATTGAAATCGGTTCATTAGTTTAGGAGCTACGATGCCACAGGCAGATACACAGATACACACGTTAAACTTATAACACCCCTTTTTGGGTCGGGGGTTGAAAATCTCTTCGTACGTGTCCGTGAAATTTCGACTATGTATGGGTGCAGACCTTGACGATGGCCTTGCGCTTTGATAATAGAAAGGTGAAGAAGGTACCAGGTCAAAAAGTTCTTAGAAACACACACACATGGAATAGATAAATGATTTGGATTTTTGATATCCTGTGCAGCTGCGTCGCCAATAGTAAATCACGACCTTACCCACTGTATGATTAGTAAACTGCGACGTGTTATTAGTGTAGTGATAATCACAATGCCTTGTAGACAGCAGCTGCAGATTGTGAGAATACCATTTGATTGTACAATTAGGATTGCGATGGCTTACATCACATTACTGACCTGGGTTTATTAAATACTGCAAATTATTGAATACTAGCGACCGCCCGCGGCTTCGCTCCGACTTATCCATTGTTTACATTTTTTTTTTAAGAATATTAGCCATGTTAAATGACTGATATTCCCCTTTCCTCTCCAACTAAGCGTCAGGCTTGTGCTAGGAGTAGGTACGACAATAGTGCAACGGGCGGGGCTTGAACCGTCGACCTTTCGGTTTTCAGTTCACTCCTTTACCGGTTGAGCTATTAAGGCTATTTTAAAGGGAACCTCTGCACTTGGAAGGGAACTTCAGCTTGCTGCCGCTGCCACCAACAAGTTGTCGCGTCGTAAAGTCAATAAACGACCATACTGTATGATTACTATACTATGTCGCTCCAGTTGGTGTTATTAGTGTAGTGATAATTACAGAGGCGTGTAGACAGCAGCTGCAGTACTGAGAGATAATACCATTTGATTGTACAATTAGGATTTCGATGGCTTACATCACATTACTGACCGTGCTAATAATAAATTGTGGGCATATAATTATTTCATGTGCAATAAATCATGGATGTATTGAATACTGGAATTTATTAAATACTAACTGATGCCCGCGACTTCCGCGTGGATTTAGGTTTATACATCCCGTGTGAACTCCTTGATTTGTCCGAGATAACAAGTGTAATCCATCAGCCTGTATGCGTCCACTGCTGGACATAGGCCTTTCCAAGAGCGCGCCACCAAACACGGTCCTCCGCCTTTCTCATCCACCCGCTCCCCGCCACCTTCTTCAGGTCATCGGTTCTTTATTTTAGGAGCTACGATGCCACAGACAGATACACACGTCAAACTTATAACACCCCCCTTTTTGGGTCGGGGGTTAAAAAATAGCGTATATCACTCTCTAGGTTTACACATAGTAATCCAAAAACTAACGTCAATCCGTTGCTCTGTTGTGACTAATTGAAGGACCAACCAACAAACAAACACCTTGGTATTTATAATATGTAGAGACTGGCTAGCCACCCCCGCGGCATCGCTCCGATCTTATTCCTGTCCATCAAATCAAAATTTATTTATTTTATGTAGCACTAGTATATTCTGTAACCCTACCACCGATCTGGACCGCAGATTCTATTGAGAAAAGCCGCCAAGAAACTTAGTAGTTGCTAGCATGAAGAGAGATTACCTGAACACAATATGAAGGGTGAAATAAATATACATTTTTTTCTCCCATCAATATATTTCCATGTAAAAGTAATATCATAATATGTTGAGGTTAGTGAATTAGATTACTTAGTAACAACCTTTACGGTTTTCATGCTATCATGCAAACTTTAATGAACTTCCGAGTTGTAAACCTGAACAACAAAGTAATATCGTTATTATTTTTGCCTTCTTTTGTTCATTTCTAAGTTACATTGTCGGTGAAATTAAAAAACTTGCCACTAAACTTATATCGTTACAATAAAAACCAGCCGCAGGATAGAGTTTGCTGAGATCCTACGTACATATTAGCTGAGGCAATTTGTGTGGGGAAAAATATTTTATGCCTACATCGTTTTGCTGGTTCGTATAATTTGATGGCAAAGTATGTTCAATTTTCCTCGTTCAAATAATGTATCTCAAAATTGGATGACGGTTTTCGCCCGTTCCTTCCAAAATATCTTCGCGCTTGAAGAACCTCGCAAACTATTACATCTTTATTTGTATTTTCATGTGTATTATGACCGCGACTTCGTCTGCGTGGACTTCACAAATTTCAAACCCCTATTTTAAACCTTTAGAGGTTGACTGTTTAAAAATCTTTTCTTAGCGGATGTCTACGTCATAATAATAGCTATATGCATGCCAAATTTCAGCCTGATTTATTTTTTATTGTCTTCTTGCAATTTAAACAAATAGTAATACATGCGTATATCAATCGATAGTAGATACGTCTCAGAGAAAGGTAACGCCCTTATCACGTCCCTGAGTCAGCAAAAAGTGAGGCGACCTTCTTCCCTTGGTTTTTGTTCTAGTTTGTCTACGTTCACTTATTGGTGACCAATTTAACTTTCATCTGTGCTTGATATATGCCTTGTCACTCTAATATACAGAGTTAACTCTTTGATAATATTATTTCTCTAAAGGTTAAACATTGCAGAGATTACTCTTAGCACCCAAACATTGAACCAATCTACTATCTATTTATCCATACAGATGAATTCAATTCAGAGGTTCATATTAACATGGCGTATTTCTAATCCCAGTGGTTTAGTGTCTGCGTTGAAAGATCGCACGTCCACCGTGTTTGGTTTCTATTCTCTATCTTGTAGAAGTTACGATTGGTCTCTCTCTGTTATATTGTAATCCCGTTCAAATGACAAGGACAAAAACACAGTGGGCATAATCATTTTGAGTAGCCAACCAATCACAAACGAACTTAATATTTTTTCTGTACTATTATTTATTCCGTATTATTATCTATTAGAAAACTCTTTCTATCAAAAGACATTCGAAATTCAATTCAAAAACATAGTTTCGTTTGTGATTGGTTGGTGACACAAAATGGCCCCTGAGTTTTTGCTTTGTCGTTTGTACGGGTACGTAAAGAAAGAGCCCTATAATAACTTCTCTGTGAATAGAGATTATTAAGCCAATTTTAACGATATGTCGAAGTATGAATTTATAACTTTAAAAAAGTCAAGTCTCCATTCGATTTGTGCTAGCCCTAAGATAAGTATATCACACAAATATTATTTCTGATACAAATAACTTCCATATCGATAAAAGCTTTCAATTATCTCCCAATATGTTCGTTTATTAAAAATTCAAGCACAATAAGCGAGAGTTGAACTAAAGGCTTCTTTATTTGCCCGTAAGTGGCCCTTCCCGTTAGGGGCTGTGTGACGTGCTCTTAACTTGAGATGCTCTCAATTTTTCCCAAGGATCGCTTAAAATAATGGCGAATATTAAGCGACTGACGTTTAAGGCCTAGTGAGTGTATTGTTTGGTAGGTTTTGTTGTACATCTTAGTCTACTCTTTACTATACTAATCTTTTCTTTTTTTATTGTAGTATTTGCATTCAATATTTGACTAATTTTAGTATTTGTTCAGCTTGGGACCATTGATTTACATACAACTATGTGCATTAATTCAGAAGTTATGAAACTCTGACAGATGGACGGACAGACAAATGAAAATTGACTCAAGTAGACTCAATCAACTAACCTGGATTCTTAAAGATATTTTTTTGTAAAGAGTCGAGTCGGAGTCGCACACGAAGGCTTCCGTACCATCGAACCTAACATTTTTATGTAGAACACTGCAATTTAGTAATGATTTTTTTCGTTAATACTTTTTTTTTGCGATGTGACCACAAATTCATGGTTTTTGGTTTTTTTCCTTTACTTGTGCTATAAGACCTACCTACCTGCTAAATTTCATGATTCTAGGTCAACGGTAATTACCCTATAGCTTTCCTTAATAGACACGACAGAATATGGACAGACGATCAAACAGACAGAATGACAGATAGACAAGAAAGTGATCCTATAAGGGTCCCTTTTTCCTTTTGAGGTACGGAGCCTTAAAAATGTATGCAAAATCATTAATCACCAGCGAGACGTTGACAAAGGCATTAACTTAAGGCCCATTCAGACATTTCCGAGTATCGTTTATGCTAATGAGGAATAATATTAAATAGCCGCCATTTCGGTACTAATTAGCGTATTATTAAGGACATTGTTGTTACAGTTTTATTTTAAAGTAACGAATATAAAGGCAAAGAAAATAATTACACCTAAATATATACAAGTGTAAATTAAAAATTTTCAACACCCCCGACAAATCATTTTCAAATAAATAATTATGTATATCTAGGCAACGTCCATCTTGACAGCTTGACATTTGTCAATTGACACTTGAATATTATGAACCTAAGGGTTATCTAACCTTCTTTTCTACAAGAAAACTAGAAAATAGCTGATAACTTTTAAACGGCTGAACCAATTTTTTTGGATTATAGCTAAGAACACTCTCGATCAAGCCACCTTTCAAACAAAAAAAAAGTAAATTAAAATCGGTTCATTCGTTTAGGCGCTACGATGCCACAGACAGATACACAGATACACACGTCAAACTTATAACACCCCTCTTTTTGGGTCGGGGGTTAAAAAGGAAAAGGTGACTGACTGATCTATCAACGCACAACTCAAACTACCTGGATAGATCGGGCTGAAATTTGTCATGTAGATATGTAGTATGACGTAGACATCCGCTAAGAAAGAATTTTCGAAAATTCAATCCCCTAAGTAAAGTAGGGATTTGAAATTTCTATAATTCAGACAAAAAAAATTACGTCAAAGTATTGAGTAAATGTATATTATATTTGTAAAAAATACACCTTTATGACCTTTTATCTCTCAAAGCTACCATGATCCAAACTTCATAATCGCTGATCGCTCTTCCCAGCGTTGGGGACAATATGCAGGAAAACTTTCAGCTTTTATAAAATAAAGAAGATCTGACACGCGCTGGCTCTTAGTCCATGTGTAAATAAAACACGTTTAGTTACTTCGCTCTCGCGTCAAAAATTCAAATTTTCGATGAAAGCATTCACCGACACAGTGCACACATACAATGAGTTATTTTTTTACTTTAACAAAGAGACTTCAAACAGAATTTTTGACTAACTAAATGCCTACCTTACATACCTACAAAGTACGACCAAACCAAATTTTATATTAGTTACCAAGTCGCAAGAAATATCTTTTCTTAGAACATTTAGAATCAGTAATGGTGGAATGAAGAAACTCACATAAACCCTGAAAACATTACACTCGTTTATTGGGTAGTCGTATAAAAGAGCATAAAACGCACAGGAAAATACCATAGTCTGTAAACACCCTTAATTATAAATCTGTCACGTAGAAAATACAAGCTTATCGTACAAAAATATGAATCTCTTAGTTACCGGCAGGAGGCTAACAATAGGGCAACTTAAGTATTTCTCTCACAGGCTAGGGTTCTCAGTATAAGATTATGACGCTCTCGAACGCTGTGGAGTATTCCTCGACGGACAATATCGAGTAGCTGGGGCTGATGAGCATATTGTTTTTTTTCGAATAAATTATAGCCTCTGTCATCCGAGATGATGTAAGGAAGAATCCTGCTGGGGTATCGTGAGAAAGCGATTCTCCATACATTCAAATCTGTTCAGGCATTTAGAAGTCAGGGCGGAATAAAGAAACTCATTATACCCTGAAACACTCCTTTTTTGGGCAATCATGTAAAAATAACGTAAAACGGGCAAACAAAACCATAGTCTGTAATCACCCTTAGTTATAGATCTGTCACGTATAAAAAATATGAATCTCTTAATTACCGGCAGGAGGCTAACAATAGGGCATCTTAAGTGTTGCTCTCACAGGCTAGGGTTCTCAGTATAAGATTATGACGCTCTCGAACGCTGTGGAGTATTGCTCGACGGACATCGAGTAGCTGGTGCTTATGAGATCTAGAACATTAAGATTTTTATCGAAATGCTTTAGCTTTTTGACTTTTGACGATATTGATTGGAAAACTAAAACACTTTGATTTTTAACCCCCGCCCTAAAAAGAGGGGTGTTATAAGTTTGACGTGTATATTGTCTACATGTGTATCTGTCTGTGGCATCGTAGCTCCTAAACTAATGAACCGATTTTAATTTTGTTTTTTTTTTTTTTTTTGTTTTAAAGGTGGCTTGATCGAGAGTGTTCTTAGCTATAATCCAAGAAAATCGGTTCAGCCGTTTGAAAGATTATAGTTATTACTGTAACCTTCACTTGTCGGGGGTGTTATAAATTTTTAATTTACACTTGTGTAAGCAGAGTTACATTTTTGAGCTATGAAAAAGAAAAGGAAAGAAAAACGTGTATTTTTGGAAGCTGTGCCACACATTAACAGTACCTACGGGTTAGGTTATTCTGGCGCCTTGAGTATTAAAATAAAAAGACCTCAAGCCGAAAAAGCGCTGGAATAAACCGTGTTATGTGTGGCACAACCCGAAAAATAGGTCCCAACTCAGCATAAATGCTGTATGCCTTGCACATACACAAAAAACATACAGCGCTGGTTTTCAGCCGGAACCCCGATATTCGATAGCTATAAGCATATGAGTTGCCTATTACATTTTCTCTTTCTTGTACTCTTTCTCTCTCACTCATATGGACGGCTGCCCAGCTTGAGGTCTGTTCAATCGCTGCATTTTTTATTCAAAGAAACTTACTAAGTGCTTTTGTGTCAGCAAGTGAATCTACCACTTGATTCGGAAATCGGCCGTACTGAGAAGAACCAGCAAAAACTCGATGGTTGTTCTTTTCAAGAATCTTTACTATTGAAAAACGTTCTGAAACTCAGTTTGATTTCTGCAAAGCGGACTTTGTTGAACAAACGTAGAAACCTACATTTCCCATTTCAAGTTGCATTTTGAGGTAACTAGCTGTATTAACTGAAACTTCAAAACCAACAAAACGAACCCATAACAAACCTTTGACTTGTTAAAAAAACCACATCCGCATCCATCTCGGGATCAAAACACACGAATTAGGGCGGGTAATGTGTGACCGCAATAGTCCACCACATTTTCAAAGGACGTCCCACAGTGCGCTTTACATTGCCGGTTTTTTACTGGTTACCCACAGCTTAGGGTACTAAAACGGCAATGCAAAGGGTAATATCCCAAAAAGCCGCTTGCAGCGAAATCGGGATGCGGGTTTCGTGACAATACGACACGATTTGGCAACGCTAGGAACGCCTAAAAGTTAGAGCAATTTCGTAGCAGCTCTGTGTAACTCTCCATACTACATGGAGATTTATGTGATGGGTTTTTGCAAAATTGGTTTTTAGAAATCACATTTAACATTCAGTGTACGCTTCACACAATGTGAATATACCTACGCTTGCTACGTCGTAGCATGCTACGAATTTGCTACGATGGATGCAATCAAAATCTAAACTAGCCGTACTCGACAATAAAGGCATCTCTCGGTTTTTTTGCTCTTTATTGGAACATATACTCCACAACTCCCTTTTTAACCGACTTCAAAAATATGAGGAGGTTCTCAATTCGTCGGAATCTTTTTTTTTATCTTGTACTTCTTTGGACTTGCAATTTAAAAAATGTACCGAACTCAGTAGCTATCAATCAATCAATTAAGTGATAACCTCCTATTCAACTTCAATTTCATATAATATTTTCAGAAAATTTGGAAGGTCTGGGGTTCAATCCAGAGCAGGCACCTCTAAACTTTTCGGAGCTATATGAGTTTTTATAACAATTAATACCACTTGCTTTAACGGTGAAGCAAAACATGAGGAAACCTGCTTGCCTGAGAGTTCTCCATAAGATACCAATCTGCATTAACTATAACCTAAACTATTGCATTTTGAGAGCAGACCCGTGCTCAGTAGAGACTTAGTGAATGCACAATGATAAAGGCTATATAGTAGACCTATATAGGTATAAGAAGCTCGGCTTTCAGCACGCCACGGCCGATCGTTGTTGCCGGCGGTTGTTGTTACGAGCAATATGCTCTCCATAATATTTTCAAAGTCTGCCAATTTGCATTGATTATGGCCTAAACTCTCCTCATTCTGAGAGGAGAAGTGTAGATAATGATGATGTGTGAATTAGTAGAATGCACTAGAATCTAAATAAATGCTAGGTATTAGGTCAATATACTAGGTAGTTACAAGAAGCTAATTCCAGCTTTCAGCACGCCACGGCCGGGCGTTATTGCCGCACGAGCAATAATAGAACTTTGTTTAGAAGTCCGCAATCTATGCGGATTCTCATTAAACCGGCACGATCCGGCGTCCGGATGAATATGCAAACTTGTGGAAATCCGAAACAAAACACTGCCAAAGAAATTACTGGATTTTGGGTGCACGTTAGCGTTATGCTGCGTACAGACCGGCCAAACGAACGCCAACGAACGGGTTTCGTTGACCTTCGTTGCTGCAATCTGGACGGCTTAGCGAATGCCAACGATCGCTCGTTGGCGTGTGCCGGCGATCCGAAGCGTGGCGGTAACATCAAAGAAATCGAGCTATTTGATCGAACTCTGTTTGGACGGTCGCCGAAGGCCAACGAACGAACGCTCATTTTACTTCCACTATACACAGTCCTATTCTTAAAATATGTGGTTATCCACCATCTTCGCTTACGTTTATTTTTTCTTGTTCTTGCTAACTCGTTTTGGTATATAAAACTAGCAATTATAATGATGTCATCGTCGTCCATGATTAAATTGCGAATGAAAGAGAAAAGAACCGGAATCAAGTGCCAACGAACGTTCGTTCGAGCACTAAATGTATTTGGACGTATTAACGAACTCCAACGAGCGTGCGGAAGCCAACGCTAGCGAACGATAAATATCCATCGTAGGGCGTTCGTTGGGCCGGTCTGTACGCAGCATTATAAAAGAAATTAGTATACAAACAATCCTTCTATAATTATTTGTTTGTTGATTTGTCACTGCTAAAAAAAAATATAAATAACAAATTATAACGTCGTATCGCTCTTGGTGTAGTAGTCGTGGTCATCATGAAGTGACGTCATAAGGGCAAATGTTATGCGCCTCACATCTGACCGAAAGCCTGGTATACTCGTGCAAAGAACGGCTTGAAATTAAATCTGCTGCCCACAGCAGACTTAGTTTGGTTTGTCCGTCGCGTGGGTCACCATCCTCGCCCTCTGGTGCCCTCCACTTGCCCTATACTACAAGAGGCTCGATGAAATTACTCTCATGCCGAGAGACGTCTCCAAAAAACTTAAGTAGGTACGTGTTTTGTACTAACGCCGAAAGATGCTGTTCAATGCGGAGTTCTCTAAGGATAGACGTTTTCACACAAAACTCTTTGATTTGTACGTACCTAACTACGAATGTGAATCATCCTTTCCAATTCCACATATACCAAACAATTTACCAACCCAAACGTTATACCAGAACTACACAAGTTAGTTTGGAAGTTTGCAATCTATGCAAATTGTCATTAAAGCGAAACGCTTCCAATGCGGATGAATATTCAGAGCTGCTAACATCTATAACGGAACAGTTGTAACGCACCGCGCTACTTCCATGGGAGTTGGGGATAAACAATGAACTAAAGAACCTATAGGTAGGACTATTTTAACCGAAAATCGTATGAAGCTGTCCAATCATTAGTATGATACTGGACAGTCATCAAGTTGTTAGCAAAGAACCGGCCAAGTGCGAGTCAGACCCGTGCACCGAGGGTTCTGTACTCAACATTTTGCACGATAAATAAAAAACTATTAAGCATAAAAATAAACAGAAATCTGTTTTAAAACGTACCGGTAAAGCCCTTTCATATGGTACCCCACTTGGTATAGTTATCATGGGGCGCCAGCCAGGTAACCTCCCAGTGTGCCTGGATGCTGCTGGTTCCTTTTGGATGCGTCCGAGGGGAAGAGCAGTGTTCGGGCCGGTGTGCCCCGGTAACATGGCTAATAATTTCTCTTCGGAGATATTGTTGGCTATGGCTAATGACCTGGCAGGGGGGGAGGTTTCTCCGCGTGTCCCTCTGACTAGCAGAGGGCACAGTGGACGAAGCGTAGGACGGGACACGGGCGACGTGCGCGTCCCAGGGTCGGGGGACGCACTTCGTTGGTGCGTCCCGGAGGTGGTGGGGACCGTGCAGGTCCCCAGTGGAGGGTCTGCCTCGGCAGACGTCGCTGGCTGGGTTGCGGTGTTTGCTTCGGCCGTTCCCGTGATCCAGTCGCCAGGCGACGCGCAGTAGCGCCGCTGGGGTTTAGTGGGTATTCCGGTCGCCTCTCGGCCGGTGAGTCCCACATACCCTCCCTCCGGGGGGGATGCGTAAATGCATTCCCCAGCGTCAACAAAAAAAATAAATGGTATAGTTATCATAAATACTTTTAAAATTGAACCACATTTAAATTTCTTTTGTGATGTAACCACAAATTCACGCTTTTCAGATTTTTTCCTTTACTTGTACTATAAAACCTACCTACTTGCCGAATTTCATGAATGTAAGTCAACGGGAAGTACCTTATGGGTTTTCGTGACAGACGCGACAGACGGAAGGCAGACAGACAGACAGACAACAAAGTGATCCTATAAGGGTTCCATTTTTCCTTTTGAGGTACGGAACCCTAAAAATAAACCAAGGGCAAGTAAACTCGCGTGAAAAAGTTCCATACGATGAATAATCGTACATAACTCTGTACTCACAGTGTTGAGGTATTTACCATGTTATTGATCTCAAACTATAAACTTCTTATGGATTTTCCCGTAATCTATTAATTTAAGCCTCAATAGCTCAACGGTTATAGGAGTGGACTGAATTCCGAAAGGTCGGCGGTTTAAACCCCACCCGTTGCACTATTGTCGTACCCACTCCTAGCACAAGCTTTACGCTTAGTTGAAGGGGAAAGGGGAATGTTAGTTATGATTAAAATAGCTAATATTCTTTTTTCAAAAAAAAACTATTTTTTGATATTTTTGTGAAAATTTAAGGCTCGGTAAACTTGGTAAACCACAAATTACCGTTGTTGACGCTGCCGTGTTTGAAACACCTGCTGAAAAAACCGGCAAAAATATTAACCAGATTTCTTTTAAGGAAAATAAAAGTCGGTTGTTTCCGACCAAAAAAATGTACACAAAATATTTTACAAGATTAACGAAATAAACTGACCTATCTTAACGTCCCAAGTTTGGTTTTATTAACCGCAGCGGGAAGGTAGAACAGAATATGAAATGCATAAAGAATAAAGATAAAAGTTCCAACTCTTTTAGTCTTACACTTTATGGCGGACCTGGAGCGGGCGAACCTGGAATTTCCCGTCGCACGTAAAATACCCAATCGTAAAGTTAACTCGTAAAAAACACCAATAGCGGGTCTGTGCCTGTCGTGAAGCGCACTATCGTACGGGGAGTTTATGGGAACTACCATTGCGAACTCAAACTTATTTCTTTCATACCAGCTTGTCCGCGATTTCGTCTGCGTGGTCTATTCTTATTTTATTATAATACAAGTGTAAATTAAAAATTTATAACACCCCCGACAAGTGAAGGGTACAGTAACTAGAAAAGAGCTGATAACTTTCAAACGGCTCAACCGATTTTCTTGGATTATAGCTAAAAACACTCGATCAAGCCACTTTTCAAACAAAAAAAACTAAATTAAAATCGGTTCATTAATTTAGGAGCTACGATACACAGATACATACGTCAAACTTATAACACCCCTCTTTTTGGGTCGGGGCTTAAAAATAGCGAGCAAACGAGCAGGCAGGTCACCTGATGTTCAGTGATTACCGCCGCCCATGAACATTTTGCAGCACCAGAGGTACTGTCGCTTCGTGTTGCCGGCCGTTCAGGAGTTTGTTGGTCCGCCCTTTGAATAACCCCATGTTGTATTTCAGTGGGAACACTTACGATTGGACTTGATTTCATAGTCTGCTGTGCGTGGAAAAAAGGATCTGGCATAACGGGCGGTCGAGGTGCACCAGGCACCCAGGTGCCTATACAAATTAATTCAAACCCATGTTTAAGTTATGACTGTAAGGTTATTTTTAAAATATTGATTTGAGTTGTCAAAAATAATATAAAATTATTAATTTACCTAATGCAGGTAGTTTGATAAAATCGATATTTGGCTCATTCGATGTCATACAATCTGTTGCTAGGAGGTCAACAAGATTGAACTTGCATAAATACGGGTGTTTCGAAGGTTTTAGTTTAGTCTCCTTCCGAGATTCGGGGCGATATCGCATATTTTCGGTTTTTGTATTGTGAACTGGATAATTAGATGTTGTGATAGCAATCACGCTCTAATTAAATTATTTATTTTGGCATTAGTTTTTTTTAGATTAAAACTCTCGGATAACCTCTACACATTGAACCTGATGTTTTTTGTGTTGGTTTGAGAGGACATTCCAATAATTCGATAAAAATATTTAAATAATACCTGCTTTTCTGAGTGACGCCAATAATTCAGAAGCGGGACGTGTCTCACGTTGTCTTAATTTCGCTTTGGTATCTTTTTGTAAACAACCCACATTTGATTAAAATTTTTATTGAGTTTGATTTGGTGATTAAAATTTTTAGTTTTTTTTTTAAAGAATTTAGTCTTTTGTGAAGTGGAAAGTAACTTGCAGTAAGTAATTCAGATTTCGTGTACATCGAATGAGAGGTTAGTCGTTTGGATTTATTATTGATTTGATATTAAAACTGATAGTTCGGCAGTTCATGGATAGGTTTTAATGATTTGACGGAGGGCAGGATAGCCCATGATTTGGATTTGACTTAGGGCAGGGAAGCCCGCGACTGACATGACAAGATTGATTAGAAACACGAGGACGTGTTAAATTCAGGACGGCCGAACTGTAAGGTTATTTTTAAAATATTGATTTGAGTTGTCAAAAATAATATAAAATTATTAATTTACCTAATGCAGGTAGTTTGATAAAATCGATATTTGGCTCATTCGATGTCATACAATCTGTTGCTAGGAGGTCAACAAGATTGAACTTGCATAAATACGGGTGTTTCGAAGGTTTTAGTTTAGTCTCCTTCCGAGATTCGGGGCGATATCGCATATTTTCGGTTTTTGTATTGTGAACTGGATAATTAGATGTTGTGATAGCAATCACGCTCTAATTAAATTATTTATTTTGGCATTAGTTTTTTTTAGATTAAAACTCTCGGATAACCTCTACACATTGAACCTGATGTTTTTTGTGTTGGTTTGAGAGGACATTCCAATAATTCGATAAAAATATTTAAATAATACCTGCTTTTCTGAGTGACGCCAATAATACGTTACCCGGGTCACAGCTGAAAATCAGCGTACTGCATTTTATGCGTGTTGGCGCATATACCTACTAAGCTGTACAGCCCGTACACACCCATTCAAGGTGGTATCACACTTAATTATTAGTATTAAAAAAGCTAAGCTGTGATAGCCTAGTGGTTAGAACGTCCGCCTCCTAATCGGAGGTGGAGGGTTCGATCCCGGGCACGCACCACTAACTTTTCAGTTATGTGCGTTTTAAGCAATTAAATATCACTTGCTTTAACGGTGAAGGAAAACATCGTGAGGAAACCTGCATGCCTGAGAGTTCTCCATGTTCTCAAAGGTGTGTGAAGTCTGCCAATCCGCATTGGGCCAGCGTGGCAGACTATGGCCTAAACCCTTCTCTTTCTGAGAGGAGACCCGTACTCAGTAGTGGGGCGGAAATGGGTTGATCATGATGATTAAAAAGGCAAAAGTTTGTGTGTTTGTATGTATCTATGTGTGTGTGTATATTTGTTACTCCTTCACACAAAAACTACGGGACGGATTTGGCTGAAATTCGGAACAAAGATAGAATATACCCTGGATTAGCACATATGCTACTTTTTATCCCGGGAAATTAAAGAGTTCCTACGGGATTTTTAAAAAACCTCTATCCACGCGAACGAAGTCGCGGGCATCAGCTAGTTACAGATAAAATTAATGTATTCTTTCTTTCTAAAATCTATGAAATTTCAATAGCGAAATCGTTACGTAAACTGGTCCTATTTATAGCATTCATACACTGTACTCAACGGTATTCATACAAGGGATTGCAAAAACGAGAATGGAGGTTGGTAAATTCAAATTTTTTTCGATGAATGTTTTTCTTCCCGGGTTTCCCGTGTTACCTTTTTCACTGCAGTATGTTGCTAATCGCACCGCTGCATGCTTCGAAATGTTCGGTACATTTTAAATTTCATTTTTGCATCAGAACCGCTTGTTTAATATTTCTTTTTTTTAAATATCGTAGCTTTAAAAAGGACAGCTTTTTTGATTTATCGGTTGAATTGATTTTGGTTCTTTTTTAAAAGCTTTTTATAAGTTTGACTCGTTCAGATATTGTGTTTTCCGTCGAAACTGATAAATTATTTTTTGGCTAGTTCCAGTGGTCCTATTCAGTTGAAATGCAGACATATTATGTTGTTTGGATAAAAAAAGATGATTATTGTGGTACCAATGAGCGTTTCTGATGTGAAGGTGGCGGAATTCTATTTTCATTTTTTACTTCTTACTACGAGTAATTTAAAATCTATTCTGAGCTGTTATATTCGTTTTTAGTGTTTTAATCTGCATCTTTGAGAATATTATGGAGAACATCAGGCATGCAGGTTTCCTCACGACTTGTATGTAGTTTCATAAAATAAATCGACACCCATTCAACACTGTATGTTCAAATATTCTTGGTGTTGAATATATAAACACGCTTTTCCAATTACGGCAGCAAACTGCAAAAGCTGTAAGCCGTGTTTCACGTTCCAAATTGTTTTAATTTGGCCCCACCGAAATTGTTGGGAGGTTCGAATAGGTTTCCCGTATATGTGTCAGTGTTGTAAGTTATTCATATGGCAGGATACAAATCTATTCGAGCTTAGTTATTTCTACATCGAGTATTTTTTGGCTGTGTTTGTCCGTCCGTATGTCACGGATCTCTTGCACGTAGACACAATGAGTTACAGCTATGGAATTTGTATAGTCGGTGTAGAATGTTAACTCAAAACCAAATAGATATCGAGTTAGAATTTCAATTTCATTCTTTCCTGGGGAGGAGCCGAAAAAAAGCGGGTTTTTTCTTATATTGGCATGGAGTTGTTATGTCTAATTATTCTTTTTATCAATAATTCGCGGGCATCGTCTTCTAAATTATAATAAAATTTTACGTGTAGTGGAAACTCGTTAGTGTGCGATGACCTTTACACTGAAACTTCAAATCGTTTATTATCGTCATTTATCATTATCAACCGATAGACATCACCTACTGGAGCTCTCTTGGGCTTCCACACACCACGGGCCTGCGCCGCCACACTGGCGGCTCTCTATTACCACCGTACCGCCAGGTGATTGAGGTACGATACCATGTAGAAACCAAAGGGGTACGAGTTTAATGGAATACCACACCCCTTCCAGGTTAGCCCGCCTCCATCTTAGACTGCATCATCACTTACCAGCAGGTGAGATTGCAATTGAGGGCTAACTTGTATCTCAATAAAAAAAGGCATTTGATGTCATCATGCGGGGCTTTCAACGTTGTAAAGTACAACGACCGGTGCGAGGTCGCCAAAATCGTAAATCGTACCAAATCTCTTTATTCTTCAGAGTATACGCTAATAGCGAGGAGCAATTTTTATTTATAAGATCATTAAAGTCTACTTTCTCTCAATTCCGGCCGCACACAGTAGTAGGTAAATTCGGCCGTAAAAGCAAAAATTGCGTCGTATAAAAGAGCAATTTCTCAACCATCCCCCAGTTCGTTACCGGCGGGTAACCCGACGGGGTATTCCATAATTCCGAGGCGGGGTAAGCGAAATTCAATTTTTACCGACGACGGCCGCGGGCTTAATGAAAAACAAGAAGGGTTTAACATAATTACTGGGCATGCAGTAATAGATCTAGAGCTATTAACCATTTTCGCAGGGACATCGCAACGTAACGCACTATACTCTATCCGCGGAAATGAGTTAGTATAGCGCTCTCTCTGTTACGTAATCACATACAAATGACAAAGACGAAAACTCAGTGGGCGTTAACCATTTTGAGGCACCAACCAATCACAAACGAAATTATGTTTTCAAAAAACATCCGGAATTCGCCCATCGCTGGCTCACTACTGAGCACAGGTCTCCTCGAAGAATGAGAAGGGCTTAGGCCATAATCCGCCACGCTATCCAAGTGCTAATCGGTGGACTTTACACACCTGTTAAAATATTATGGAAAACTTTCCTTCCTCACGATGTTTTTTAAAACGCACATAGTTCTGAAAAGTTAAAATTGCGTGTCCGGGGTCGAACCCCCGATCTCCCGAATAGAAGAGGACATCTTAAGCACTAAGTTATCACGGCTCTTTACAAACACAGCTTTAATTAAATACCTCCTACCTCAAACTGTCCTACAAGCTCTCAGAGCATAATTAAAATGTCGTCAGGCATCGACTAGATCGACGTTTCGAACCTTTGATTCATTATGTTTGCCGTGCAGCGGCGCTAGTGTGCGCGATTTCAAATGCACTTTTCAATTGGATTTCGCTTTTCAATGTCTATAATGCGGTTGCATGCGGGAATTTGTTGTCAATGGGAAATTTTAATTAATTGCCTTTATTCAATATCAAGTGGTGCTCGCACAGAGGTTACAACTTAGGCATCCTATTTAGGAGGTCTAGGATTTGAAACTGAAATCCCGGGCACGCACCTTTGACTTAATAGGTCTTGCTTTAACTGTGAAGAAAAGAAGAAACTTCATAAAATCTGTATACCTGAAAGTTCTCTATACTATTCTATTAAAGTAGTAAAGTAGTAGGTAAATTATTCACATACACTTGATTTCAATATTTAGTTTATCTGTAATCTGTCGATAAGTTATTTAGTAACGCTGTTATTTGTCATAAATATCATAAATGTTATCTCCTTGACAGTCAATTTTAAAATCTTCTCGACTAAAAAATCATCTAGTCGCCAAGAACAGTGTCATTCCAGTTTATAAATGACTTGAATAATGCAGTTTCGCTTGAAAAAACTTACTGGATCCAGCGAGTGAAGATAATATGAACTGACTACCTATTACAAAACAAATAAGTTCGTATAAGAAATCTAAAATACTATTTAATAATAGCCTCAATAGCTCAGTGATTATAAGAGCGGACTGAAATCCGATAGGTCGGCGGTTCTAACCCCACCCGTTGCACTATTGTCGTACCTATTCCTAGCACAAGTTTTACGCTTAGGGCTCTTTTCTGGACGTCTCTAGAAAAGAGGCCTTATTCGGAGGGAAAGAGGAATGTTAGTCATAATTAAAATAGCTAATATTAAAAAAAATAGATTGCTTTCAACAAGTAAATATTATTATGCAGTATAAATAACAGTTCGGAAAGTTAGAACTCGGTTCAGAAACTATTACGTATTGGTTTGCGATTGTAACAATTGTTGATGCAGATGTTCAACAACTATGTACGTGCAACGTTCAAACTGTATGAGTACTTACGTACTAGTTCTGCTAATGACTGTATAGTTCTGTATAGTGCATACATTTTGAGAACTCACTTGCCATATTTGTTCTGTGTCATGTCAAAAGTACGAGAGAATGTCATGTCAAGAGTAGCCTTAATCTAGGCTCGTGTGTTTTTTTTTTTTAACGCCCGACCCAAAAAGAGGGGTGTTATAAGTTTGACGTGTGTATCTGTGTATCTGTGTATCTGTGTATCTGTCTGTGGCACCGTAGCGCCTAAACTAATGAACCGATTTTAATTTAGTTTTTTTTGTTTGAAAGGTGGCTTGATTGAGAGTGTTCTTAGCTATAATCCAAGAAAATCGGTTCAGCCGTTTGAAAATTATCAGCTCTTTTCTAGTTACTGTAACCTTCACTTGTCGGGGGTGTTATAAATTTTTAATTTACACTTGTTCACTAAACTGTTGATATAATTATGCTTCAGTGAATTTCCTGAGTGATCTTCGATTTTGTGAAAGTACTAACTGGCTTCAGTTTCAAAATGGTTAAGGGGGAGATTTCCAAAAATTACGGACTGTACACGAAAGCATTTGTCCTCAAACTCTCAATTTACTTGTAACAATACAAAAATGACTGACGAAAGTTATAAAAACAACGTCCATTTAAATCCAATCTGCCGTACATTCCCTTACAATATTTACCAAGTTTTCACGAATTCCGTTTCACAGATCTCGGAGCGGCCGTTTTACATTGTGTAGTGACGTAGTACGGCTACAAAAAGTTGATACTATTGTAACGGCTTCAACACACACCAAACGTGTCTGCAACGTGTCCAACGCGGCACCAAATGTCGTTATAGAAAGCGTAGTACAGCATCATTTATTTCTAGGTTTAATTCAGATAATTCTTTTATTTAGGCAGATCTATTGATCTCTTTATCTTCTAATTCAGAGGTCTCGAGAGCAGTGGCATGTAAGAGTTCGATATCAGGGCAAGCATCAGTTTGATAGGTCATAGGTCAGGTGTACTGGCAGGTAATAACACAAAATGAGCATATGATATGGTGCTCGACGCAGTGTATGCTCATTTTCAGCGATAGAAATGGAAAACCTTTGGATCTGTTGGTCTACGGGTTTTTCCGTGGCTGATAGGTAGGCAGGCGTAGTACATAGAGATCAATTTCTGGGAATCTTATGCATTTTTGAAGCGTGCTACGAATAAACTCTTCTTCAAAGCTGCAAGAAAGCATTGTCGTACTAATTATACTGGGACTGCTATCGTACAGGCTGCCGTCGACCTTTGAGTGTGTCCGAGCCTTTAAATCTGCCCCGCTTGTCCCGCTTTTTAAGCCTAGCTGTTATTGTTTTGTGAACCGGAGTGCGAATCTCAACTTGAGTGTAATGGAATTCATATATATTTTTTTGTTTTATTATTTAAGAGTTTCAAGTGACCAAAAAGTTTTTAAAAGAAAATTTAACACAACAGTCGTCGTTGTCTCAACCTATATGGGTTTTGTAAATTGCCTTATCTTTCCAGGATTCCGTACCCGAAGGTAGATAAATGGACCCTGTTATTCAGCGTCCGCTGTCCGTTTGTCCGTCCGTCTGTTTGTCTGTCTGTCAGCGGGGTATATCATGAACTGTAATAGAATGTTAAAATTCTCACAAAGTGTGTATTTCTATTGCCGCTTCTTAATAACAAATAATAAAAATTTCAAAATGGCTGCCATGTAAATTAAAAAATAATTAGGAACATAATCTTGTACGATGGTACGGACCGGTTTTTTTATATTTGCAATATAGGCTTGCGCTTGACGACAACCATGCTTGATAAAAAGTCAAGATGAGTTCTAGATTGGAGCGCGTTTGCCTAGCAAATGCCTATTCACACCTGCCTGGGAAGTATTTCGTTTATACTTTGCAGCAAACGCGGATGCCGGAAGGGCATTTCACACCTTAACGGTTCGTATCAGAAACGTTGAGCAAAAACGTTTCGTGTGAGTAGATTGGATGCCAACGTTTCTCGCTGTTATCTCGTAGAATGGTTAAAGAGGTACAAAGTCGTGAAGTTCTTGAGTACACTCTATACTGAGAGTGCAGTATAATATTGCATTCAGAATGCTGTTGGGGCTGCTGAGGGACTTTAGTGCAAGTGGGATGTTCAGAGAACCCAGGACTGATGGCTTTCATGCCATCATCCGTAAAAAGATGGCCTCACTACAGCGCCTTCGTAGCAGTCACAACAGCATTCTGGGTGCAATAAGGGATAGAATAGGCTGCCCAATAATAAATCACGGGGTAGCTGTGGCCATCGAACGACTAGAGTTGCCACGGCAGGCATTTATCTACATATATCACGGTCGGTATTTATCTACCTCGTACTAACATTACTAACATAATTATAAGGAATTATTGTTACTGACACACTAACTTTGTATATGGACTATTTTGACACGACACGACATACGGACAGACAGACAGACAGTCAACAAAGTTATCCCATAAGGGTTCCGTTTTTCCGTTTGAGGTACGGAACCCTAAAAATGGTATTGATGATTTGTACTAGGGAACGTGTTTGTAAACTTCCGAAAGCAATCTGATGCTGAATGGTTTTTGTGTGGAAAGATACGTCTCTGGGGTGCCATGTGTGATGTGGCGATATTTGAGGCTGTGACAACGTTAACGACAAGTTGTTTGCGCGATAAACAGGCTTATGTCGCGTGATGTAGTTTATTCTCTAAGGGTTTTGTGACGTACATTCAGCGTTAAAAACTTTTTGAAGGCAGATGCCATAGACCTATATTTTATAATACTCGCAGAAGCATGAATCCACTTGAACTTATATAAAACAATCATAGCACGCAAAAAGGTAAAATTTTCAAAGAGCCTCGATAGCTCAACGGTTGAGGAGTGGACTGAATTCCGAAAGGTCAGCGGTTTAAACCCCACCCGTTGCACTATTATCGTACCCACTCCTGGCACAAGCTTTACGCTTAATTGGAGGGGAAATGTGGAAAATGCCATGTTAATCATGACTAATACTCCCCGTATTAGTCATGATTAACATGGCTAACATTCTTTTTTTTTAAATCTTATAATAAACTTTAAACTTATAATTTGTTGCCCAGCTAAGTACTTAATACCTGTCTTTAGTCAACGCATTAGTCACTGGACGTAGACTCCGATGTTCATCATGTATTCTGGTCTTCGATTATATTCTAGAAACAAAGCTAAAACGCGCACTTTTACAGTAAAATTACGAGTTTGCATACTCGTATTGACTTACTAAATCTACGCGTTAATTTAGGTTTTTAAATAACCCGTTGGAATTTTTAGATTTTGCGAGATAAAAGTTAACTAAGTCCATTTTCGGGACGCAAGCTATCTCTTTAACAAAATTAATATAAATTGGTTAAATGGATGGGCTCTAAAGAGTCCTATGGGGTCTTTGATTTGCCGAGATGAAAAGTAGCATATGTCCCCGGGACGTAACTTAGCTTTAGGTATACTAAAAGTTCATCAAAATTGGTTAAGCTGTTGGGCCGCGAAAAGCTAGCAGACAAATAGACCGGCATTCTTTCACTTTTATGTTATATAGTATATGGAGTATGGATATATAAAACGTTGTAGTGATTCGTAAAAAATCGAATCACGGAATTGTAATAAACAATTACGAACGACATCTAGCGGTCGCATAATACATTACTAACTAGTAGAACTCCTAACATTGACAGACGTCAATCTCAACACCGATTAACATTCAGTGCCATCTGTCGGAGAATAGTTTACATAGACTAATCAAACAATGACAGTTTTTCTAGAACATGCTTTAAAATAAAACTACTCATACAAATTAGCGACCTCTAACGACAGATAGCTTTCCATTTAAAAATAATCTGTCAAGACTATTTAATTAATCATATACGCTAGCGACATCTGTCGATCAATAGTCTTTCATTCTGGAAACTTTCCCGACAAACTAATAACATTTCCTGTAGCCAGAACACTCGAGACTACACCTTATTTCCGCTAAATTTAATATAAATAAGCAATCCTCCTAGTTCAGGGACATTCCTGATTTCTATTACCTGCAATCACGACGCAGGAGTGAAGTAAAAGTAATAAATAAGTGTAGTGAATTCTGTGTAACCCTGGATTAAGGTTGGTAACTGTGATGTTATTAAATTATAAGTTTAGGCTAATTGTTTTGTACTCGTTTAACCTAACCCTTGCGATAGGATATTTACTAACAGAATCTGTAAACTCGTTCCATCACTTTTATATTATACGACCTGCACTTGGCTCAGACGACCCAAGGCTCATCTAAAGTTATGGAACGAGAGTTTGAGCAAATCATTTAAGATTGCCTCTCTCGGTTCCAGGGTTCCTTCTACCAGGAAGCTCTAACAGTTACACTGAAGCCCTGCTATTAACCTGACTGCTACTACACCGGCGAAGTGTCTACCAACTTCGTACCGTCTACCCAAGCCACGCTGCACACTGCTGTCGAGTAGCCTACGCACGAGCACTGAGCCGCCGCACCGCAGCGCCGCCCGAGCATCGTCGATTGTCCGACGCGTCTGCGAGCCTTCTGCGAGCCCGTGTCTGCCCCCGGCGTCTGACCAAGGCCAGTTGTCTTCCTTCGGACAGTCAGCGTGTCTTCATGCGTATGCGATTCTCAATTAACTACCCTGTGATTGTAGCGCGTTACCTACGGCCGCTCCCGACTGAGTTATCTATTAAGTTTATTTAGTTCCACAATAAGACACAACCTATTTGTAAGATTGTTTGACTATAATTATAAGTATCAATCCGTCTTCGCGTTTTACTAAATTCCTACCTGTCGCACGAAGCGCGACAACGTAATCTTTTTTTCTCTCTCGTCTGGCCTCACAAAGATTAGCAAATGTCAAGTTTGTAGTTATTTGTAACAAGTTAGGGAAACTATACAAGTATGGACCTCCACGTAATTTTTAGCACATTTTTTACATAAAACTATGTTGGGATAGGTATTCTGTTGGATTGATAAGAGCGAATAGTTAGATACATAGTGGTAGTGTAAGCAAAAAGCTTTGCGCACTTCTTTGGCCGACAGTTACAAACATGATTGATGTGAGGACCGCGTTATTGACGAAATGAAACCCCCGTCAGCCTTCACATAGGCAGGCATAGGGATATGTCAATGGGGAATTAATACAGATACATACTTACGAGTATATATAGTTATCTAAAACTTTTGAGAAGAAAACTAAATTATGTATTGGGTTGAAAACATAAAACAAAGTCGTCATTAAAAAAAAATAAGACGGCCCCGCCAAAAAGTAACTAAACAGATTTTTTCACTTTTGAAAATGGCGCAATTTAGCAGCCATGTAGTTTTTTTTTTTTTTTTTTTCAAAAAATTTATAGCTAATATCACTCGGAATGATGCAAGGATTCTACATACAACCAAATCTGTTCAGGCCTTTACAAGTTAGGTGAAATAAAGAAACTCCCATAAATACATCCTAAAAACATTACACTTTTTTTTTGCGTAGTCACGAAAAAAAACTAACGTTTACGAATAGCGCAGTGCTGATTTTGTGAATTCCCACGGGATAGGGAACTAAGATGATTTATATTTTCATCGAGCAAAGTCGTGAGCGGTTGCTAATATGGACTATTTAGAGAACACCGTAAGTTACTATAATATATAAACTATGAAAGGGCTTAAGCTGGAGTTATGAGTTTAAGCTAACGTGAAGTTTCTTATGTGTCTTCGTGTAACAAATGCCGCGAAGTTACTTGTATGATTGATGCGATTGTATTAGCATGGGAATCAATCTTTGTTACAAAACACATTATGGCATACTCCTATGAGTATATTATGTACATAAGGGTTATTATGGCTATGTATCTTGCACGTTTTATCATTTTCATAATTATCTCCATTTTTGTGTACAGTTAACTTGCAAGCATATTTAACCATTTTATATATTTTAAAATTACTTATAGCTATACCTACTCATAGCTTTAACCGGAAGTGTTTTATGTATTTTCTTGTATCTGACAGTTACTCGTATGATTAATGCAGGCACTCTCGCCTCTACTATAATACGAAAATATCAATCTTTTCTTTATCGTATAATGTATATTATCAAGAATAAATGACTATGACTATGACTATCCTTTGCCTACTCCTATTCTTATCTTATTAACCGACTTCGAAAAAAGGAGGAGGTTCTAAATTCGTCGGAATCTTTTTTTTTTTACTTTATCGATTTAAAATTCGTACGCACAAATACTATTTTACATTTTTAATTGAAATTTCCAGTATTAAAAAAATGCGTATCATTATTTAAGGGACAGCTACTATATTCTATCCGCAGAAAGAAAAGCGCGCTTTCTGTTACATAATCCCATACAAAGAGGCAAAAGTGGGTGTTAACCATTTTCAGTCACCAACCAATCACAAACATGTTTTCAAAAAGCGTTCTTAATTCAATCCGAAAATGTTTTCAAAAACCATTCGAAATTCAATTAAAAAACACAGTTTCGTTTGTGATTGGTTGATGACTCAAAATGGTTAGCGCTCACTGGTGCCTCTATCATTTGTAAATAAATAATCACTGAATTAGTATAAGTACATTTTTGTCTATAGTCTTTATTACTCTAGCATAATAGAATTCACCATAAACGTCTTAAATTAATTAATCCGCGAAAGAAAGCCATATTTTTTCATTTTTCATTCTAAAACAGTACACAGCAAAATGCTTTCATCAAGAATTTTAATTTTAAAAGGCGGTATGCAAACTTAATTAGAAGCGGCGGGGGCACTCTAAGGTCTTTTAGAAGCACTCATACAAGAGATTAATTCGCCTCGGAAATTTAATACACGACTTGCTTGCTTTTATAAATGGACCTTGTGACTAGGACCTAGCTTAGTCTCTGTGGATAATGCGGTTCCGAGTTCTAGACCTGCGCTGGGCTAAAAAGTTATTGAGTTTTTCCAAAGTTTTTCTGTCCAAAACAAGCTCTCGGTAACCCTAAGTTGATAAGTTGACGGATATCATACTCGAACTTTTAAGTTGAGTCTTATGCGGCAGAATCTGAAACTCATCGCATTATTATCCCAAAAAAACCTTGCCATTTAGTTACCTACTAGATTATGCTTGCGACTTCATCCGCGTGGATTTAGCTTATTTAAATATCCCGTAGGAACTCTTGGAATTTCCGGGATAAAAAGTAGCCTATATCCGTCTCGGAGATTCAAACTATCTTTGTGCAGTAAGCAACAAAGCTAGTTTTGCTCCCGCCAGTACAAGGGACTATGGACGGGTGCAAACCAAGCTTTGTTGCCGACTGTACCAACTTGATGATATGCGACTTTGTTCACGTGGTAACTCTTTAATTAGCTATCTTTATACCAAATGTACAAGGTTTAACAGATAAGCCGTGAAAAGACACACAAACTGGCACATTATTATTAGTATGAATTGTAAAGGGGTCATTACCCTCGTCCCTCAGCAATGAGGAATATCACGCAAGGAGCGAGATCTCTCAATTGGACTGCGTTATGGAATAGACTAAGCGCCATTTTGGTAAACTGAGATAGTGAGCTTCAAAGATTCCAAATTTAAAATTTTCGCATTTTTACCCTGAAAGTATAGATGTGTGTATTGGCTAATCTGTGTAAAGCCAGACGAGAGAAAAAAAAGATGTGTGTCTAGTTTAGACTAGTCAATAAAATATTATGATGCAGACTAAACTTCCTACTTATAAACTGTGATAGCCTAGTGGTTAGAAAGTCTGCCTCCTAATCGGAGGTCGGGGGTTCGATCCCGGGCACGCACCACTAACTTTTCAGTTATGTGCGTTTTAAGCAATTAAATATCACTTGCTTTAACGGTGAAGGAAAACATCGTGAGGAAACCTGCATGCCTGAGAGTTCTCCGTGTTCTCAAAGGTGTGTGAAGTCTGCCAATCCGCACTGGGCCAGCGTGGCAGACTATGGCCTAAGCCCTTCTCATTCTGAGAGGAGACCCGTACTCAGTAGTAGGGCGGAAATGGGTTGATCATGAAGACTAAACTTCTCAAATTATTATACTTAGGCTTTTTATCGCTTAATTCGATATTCTATAACGCAGTCCAATTGTACTATAACTTTTCCATCACCGTTTCCCGTCCCACATTTCCCTTTACCCGGATATAATATTCTTCAGACACCCCGTACTATGCGCATAATACAGGCACTAAATAAACCGTATATAAAATAGGTGCTTATTCCCTTTGCGAAGCTTTTAGTTAGGTACAGGGATTGTAACATTTTATGAAGCCATTTGGGAAATAATATTGATACGTACAACACATATTATATTTAACGTTTATAGATGTATCGATAATGGGGGTAACTTTATACATATTAGGGCCAGCGCCGACCAACAAGCCTATTCCACAGAGTAAGGATATTGCATATGATCTCAGAAGCTATATGACATATTTAAAATAAGTAGTTTTTTTTTTTTTCAACTTTTCGGCTTGAAAAGTATCTATAATAGTTAAACTTCTACAATAATGTATTATTACTAACTTCGGTAATGGACTTCGTCTGCGATGGCGTTTGCTGGCGCGCGTGCTGTGCTTGTTTGGAGTGTTTTTTTTTGTTAAGAGTGGCTGGTTTTTGTGTTAGTTGGTGTTTTTTGGTGGTGGAACTGACTGGGAAGCGCTCTAAGAGGGCGCCGCGCGTGTGTCGGCGGGCGCCGGCGCAGACGGAGTCCATACTTGTATAAATTCAATAACTTGAAAATTTCACAAACTTGACATTGGCTAATCAGAGTAAAGCCAGATTTAAAGAAAAAAAAAAAAAAAACTTCGGTAATCTACCGCGATGACTTTTGAATCGCGCTATAGGTATGGATGAAATGCATAATAAATAGGTAATCAATCTATCTGTGACTAGCTTAGCCCGCGACTTCGTCCGTGTGAACTACACAAATTTCAAACCCCTATTTATATTCAGCTAATACAGATAGATTCATTAGTTATTTCAGCCGCTACTGAAAACTAAGGATTTAGTAATTAAGAGCAATAGTCACTACTGAAATGGCATACTAATTTGCCAGTGTAATGAGAAAGTTAGGAAAGCAACACGGAATGGGCCAATCGGATTAGTTCGATTGCTATTTAATAATGCGCTTACGCCCGCCCTCAAACTTGTATGAAGTTGGAACACATCGGAATGGGCTTTAGCGCTGTTATTTATAGCTTTGAAACTATTTTAGTTATGCAGAGAATTAACTGACGTAGTTAAATTGTCGAACACCGTGATCATAGCCTTATTTTATATCGTTGCTCACTACTTAAACCTTAGTTAATACCAGAGCAATATAATGCGATATTGCACATGCACACCACATTCATAATTTGCATACCACATGGCCGCATGGTACAATAATGTACAATAATTTAAAATGTATTCATTCCAATCCATTCCACCAGCCCGTGCGCTTCCACTGCTGGACATAGGCCTTTCCAAGAGCGCGCCACCAAACACGGTCCTCCGCCTTCCTCATCCACCCGCTCCCCGCCACCTTCTAATAGTAGTTAGAACTGCGTGCCTAGGATCGAACCCCAGGACTCGTAAATATTAGTTATATTTTTTAATATTAGTTTAGGAATTAGTTCCCCTCTGACCGCTTTAAGGCGATTACGCACTGTATCCGATCCGAATCCGTGAAAATACGTTCCAAAGTAGTCATAGAAATATTTATATGGTAGCTTACGCACTAGCTACGACTTCCGTCATCCGAGTTCTCTCCGTCATCCCAGAGAATATCTCGGATGTGCTTCGGATTTAAATCGGACGTATGACGAATATATGACCAAGATGTTCACTGAATAGTTTGGATTTGGATCTGAGATCGGATTAGTGCGTAAGCAATACCCGAGTTCGGTCCGAGTTTTTTTGTATTCGTATTTTCACAGGCTCGGATCAGATGAGTGCGTGACCGCTTTTAAAAGAGCAATTATTAATATCAATGCTCATGTAATTTCTATTTGGAAAACTGTCGTAACTATGGACTTGATAAGTGTATTGAATCAATACATTAACCGATTTTTTATTAAAAGAACACAGCCCACAACGCACCCTTAAACATACTCTTAATTAGCCAAATTATTTCACCGATACATTACAACATGGTTAATACTTAATTCCACAATTATTCTTCTGATCCGCCGCTTACGACTTAGATGCGTATCTTAATTAACAATGTAGGAACAAAGAATTACAGGGTAATTACACCTTGTACGCAGGTGGGGTGCGACCTTAATGAGAGCTAATGTATGTATAAATTACACTGTTGGGGTCTGAAAGGTTTTAACGATACTTGGATCATGTATTACGTATTTCAGACATTTTATTACACATCTAATAATGCGTCTGTCTAAAAAAAAGGAGTGTACCTCTTGTTTTGGGGTGACTCTGACATCAATGTCATGCATGTGAGTTTCTTTAATCCGCCATAACTGATTTAAATGTTTGGTAAATTCTGTTGTTTTTCACTAAAACAAATTTAGAGTATCTGCATCCTTTTCTTTTTAATATTGCTGAAAAAAGGACGGAACATGAGTTTTACATTTAAAGTCTTCAAATATTGCAGCCGACAAATTTAAACAACAGGCTCGCGACTGGCAGCTTAAGTTACGAGGTTTGACAGCTCTAAATTAAATTTAAAACTGTCAAACTGTATCCTTTTCATATTATTCGTATGAAGAAGATGCGAACACTCTAAAATTTAGCTGTGCTCAGAATCAGTACCACTGGCTGTAATTTTTTTTGAAAATTAATATTATAAAGGCGAAAGTTTGTGTGTATGTGTGTGTGTATGTTTGTTACTCCTTCACCCAAAAACTTCTATACGGATTTGGCTGAAATTTGAAATGGAGATAGATAATATCCTGGATTAGGACATGGGCTATTTTTTATCCCGGAAAATCAAAGAGTTCCCACAGGATTTCGAAAAACCTAAATCCACGCGGGCGAAGTCGCAAGCATCGGCTAGTTTGAAAATAAAATCGTTTTACAGTGCATTTCATCTAAATACCAGAACGCCAACATGTATCTAAAATATCTCGATATCTTCCTCGTTTATCATTTTAGACGTATCTTATAAAGTAATATGCTATCGTATGATACGTATTAACTGCACACATAATATTATGATGATGAACTACGGATATTAAATATCATGACATTCCAGCATGGAAAATATGTTTTGGTTTCTAGCTTCAGTAATAAATTTTAATCACATTATTGTGGCAAGAGCTGAAAGTAACGCATTTTTCCGTAGGTACTGTTATCCGAGTGACGTCAGTAGACTGATTCGACTACATTAGAAGGTTCGCCCCTTCTGATTTAGTCGAATCATTCTACTCGATCATCACCTCGATTCGGTATTGAAAAATATCGATCTAAAATGGAGTAAAGTGGAAAAACTCTGTTATTTTTTATGTACTATGTAGAAAGGTACTTTAGACATATCTAGATATAAATAGGTCATAGATAAAATATATAAATCATATTTTGCTTAGAACCTTCATAGTTAGTCCTTAACTGTCTTTGCCGACTTTGCGCGGTAATTAAAAACTGTACATTCATAATAATAATATAGTACGTTAAGATGTAAAATGATGCAGTATAATAATATGATTATGCAAATTGCGGAAGGCAGCCTGAGGCGTTTCGCGTCGACGCCGGTTTCAGTGTATGTTCTTATTATTCTTGAACAGATTTTTGACTTTATTATTTTCTTGCAGCGCTTGCTTCCACTCGTCATCCTAGTTTTGTTTATCTCATTAAGAGAAGTAACCCTAGCCCGCTTCACACCCCTCTCCATACAAACGTAGTTTAGTTCTCATTGGAATATTAACAAATCAAACTCAATGGAATTTTGTAGACACGTTTTAGAAACTAATATCTGTGTTTGTGGTTTGTCGTATTTCCGCAAAGTTTTAAAGTTTCAAAGTTACACAAATCCAATTCAATCCATCAGCCTATAGCGTCCCCTGCGTTACCGGTAGGTACATGGTCTCCACTTCAGGACAGGTCTGCCCCATCGGCTGTCAGTTCTGTGACAAACATGGCCTACCCATTGCCTTTTCAGGTTATGGAAATCTTTGAGCCCGTGTAACTTTTAAACTCTATTCTCCAATTTCCCTCACTCTACCAGGTGTACAGCTTTACCATTTGTAGACAGTTAAATAAGTGACTAGGTGTATGGTATAAGTTGAAATTGTGTTGAGCGTCGTTCCTCTTCAGTGGGATTCGATGCATTACTATGCAAATATGGGCCGCTTTTTCCATTAGTCAGGAACTGCAGTTCTGCTATTCGTATTCCCAGGCGGGAAGCGGCGTTTTAGATTAGAGGCGGAATTAGTTTGCGCTCTTCATTTCCTTATTGTTTGATATTTTGCCTTTGAGAGTTGTAAATCGTAGTTATGTACTATGTTTTGGGAGTCGTAGACGTCCACGTTTTAATCACCACCCGATGCACTACTATGATGCAGAGGAAAGCATTAATTTTTAATGTTGAATGCTTGGATGAATAAATACGTTGAATGAGGTCTGTTTGGTATTTAGTTCACTCTGGTATTGCCGCCACGCACATGAATGAAAAATTTTAACCATCCATACTAGTCCATACTAAATAATGCGAAAATGTGTCAGTCTATCTGTACATACAGTAGCTAAAAAATTCGCGCATTGAATCGCAGACATCGTCTAGTTCATGATAATTCTGTTTCATATCAAAAAAATGTTACCAAAAGAAAAAAAGCAGTTAGTAAAAATTTATACAAAAATTGTTTTTGCTTTAAAATTGTAGTTTTAACGCGTTTTTCGTTTCAAGGAGAGATATATTAACAAAAAGTTCCATTTTCGTTCAAACGACGATGTAAATAGATTAAACTGGAAAATTTTAACTTTATAAACACAACGAAACGGTAGTACAGATGCTATGCACCTGTTGTGCGTACATTTCGTTTTTATTTATTGCACGATATAAGCGTGGAGGCTTTTTGGACGTACGTTGTTTTTTTTTATAGACTAGTGCTTGGCTGCAGTCAGACCTGCTAGCAAGTGATGATGCGGCCTAAGATTGAGCGCGCTTGCCTAGAAGTTGCCTATTCACGCTTGACTTGAAGCTACCCATATTAAAAGTGGAAGGGAAAAGTGATGCCGGAAGAGCGTTCCATAACCTGGCGGTTCCGATCAGAAACGAGGAAGCAAATCGCTCCGTACGTGTCCGAGAAATTTCAACAACGTACGGATGCAGACCTTGACGATGCCTTGTAGTAAGATGTTATTAATCGAACTATGCTATTTTGTTAACATTTTCACATATTTTTAGTTTATTTAATGTACGGCTCAGTTTGATATTAATAATATCTATTAGAGAAATAAATAATTCGCGTTCCCGTGGGAAGCACGGGTCTCCTCTAGAATGGCAATTGATTGGTTATTATTTTAGTAAATAATATTCAGCTATATGTAATTGTAATATTCTTTAGTTTTATCTTTTTATCTTCCATTAATTAAGGACCTAAACATTCTTGTCTGTAGTGGATATACCTCACAAGTATAGCTACGTGTATACTACCTCCGGTCACCTTCTATTTGACCGGACATGTAGAGTGTGCGAAGGTTTACCGTTATCAAAAGACAGTCCGGTTGAAGTCCGGCCCGGCCTTCCGGTCACCGGATTTCGACCGGCGATACCAATACAGCTTAGCAGGGATATTTTGTGAATGTAATCTCTTGTTTCTATTCTGTTTGTAGTTATACATATAATATTATGATTCAAAGGATGTTCAAATATCAACTAATACAATAGCAAGGGTTACGCTGTTATTTCCTCTCACTTTGGATATAAATTAATGTAAAGTATTTTAGATAAAACTTTAATTTTACAGGTAGGAAATCCTTTATTAATCCATAAAAAATCAAAACCTGTCATAAGTGAAACTAAGAAAATTTATAACTATCACCAAAATGCGTTAAAATACTAAGGATAGGTTGTATATAAACAAATTCAAATAAACAAAAAATATTACTTAATTGGTAGGTATTTGCTACGACCGTATCAATATTATATTACTATGCTTTATAAGAATGCTTTTATAATACTAGACATTTAAAATACTACAATATTACTCAAGATTATCATCATTCATTATCATGTGTTTTGATGTAAAAACTTCTTTAGGCGCGTTGGGCGATTTTGGATGTAGTAAAAACTTCAAGACTTCTAATTTTACACAACCAAATTATCACACTATAATATTATAAAGGCGAAAATTTGTATGTGTGTGTGTGTGTGTGTGTGTGTGTGTGTTTGTTACTCCTTCACGCAAAAACTACTGGACGGATTTGGCTGAAATTCAGAATGGAGATAGATAATATCCTGGATTAGCACATAGGCTACTTTATATCCCGGAAAACCAAAGAGTTCCCACAGGATTTCGAAAAACCTAAATCCACGCGGACGAAGTCGCGGGCGTCAGCTAGTACTCTATAAAACAATCGCAATGTTATTCAATTTTCACCATATAATATGTGAAATGTTAAGACAGAAGCTTGGTAGAACCATAGTTCCATCCCACCGCTGATGACGGAGCACAAGGGACCGACAACACCTCGTTACTCCGTTAGCAGATGTCCGCCGCAGCAGAACTACCCGCAACCCGTGCCCTGCTGAACGAGCTGTCTCCGTGAAATAGTATATCTAGGTATAGCACAAAGTGAGGACATGAGATTATTACATACAGAGATTCGACGAAGCTATCTAGCCAGAGAAATCTGTGGTAAGTGCGGGACGAAGGAGCAACCAGAACTAGCCTAGTTAGGGCCCAATGCTGAAGGGTCGTGATGGTCGTCATTTACCACGAGATTAAAGGTGTCGGACTACTGTATCTCAGACGGCGCGTATAGTATAGTTTCGTCTTAAAATGGCGTATTATGAAGAGTTCCAGTATTTTGAAATTGGCAGCATTGGTTCATTTGTATTCATCGAGAACAAAAAGGGCCGGTCTGTTCGTTTTCACATAAATAACTCAGTCAATTTGCCGATACTGACTCCCGCCCAAATTGTTTTTGTGTCGCCGCGTCATCGCGTCAATTAAAAATGTCGCCTAAATTACCGCGCCATTTTGTTCTGTGTTTTTTTAAGGTAGGCTTACATTGGCTCGTTTTTATGCAGAGTAACCGAATGCTCAATTGACATTGACGCTGATCTGTTTATGTACTCCACGCTTTATAATACTTCACTGGAGATAGTTAGGGTTCAATATATTATTATGTATATAATATTTTAGACGTTTCGCTTTGATACTACCTACGTCAGTGAAGTGTCTTTGCAAATATATTTCCACGTACATTTGAAACACGTCAGACCGCAACTACAACGTGCTCCAAACACGATACCACAGATTATTTACCTTTCAACTACAGAAAGATCACTCCGCTAAGACACTTACCTATATAAATAACAACTCTTACTTACGCAATGAAATGTGATTAGCTCGCATATTGGTGCGACCTAAACTTCAATAAGGCCTTCTGTCTAACGCGTAATCTCTCTTCCATAAGAGATAAGAATAACCCGAGTGCCGTCAAAGGGGCGCGCTGTCATAGGTATATTTCTCGAGTCACGTGTAAGTGAGCCCAGCCTGACGATACAGTCCAGCATGTTTAACTTTATTGCTTACATTCCTTAACAGTGCGTAAAATTATCGCCATGTGCATAGGCATCAAATTCAGCTCATGGACATTATTAAAAAAAAAATTAAACTTAAGATATATAAGTCACGCTCAGAAAAACTAATCTCAGTAAAACATTCACCCAATCGTCTCACCGTCAATTGTAAGCCTACCCTAAATGAGGCGCCATTTTATTTTGTATTTTAATTCCGGATGGGGGTTAATGTTAGGTCACCTGGATGAGCGCTTTGACCGCGAACCCTGGCGTTAAAGAGGGTTAATTGTAAGTATGCATTAGTATAAAAAAATGTACCTACAGCATAAAAAAAAAATGTTTCGAAAGGTGCGTAAGTTATATTATGAACGTTCAAAGTTGGATAATTTAGCTCGCCAAAAAAAAGATTCCGACGAATTGAGTACCTCCTCCTTTTTTCGAAGTCGGTTAAAAACTTTTGAATTAACATCAGACAAGCCTATGAGTATGTTCACATGAATTCTGAAGTGATCGTAATTTATGATTACAATGATAGATGACAGTGTCTGATCTGTGACATGTAATTAGACGTTTTTGATAACACTCCCCTACTGTAGATTAAGAATGAATAAAACATTCAGATTTGCGAAAACTTTTACGATTGCTTTTGTTCTGGTCGGACGTGGCCAAATTGCAAAAAAAAAAAAACATTTTAAATATCGGTTGAGGGTTATGAAAATTCTCTTTTAGGGAGGGTCCGCGTTAATGAGAAAACCCACACACAAAATCTTGTTTTATAGGTCCTTGAATTTTTGCATCTACATCTGTATGATGTACCTAAAACCCATTTAATAAGAATAGATTTTCAAAAGTTCCAGCCAAATGGGAAAAAGGCGGGTCAGCTTAATACCTTTCATTATCATCATCATCATTATCATCAATCCAACGACGACTCACTTCTTAACACGAGTCTTCCCTCGGTACCACGCTGGCCAAGTGCTGAAGAGTGATTGGCAGATTTCAACCACATTTGAGAGAATTACAGAGAACTTACAGGCATGCAGGTTTCCTTCACTGTTAAAGCAAGTGATACTTAATTGCTTAAAATGTACGTGACTCTGAAAAGCTAGAAGTGCGTGCCCGGGATCGAACTCCAACCCCACCGATTACGAGGCCGATGCCTTATAACCGCTATCACCACTCAGTTAGCTTCAATAAAGTCCTTTATTATTCAAGTCAACAGTGTGTGTCGAATAACAAAGTTATATTGTTCAGTAAGGAATGTTCGGTTGCTAAGGATGAGAATATAAGTTCCCATAATCCATCAAGTGAGCTTGGGAACTTACCTTTGAGACCCGAAGCATAGTCCCCAAACCAAATTGGAAATCAGTCTTATGAGGCTTTTGTGGCCACCTACATGCGTTACGTTCATAATTATCAGAAAATCCAAGGGACTCTGCTATAAAGCTGCCTTTTTAACTCCCGATCCAAAAAGAGGGGTGTTATAAGTTTGACGTGTGTATCTGTGTATCTGTCTGTGGCACCGTAGCGCCTAAACTAATGAAATGATTTAAATTTAGTTTTTTTTTGTTTGAAAGGTGGCTTGATCGAGAGTGTTCTTAACTATAATCCAAGAAAATCGGTTCAGCCGTTTGAAAGTTATCAGCTCTTTTCTAGTTACTGTAACCTTCACTTGTCGGGGGTGTTATAAACTTTTAATTTACACTTGTTACGACGTGTAATGTCGGTTCCGCCATTAGAAAACGAAAGGTAAAAATCTCATACAGTAAAGTAAAGCTCAGCATTGTAGACAACCGTATGTGTGGACCATAGAAGAGGCATTTCAAGCGGGAACGCTCGCTTGCTAAGAATGAGATTAATAAGTTCCCGTGACTTCCATCAAGTGAGCTTGGGAACTTGCCTTTTAGACTTGAAGCATAGTTCCCAAACCAAATTTGAAATCAGTCATGTGAGGACTTGTGTAACAAACTTATTGTGCTACTAGCTGACGCCTGCGACTTCGTCCGCGTGGATTTAGGTTTTTCGAAATCCCGTGGGAACTCTTTGGTTTTCCGTGATAAAAAGTAGCCTATGTGCTAATCCAGGATATCATCTATCTCCATTCCGAATTTCAACCAAATCCGTCCATTGGTTTTTGCGTGAAGGAGTAACAAACATACTCACACACACATACACACAAACTTTCGCCTTTATAATTTTAGTGTGGTACTTTTAGAACATGTAAAGATAATAATAGCACGTGTGGTTGTCTTCATATACAGACACTAAATGACGTTACTCGAACTCATACGAAGGGTTCTACAGACATCACACGCGACGAAGTAACTTACAACGTGCAAACTACATGTTGCCACGGGGTTAATATCTTGCTACACACCCTCAAGCGCGCTGACAAATATTTTTTTGGAACGCTATTATATTTTTTAACGCCTTTAGCACACCGATTCATTCGTATATTATGATCGCGAAACGATTGATGCCTAACCGTATGGTTAAATTTGGCATACTTTAATAAACCATAGAGGAGACTCAAAGAGCGCGCTAGCCGTCGCTATGCCGTAGTAAATAAGCTTAGTTTGAGTTGCTATCAAAAAAGATACTGCGGGTCCTGTTCCCTTCCACTCTGCAGGTGTGCGATGTGCCTAAGTGTGTACAGTAACATGTCAAGGCATCGCAGCATATCACGGGATGGTTTACGGCGCGACAACTGGAGCGAGAGCACCTGAGCCCCGAGCCTCCGTATAATGGCAGTTGGCCAACTTTTACTGTGAGAGTTTGTGCAAGTTTGTTTGTTTATTACTACTTCTAGCCAAGCATGTTCTCCTTGTTTTGGTATTTAACTAGATTTTGAGTGTTATTTTACACATATTCTAATTTCTAACTGGCTTCCAAGATTTTGAGTGTTATTTTACACATATTCTAATTTCTAACTGGGTTCCAAAAAAACGGAGGTTCTCAATTCTGACACCGATGCATTTGCACACGGTAGCAAAACGTTTAACGTCATGTCTATGACGTAAAGACGTCGATGTAGGTACATAACGAGTAACGACCAAATACAAAAAAAAACGGTAAATTGTTAATACCATCTTAATATTAAGTAAACGGTGCTAACTGAGGAGTTAAGACTTATCCTAGTGGTGTAGTTGGTAAGTAGTTAGTGGTAAAGGAAAATCAACAAGACCTGCATGCTTAGAGTTTTCCACAATGTTTTCAAGGTGTGTGAAGTCTGCAAATCCGCACT
This sequence comes from Maniola jurtina, assembly GCF_905333055.1. Taxonomy (NCBI): domain Eukaryota; kingdom Metazoa; phylum Arthropoda; class Insecta; order Lepidoptera; family Nymphalidae; genus Maniola; species Maniola jurtina. Next base: position 11,139,085 of record NC_060045.1, read on the forward strand.
TTGCCAGCGTGGTGGACTATGGCCTAAAAACTGCTCATACTAAGAGGAAACCAGTATGGTGCGTTTTTTATTTATTTATTCAGATTTAAGTTAGCCCTTGACTGCCTGGTGGTAAGTGATGATGCAGTCTCAGATGGAAGCGGGCTATCCTTGAAGGGGTACGGAGTATGGCGGTAATTGGCTGGCGATGGGTTGAGAAGATGATGTATAGAATTAGCTAGTATTACATGGATAAAAAGCAGCATGCATAATGCATGTAGGTACTTGGCACAGTTCAACGCATTCGTACGCAGCAAGAGAATGAGAAGCGTACGTGCGGTAAATGTAAATTGTGTATTTAGTCGCGGCTTATGTCCTGCGTAGATCATGTGCTACGACCGTGCTACGACAATGATATGTTAATATCTGTGCTACAACAAAATGACGTTTACGATTTTATGTAGCTTATACTTTGGAGATTTTATGAGGAGTTTATTCGTAGTGTGCTCCGAACAAACTTAATTTGGTTCTATTTGAATATTAACTAATCAAAGCTAATAAAATTTTATAAATATGTTCTCGTAGTTTGGTTTTTATTTGAATAATTCGCCCGCGTGGATTTAGATTTTTTAAAGTCCCGTAGGAACTCTTTGATTTACGGGATAAAAAGTAGACCATGTCCTTCCGCAGGATGTATCCCAAGTCTGTACTAAATTTCATTAAAAACGGTTCAGGGGTGGGGCCGTGAAAACGTAGCAGACAGACAGACACACTTTCGTATTTATAATGTTAGTATGTATTACCTAAACAATGCCAATAAAGTTTTGTAGATACGTTAAAAAAACTAATGTCTATAGTTTGCCAGATTTTCTTTAAAATATTTAATTTTAAAGTTAGGGTTTAAAAAATAAATTGAATTGAATTGAAAGACTTTGATTTCTTTCATTCATTACTAATATTCATATGAGAACAAAACTATGTTTATATGCAAAGCGGTTGGAAGCGCGCTAGGATTACTTCCCGTTACTTCTCTTAACGTTGATTTTTACCAAGACAGGTGACAGGTGTACCAAGTTTTTGCGCTTGCCTTGTTTACCGAAATCCTGGCGATTAATATGCAAGTGTTGTGCCAAAGTAGCGAGTCACGTAAACTCTACAAAACGCTACGACGACGACACTCCAAACTTTACCACCGATATGACTGACATATTGGTATGTTATGAGAATACGTGATTTCTTACGTTTCTTTCTTTATATCTTTACTAGCTTATGCCCGCGACTTCGACTGTGTGGATTTAAGTTTTTTTAAATCTTTGATTTTCCGGGTTGTAAAGTAGCCTATGTTCGGGAGAAATTTTGTCAAAATCGGTTAAACGGATAGGCCGCAAAAAGCTAGCGGACAGACAAACAGAACAGAGGTCTTAACCACTAGGATGTCTCTCTCATGTCAGTAGGCTCTTACAAGTCAGTAATCTAGATAATATGACCTAAGTAATTTTTTTTTTTTGTATTTGCAGGACGGACTTAGTCATAAATCTCTTTAATAAATAATCTAGCATATCTGCACTGCTCCGGTTTTTATTGCCAAAATTCGTCGCATTAAAATGTAAGCGGCGCCGTTCAGTCGGCAGTCGGTATGAAGCCTTAGGCATTCTACTCGCGACACTGCGGCAGGGCCGATTTAGGATGAAAAAGTGGGGAGGATCGTAGATTGCTCGCTAAACATGTCGTGTGTAGGGTCACTCTAAGTCGGATCCTAGATCGGCCGCGCACGCACTGAGCGGCAGAGCCATGAGTAGGAACCACCCTAGATTGCCCCAATCTAGCTACCCCCTAAATCGGCCCTGCCGCACTGCCGTGTGCAGAATCCTTATCTGCGAAGCCTTAAACTTTTAATGCCGGCACGAATATGACACGTCTAACTTTTTAATTAAAATTTTGAAGTGATACCTTTCTACCTACCTCCGCGCATATTTTCACACCCTCGTGTGAATTATAAAATAAGTAGAGAAGTCACATGTTATAAATATTAAATTCGGTTTTAGAGTTTATAAAATCCCGTGAGAACTCCTTGATTTTCCGAGATAAACGGTAGGCTATATCCGCCTCCGAGGTGTAAACTATTTCTGTACCAAACGATGATGCCCGCGATTTCTTAAGGTTTTTAAGGATTTTTGGAAATGTATTAAGAATTTTAGATTTAAAAGAAATGCGTGGTTTCGTTTTATAATAGCGCTATTATTTGGTTATGGTTATAATATTAGCTTACATGCTTATGTATACCCATACCTATTATAAATGCAAAAGTATGTTTGTTTATTGGTTTGGCCTTCAATCACGTCACAGTGGAACAGCAGACCGACGTTTTTTTGCATAGGCATAGTTAAAAACCTGGAGAGTTACATGGGCTACTTTTAATCCAGAAAAATCAAGGAGTTCCCACGGGGATAAAAGCCAAAATCCACGCGGATGATTTCGCGGGAATCAGCTAGTGTACTATATTTAGTACCGAAGCCTCGGGTAAGAGCTAGTAAAAATATAATGCAGGCAATAAGAGCTGCAATATGGTGGTATTGCAGTGTGCCGGTTTATAAGTCGCTCTCCCCGCCTTCAATTTTCGTTCAGGCATAAGTTTTAAAAGCGCTCTATTTTTAGCCAATTGCAGTGCCGGCTTGATGTTTTATTCACTGCACCATTTATTCGTATAATTCCCTAGTTTAGTTAGTTATAAAGGCCATTGTGTATTTTATGTCGGTTAATTTTAAAAGGTGAAGATTGAAGAGGATTAAGCTTTAATGAAGAGTTTTTTTTTTCGATGTCCACTTTTTATAGTTAGAAAAACTTTCTTCTTCGTTCTACTATTTTCTGGTATTTAATTGATTAATTGATTATTCTTGGACTGTAGTAACAAAATGATAGATACGTGGTAGTTAAAGTGACTATATTTCATTATAAAAGAGAATAATTTAATAAATATCATTATCTTTATTTGTTTTTAACATAATTAGTTATTAACGTTGTACGGAAGGTGGATCAATGAGGTCACAAGGCGTAAATGAAAAATCGCGCCTTGCGAGATATTTCTCGCACGTCCTCAAGGTTAAAGCGCCGGCCACACAAGCCGCGTATGCGTCGCGTAAGCGTTGACGTAGCGCGTACCATAGCGTTGTAATGTATGGAACTGGTGCCCTACCACCACTGCTTAAAGTAATAATGTTTCAATATTGTTTTGACAATTTCATACATTTTCATATAAAAATTTTATATGAAAATGTCAAAACAATATTAAAACATTACTACTTTAGGCGATGGTAGTAAGGCCCCTGTATGAGACATGGCATACCGCTTGCGTGGCGTGAACGTTCGCGTAGACGTAATGCGTGCAGTTATGTCTACGGATTCACGCGCGTCACAAGCAGGTGTCACGCGCGCGTGTGAATCGGCTTTAAGTCCGCGACTTACGTCCGCAGTTTGCACATTTCAGAGTACTATGTATTATCCAGATACCTTTATGTCGAAGTTGTCCTATAATTTGTTCCCAACTTTATACATCCAAACTCACAGAGATTTGGATTTTGAAACAACCCTTTTACTTTTTTATTGAGTGTTGTAAATATGTGTTATTTCGGTAACAAACTTGAGACGCACGTGACCTACTTACGCTAGCATTCGCCAGCGAGTATTTATATAGCTAAGTATGTATTTCTTGATGAAAGCTAACCGCGCTTCCTGTATTTACTAACAACCACGGCGTTAGCTTCAGAATATTCAGCATTTTTTGGCGATGCATGAGAAATTTATATGCTTAGGCATATTTAATTATATAACGATTATTATGTTTGGGTAAATATCATCATCTTCATTGTCAACCGACAAGCGTAAATCACTTGTAGGGACTTTCACACGCCATAACGGTTTTGCACCGCTTGAATCCAGCGATTCCCTGCGACTCGATTGATTTCGTCTGACCACATAGTTTAGGGTCTTCAAACGCTGCACTTTACGGTGCGAGGTCGCCATTCTAGCACCGTGGTACCCCAACCCCAACCCTAACGTCTACCGGGTTTTCGAACTACGAGTATGTCTCCGCCCGTCAGCTTTACAACCCGTGAGCTGTATCGGTTACTCTGATCTCCTTTCTGGTTTGATCACGTAGAGAAACTCCAAGCATAGCTCGCTCCATCGCCCGCTGAGGGACTCTTTAGTTTTCTTATGAGCCTTGCTCATAAGAAAACTAAACTGTTGCTTGTTTTCTATAGCCTAAACCCTTCTCATTCTGAGAGGAGACCCGTACTCAGTAGTGGGGCGGCAATGGGTTGATCAGGATGATGAATTTGTAAGTAGTGTAAGATATCACTAACATCTGAGCTAACATGTTGTAATCAGCGTACATACAAATTTACATCGATGGCTCCTAAGTATCGCCAACGGATTTGATAAGTTGAGCTGTTTACTATTTAGTGAAAACAATAATTTATATTTGACAGGCTTTCCTATAAAATTTCCCCCAACCCAAACTTTTAGCCTACCCTCTCCAAAAAGGTAAGACAAAATTTCCATTTAAAAAAATGATTTCACGAATAACATAACACATACTAAGTAACAGCGTCAATTTTCTTTGCATTTTAAATGAACAGACTATCTGCAAGGCACTTTGTAACTTTACACTAGCAACATAGTAATACCTAATGTGCTTCAGACAAAGTATTGCTTAATTTATGTATTTTACGTCGGATTTTGTAGCGAACGCCGTAAAAGGATTTATCATACAATGTGCCGTAACTCGGCGAGCTTCGACAATAGAATCCGATTGAATTAAACAAATAACACACCACGAGGGAGAAATGTAAAGCTTTATTGTCGCCAGGGTGTTTTGACGGCGTTAGGGTTACTACGGACTTTGATTTTATTGATAAGCAAAGTTAGCTAATGTTCGCAACTTTGTCCGCGTGGATTTAGGTTTTTCTTAAAAAATCCTTTGGAATTTCCTTTTGACACATTGGCATCATACATATATGATCTTACATATTGGCATCCTGGAGACGAATGTAAGATTTTTTCCCCGGAAATCAATAATAAGTTCCCAGTTCCAGATCCGATTCCAATTAAAATAAAATCATTAACATAAATGCAGCCAGTATTCTTGGCACCATTCCACGCGAGCATATTTTGTATAGTAATTAGGCAAGGCTAGCTTTATCTAAGTTTTATTGTAGTATTTACCTAAATAAATAATGAATAAATTTTATTTCATGCAACATTTGTAACCCATAATCGTATTTTACATAGCTGGGCAGAACAGAATACAAAAATACCCAGGTTTCCGTCGTGTTATTATCCTTAGCAAACTAACGTTTTTTTGATAAATGGAGGACATACAGCAACGAGGTTTACGTCTCGGAAAGAAAAAAAAACTTATTTTGCGTTAAAATTGTGACATCCCTGTATAGCACTTGCAAAATGAAATTTCTTTGAAAATGTAACGCTCGATATCACTTGAAAGACATACTGATGTCATGATGTGATGCGAGTATATTTGAGTTCACATTTAAGGTGTGTTCTCACGGCGCTAAGTAAAACGAACGACCTTAGGCAGTTGTTCGACCGCCGACGATTAGCGAGAAACGAGTTGAAGGTCGAAGGGTTCTGTACCGTTCAAGACAACACTTTTTATTCATTTTTTATTTTCATGGCGGCCATTTTGTAATTTTTTGGCAATAAGAATACACATTCTGAGAAAATTTCAAGTAGGCGGCGCAAGACCGTGGCATGTGGAGGTCCTTACAAGAGACCTACGTCCAGCCGTTAACGTCTATCGGTCGATGAACTCTCCTGAGCTTATGTCGACTGAAGGTTCATGATAGGACACCTTGTGAGAAAGCACCCTAATAATTTTAATTAACCTCACCACGTAGAAATATGCAAATAGAGTGCGAGGGGTCGCGGTATGCGGTATTCATTAGCTAATGTTTTCAAGGCACTCCGGGAAATATAATGTCTGAGATCTTTTGTTAATTGCCTATATCAAATGATTACGCTGGTTAAAAGACGCCCCCTTGTTTCCAAAGGAAAATTGTAACAAAGCATATACCTAGCCAGTAGTATATTTATTAACTACTAGATGACGCCCGCGACTTCGTCCGCGTGGATTTAGGTTTTTTTAAGGGAAATCAAACGGATGGGCCTCTGAAAATCCCGTGGGAACTCTATGATTTTCCGGGATAAAAAGTAGCCTGTCTTTCCCCGGGATATAAGCTAACTTTGTACCAAATTTCATTAAAATTGGTTAAACTGTTGGGCCATGAAAAGCTAGCAGATAGATACACAGACAGATCACTATTGAGCACGGGTCTCCCTTCAGAATAAGAAGGGCTTAGGCCACATCTGCCACGCTGGCCGCGGATTGGCACACTTCACACACCTTTGCGATCATTATGGAGAAGTCTTAAGCATGCAGGTTTCCCGATAATATTTTCCTTCACCGTTAAAGCAAGTGATATTTACTCCGAAAAGTTTAAGGTGCATGCCCGGGATCGAACCCCTGACCTGCCGAATAGAAAACCGACGACTTAACCACTAGACTATTACCGCTTTTATAAACGTCTGTAACAAGATAGAGTTAATCCTGCACGGTGTCCGCATCGTATGTTTCGTTGTGGCTTGTGGGCTATTATGCTGGAGCGGCTATTTAGTCATGGCGTTTTCGGACTACCCAAGTTTAGGTAAACATTAACATTTACCCACTGCAGAGTCTTTAGTAGCAACATAAATTAAACATGAACATCTGCACACAGAGCTGACAAGAACTACAACAAGTGTAAATTAAAAATTTATAACACCCCCGACAAGTGAAGGTTACAGTAACTAGAAAAGAGCTGATAACTTTCAAACGGCTGAACCGATTTTCTTAGATTATAGCTAAGAACACTCTCGATCAAGCCACCTTTCAAACAAAAAAAAAAAAAAAATTAAATTCGGTTCATTAGTTTAGGAGCTACGATGCCACAGACAGATACACAGATACACACGTCAAACTTATAACACCCCTCTTTTTGGGTCGGGGGTTAGTGAGAAAATAAATGAATGAACTATTTTTTCGACTTTTTGGCATTTGCACTCGGAACTAAATGTTATTCATTTTTTTTTTTAAAACTTTATTGCACACGCAAACATACCTATATACAGAAAACATTAGAAGAAACTATACTAGATGGTGCAAGCTGGCCTTATTGCTATAGCAATTTACAGGCAACCTTTGGCACAATAATTGGAATAATATCCGATTTAAATAGTTTTTCTGAACACTTGATCTTGTTCGCATCTTTAAAGTTGTACGCCAAAAATCGACATTAATTTAGCAATAGATTTTCGTTACTATGTAAAACATTAAATCATACTGCAAAAGTTGCAAGCTCAAGCTTCTCATAGCTTCAAAATAGACACACAACACAGAAAAATGGAAAAGAACCGTATCCGGTAATAATATTAGTATTGTATCGCGGCAACCTTTCATCCTTATCCTCTTACGGAGGTAAGTTAAAAGGAAGACTTAAACGTCTTTAGATGGTTTGCGCATACGAGACACTAGTTGAGATTAAAGCTGAAGCAAACACAACGCGGAACAGCAGCGATAGGACAGCAGAGGCCTTAGGTGCAACGCCCACAGACGGAGTGGAGCCGTCACTCCGTCCGATAAAAAGGTATCATGCCGAGCATAATATCTTTTTTTATTTACTTACAAGTGTAAATTAAAAATTTATAACACCCCCGACAAAGTATTTGAGTTTTCCAAAACATCATTTTCAAATAAATAATAATTAAAATAAGTATTTAGGCAACGTCCATCTTGACAGCTTGACATTTGTCAATTGACATAATATTATGAACCTAACGGTTATCTAACCTTTTTTTCTACAAGAAAACTAGAAAAGAGCTGATAACTCTAAAACGGCTGGACCAATTTTTTTAGATTATAGCTAAGAACACTCTCGATCAAGCCACCTTTCAAACAAAAAAAAGTAAATTAAAATCGGTTCATTCGTTTAGGCGCTACGAAGCCACAGACAGATACACAGATACACATATACACAGATACACAGATACACAGACACACAGATACACAGATACACACGTCAAACTTATAACACCCCTCTTTTTGGGTCGGGGGTTAAAAATGTCTTATCTCAAATTTTAGACGATTTCTCTTCATGTTATTTCGTACTCCGCAATATCACAAGTCAGGACAATTATCTAGTTTGGAATCAAAATTTTAAAAGTACGTATACTGGCGAGGCTTCATCTGTATTGGTACTGTATACACAATTACTATTTAGCTAAAAGAAACAAGATATTTCCTTCATCCTGTAAAGTTGAAAAAAATTGTTACTTTTAAGTCAACTTCATTTTATTCAATTAAACTTTTACAAGTGCTTTTGAATCGTCAAAATAATCTACCACTGGTTCGGAATGCCGTTCCTACCCAGAAGAACCAGCAAAAAACTCGACGGTTGCTCTTTTCAAGTAGGTATTCAATTTACAATAATATGCTATACTGTACTATACAAGCAATTGCTGGAGCAAGTCAAATCCAAGCTTTTTTGTCATTTACGGCTCCATGAAGCGCTTTGGAGTGTGAACACGTCCATAATACAGTTCTTCGTATCTCCGAAGAGCTGCATTAGATATGTTGCAGTCTTGTGTTGCTGTCGTCGCCCTTTATTTGTCCAAGACTTTATTCTATAAGTCTAGAACATAAGCTTATTGTGGATGCAAACTGCTTTTCAAATAAATAAACGTGTATTATTTGAGTGGCATTTGCCCGATGTACCGTAGGTATATGCAAGAGATATACCTGGAAAATAAATCGGCCTTTGCAGTCTTTCTTCGCTTTATAGCTTTAAAGAGCCTCTGACTATAAGGCTTATAAAATCTTAAATAATACTGTTTTTTTCTCGCGACTTCGCCGGCGTTGTTTCAGGTTTTCATAAGTTTTCTGTGGAGTTTTTGGAAATCTGTTATTATACATTATAATTCGAATAATGTAATAAATAAAATAAATGAGAAGTTGAACAAAAGCAGACTTTCCGATTAACTAAATTTTTCAAGAGGCAAAAACTGAACGAAGCAGCAATAAATAATTCATATAGGTCAAGTCTGCTTTTGTTCGGAAACCACTTTATGATTTTCGTTTTCTATACAGAACTTGTTTTGATTCATTAAATATACGTATTGTATACTTTAGAAGCCTAAAGCGAGCAACCAAAAATTTGTAAGTATCCTGGTGCTCTAGAAAGTATTGAACTTTGAAATATTACTACATCATTTTTTCAATGATTGGTACCACAGTTCAATTTATTTGTGAAATAACCAAACAAATCTGAGCAAGCAAGTAGGTAAGTCAATGAGTAAGTGTGGTGTTGTAGAGATAATTGTATTGAATTTTGAAATATTTGTATATTATTTTTTCAACGATACTACAGTTAGTTCAATTTATTTGTGAAATAATTATTATTTTCATGTATGGCCAGCGAGCTATGGAGAGGGCTATGTTAGAGAAACATCTAAAATGAAAAGTTTTGCAGGATAGCCAAGGTCATCAACATAACTCAAACAATTAGCAAACTAATGTGGCAGTGAGCATGCTTGGCGTAGGGGCAATGCTTATTCAAGCCTCATTAGCTCAATGGTTATAGAAGCGGACTGAAATCCCAAAGGTTGGCGGTTCAAATCTCACCCGTTGCACTATTTTCGTATACCCACCCACTCCTAGCACAAGATTTACGCTTAGTTGAAGGGGAAAGGGAATGTTAGTCATGAGTAACATGGCTAATATCTTTTTTTAAGACCACGTACAAGTAAGTCTAGCCCTCCAGCACCATGGACTAATGATATAAAGATGATGGGAGGGTGAGGAAGACAGGACCAGATGTGGTGGGGCCCATTACGGCAGGCCTACGTCTAACAGTGGAGTGATAATGAACTTCCATTTAAGCTCATTTTATCTTTCATATAATAAGCTCATGTGACCAAATTAACTTAGGAACAAACTCGATACAAATCATGTATCATTACCGACCACTGACCTCTACTTACCAAAGTACGCTGGACCTGCGATTGCCGACCTGTTTTCGAAGCAAATTTATTTTCGCCATTTTGCCAATGATAGCAGCGACCATCATGTGAGCGTACTCAGAACTAAATGTTAGACATATTCTAGAAACTAATATATGTGTCTGTGGTGTTTTAGATTTTTCTAAAAATATGTAGTTTTATGATTACAGGGGCTCAAAGATTTGTATGTGAATTTTTAAGAACGCGTAACTTTTAAACCGAATATTTTAACAGAAATCTGGCAAACCACAGGCATAGATATTAGTTTTTAGAATATGTCTGCAAAATTTCTTGGACTTTGGTTGCTTAATATTCAAATGAAATTGGAACTACGTTTGTATGGAGCGAGTGACGGAGAGACCCCTCTTAATAATTCAATTAACAGTCGTTTAACAATTTGGTCCCACAGCCCCACGCGCAAGTAGTTCTCGATACTGGCAAATAGTTAACATATTGAGAATTGGTCCCTAACAAACTCTAACTACGGGAAATTTGATCGTGTCTCTCAGATGTGCGTTCATACGTATAATTGGCACCTTTGAAGTGGGATATTCCAACGACCACTCAGATTGTGATAAGAGTCTTTCATCTGGTCGAGACATATTAATGTACCTAGTCTCACTTTATTTGTAATTTTTTTTATTCATTCCTTTCCTTACCATAAAACTCCATTATTATAATGGTAGCTTTATTGCTACTATAATCTAGGCTATGGGCTAGTAAGTGATATTATTGTAGCTTAAACTTCTATTTATGAATAATTTCTAAATCTAATTTCAGTCCAATAACTGTCCTTAGTTTATTCTTATATGCTTACAGTTCACTATGTTGTTGTGACCTAGATAAAAATAAAGTAGCACAAACACTATTACACAATCACTGCATTTATGCACTTTTTGACACTAGTTCGAACGGCTTGGTTCTTTTGAGTCTTCTTTTTATGTCCAAGTTATCTAGAAGCTTCACAGCCTCGAAATTAACGTGATGATGAAGTCGATGTTGGTGAGCTTCTGCGTACTTTTGAATGACTTTGTATACGAACTCTATCTTAAGGTCCCTGTGGAGATCGTGATTTCTTACATGCCAGGGTGCATTTGTTATTTCCCTGAGTACTTTGTTCTGGTTATTTGTAAATAACATAAATAACATATCTGATCTTCACAAATGCAATCACGCCTAAATGATCGTATCATGCGTGTGATTGCACTAATTGTTATTGATGATTGTATCCAGTGCGCTGTTTTAGAAACACGATAAAGCAATTGCTGTTTAAACCCGGCTTATTTACTTGAGAGTGGTTCACAATATTGGCAAATAGTTGAAGTTTGATCCCCGATAAACTCTATAGTGCGGACCGCCCAATGATTGGGCCTCTCGAAAACGCGATCACACGAATGATTGGCCTCCTTAATTCAATTAATTGAAGGCTTTGCAAACTATTAATACCTACCTACTAATATAATTAAGCAATTTTAACAATACTTTCCAGTTACGTAGAATAACTATACTATCGTAAAGTATTTTTGTGAGATTTCTGAAGGCGTTTTTTTAGTTAAAACTTCATTTCAATTCAAAAATTCTGTGCTTATGCTTATCTAAATTTTTGATGATTTTTCAAAACTGTAGTTTAGAAGCATAAGAGGAGCGCCAATATTAACAGTTTGAATAGTTTTTATTAAATATAACTTCTGTTGCAAAAGGATAAGCACGGAGATGAACCCTAAGTTTTAAGATTTACACATTCAAAATATGGAATATTCAGAATATGGAATACCCTTCCGTTTTCCCCGCCAATTATATTGGGACCTTCGAAAGAAGAGTAAGTACCTTCTAAGCTAGTGCGCACCACCTTAGGCTGCATAATCACCTACTACCTGGTGTGCTTGCAGTCTGGCGAATGTCTATTTAGTTTAATAAATATGTATTGCTAAAAATCGGTCAAGTGTGAGTCGGACGCGCATTCAACTGATTTTTGACTCGTAGTGTTCCGTACAAGAAATAACACTTTGTAATATTATTATTTTTTAATTGTCATGGTAGCAATTTTGAAATATGTATTTAGTATTTTTGTTATAGCGGCAATAGAATTACATACTCTGTGAAAATCTCAAATCTCTACCTATTACTTTTCACGAGATACAGCTCGCTGACAGACAGACGGACGGACTGGCGGACGGATGGATAGATGGATGAACGGTCGGATAGCGGAGTCTTAGTAATACGGTCCCGTTGGCACCCTTTGGGTACGGAACCCTAAAAATATGGATCACTAAAAATGGTTTTAAAAGCTGTGAGATCAGATGATCGCATATTTCTTCAACTTCGCAGTAACATATGAGGCTATAAAATTGCGAGGCTCGTGAATTATTTAATACTAGAGCTACATCCGACGTGCCGAGATCCACGAGCGTTTTGGGACGCAAGTAATTTGCATACGCCCTTCAGAGATATGTAAGGGATACAAGATACCTAAATAGCACCGAAAAAAGATAGAGTTATATTTTCTAGATATGTCTCTATAATTTTTAAAGATGTGAACCTACCTACCTTATTTCAATAAGTATAATTAAGTAGTTTAATTAAAAATGTAGGCTCAGTACTTCAAAAGGTCGAAACGTTGAATTTTGGGACAACAAGAACATTTTTTTTTTTAGAACTATGAGGCTTCCAAACGCGCCCTGATCTCAGAACAAATTCAACAGCAACTTGACCCAACAAACTCAGTTGTTTATGAGTATACCGAACATTATGTCCAAATTATTTTCAAATCCTTTTTTCTTTTATTTCAGGTAAGGAATTGATGCGTCTTCTCTTTCCGGCGAAGTTACGTAAGTATGAACAACTTATCAGACATAGTACGTACTGACTGATACGTAGCGTCCAAGGTAAGAGATTCATAATATTAGGTTAGTGGGAGTTTATCTATGTTTCGGTGTCATTGACCTGGTTACAGGGTTAGGCATGTAAATTATTTCAACATATTACGAGTATGATTAGCTGGTGGCTTTTGTTAGATAAGACCTTTTGGAAACTCTAAAATATTAGTTTAATGTAGGCTATGGCTCTTATGATCTACCATCATCGCTTGAAAAGCGGATTTTATTGAGAAAAATAAACAAGAAAAAGCAATATTTAATATGGTCAGTTTTGAAACTTAAAGAACATTTTCATTGCCACTTCAGTTTTACGATGCCTACTATGGTACGTGACAGGTCGAGTTGGCAATCGGAGCACTGTCGGAGTAAGAGGCGGGGGGACTGTTCACACACCCCCGTGACCCGTGCTATCTCGCACGGGGTTAGCGCGGGAGTTGTGCGGGTGTGCGGGGCGTCCCTATCCCGATTGCCATCTCAACCTGTCGCATACTATAGTCATATCAGAGACGTTTCATCAAACATCAAAACGCTTAATTAGTAAGGGAGCTTGTATGAATTACATAGATGTGACCATGGTTGTAGGAAATAATAATTCTTATAAGGATGTGATTCATATATTATTTGAATTCCTTTTACTTATAGTTAAATCGATAATTTAAAATGGTTAAACTAGCAGTGAATGTTTACGAATTTTCACAGACACTTAAGACTATTTACTTAAAACACTTAAGACTATTTGAAAGACCATTTAATTATTACTAAGAAATAATTTATTTTTAACATAGGCACAACCTTATTGTTAATTTTGGGACTAATGCGAAAGGAGTTAACTGTAATGATCTTTAAACGCGACTAATCTACGTATTGCCAAAAAATCGATTAAATAAATCCTACTAATAATAATCGATCGACATTTTATCTAGTGGGTAGGTACTTTCTTAGCCTTGATAGGTTTTGATACTAAAGTGGAGCAGCGATATGGCATATTGTGCCAAATCGATATTTTGCGACTCATTCGCGTATTCAGCATTGCATCGACCGCTGTTTTTATTTGGACTAGTGATAGGACTAGACGTTGATATACAAAAAACAAATGGGCTGAATTGAGAACCTCCTCCTTTTATGAAGTCGGTTAAAAAAGCTATACAGTGTATAAGTGTGAAGTGTTCTTACAGTACTGGTTTTGGCTTGAAAATTGTTTCTGCTGTTTTTAGTACCAATAGATTTCGGATTTAGACTTTATTGTGTATAAATTCAAATGAAAATATTGACGTGATAAGTGGCGGTGAAGATTTTAGTTATGTGATTTAAGTACCCTATAGGTTTTCTTGGCGGACACGACGGGCGGACGGACGGACTGACAGACAGACAGACAGAAAGACAGACAGACAGAAAGACAGACAGACAGATGGACAGACAGAAAGACAGACAGACAGAAAGACAGACAGACAACAAAGCGATCCTATAACGGTTCCGTTTTTCCTTTTGAGGTACGGAACTCTAAAAAGGTCACTGATGGTTTGCTGGTTCATATTATAACGTACTACTTAAAAAAGTCATTTTTAAAATAAAATTTCAACGTGTTGACACATAGGTACTTTTAATTACTTATCGCAGACCATCTCTAAATTACAAACTGGATGGAATTAAATTGAAATGTATCGGGTTCCAAATGATTATAAATTATATTTTATTAATAATCACTAATCCTTACTAATGTTATAAATGCGAAAGTGTGTATGTTTGATGGTTTGCCCTTCAAGATGCAACGGAACGGGTAGACGTGATTTTGTTCGTTGATAAGATTTCGCACGGGATATAAAAAACCTAAATCCACTTAGATGAAGTCGCGGGTGTCAGCTAGTCTTTAAATATGGAGCGCTCTCAGACCTTTCTCTCCTTCTCTACCTTTCTCTTAACAGGGCTCTCTCCGTCACTTACTCCATTCAATCGTAGTCACAATTTCATTTGAATATTAAGCAACCAAAGTCCATGAAATTTTGCAGACATATTCTAGAAACTAATTTATGTGCCTGTGGTGTATTAGATTTTTCTAAAATACGTAGTTTTAAAATTACAGGGGCCCAAAGATTTGTATGAGAATTTTTAAGACCGCGTAACTTTGTAACCGAATATTTTAACGGAAATCTGGAAAACCACAGGTATAGATGTTAGTTCCCGGAACGTTTCTACAAAATTCCATTGAGTATGATTGGTTAGTATTGCAATGAGAGACGAACTACGTTTGTATGGAGCGTGTGACGGAGAGACCCCTCTTAACGGCACTCGTAATAAATGTATTCTAATATTTATAAACTTATTTATTAGTTTGTGAGTTTGTGTGTAAGGAGTTTGTTTGTATTTCCGGAACTAAAGACCCGATTCTGAAAATTCTTTCACTGATGACTATCCATACTTCCATACTAATTTCATAAATGCGAAAGTGTGTCTGTCTGTCTGTCTGTCTGCTACGTCTTCACGGCCCAACCGCTGAACCGATTTTAATGAAATTTGGTACAGACTAGGAATACATTCCGGGGAAGGACATAGGCTACTTTTTATCCCGGAAAATCAAAGAGTTCCCATGGGATTTAAAAAAATCGAAATCCACGCGGGCGAAGCCGCGGGCATCCCCTAGTATTCTATAATAGTAAGCCTCAATAGCTCAACGGTTATAGGAGCGGACTGAAATCTGAAAGGTCGACGGTTCAAACCCCACCCGTTGCACTATTGTCGTATCCGCTCCTAGCACCAGCTTTTAACGCTTAGTTGGAGGGGAAAGGGGAATGTTAGTCATGATTAAAAATGGCTAATATTCTTTTTTTTTAAAATCTCCGGGGAGAGCTATACGCGTACAAAATCTAATTATTACTTAAACAAATCTATAGGTAGTACCTCCTAGATACTAACACAGCATATTTTGTAAACGCATACTGTATGTAGATTAATTTATAATTGAATTAAGCACATCCGACCTGTTCTAAGCGCGATCAAAAGGCTCCCATTAACGAAATATATTACCGTATAGCTAGCGATACCCACCGGGCGGAGAGTAGATACCTATTAAATTGATTAGCTCATGATATTCAGCATGTATATTGTGCTAATACAGGTTTATTCAATGTAGCTATTAACCTAACGAGGAGCTTAATAAGTTTACCTAAATAATATTAGTTTCTATCCATAGAGTTTTACTTATTTATAGTTTTAGTTTTATTTATCTTGTAGCGAACTATAGTTAGAAAAGAAGTGTTCATCAGTTTAAGCCACTTAATAAGCTAAGCTTTAAGCAATATGGCCGCCTTTGCATACAAAATTGTATTTGGTTTATAGTTTCTTTGTTTTGTCATGGTTTTTTTTGTGTGCAATAAAGTGTTCTATCTATCTGAGCTGATTCATAACCCATTATATCAGTAATACAGTTCCAAAGATTTACTGTGAAACCTCTATTAATAGATGTGTTTGTTCCATATCTATATAAAAATCTACCACTAAAAGCCCTTACCGTAAAAAATATTCCAGCATAATAAACTCCATTTAATTAACTAAGTAAGCAAGAAAAGCAACTAAAACCTTCCACTTTACGGCTTTCTCTCAAAATATTTAACTTTATAAATGCTCCAAAGTAGTCTCTAAAGTCCGAAAGTCCCTGAGACAAGAAAAAATGTTGATTAATGTTGTTTGAACTGTAAACTGTAACTTTAAAGTTAGTACTAAGTCCTGTACCTAGGGTCTTTTCAGACGTACCACAACCACACCCAACAGCGCCGGCGGTAAAAATGTCGCTGGAACACAAAATTAAACGAAAACGCGTTCTTTTCACACGTACTAAAATTTGTAGTAGCATTCAACGGTGGTAATGAACATATAGTCAATACCGACTGAATATACTGGGCCAAATTTACGTCTTATTTTCTCCTTCTAAAAGCGTTTAGTTTACAAAAAAGAACTTTAACATAACCAATAACCTACTAAAACGAAAAACTAAGAAATTACTACCAAAATCGGAAAAGAGGAAAACGCAATGCTTTTGAAAGGAGAAAATCAGATAGAACATCAGGAAACTTCTCTCATTATTCATGTATTCATGGTGTAAATGCATTCACACAGACCACTGTCTGACGACAATTTTGTCGTAGTGGTGTAGCTGTTGTGGCACGTCTGAATAGCCACTTAGGACTGCTACTAAAACGTACACAGACAAACGAATGTGGTGTAAATTACACACGACTGGCTCTCGGACAACTTAAGCTGCGCTGTAATTGAAAAATATATTTAAGTTACTCTGCAATTAGTTCCAAGTAGAGCACAATTACCGACTTGTTTTTAGATATTTTTCTAATTTAAAATGGAAAAGAGAATCCTTTATGTTTTAATCATATTATTGTATTAATGAGGAAGCTTTTATTTTATATTTTATAAGAAACTGTTACTTAGGTATTGAAATCTAGAAAACTGAACACAATATAATAAATCTTTGTGTAAAATATTACATACAAAATCTTGAACAGTGCATTACTTTTTAACCAGTCACCAATAGTGCAAAAGTGTAAATTTGAGTGGATCCCGAAGACATTTCATGTAACTCTCATTATTGGAATGTGCACAGACCATTGGTGTAACAGACATAAAGACAGACAAATGAGTCATGGTACAAGAATGGTGCAAAAGAAAAACGATGACTGTCTTTTGGAGGTGTTTGCATTGCTCTGTGACCAGAAATCCAAGAGAGCGCACTACAAGGGTGAGTGAAAAATAACTTGAATTGAAAAAAAAAAATCATTTGATCTCCGATCGCTTTATTTTTATTATTCCAAAGTAAGGTTGCAATTTTTTGTAGACTGGTTGAACTGGATTTAAAAAAAAAAAAATTGTACCCTATTTTTTTAATTTATTTGCCTAAGTCTCTAATAAAAGTAAAAAATGCTGAGAGTATGACTGTATTAGTTTTCATTTATTAATTAAAATCTACATCTATAAGAAACAAGTTTGGATGTAGGGGGTAATTTCCGAAAATACTCATCCGATTTCAAAAATTCTTTCGCTGTTCGATTATCCCCGATTGTATTATAACTCGTATTATAAATTATATAAGTAACGCGAATGATGTAATAGGTACACAGCCTAACTTATTATTGCTGCATGCATGCCCGCGTGCCGTATATTTTAATTACATTTTTTGAATTAATGTTTGGGTTATTATGCAAATACTATCAAATCTGTTAAAAAAATCCTGACCGAATGTTAATAGGATGATTGTGACGGCTTCCGCTAACATCACTCATGTATTATTAAAATAATGTGGAGTACCATTTCAAAGTTGTGAGTGAGACTATTAGCATTTAAACGGGGCGGGGCTGGC
The DNA here is from genome assembly GCF_905333055.1 of Maniola jurtina. NCBI lineage: Eukaryota > Metazoa > Arthropoda > Insecta > Lepidoptera > Nymphalidae > Maniola > Maniola jurtina. Next base: position 11,157,412 of record NC_060045.1, read on the forward strand.
CATTGTCTTATTTTACTCAACCGCATCTCGTTTAATGTGAATAAATGAACTTATTGTTAATAAATGAATCTTATAAAAAAAATCTAATCATCGAAAACATATTTCTGCTAAGCAAACATTATCAGTTGTTTCAACTAATTGTTATGGCTGAACGTTATCACAGCGATACCAAACAGGCGCTTTGATAAGGATCGCGCAGTCGCCCGCGACGCTATCGCGGCAACACACCACAGACAAATATTTATTTTTAAATTCAAATAAGTAAAACCTTTTTTACACTCAACTTTTTTCGGTTTCGTTTACAACACTGGCTGGTATATTTAATCTGCGTCATTAAAAACTTTCCCCCGTTTTGTTTGTAAATAGCACTGGCCGGCGAGACGCGAGAAATAATACGAGAAAAAACCGCGAAACTTTATTCCAAAAAAAATACGAATTAAAAATACATGTTCCGTTTTTAAAATAGCGACAGTTTAACTCGACGTGAAGTTGGGGTTAGTGATGTGCGAGATGTCTGTTATCGGATTATCGATGCACGGGTGATCGGGAGTGGAAAATGAGAGGATTTTGGACTGAGTTCCTGTATGCGGCGGCCAGCCACCCGTTTCCGTCGGTGCCCGGCGATCTAATATCGCCTTTCGATTTCGATCGGAACGACAACTGTTAGTATGCAAACTTTACGAATAGTATCTATTCTACCAAATATTTTAATATGATGTGTTATACAATTTGGAACTAAGGGATGTGTAGCCTAGTTGTCACAACGCATAATTGATTCCGATTGCTAAGCAACGTTGATCCAAGTCGGTAACTGGATAGGTGACTGACTTTGGACTTTGGAGGTCTGAATTTGGCTTTTTCGTTACCTCCGTGCCTCGAGGAGCACGTTAAGCCCTAGGTCCCAGTTATTTTCACTAACATCTGATGATTAATAATTGAAAAATCTAAGAGTCCAAACCTCGTTCTCTTAGTCGAGTTGTATGGGGAAGGACCCCAAATACTTTAGTATCCTAAGAGAACCCCTACCATTATGTATTTAAGGACAAGGGGGCTCAACCTCAGCAATAAGCAATACGACTTTAAAGAAAGCTTGTACTATTTATGTAAGAAATACTTTGTGATATAATAATCTGAATAGGTACGTTACATTTTTATCGTTTTACAATAGATTAATTAAGGTTATCGAAAAATTGCGATCAAGATCTAGATCTAGGTAATTGTTCACTGAGTGATATTGATTTCGCTGATTTTTTTTTCTATATTATGTACAGCGAAAATAATATAGTTTTCGGACGTCAGAAAGTAGCACGAATTGGTTGTATAAGCGTACTTTCAAAAGATCTACTGCATCCAGGTTTGGAAACGTAGTTTTGTTGTTTTTCATTCGTTCCCCATCAGCACAGGCAAAGAACTATGACACTGATGACTATGACCCACAGCCTTTACAGATGTGTAGAAATTTTTGATTATTATTACTCTGATGGCTGGCTATATGCACAGAACACAGGGCTAGCGCTTCCAAAATCAATGGCCTTGATTATGTTAGGTTGACTTTGGAATAATCAAATACTTCGACCGATATGCTAATATTGCCGACAGATTTAAAAACTAAACAAGACGTGTTAGTGGTTATAATTTACAAATTATGAAATTTTAATTGTTGATACCTACTACAATTAATTTGAAAATCCGAAAAATCACAGTTACTTATAGTTAGTTTTCACTTCTGTCTGCAGTCCCCATTGACTACAACTTTTTTATTACTAAATTAGGTACCTAAGTACAAAGCATCAATTGAAAGATAAATTTTTGTTGACTTGGTATCAATGCATGCTTGGTAGATAAAGAACGGGATTACCTATATCAGATACAATAATGTAGATAAATAACAATATATAGAAGCTAATTATATGTTGTACCTACGTGCATAACTAGTTATGTTACTACGGAAATTTATTTTTCATCTTGTCCGGGTTACCCTTAGTCCACCAGCAATCCAGAAAAGCGGATTAAATTTTGCCCAGCAAAGAGGGTTGCACAAGTCAGTATTCAAACCTCCACGATTAAGGTTATAGGTAAAATTTTGATCCAAAGTCAACTAACCCTCACTAGTGCAACTCATTTTGTTTTTATCAACAGTCAAATTTTAACGGTAACCTTAACATGAGTTTAATTGCCTGTCATGCTACTGCACCTTAGAAAGCTGAATTAATCCTTTACCAAAAGCTTATATTTAACGACGCTATACTAATTGCTAATCGGTAAAAGTTCAGACAAAATACCGTAGCTCAGTTCGTTTCGAAACCATTAACGACTATTAGCAATGAATTTCAAGCTCTGAAACTTCTCGACAGTACGTAATCCCCGGATAAGATAGAGCTAACGGATTGATGGTTTCACGAGGTCCTTTTCCCCACTGATCTTAAAAGTCAGCTGAAAATTCCGCCTGCACAAAAAATATCTAAAACTAGCTGTGCCCCGCGGTGTTACCCGCGTTGAATAATAAGTTTATCGTGTGTTCGCGGTGAGGAAATCGTGATTTACGATTTTTCAAAATCCCACGGGAACCAGGGATTTTTACGGGATAAAAAGTAGCCTAATGTGCTAATCCAGAGTATGATCTATGTTTACTTCAAATTTCAGCCAAATCCGTCCAGTAGTTTTTGCGTGAAGGAGTAACAAACACACACACACACAAACTTTCGCCTTTATAATATTAGTGTGATTTCGTGGTTTTCATTCCTGGCATATATACAGAACAACATAGTGAGCTTTAAGGGCGAAGGAAAACATCGTGAGCAAACCTGCATGGCTGAGAGTTCTGTACAATGTGTCGAACCGTAAATAATAACAGACCAACAGACGGACACACTTTCGTTGTACTATGAAATGTGTGTTGTGTGTATGTATTTGTACTTTGAAAGTCAAAAAACTATTGTTATTGGATTGCACAAAGTTATTGTCATTCCGTACAAAAATATATCATTGCACAAACATTGATACGGGTATGATAACTCATATACCTGTTATCGTTCAGGTATCTCTTATCACCAAAATGATAACACGTCCTTCCAGCCCGCATACACTCGCTCACTAAGCATTAAAGTAACCATTTGTAGCAGCGACGCCCGACAGATGAACTACTCGTATCATAAGTTTAATAATCTTATCGATAACAGAAATATCGATGTAATGAAATCACGCGCATTGTTGAATCGATTCCATTGGACCTGGTGTTTTATCTAATCTATATAAGTTTTATAATCAGTTAATACTGCGCGGTCCCGTGGGTACAAACGTGTTTTGCTCGATTCTGGAATGTGTCATGTGTGCGATGTGCTTTAGTGCGGTTGTTAGTGTAGAGCCGTTTGAGTAAATTACTTTTGACACTAAGAAAGTATGGTGAGAATAGTGCATAGTGCAGTTCAGTTTCTTAAAAAAAATGGATATCTATTTTTAAAATATGAAATAAAACGTGTTAAATATTGAATCTGTTATGGAAAGACAATTTAAAAATTGTAAAATTGTGAAGGCATTTTTTAATTTTTATTTTAGCTTCTACACCTATAGAACCTAATGCCTGTGTCTGTGTTGTCAGATTTATGTAAAAAGTGCAGTTTCACAGTTACACGGGTTTAAAAAAGCTCGTGTACCTTTGAAACTACATGTTTTTAGGGAAATCTGACAAACCACGAACTCATCAATTGGTTTCTAGAACGTCTCTATATATTTTTTTGATTGGTTAGAATCAAACATCGTTTGTATGTAGATAGACAAGTCACTATTCAATAGTATAATAATAATACATAAGTGGCGGCCGCCCGTATAAAATGGCCAGTAGTTATGTCAAAAGTGATTTGTTCAAATGGTTCTATTAGTGTATAGTGTTGTGTGTAGTGAGTTTAATCGATAGTCGATATCGATATGCGTCTGCCGTCGGTGTCGTGGAGCCAGGCGGGCGAGTGCTTGCGCGAGTGCGCTTGGCAAGTGGTGTATTGCAGTGCGAGTGTGTGTGAGAGGTTCGCAGCCGGGCACCATCTGTGCTCGCTTTACCCGCCGCTTGATGTCGTCACTGCTGCGCCAACATATGCCAGAAGACGTTAGTTAGAGTTCTTACAAAGTCAAAGTCAAAGTCATTTATTCTATTTGGGTACTATTGTACACTTTCTGATTGTCAAACAATGATGTAGTAGTGATAATTAATTCTTCTTCCTGCGTCGTTTCCTCAATTTTGAGGATCGTGGCTCCCCTTTGACGCAATCCTTGCTAAGATGTTCTTCCATTGCTCTCTGTTTCTCGCCGCGTGGATTGCATCACAGATGGGTGTGTTGACCGCTTCTTTTATTTGGTCTGACCAACGTCTCGGGCTACGTCCGCGGGGTCTCTTTCCTTCGATCTTACCAGTGACCATGAGTTTTTCAATGTTGCTGGCGTTCTTCCTTGCGATGTGACCGAAGTACTCAAGGGTCCTCCGCAGACGGATGTTAGATAGCCTCATCTTTATCTTAAGTTTGTTAAGTATTGAGACGTTGGTTCGATGTTCAGTCCATGATATGTAGAGCATGCGTCGCCAACACCACATCTCAAAAGCATCGATCCTTTTTTTGTCATTACTAATTTTTTACGATAATTAATTACGTTAACTTAAAACTAAAGCTATGAGGGTTTCAAATGCGCCAGTGCAGTACAGTAGCCTGTAGCTAGCACAAAAGCATGCCAGATGTTGACAACTGATCACAAGTGCGAACTACGAGTACATTCCTATAGCTAGCGTAAAAGTATACCAGCTACTGGCATGTGCGAGCTACTAGTACATGTAACAAGACTTTGTTGCAGGAGCTACTAATAGTCTTGTTACATGTAGCAGTAGCTCCTATGCTTACACTTAGCGTGGTAAAAGATCACAAACCGTTTTAATTTTCCTCCTTCGGGGAAGCAGGGAGGCAGTTTTCTCTTCACTTTACGAAACGTTGCTAGAAATCAGCTATGTCAACTTGCAAGTAGCTTACAATCTTATTTTTTGACTGTAAATATAAACGAAAATATTTATTAAACTGCAAAAACACTCAAGTTTGAAACCAACATGGTCAACTACGAACGTGTATCACATCCGTGGCGAACTCCGTACAATATTGTGTTATTGTTTACTTTGGATAGTGTGAGGAAAAATGGATCAGAAAAAATAGTGGTTTATTTGTAAATATCAAGTGTTCCACTTTTATCGGGCATAGAAACACGAGCTTCGGAAAGTGCTTTTGCTGCTATAAGGCTGCAAAGTTATAACAACAACAAAGACAGTTTTTATTTTATTTTTATTTAGATGCAACACGTGTGCCAAATGGGCGAGCGCGCTGCGAAACCTAACTAAAACGATTTAAACTACAATCTCTCTGCGTCATAAACTCATTTCCGAGGGTTATGACCCCTTCCATTAATTACAACAGTAACTCCCAAATATTTGTGAATTACACTGTATTATTTATGCAAGTAATTTAAGCTACAATCTTTCTCTCTCGTCCTTTTCTCATTTCTGATGGTCGAGGCCTCTTACACAATAACGGCGGATTTGTTAAGATCCTTCCACAAAATAGTGCTTGAATATTTTTACCTAAAGTAACCCTTTTTAAACGAGGTTTTTTCAATACTACAAAATAGGCTTGCTTTTTTATTGCAAAATAAAAATCAATGATGAGGCCTAGGTTAGGACATGCTTGCCTACAAGATGCCTATTTACTCTTGCTGTTGATTCCTATTAGTTTTTTTCGACCCGGTCAAAAGCAATATCCAATATTGGATCCAAGTCGCCACATGTGTGGGCAAAGCGGGTTAACGACGCGTGCAAGCCAAATGGACGAGCGCGCTGCCAAAGTTAACTAAAACGATTTAAACTACAACAGTGACCTCTCAATATATTACACTGTAACATAGAAAATATAGGAGCAAAACTCCCTGTTACATTTCAGTTTAAAAGTTTCAGTTTCAACTATGTAATTTGTATTCGAAAGTGTACAGATTTATCACTGCATATTGTTTTGAAACATTTTGTCTAAAACAAGGGCTGGTCTAGTCCTTGTTTTAGTTTTATGTTTATTTCCGTGAATTTCAATATTGAATTGGAGTAGAGTAGAGATAAAAGGAAATCCGAACGTAAATTCAGCTAGGTAAAATCTGATTTGATCACGTAGACAAACTCCAAGCACAGCTTTTTCCGTTGAGATCTGTAAAAAGCTAAAGTAACCGACTTAGCTGAACGGGTCGCAAAGCTGAAGTGGCCATGGGGGGGTAGAGGGGCTTAAATACCAATTTCCATAGATTTAACTTATAAAACATTTAATTTAACAGAAATCTGGAAAACCACAGGCATAGATATTAGTTTCTAGAATATGCCTGCAAAATTTCATGGACTTTGGTTGCTTAATATTCTAATGAAATTGGAACTACGTTTGTATGGAGCGAGTGACGGAGAGACTTCTCTTAATAGATCAGTCAGCTTTTCCTTTTTTTATATATGTATTTAGATTATTATTTATCTAATTTCGCGCTAGTTCGGACGTACCCCGCCTAGCGTAGATGCTTCTACGCGGGACAGAGTTTATCGAAATTCGACAAAAGGCAAACAAGAGAAGGTTAATAAGCATGAGTGTAAGTAACAAATCCCTGGAAGGATTCCACATTGTCCACTGAACGCTCAAATTGCCGTGGCATCTCGCCAGCAGCGGAACAACTTAATACAAAAGTTTTTCTTTTACTTTCTAATTTGTGAGGACGTGAGGATTTATAAACTTAATTTAAAAAATTCTCAAATACTATGCCTCGTTTCTTTTCTTCATAAAATGTTTCACGTGGAATTTCGTTTGCATAGAACTTTTGACTGCCTGTATGTTACATACTGTTTTTATCTGTCTTTGATTTGCCAGATTTTCGTAACTTCTTTCCGAAAAAGATTTTCCGAAAATCGAAGATTGCTTAATTTTTTCGTAATAGGGACAGAAATTAACAAACAAATTTTAAAATAGTTAAAAGTTCTGATAAAAACATCAGAACAAAATAGTTTTGGGGAGTTAAAAAACAAATAAACAAACAAGTTCAATATAGTGAAGGTGGTTTAAATTAAAAGTGGAATATAAAAAGTTATGATAAAAAAATCAGAATAATAATATTATTGCAAGAGTGAAGTTCACAATAAACACCAGCATCGGCCAGGCACTCCATTTCGTAAAAATCACAGCATGGAATTAAAATTTTAAATCGCCGAACCGGCATGAGGCAAAGTGTAAAAAGTAATAACTTTGTTAAAATATTAAAAACTTCGCAATGGCTGCCTTTTCATTTCTGTTTATTGTAACCTCTGATGAAGTCGTGCATTTTACGTTTTACTGGATGGATCGGGCTGAGCCATGCAGATAACTATTATGATGTAGACATCCGCTAAGAAAGGATTTTTGAAAATTCAACGCCTAAGGGGGTAAAATAGGGGTTTGAAAATTTTATAGTCCACGCGGACGAAGTCGTGGCAATAACTGTGAAGATAAACGTCAATCAAAACCTGCATATTAACAGATAAATAATTAAAATTCGCTTTATCCGTTTGTTCGTAGCCTCCAAAAGTGTTGTCTCGTTAACTAACTACACACGGCTGTACCTCATTAACTCTTTTATAAATTAACCCTCGACAGTTGTCATTCAGTTTCGTGTTTAATTGATTCTGCCGCTGATTGGACGTTCTCAAATTTAAAATGTGATTAAAAATAAATGGTGACTATCCTATAACCGGTATTTATTTGATGAGAGTTTGTTTATCCGTGCCTACTTCCTAAAATTATTATAATTAATGCAAAAGTATGTACACACCAATGTCTGTCTGTCTGTTACCTTTTCATGACCCATCCGAGTTTGAAGTTTACTTAATACAAAGATATGTAGCTCGCATCCCGTAGAGTTAGACAGATATATGCTACATTTTATGCCAGAAAATCAAAAGTGTTCTCACGGAATTCTAAAAATCTCGCTGTAGAAGTCGCAGGTGTCATTTTTTTTTTCAAATAAGTATAAAACACAAAAAATGTTTTTACCTGAGTCCGTTATAGACTTTGAAACCATCCAATCCATGGCCCAAACCGATTTTATTAGAATAGCAATAATGCGAAGGTGGTTTTAGATGAAAAAAAAAATTTTTTTTCAGCGTTAATACCTTACTAGTAGGTAGCACACGCCGTGTATCCCTTAGTTTACAACATGGATCAATTACTATAATGATAAATTGAGTGAAAAGGCTACGTGCTACGTATTGAGCTACGAAATGCTACGAAAGTTCTACGATATCGCTTTTTACATGTCATAATGGAAACCTCTACAGTCTACATCCTCTTTCATCTTTATGCATATTTATATGTGAAAGTGTCTTTGTCCCTTTGTGTTAAAATTGCAACCGATTCATATGATAAAGTGCAAAAAAACTATGACGTAATATATAATACGCTGAATACATGTCATACATACATGTAGAGTGAAGACTTAAAACTACTGCATTTGAGTCAGATTCTATTTATTGATCTAATTTTGAAATATTATGAACTAAGAAAAATCTATATTGTGAATCTTCTAAATATATACGAAAAGGTGACTAACTGCCCGATTAACAACGAACAGCTCATTTCAACGAAAGGATTTTTGAAAATTCAATCCCTAAGGGGGAAAATAGGGGTTTGAAATTTGTGTTATCCATGCAGACGAAGTCGTGGACATAAGGTACTATTTTAATATGAGTAGGTACGTAGGTTTTTCGATAATAACAGTTGTTTTGAAATTCTGTTAATTAACAGAAATCTACATTGTGAATATTCAATAATAGAATTGTTTACTATGTAAGCTTACTCGTGAAGGCTTTATGATATGAAATTAATTATCGAGATGTGCATTGAATTACAATAATCGATGTTATTGGAAATTATTATATTACAATGAACACGGTTATTGCAAATTAAAACCGCACTCCGGTAAAGTAAATAGTTTTAAATTGGTTTGTAACACGTTATTTGATATTATCATATTACACTAATGCAGTTTTGCGATTGGATCAGTGTTAAATTAATATTTGTATTGTCAACTAACTGACTCACCCTTGCTTCTCCCTGATGCAAATTCTGAAAATCCTTGTAGATCTACCGTGTGGAGAAACTTATATCAATTTCTTAATTTAATATGTCAGTCAGTCAGTTTATAATATCACGTATATTATAAACTGACTGTTGCGTGCAACATTAAAATTGTATTAATAAATGGCAATATTGTTAGGGGTTCACACAATGTGAACCCTCAGCCTCTCTCTTCTCTCACTGACCGCCGCGTTCTCTGGACGTGTTAATTAAAGTGTATTTAAAACAAGTGAATTTTAATTGGGACTGCCTTCCATCACCACCCAGCAATATTAAGAAATACAGTTACTGCTGCTCTGCACACTGACTGACTGACATATTAAATTTTACTAGCTAGTTACTATGATGACATCAAACGAGTTGCAGGGAGCCGCTGGATTCAGACGCCGCCGCAAGGAGAAACTGACATCAATTTCTTAATTTAATATGTCAGTCAGTCAGTTTGTGATATACGTGGCTAGTTATACTATGATGACATCAAAGGAGCCGCTGGATTCAAGGCCGTAGTTTGTGGGAGACCCTACAAGAGAACTATTTCCAACTGTGGACGTCTATATGTAACGATTATAATGATAATGAATGGTTTTAGACCAGTTTAATCAAAATGCTGTGACACTAATGATCGTTATTTATTGTCGTTAATTACAACATACATAATAGAACTATGTGTTGTAGGGATATGGTAGTTGCCCCAAACAACTCTATACCTACTAAAGTGTGATTTACAGTTTGTGGGCCAAAGCGAAACGGCTGCCTCGTTACCGAAAATGGGATATGTTTCCATTACTTTGATTAATTTTCGAGATTGTAATTTTGTTTTTCCTCTGTTATCCGTTATAATTTATTGTACCTAGAAGTTATTTTGAACTAGGAGAGTTGCTATTTGTATCGACCCTCGGGGTAGAAAATTAAATTTATTAAATGAAATGAATATTTATTAAAGTGTGTTTATGTAAAACCCATATCAAAATTAACTCCCATGGTCTGAAAATACACACACGTCCGCACATAGTATGATAAGAGAACGGTAACTTTTAAAGGTTAACCGGAAGTGCGGTGCTATCGCCTACGGAGGTAAAAAGAGGGGAGGGGAGGCTTCGCACCGCCTCATTTCCGGTTCCCACAATCTCGCGTTCCACACTGAAATTGAGTTAGTTTCAAGACTAGAACAAGCATGACTCCCATGTAAAGCTATGTTCTAAGTTAATTGTGAACTATGTTGGTGATCTAGATTGTAGTGCGGCTGAATGAAAATTAATTACAGATTATCTTCAACTAGGATGGAGTCATTTTATTTTCTCGTGGAGCTTAAGAGGGGTCTCTCCGTCACTCGCTCCATACAAACGTAGTTCGTCTCTCATTGGAATACTAACCAATCATACTCAGTGGAATTTTGTAGAAACGTTCCTGGAACTAATATCTATGCCTGTGGTTTACCAGATTTCCGTTAAAATATTTGGTTTCAAAGTTACGCGGTCTTAAAAATTCACCTACAAATCTTTGAGCCCCTGTAATTTTAAAACTACATATTTTTAGAAAAATCTAAAACAACACAGACTCAGATATTAGTTTCTAGAATATGCCTGCAAAATTTTATGGACTCTGGTTGCTTAATATTCAAATGAAATTGGAACTACGATTGTATGGAGTAAGTGACGGAGAGAGCCCTGTTAAGGCTGTAGCAATTGTTTACCATTTCTTTGGCTACTACTTTGACGTGTTGCCACGAGAGTCTCACTCTTTTAAGGTCTGCTTCAGTGGACCTCCCCCAAATCTTGGTTGGTTGACCAGATCTCCTTCGACTTACAGGCTACCATTGGAATGTCACTTGAGCAGCGTTTCCCTCCTCTCTTAAAGAACACTCTATAGATTTGTCTTGATTATGACCAGTATGAAAAACATAAAACGAAAAGTGCTTTATTAGAGCTTTTCATTTCATCATATCATGTGTGCTTTTTAGTTTTATTACGGTATATTTAGATACCAACAACCATTATTGTTAGACATAAATTACGGCATAATATCCGATATTACTCACTTGATTACATTATCACCACTTATCGCTCAATGGATTCGCTCTATACTGTGCCGCCTGCTAATTTGAAATCGATAATAGCCTAATATAAATAATCACTAACTACTTAGATACACCTTAAACCTATAACTCAACGGTGTATGTAAGAAATGGGTAAATACCAAAGGGTTTCTAGTGGCTTAAACCCTTCTCATTCTAAAAAGGAGATCCGTACTTGGTAGTGGGTTGAGATGGTGGTGAGAGCTCTTTTAAAGAATAGAATTTCTTATAAGACACCATTTGTCTTCTTAATAAAGTTGCTACGTAGTAAATTATTATTACATTTCAATGTACACAGGAACCTAAATACATTTTCTGAACTTGAATACTAGGTTCTGAGTATGATTTAACAAGTATAAATTAAAAATTTATAACACCCCCGACAAGTGAAGGTTACAGTTATAACTAGAAAAGAGCTGATAACTTTCTAACGGCTGAACCGATGCCACCTTTCAAACAAAAAAAAAACTAAATTAAAATCGGTTCATTAGTTTAGGAGCTACGATGCCACAGACAGATACACAGATACACACGTCAAACTTATAACACCCCTCTTTTTTGGTCGGGGGTTAAAAAACCTCAACGGTGTTAGATCCTGTGGTAATACATTTACAAGCTTTGTTTATTTCATCTGTCCTTGGTCCGAGATAAAAACGCGTTAAGAATAAAAGGAGCGCGAACAAAGGCGGCGCCAAATCCAGTGCTATTCATTTCGGGAATAAAGAAAATAACCTCCAGAGAAGGCGGGAATCGTTAAAAGTATTAGAATTTTTGATCCTATCTAGTGCTGATATTAAGTGATAAGTGATTTTGCGTTTCAGTACGCTGGTATGTTCAATAGGAGCTATATTATTATATAGTAATAGTTATCTTCTCGGTAGGAACGGCATTCCAGTGGTTTATTTTGATGATTTAAAATCACTCGTAAAAATTTACTTGAATAAAAATAAATTCTATTCTTTTCTATTCTGTTCTATTCTATTCTTTTTTATTCTATTCTATTCTATTCTATTCTATTCTATTCTATTCTATTCTATTCTATTCTATTCTATTCTATTCTATTCTATTCTATTCTATTCTATTCTATGCGTGCTGTACTGTATGATGTATGTCGGGATGATCTGGTTAGCGTGTTTTATCTTCAGCTCCACCATCTTATCAATCTACATTTACAGCGATGCTGTAACTGTACTCAACTTCATAGAACTTGATTTTTGATTGAATAGCTCTTCTTTAGGAACTTATTTAGTTTAATGATACAGACTCTAATGCACTCTGTGGAGTTAAAGAACTCTCGGTTTGATCCTGAAATTGTGAAATAATAAGGCTATAGTCACGTGAAATCAAAGAAAAATAGGGCTACTTTAGGGCTACCTGCGTTAACTAATTTACTAACATTTGACGCCTGCCAGTGACGTCGAAGTTCCCTAAAAATGAGGTCACAGCCTTAGATTAAGGAACGTCACGGCAATATCTGCAAAATCTATCGCCCAGTGGACACCAGTCTTGAGTAAGTGCGGTGTTTTGAGTAAAAGAACTCGAAAGTAAATCTTTGACAGATTTTTTAATACGAGACTTTATTCAAGTAAAGAAAGAGCTTTAGAACAGTCAAATGAGTTTACCAATTTGAATGGGCAGAAATTCTGTTTTTGACTGTAGAAAAATAGAAAGAATTTCATGAATACCGAATGCCTTGGCTATAGCATAATAGACTGAGTGGCTTGAATAGTAAAAAAAACGACCTTCTACTATTTTAGTGGAGGGTCTACGTTAAACAGAAAACTACTTAAATCAAGTTTTTAGATTCAACGGCTTAAAATGCCCACGCACTCGAACTGAACTGCAGCTGAACTGCGCGTCGCGGCAGCGCCCCGCACGATATTCTCTCCAGCCGCGACGCGCGGCAGTGACGCGCTACGCGGTACGCGCGTCGCGGCTGGAGAGATATCGTGCGTGGGCACCTTTATGCTGTACATCTATACATATATACGTATACACATATGTCAATAAGTTGTGTATGTGTGTATATGACAGACACATTTTTGGATTTGCAAATATTATTTGTATGGATTACTTATTTTAAGAATGTACACAATGCGTTAAATTCGAGTGAAGCTCTCTTTAACCTGTGGGTAAGAACCGATGATCCGATAGACAAAAAAGTGCTGGCAAACAACTAGTAATACAGTGTTACCAGTACTTCATATAGCTACAATTTTTGCTCCATCTGCTAAAAGAAACTTCAGTTATTTATGAAACTTACGTTTTATAAAACTTTGTTCGTTGTTTGTTTGTGATACATTAAACAGATTGCTTACTTAGTTGTTTTGTTAAACTTTTTATTCGTTTTTCCTCCAAATTAACTTTATCTGTGTTAATAAATCTCACTAGTTAACGGTTACCTATTGTTATGAAAATATTCTCAACAAAACTTTAAATGAATTGGTACTCGCTCATTGTTTATGCTTCATTTTATTTTTAACTAGCTGTTGCCCACGACTTCGTTCGTGTGATATACTTTATAGCTTATGGCTTTCGGTAATAATGTATGTAATCTATCTATCAGTGAAAAGGGTGTTACAATCGAATCATTCTTTTCGGAGATTTCCTCCTAAGTATATACAAAGTAATAAAAACCTCTTTAGTATAGAAAAAGAACAAAAAAAATATGTCAAAATAATACAGACTTGTACAAATTCATGAAATTACATCAAACAGGCCATTTAAAATATCTACTTTGAATTCGCAATGCGAAATTTAAGCCCGGTATTTCCAATGGACAAAAATAAGCTATACGGACAAGGCAAGTGGTAACTGGCGCAGTCTTTTGAACAGTAACTATAGCCTTAACTTTTCAGGCATATCCGAGACCAATTAGCTTTTGGGTGTCCTGAGATCCTAATTGGTATCTGGAATTGCATTGAAACTAAAATGAATGTTGCAACTTGTTTGAAAGGATAGATAATTTTTTTTTTGTTATTTTTAAAGCTTGTAACATTTTGTTAATTGGTGGCTTTTTACTGTAAATGGATGGCTTGATATTTAATCCAGGCTCATTTTTTTGATGGCACAATGAGATTTAAAATTGTGAGGTAGACGATGGATAAAGTTTTTGCAGGACGAAAATCACGTAGCATTTTATAACTAGTAAAAACTTTCAAAAAACTTTCATAGGACACTTTTATGAGCAACCTTTTTATCTTAAGTAAAGGATAAAACTCTATCTTTGTAGTGTTTGATATATTTTTTCTTTATTTATGACTTGTTAGCCTTTAACTCGGTTATAGCCTATTGTTAAGATATCGGCCTTCTAGATGGGGAGTGCGGGGTTCGATCCTGGACACGCACCTCTAACTTTTCAGAATTATGTGTATTTTAAGCAGTTATATTGCACTAGCCGATGCCCGCGACTTCGCCCGCGTGGATTTAGGTTTTTCGAAATCCCGTGGGAACTCTTTGATTTTCCGGGATAAAAAGTAGCCTAGGTATGTGCTAATCCAGGATATTAACTATCTCCATTCCCAATTTCAGCCAAATCCGTCCAGTAGTTTTTGCGTGAAGGAGTAACAAACATACACACACACACACACATAACACATACACACAAACTTTCGCCTTTATAATATTAGTGTAACTGTGATTACTTGCTTAATCGATGAAAGAAAACGTCGTAAGGAAACCTACATGCCTGAGAGTTCTCCAAATTATTCTCAAAGGCGTGAGAGATACCCGTGCTCTGTAGTGAGCCGGCGATGTATTGATCATGATATAATATCACTGACCAGGAAGGTAACCGTTTCTAATTTTACCCGACAGTATAAAATAAATAAGATTGAAAGTCAATTATGGCTAAAAATATATGTAGTAAAAGCCAACGTTAAAACATTACAATGAAATTTCTAAAAATATAATACGATATTTCTTTTCGCATTTGTGTACAAGGAAGTAGTTACTATGTTAACTTAGTTTTTAAAGATATAAATACTTGTGTCACGAAAGACTTCACTTACCGAAGGAGGTCAACCACGTCTTCCGTGCCGCAGTTATAATGTTAATATTATTATTATTTTACTAGCAGCCCACCCCGACTTCACCCGAGTTGTACAATTATTATCTGATATATCTATTTATCCTGCGATGCGCGATTTTGTCCCATAAATCGTCTTACTGTTTGGGTTACCATTCACTGGTATTAATTTGTTTTACAGGATATAACCAGAACGCTAACAAAATCTTAGACAGGTGATAGCACTGATGATCACTGATAAGGTACCCTTAAAAAAACTACGAAAAAACATCCTGTATTTTTTAAAAGTTCACAATATATTGCAAATAAAACATTTCATTGATGCTAGAGGTCAACGAACCTGCCGTAAATAAGCCTCTCGAAGTCAATGCCAAGTCATAGGTAGGACATTGACCCGAGTTTTGCACGTTATACAAAGCTGGTTAGAAAAATACTAAACAATGTACAAGATAAGGCAAATAGTTATTGGCATAGGATTGTGTTAATAATATTGCTAAGTTTTTGCTAGCATTCTGGTTACATCCTGTATATTTTTTAGGCTACGTATTTATTATAGAATTCTGTTCTCCATCTCCGAAAATATTCACTAGATTTTCACCAAATTTATATGGGACCACCTGCAAAGTATACTTATTACTTACCCTTTCAAACAAAAAAAAATCCAAATCGGTCCAGGTGGCTTTGAGTAATCAGTGAACATACATAAAAAAAAGATTCCGACGAATTGAAAACCTCCTCCTTTTTAGAAGTTGGTTAAAAACAGTAACTGCTGAGTTGTTTTGCCGGCCCTTCTCAATAAAACCTGCTTTCCAGATATATCACGAGAGTCATAAGTTAAAAAATAAATATTTTTAAAAATTTGTGTGTCACGAAAGGTCTCCACTTAGTTTTCCGCAGATGTGGAGGTCAGGCGACCCGCAGTTATAATGTTAATGTTATTATTGTATTGTTCCAGTGTTCCCCAATGTTCCGGCGGCGCCCGGGATGCCCTGCGCGGGGGAGGACCGTAAGTGCTTCCTTTGTTTTAATTTAATTGCATCGCAAACACTACTCGGTAATGAGGTAGCGATGGACGAGGCATGATAATCGAGTAACTCGAGTTACTCCGTTAATTCATTCGAGTATTTTTTGTCCTGACATCGAGACCAGGGATTTTCTCTTTTTAACCCCCGACCCAAAAAGAGGGGTGTTATAAGTTTGACGTGTGTATCTGTGTATCTGTGTGTCTGTGTATCTGTGTGTCTGTGTATCTGTGTGTCTGTGTATCTGTGTGTCTGTGTATCTGTGTGTCTGTGTATCTGTGTATCTGTGTATCTGTCTGTGGCATCGTAGCGCCTAAACGAATGAACCGATTTTAATTTAGTTTTTTTTGTTTGAAAGGTGGCTTGATCGAGAGTGTTCTTAGCTATAATCTAAAAAAATTGGTTCAGCCGTTTAAGAGTTATCAGCTCTTTTCTAGTTTTCTTATAGAAAAGAAGGTTAGATAACCGTTAGGTTCATAATATTATGTCAATAGACAAATGTCAAGCTGTCAAGATGGACGTTGCCTAAATACATAATTATTTATTTGAAAATGATGTTTTGGAAAACTCAGATACTTTGGATCGTTGGGGGTGTTATAAATTTTTAATTTACACTTGTTATTTAGACACTTAGTCACTTAGTGACTATTCGCTTCGTTAGGTAATCACAATCGCCAAAACCTTACCCTCTAATTTGAAAATAATTTTTAACTAAGAAATAAAATATAACGATTTGGCTTGATCGTACGAAAGAAACGAAAGAAAAGAAGTACCATCAAAAGTGTTTAAATGTAAATCAAAAATATTACATTCACTTCCCCTAAACGGTTCCTTACGGACAATTTCTAGCAACACATGCACTATAAATATATGTATTGTATATATATTTATATGTATGTATATATCTTCAATTATTACATATGTGGAGCAATTGGGATATTCTGATTTTTAATAACAAAAGCGTTAGTTATAAAATGAGCAGGTTTTCGCCGAACAAGGTACTAGAACCGCTTAAGCAGTCGTCCATTAGATTGCAGTTGCTAGGTGGTACTTACTAAATTTTTGACTTTAAATGGTTTAGATCCATCGCTAACGCAATGTAGTTGAACGTGGTTGAACCGAGTCGAGTCAAACTCGATTGACTCGAGTTTAAATAAAAATACTCGTCCCATCTCTATAATGAGGAGCCTTTAAGTATTTACTCATTGAAGGAACGAGAGTCGAAATACGGGGATTGTAGAATAAAAGCTTTTTAGTGAAATGAAAGGGTTGAAGTGTTTAACAGTGCTTCCGCTACAGTCGAATACGGTCAAGTTACATTTACATTTACTTTAATTTTATTACATTATATTTTCGTTACTATTCCTTTTGTCTTTATATACTACCTAGTTTTTGAAACAATAGGTACGCAAGGTTTTTAAGTACTGCGTTATACGTTTTAAACGAAAGAAAGGGAAATAATTTACTTGTCGCTGTCTACATTTTTGTGTGGGTAGAGATCGCATAGATTAGATTGAACTTAGAACTCCTATTGATACTCTTATTATTGATCCTATCGCCAAATCGTTGGCGATAGGATCAAAGCTTCATCGTTATCAATCGATAGACGTTCACTGTTGGACTTGGGTCTCTTTCCATACGCCACGGTTTTCCATCGTCTGAATCCTAAGTACGGCTTTCAACGCTGCGCTCTCTTAGTGCGAGGTCGCCATTCTAGCACCTTGGGACCCCAATGTCTATTCTGTTTCGAACTAAGTGCCCCGCCCATTGCCACTTCAGCTTCGCAACCCGTTTTGTTATATGATAAGTCTGTTGGTGGACTTATAACTCCATAGTTGAAAGTTTGAGAATAACAACAAAAAGTTCACTCTCGTAACAAAAAAACGTACACAGGTTTTATAAAACACCTCAGTCTCAGCTAACAAAAACGCTTCGTATTCGGTATTTTGTATCATAGTGCGAAGGCACTCGACACAACTACATGCCAGTTCAGTTTGTGCTTGCTTACTGCTTACCAACACCCCTACTGGAAACGAAAAAGCTTCACACAAACAACTTTTTCGTTATTCGTTACCAGTTTTCATGAAATGAATGCATGAATTGAATGAAGTATATTTTATTGTACGCCAAAAGGTAAAATTAATTACCTAATACAAACAACACTAAAATAAACGTGAATAATAAAAGTAGATAGCTAAAATTGGCGGCCTACCGATCTCTACCAGGTCGCAGGGGATTTAACAATTTATGATGTACGTAAGTACCTAAGTTTCAACACATATTCACTTTTTTATTGGCATTCCAAACTACAAGTACCTAGTGGTATAGTAGGAAATTCTTTTCAAAAGCACGTCTTGTTAAAATTTACTTGAATCAAAATGAATAAGACGTTTTGCTTCAAAAATATAGTCAAAAACAAAGGCATCCTGAATATTTTATTTATAAAACATCATCATTACAACATTTTTGTTCTACTCGCGTTTGTCGCACAAAAAAACATTGAAAAATCTTCAAGTGCGAACGAAGTTTCGCTAAAGTATAGTTTTGCTGTTTTTCTCAAATAACGCTTGGTGCTTCATAGAACGTACCTATAAACATATGCAGACATACATACTTAGTATGTTTTACTTATATTTAGCAGAAAAATATTCTGCCGTAGAGACAAGGTAACACAACACCATCTCCCTAAATTATTCTTGAAAACATATCCACCACGTAACACTTAGATTCTCGCCATTGTTGCGCTAGTTATAACGATCATTTTCGCCTGCACACGGTGCAGTTGGCTCGAAAATTTCTAGGTGTACGTACGTATTTATTATTTAAAGGGACTTTCTAGGTCAAAGTCAACAGTTTTGCGCTTTAGTATTATATGTGCTACGTAGAATATTTATAGCAATTAAAATTTTGCTTTCCTTTGAATTCTATTTTGTTGCTTTAGGTTACGCAGTAGATGAATGCAATGGTTCCAATAAAGAAAAAGTCAGGCTACCTCTTAACCATAACATAATTTTCAAAACACTTCGTTTTCGTACTGGTAAACTCCGTCCTAAGTCCTAGCCTAGGTAACCAAACAACCTTAGATATGCAAAACCTAGCATTTTCTTATTAGATACTAGATGTTTTTTGCAATTTTGTCCTGGAAGGCCTGTAAAAAGCCGTGGGAACTCTTTGATTTCCCGAGATAAAAAGGTGCCTATGTTACTCTTCAGGCCTTTAACCATACCATGCAAAATATCACGTCGATTCATTGCCCACCCCGATTGCCATCTCAATCTGTCGCGTACTATAAATAAAAGTTCCTTTTTACCAACACCATATTAACTTGTAGTCGACGAACTTCCACTGTTGAACATAGACCTTCCCTAGTGAACGCTACCACACCATGCCCTCAGCCTTTTTATAATATTCAAATTCAAATTCAAAATATTTTTATTCAATAAAACTTTTACAAGTGCTTTCGAATCGTCAAAATAATCTACCACTGGTTCGGAATGCCGTTCCTACTGAGAAGATATAGAGAATAATAAAGGTTTTCCAATTCAAGCATTTTAACTGGAACCGATAAATCGTCCTTAATCGTATGAATTTCGTATAATTCGATAAGATATCGATAAGACTGATAGGCGCTAGTTGGTGCCATGCTGCGTCCCCTCCATGTCTTGTTCTTTGGAGATCGTGAAACTTATGACAGGTGTTTTTATTTATATCGATTATATATTATATTTATTTACAGATTAGAATTAAAAAAATATATTTATTTGTTTTTTTGTGCGGTTAGTAGTTGAGTGTATGAATAAATAAGTAATATTTGGCAATATTATGATGACCTTAATAAAATGGCTTGGGTACGTTTGAGGTTAGTTTAGCACTACTACTACTTTGTGTTTTAATCAAACATTAATTTTATCTTTTAAAATTGAAACCAATAGCATGAACAATATACAGGAGTTAAGTTACTTTGAAATCGTAAGATATTTATGCCAAAAAATCCATAGGTACCTATTCAAAAAAGCGAAAGACTCCGTACTCAGAAAGAGTAATATGAATAAGGCTGCCTGTCCATTGCAGCGGAGACTAGCTGAGCAAAACGGCAACGTGAGTGCTTCAACCTATCAGATTTATGAGAGGTGACAGGTATGCCCTATAAAAAAAAAAATTCGTCGGTACAACTCGTCTCCTTTTCGCTTTAATGGGCAGGTAGCCTTAAGTACAGTGAGTTTCTGGTTAACAATAGGTAGTTAGGTATCTACATACTCGCACAAGCAAAGAGCTTTGATCAAAAAATTGTTGAATGAAGGCAAAGAGCTCGTGTATGCCCGCCAAAAAGAATCTCACGAAATTCGTCCTTTCTAGTCAAGTTGTCGCATGCAGTTGGCGTCAGGTAAAAAGAGGTGATAGAAAACGGGAAGTGGCGCCGAATCAGTTGTTTAAACTAAATTAAGAGTATCTGCATCTTTTATTGCTAAAAAAATTACGGAACATGAATTTTATATTTAAAGACTCTTAGTGTATGCACGCTACAGGCTCGCGACTGGTTGCTAAAGTCACGAAGTTTGACAGCTCTAAATTAATTTTAAATCTGCTAAATTAATTTTAAATTTTCAAACTGTATCTGTCCTTCTTATATTACACTAGTAAGAAGATGCGAATAGTGAATACTCTAAAATTTAGTTGTTCTCAGAAACAGTACCAGTGGCCAGTGTAAGGTGCTGTATTTTCCTAATGCGCGGAAAGCGACAGATAGAATGCCACGACATCGCACCTCACGTCGCCACCAAATTGGACTGACATTTCACTTACTGCACAGGTTCAAGATCAGAGTTCTTTATACCTAGCGCCATCTGTAGAAAGAACTTTCGAACGAATAAGTAGAACCACAATTTACTGGACTTATGGCAACATAACTCCAAGCAAATTATTCCACTTTTTGCACTTAACGTTTCCCAGCAATTTATGATAGCGCAGCCCCAAATGTAGGTATAAAAAGGTCGTTGAATAAAGATAAAGGCTAACATTTGTACCGTACGGTTGCAGGCAGCATCTACAGGCGCGGCGCTCGCCGGTGGCGGAAACTTTACAGAGTTAATGGACACATATTTCAAGCCAAACGCTTTAATAGAGTGAGTATCAAGAGAATTATCTCAAACACTGTGCTGCTTTCTAAAGAATATTATTTTCTTGTCATAAATTTTAACATTCCCTCTCCTTTGATAATGAAAATTTATTCTGGAATCGGAAATGTGACCCTCTTGGATGTTTCGTTTTTTTATGTATCCATTCGTTACAAAACAAAATCAAAAAGCTTGACTGCTTTTATTTATTCCAGTAGATAGCTACTAATCGTATATGAAATTAAAGGACACATACCTAATATTTAAAACGAAACGCTTTAATGGAGTATGTATTAAGAGCATTATCTCAAGTATTAAACTACTTTCTGAAGAATATTTATTTTCATATTTCCTCTCTTTGGGAAAATGTAATGCTCGCTACCTACTCAGCCGCGCCTACACAGGCGAATTCTTGCTCAGTACGCACCTTTAAATTATTATTTTTAAATTTCAGCGAGCCTTTTGTGCCTTCTGTCAAGACCGCATCTGGGGCCTTGGGCGACAGGGCTTTAAGTGCATCCAGTGCAAGCTGCTCGTGCATAAAAAGTGTCACAAGCTTGTACAGAAACCTTGCTCCAACGAGCACGTCGATCCAATCGAAGTCAAAGACGATGCGAATGGAGAAAGTACACTCGGCAGAGCTTCCTCTGTTAGGTAAGTAATAACATGAACATTTTTAAAATGAATCGACAGTTTTTTTTAATAACTAAATGGCAAGCCCATTTAGTTATTAAAAAAAAACTGTCGCTTGACTGCAATCACACCAAACAGGAGATGATGCAGCCTAAGGTGAAGCTCGCCTGCCCAGAAGGTGCCTATTCACTATTCTTTTTAAAGTACCAATATTATTTAGAGGTTATACGGCTCGATTCTATATATATATCGGGCACAAATGATTGTGATTTCGAAAATCGTGAGGTCGGCGGCAATAGTATCGTTTCGAACATTCGTGCTAACCCGAATGGTTGGTGCGAATTAAGTTTTTTTTAAATCCCGCGGGAATTCTTTGATTTCTGGGATATCTAATATAAAAAAGGGAGAATTATTTATTATCACAGAAAGTTGCCGGCCGGCTGATATGCCAGATTTTATTTAAAAATTCATCAAATACAAAACGTTCGACTAACTATCGTAAAATTTGTTCAAACTAGAATCATTTCCCGAATCCCAATAATACAGCCCCGCACCATTAGGAAAGCGTAAATTGTACCCTATCATTTTTTTCATAGTTTTAAATTGCTTTTCGTAGTTGTATGCGTGTCAAGTTGATATAATAGATTTTTTATTTATTGAAACTTCTTAGAATCCCGTATCCCAAATTGATTATATAGATTACTATTCGCTGTGTAACTGTAAACTAAACTAGAAAGTTTTCTCGTACATTCGTATTTAGAGTTTCATTCAACAGAAACTATGAGTAATCAAGTTTGTAGGACTTTGTCTCGAGTCTATTGGACTACCGAGGCTATCCATTTCTCTAATGAGATTTGAGTCTTAATGGAATTAAAGTCGGTTGTGCTTTCTTGAAAAATACGTTAGCATAATTATTCAAATTAACGAAGACGTCTTCTAAAGAGTGTAAGCTAAGCCAAAATCGTATGCTGCGGATTAATTAATTACTCGTAAGACTTTGTTTTTCATCATTAGGTCCTATTAGTATTTTAGGTTGGACCTATTGTTAGCTGGGTTTTAGGTTTATAACTAAGATTCACACCCGTGTTTGTCTGTCCGTAAAGATTAAAATAGAGTACTAAATGCTACAGGAATATGGCTGAAAATTATGTTAAAAGGAACAAAAGCACATATAACTTCATAGTGACTTGACCGGCTCTGTTTGTGGTCCGGGCCAGAGTGGTGCATGACCTCTATGTGAAAAAACGCTCTCTGATGCTCTCCCAGACGGTCTTTTTGAACGGATCTTTAAAGTCCCTATGTAAATAATGAATTTTTGAAAAGAAACGTTTTGGTTATAGTTCTCGCGCGGAACCCGAGCCGCCATTGCCGGAGACGCCGCCGGCGCCCCCGGCCCCCGTCCGCAACGAGGACTTAGAGCCCGGCTCGCAACGACAGTACTCGTTGGACGACTTTGAACTCATCAGAGTTATAGGTCGCGGCTCATATGCCAAGGTGCGTTACAATATAGCATACCACTTCTATCTCCTCCCATCGACGGTATTCCCACTAGATTACAGCATAGGGTTATTCAAGGGCGGCAACGCATCGGCGGTACCTCTGGTGCTGCAAATGTTCATGGGTGGCGGTAATCACTTGACATCAGGTGACCTGTCTGCTTGTTTTGTCGCTATTAAAAAAACTACCGCACGCGTTTGACTATTACATACCGGCAAATGTGTTTTGGCTGTTTGCGAATAACAATCAAATAAACTATGAATATTTTATGCAGGTATTAAATTCACTTGCTTTTGATCGTGAAGGAAAACATCGTAAGGAAACCGATATCCCTGAAACTTGCCCATAATGTTCACAAAGGTGTGTGAAGTCTGCCAATCCGCACTTGGCGTGATGGACTCTCTATACCCTTCTCATTCTAACACCCGTTCTCAGTTATAGTGATGGGCTAGTAATGATAATGATGGTGTTCACAGGTGCTAATGGTAGAACTAAGGAGAACGAAACGCGTGTACGCGATGAAGGTGATAAAGAAGGCGCTAGTGACAGATGACGAGGACATAGACTGGGTGCAGACTGAGAAGCACGTGTTCGA
Source organism: Maniola jurtina (assembly GCF_905333055.1). Taxonomy (NCBI): domain Eukaryota; kingdom Metazoa; phylum Arthropoda; class Insecta; order Lepidoptera; family Nymphalidae; genus Maniola; species Maniola jurtina. The sequence goes on from NC_060045.1 coordinate 11,181,529, forward strand.
AACCGCTTCCAACCATCCCTTCCTGGTGGGGCTACACTCCTGCTTCCAAACGCCCAGTAGACTGTTCTTCGTTATTGAGTTTGTGCGTGGCGGAGATCTTATGTAAGTATGAATCTTTTGTTGCTGTTTATTAGCAGTAAAGCCGCGTTTTCCGCGTATAAATTTAATAAAAAAAAAACTACTTACAATTACAAAATTTCTTACAAAAGCTGGCGAACAAAATTGTTTAATTACGCTTCTGATAAAAAAAAATTGTGTTTAAGCTGGATGTTTTTGACTCCTGAATACAAATCTGAACTCATACTGCCAAATTAAACTGCCTATTTACTCAATTAAGTCCAAAGTTCATGATTTCGATGAATTCATTTCCAAGCAAAACAGCTTAAAAGTGCACTAAAATTGAGTTTAAAAATTGTGATTTAAATCAAAACAATATACTAAATTATACTTAGTAGAGTTTCAGAAGCTTACATTCAGTTTTTTTGCTCACCCTATAATTTTGTTTCGTGCAAAATAATTTACCACTGGTTCTGAATGCCGTTCCTACCGAGAAGAACCAGCAAGAAACACGGCGGTTGCTCTTTTCAATTGAGTGGTGGGACGCGTTTACCTAGAAGATGCCTATTCACTCTCGTTTTGAAGATACCCGGGTTGTAATTGAGATGAAACACAGATCGTGCAAGACAACAACAGCCACTCAATGATCGCTATCAAGTTGGTAATGTTTCCGCAGGTTCCACATGCAGCGGCAGCGGCGGTTGCCGGAGGAGCACGCGCGGTTCTACGCGGCGGAGATCTCCCTGGCGCTGCACTTCCTGCACGAGCGCGGCGTCATCTACCGCGACCTCAAGCTCGACAACGTGCTGCTCGACCACGAGGGGCACATCAAGCTCACCGACTACGGCATGTGCAAGGTAAATAACCCAACCGCACCATCACACTAATATTATAAAGCCGAAAGTTTGTATGTGTGTGTGTGTGTGTGTGTATGTTTGTTACTCCTTCACGCAAAAACTACCAGACGGATTTGGCTGAAATTTGGAATGGAGATAGTTAATATCCTGGATTAGCACATAGGCTACTTTTTATCCCGGAAAATCAAAGAGTTTCCACGGGATTTCGAAAAACCTAAATCCACGCGGGCGAAGCCGCGGGCATCGGCTAGTAAATAATACAGAGTCTAACCAGAACGCTAGCAAAAACGAAGACAGGTGATAGTACTAGTCATTATTGTTAAGATACCATAAAAAAACTACGATTTTTTTTCACAAAACCTGTATTTTTTGAAAATTCACAATATATTGCAAGTAAACATCTGACTGACGCTAGAGGTCAACGTTAACGAACGTTCAAAAAATAAGGCACTCGAAGTCAATGCTACGTCGTAGGCGGGGCATTGACCCGAGTTTTGCACGCTATACAATGCGGATTTAAAAATACTAAATCACTAAAATTACAAGATAAGGTTATTGGCATTGGATTATGTTAGGGTAATAATATAATAATAATGCTAAGTTTTTGACGGACTCTGACAATCGTTAATCTTCAGTCAATCATCAAATGAATTGCTGGAAAATGTCTTTTGGCGCACCAGTCCGGCATCAGATGAATACGCGCAGTACATGGTCACTGATACTGCTACTTGGACGTTTGCTGTGAACAGGCTATAACAAAAGTAACTGTTGTTTTTAGGAGGGCGTCCGGCCCGGCGACACGACGTCGACGTTCTGCGGCACGCCCAACTACATCGCGCCGGAGATCCTGCGCGGGGAGGAGTACGGCTTCTCCGTGGACTGGTGGGCGCTCGGCGTGCTCACGTACGAGATGCTAGCGGGCAGGTCGCCCTTCGACATCGCGCACGCGGCCGACAACCCGGACCAGAACACTGAGGACTATCTGTTCCAGGTGAGCCTAACAACAGATCCCATTACAATAATTGGAGTGTTCACGATCAACTGGATCTGTGGGCGCATCATTCCGTTTCATGGGACTGGTTGTTGAAGCCTGATACCTTCTTTTTTTTTTCTCTCTCTCGTCTGGCTTTTACAATGATTAGCCAAAGTCAAGTTTGTAGTTATTTGTAACAAGTTAGCTAAACTATACAAGTATGGACCCCGTCTGTGCCGGCGCTCGCCAACATACGCACGGCACCCCCTTAGAGCGCTTTCCAGTCAGTTTTAACAAAAAAAACACTCCAAAAAGTCACAACACGCGCGCCAGCAAACGTCACCACAGACGAAGTCCTGATACCTTCTAGTAAAATAAACAGATTCCTTTCGGCTGTCAACTACTGTCTTTCAGTATCAGACAGCTGTTTTGTTCACAATTTTTCATGCCAGGGCCACAAAACGGATTTTTCTGGTTTCGAATGGGTAAAATCCTACAAACTTACGCCGTTAATCAACCAAAAAAAAAAGTTTTTCTTTCTTTCTTCTTAACTGAATATTTTTCTTGAAATAATAATAACTTGGAGTGTATTCTAAATAAGTTACAATGCCAAACCTAGTTTTGGAACAGACTGCCCAGAATCTCATAAGAATTTGTTATATTACAGTTTTCCTTTTTTGCGTATTTTCTATTGTATTACTACAATACCAACTTGTTTTTGATTTCCAGGTGATCCTAGAGAAAACGATCCGAATCCCTCGCTCGTTATCAGTGAAGGCCGCGTCAGTGCTGAAGGGCTTCCTTAACAAGAACCCCGCGGAGAGGCTCGGCTGCAGCGAGAACGGGTTCCTGGACATTGTCAACCATCCCTTCTTCAAGAGCATCGACTGGGAGATGGTAAGTTCAACTTTTGACTAGACTCTTATGTTCAAGCATTCTGAAATAATTCTTTTCCATATAGCTTCATTATATAATGGCAGCTTTATTGCTACTACAGCCTATAGGTTAATATTCAAGCTTAAATTTCTACTTATGATTAATTTCTAAATCCACACATTCTGATATATATAAAAGGATTCCATGTAAAAAATACTAGATTATTTTAGTCTTGGATAAAAAGGAACAAGCGAAATAAACAGATGATCAATGGTTCCTGTTCCTCATTAACCTCGGCTCATTGTAAGTAGTGCAAGTATATCCAGAGAAAACAATTCAAAGTACTTCAATTTCATTTTATACAAGATCTTTGCTGAAGTTAATCCATTCTCCTTTGTTGAAGTGATTGTGTGGATTTGGATGGCTGGTTGGGTGGGTAGATGTGGCTGTATGCGTGCGTACGTGCATGCGTGCATGTATGTGTGTTTGATTGTGTCACTTTTCACGGCCCTTCCGCTTACCTTCGTCTTCGTCATCTTAACTGGACGTAGGTCTCTTACTTAGACATACGTTATAGTACACGATCGTGGCGCTTGTCTCATCGCGTTTTTCTGTTTCCAGTTGGAGCAAAAGCAAGTGGTGCCGCCATTCAAGCCGCGGCTGGAGGGCGAACGTGACCTCGCGAACTTCCCGCCAGAGTTCACCGACGAACCAGTGCATTTGACGCCCGACAACGAGTCAGTATACACTACACAAGATTATACAGAGATTTAAAAAAAAATTGTTTTTTAAGTGAAGTTTATAATAAATAATAATTGATAAATAAACCTAAATGGCAAGTGAATCGTCAAGGCTGTTTCCCAGACCGAAAACAAGATGCTTTACTCTGTCGGCTGTCCCACGATAGAAAAAATGTTGAAGAATTTCCTCTAGATTTATTGCTCGTGGTTTTCCGTTATGAAACACGCAGAAGACACCTTTAGCTCAGTTGCTTTAGCAAACTGGCAATATAATTTGTTTGTTTCCAGCACTGTAATCGCGGACATCGACCAGTCGGAGTTCGAAGGCTTCGAGTACGTGAACCCGCTGCTCATGTCGCTGGAGGACTGCGTGTGACAGCACGCCTGCCGCCTGCACTCGCACCATCTACACCCGCAGGTATACGAGTTAAACAAATTTTTATCTGTCATTAACATGGAACCTCAGAATTTACCGGTATCTTTCCTTCTTCACTCGATATTCTATTCTTAGTATTGTCAGCATTCTCCCATATGAACAAATTTTCGATTTTATATATTTACATCGTTTGTCAGCCGCCCAAGTTGCAATGTCTGGATAGTCGCCCGCTTCTATCATCATCACTCACCAAAAAAAAAAATTTCAAGGCAACCGCGCTCCAACCTAGATCTCATCATTGCTTTCTATCAACTATGATTGTCGTCAAGCGCAAGCCTATGTAGACCGCAACTGCAACTCTACTGACTCTACTGTTCTCCTCGTCACTCTCTACTGTTCTCCTCGTCACTCTCTACTGTTCTCCTCGTCACTCTGTACTGTTCTCCTCGTCAGGCATACGGGTACGCGCCGGACTCGTCGTCGTCGGACTACGACTCGGTGTGCTCGGAGCTGCCGCGCAAGCCCACGCTGCTGCAGCACATGTTCTGCCTGCCGCTCAACTGACGCTGACGCACACCTAGCACCTAGCACTAGGCTACACGACGCTACACTACACACTAGACTACACTTACACATCACACACAACACTACACTTACACACAACACACAGGCGCTGTCCTAATTGAACGACAGTGTCTCAGACCGAATGAATCGACGCTAATAATTCCGTCTCCCTCGCACATTATACACAGGTACAATGTGTAAGTGAGATCGAATGATTAACTCCGCTCGTTTCGATTCGTTTCTTTATCGGCATACGTTTTAGACCCTGTGTTATAAGACATACCTACTACTGAAATTCCTTAGCGCTTAATTCCACGCGCTTAAACGAATTTCTTACTGTTACATACCGAAAAGAAATGTTAGGAAAGAGCCACATCTGCGCAATTCAAACGCCCTTAGATTTATTCCTGGTCTAAAGCACCTAAAAAGTCGTTCACTTGACGCTCTACAGGTTTATGAGTTATGACATATTAGTCATATGCAAAGTGAATGCTTAAACCTCGTAAACTATATCTGATGTGACTAAAGGAACAGTTCACGACAATTAGGGAACTTCTAACAAAACGTCGAGGCTTCGTTGTCATGGGCAGTTGTCTGATATTTGACGCAGGTAGCCCTAAAGTAGCCTTATTTTTCTTTGACTTTACGTTACCATAGCCTGATTTTTGACCTATCGTCGATTCAGGATCAAACCGAGAGTTCCCCTCACTCTAGTTCACTCTGCTAAAGGTTTAAACCGCCTCGTAACGTATAAATATAATGACGACCGCATTTTAGCGAAAGTAATCTGTCAGAAAACTTTCTGTCGCACTTACTCTGCAAACATCAGAAGCTTACGTCTGATCTGGCAAAATTCTGTCAGTGTGCGGCATTTCTGTGAGGCATAGTACAAAATGTATGAGCAGAGTGCCTTCAGGCATTTAGAATTTTTTCTGATGGACAATAACTTCTGACAGTAACATATGACCGTTATCTGTTTTAACGTTGTTCACATAGGTCTGCGTCCCACACACATACACACACACTCACACAGTACACACACAGTAACTATCGACATGAAAGGCCGCAAAAGTGACGTACGAGTATATTATGTAAGTGATATTTTATTGTCTATTTATCATTCCTTGTAAAGTATTATTTTTGATAATTGTACGTTGTATAAAGTGGTTAGAGATATTCTTAATTAAAATTGCTCCCTTCACCAAAACTTAGTTATCGGAGGTAAAATTTTAATTTGGAATCTCTGTGTCGATGGTTAGTTACTATACAAAATTTGCACCGCATTGCATTTAAGTCTACTGTCTAACTAGAACGGTTAATATTATGACTCACATAATTTACATATTTAAAAACCACAAATAATAATTATGTATATGTACGTCAAATATTTTTTCTATTATTATTCGAATAATGTTATTACAAATTAAAGTGTATTCGTAAAAAAAAATATTGTGTAGACTTATTTTGATTGTAATAATCTATTAAAAAAACTATTTGTTTGTATGAGTTTCGATTGTGAATTATTGGTGTTTAAATTCAAGTATACCATAACTAATTAAACTAAATATATATAAATAGTCCATCTGGTTCTTTTTCATTAACTTTTTGTTTTTGTTTTTGGTGCTTAACTTTTTATTTTTGTCAAATAAATCGATCTTTTAGAGGCATTTTTTTACATAAAATCAAAAAATTTAATCTTTAAAAAAATTTGAAAATGTCTTAATTTTCTTAATTACTTCTCCCGCATCAGAAGTGGGATAAATGGACTGATTTTTTTGTGTCACAAACCTTGCTTGTATTTTCACCAATTATTCACTCTCAAGTAAACATTGTATGTGTTGTGGGTATGCCAATTGAGTATTTTTTTCGATTTTGTATTGAAAGTATGACAATTAAAACTTTGTATAATGTAATAACAAAAGGAATCCTATAGATCTTCCATGAATAGTGAAATAACTGTGGAATTGATGTGGCTGGTTTGCAATCTATATCGTTTGGTGCTGAGTTTGTGCGCGTCTCGATAACTACAATACTACTCAAAACGGGTGCAGCAAATGTAAACTGTATGATACTTGATGGTGTTCGTCTGAACAAATGATATTCGACTTTAGTGGGATATAAATAAAGCGTATTTTAAAACTATCTAATTTGGGAATATGGTGGGAAATGGCCACAATACTTGGTCATTTTACCTGATATAGTAAGGGAATATTCGATTCAACGCTTCTAAATGTATATAATGTACTATATGAAGTATTGAAATATTGTGTATTAAATATTTGAATGATCAAGTAGAATATTAATAAAGAATGATATCGTTAAATACTTATGTGATGCGTCACTGTAAAACTATATTTAAAAAAAATTTTTTTTGGTCAAAATATCAATGACATTTGCCTTTGTGCCAACTGCCATAATTAAGGGAATGTTAAAAGTTACAAAAAAATATAAGGATATTAAAATTTTGTTTAAATATTGACAAACGGGAAAAGTTTTATATTACTTATAATCTTATGGTTAATATTTGACGCATCATATTAAATGCAAAATTATTATAATTAATTTATGCCTTTCGGAAAATTTATTAAAATTTTAATGATTAGAAAATAAAATATATACAAAGACTACGTGTCACTGTAAAAATTCTCTATAATATTTGTAATATTACAAATTACAAAACGTATATACTTACTATACTAGGATATAAATTAAATCGAATAAAAATCTATACAAAGATTTTAACGAATATTGGGGGTATATTTAAAATTGTTTTCGAGCAATAAATTGTATTGTAGTAGTTATCTTTTTGGAGACAGGCAACTGCTCAAAAGAAGGCACGTAAGGAATTAACTGTAGTGAAAAAATATGCCCTAGACCTTACTTCTTATGAAATCTAAACCGAAACCACGCGTCAAACTCATTTTCAACGAATTCTCGATACAAATAATCTTATCAAGTACAAAAAATCTCTAAATACAAAAGTTTTGTTTTTTGTGTGGTTACGTTTTAAATATCATAATCGAGTTAAGGCCTCTATGGAGCACGTAGTAATCCAATTAGATTTCCCTAGAAGCCTAGATATAAGCTAGATTCGTAGCTTCATTATTCGAATAGATTGTGAAGGAAAGTGTATAGTCAATGAAAAAGCATGTCTAAGGCTGAGATTTATAGAGCTTACTTTGAATTATCTCAAACTTTACTTAGAGTTAAAATGAGATAGATTTATGTCTTTGGCTTAACTTTGTCTCTTGGCAAAACTGAAACTAAAGTTTAAGAAAGTCAAAGTACATACTGTACCTCAGCCTTAAATTGTAAAGTTTCTCCAATATGAAAGAATAATTCAAGATGGCGTCGCGTCGAAACTGTTTGCCTCTGGCTCGGCCTTAAGACTGCGCTAAAGAGAGGCGAAATTCGTCACGTGACTATGAATTGTTTCATTTATTGGCAACTGAAATCTAATAAAGTTAAATCATTATTGAATTTTAATTTTTGTAACTTAAAGCCAGGTGACTGTACATTTCTAAGCTGATATTTTTATTTTATCGTCGATAATGAAAATAATTAGTAATGTCAAATGTGTAAAGTTCGTGTTGAAAGTTGTAAAGAAGATAATATTAGGTAATTATATTGACAAAGTAGGTTATTACAAAATCTATATAAAGGATTCCTAAAAATGTTTTATAATATGGCACATTTCATCCTCATGCTCTTTGTAATTGTAGTAGGTACTCGTATGTTTAGCGGTATGAAACTTATTTTTACTAGAATTTCGAGCGACATTCCCAGAATATTGAAACAATTCTTAAGCATGAGAACCGGAGATTTGAAATGATAGTTTTTTTAACTTTTTGTTAGCACCAAACAAAATCACTTAATATTTGAGGTACGCTTAAAAGGTAGCGTTTTAGTATTCAGCCATAAAGAGTTAGGGCGAAAACATACTTTTAACAACAGAATCAGTCTGCAAACAACCGATCAATCTTCGCTTCGCTTGTCGAATTTTGGTCATAAAAAAAGTTTTGATTTGATTCACACCATATCTTGCAACAATAGTACTTCCAGTACTAGATCTAGTGAATTTTTGATATTTCACCGCTTATTTAGCGCAATTTTAGTGCCTAGTGCGTAATCTAGCGGGTTTCAAAAATTCCTTCATACAAAGATTAATTATCGTATGTCCATAATTTTACCGTGCAGACTGGTTATAGCACTTGATATCGTCACTGACAGCTTATGTGATTTCAATGGAGAGTAAGAGACGTCCGAAGTTTGTTTCTCAAATAGAAAAAAATCCCGTATTGGCTCCTCCAAACAATTTTTTTTTTTTTTAAATAAATTAGTTCTATCTGGAGCATTTTCGAATTTGGTTTTTTTTTAAAACAGTTGGTAACGCACGTCACAATTCACCAAACTGCGCGTCGCTTGTTAAAAGTATGTTACTGCCTTTGTAATTCCATGTTAACACGTTGTTAAACCTCTCATCGAGAAAGGAAATAATTCCTCTTGTATTAATGTATAATATATTCCACTCCCTAAAAGTAGTATCCAACTTCTTCTTTCGAAGCTAAATAAAAAAACACTCGATTAGGTAGCCAACGAATTTTATAAAATTAACGTTTAAATAAATAAAGAAATATATAATGATAATTAATGAGCACTGAAACAAATTTAAATCGTGTATATTAAATTAACAAAAAAAAATCGTAAAATCGGTTATCGATATATTATTAAAATAATATATTACAAATTATTGTTAATGTAGATGAAAAAGACTTTATATTATAAAAACTCGCGAGCAATAAATCCGGTTCGGTCCCAAAAAAAATATCTCCGAAAGTGCATAAGATAAAAACCGTTCTATGGGCTTGTGTTTAAATAAAATACTTTAATTAATTACTGAAGTTAGTAACTTTAATCGTTTTAAAATACATTATTTAAGTATTTTCGCTAAGACTAATATATTTATATATTTTTATTTCATTCAATGTTTCGGAAAAAACAAGATTTTTGTGACGGAACCGGACTTTTTGCTCTTTGCAAGTGTATTTAATTGTATTGTATATCGGATCATGGGCGGCGGCTGTGTCCACAACTATTCTAAATAGTGCGTAGAGACTATCTATTAGACATTTTGCACCGATATCGATATTAGGTATGTTTCACACGCGCGTCGATTCTTTCCGCTCGATATTGTATCGTATAATATTATCTACGGCGTGTTGGTCGCTACTGTTATACGTCGTGTGTGTTGTTACCCTTGTTTGTTTTGCAGATTTTGTCATAGTATAACCGAGAGGCCTTATTCGCTATGACATTCAAATCGTAACACACTTATTACTGCCCTTTAGACTTTTTTTTGACATACAAAAATTGTATGTAAAAGTGTCAAAAAAATCACAAAATGCAATTTGTGCATCTCGCTAGCAAAAAATCCGGCTTGTTAAACCCTTTAATTCAAAATAACCGACCCGGATTATTTGCTCGGGAGTTTAGTTACAATTTCAATGTAATAGAGACAAGGCCTTTATTATTTGCGTGGTTGCGTTGCCTCTAGGCCTGCGTGTAGAAACTTAAATTTTAAGTATTTAATTAGTATTTTGATACTTTAGGTATAAATTAATTATTATTATTAATTGTTTAGTTCTTAATTACTTATTAATCATTCCATTGTAATAGAATGCATTCTTGCATTTTTATTTTTCGAAGCGACATCACAAGTGCTATGTAAAATCTGTACATTAACAGTTAGGTAACATACTTACCTACATTTGCAAACTTTTTTTTTTGATAATTTTAGTCACTGTAGGTATATTTTGTTAAATTACCAAACACTTTTTTATAGTAATAGATATGTAATAAAGAAAAGTACTAACTGCATGACTCAATGACATTAACAAATGTAAAGACGGGACACATACTTTTAACATACGCGGCCTTATAAAACTATAAATCTGTTTAACAAAGCGAAATTGAGTGGCAATATTTTATGTGACCAGAATAAATAAAGCCCGGACGTACCTACTTAGTGTGACTCTTGTATAAATGCCGCGTTAAGTATTAAAAGTATGTATCCGCCCTAATAATCTCGCGAAAAATAATTCGGGTCGGTGATTTAAATAAAAACTATTGTGACCGACCGAATTTTGTGCCCACGCGGGCACAAAATTCGTTTTAGTTATTCGTTTAAGTTATTTTTAAAGTTACTTCACAAAACAATGTAAATGAATGTATACTTAGCTTTACTTTGAACAAAATATTGTATTTAGTTTTGTTTGTTCGCTGTAGATCACTCGGTTACCGAATCGGGGAGTCTATACACACGTCGTCGTAATTTTTTTTTAGGGGTCTTATTTCATTCAATTTATATGTGTATTATAAAACACCAATATAAATATTATTGTAACTTGATACGATTTCTCTGTGAAATGCTTGGTGCGTGGATGTCGACGTATTGTCAAATTAGACTGGTGAACTTGAGGTACTGTACTATTCTATGCTTAACTGAAAATAAAGAATGATTAATCTGACACCATCTTTTATTTATATTTCTTGTTGGTAAAGCTGCGACCACACAGAAAAAATGGCGTTGCGAGTCGATATGTTTAGAGCGCACTTTGACTTTGCTCAGACTTAAGACACTTAAAACAAGACAGCGCTATATAGCTGACATAAATCTATCTGGTTTTAACAGTGTCTTAAGTCTGAGCAAAATAAATTAATAGATTTCAGCCTAAAAGACGACGGACTTATGCTCTCCGCGACAATCGTCTACGTACTATGCAGGCCCTAAATAATGTGAATTAAAACTCATAATCCCATCAGGACATCAATTTATTTCCATATAAGTGCACAAAAATAATTTAAGTATACATAGCCTTTTTGTAAGTCTACACACAAAGGATTCATTTGTAATACTAAACAATTACAATTCATATTATATTCGAGTATCTGTAAGTACCAGAAAAAATAAAATTAGGCGTTATATACACGAACGACATGAATGTAACAGCGCCACGACACAGGATTACCAAGTGTGACTACCATCGGACAGCGAAAAATTGAATATGTTGTTTTTTTGGTTAGTAAATTTTTTTTCATTTTTTTTTTCATTCATCTCTTGTAATTTTCCTGGACCATTCAGACGAAGTTATCCGATAGGAAGCGTTTGAGCATTTCATAAATGCTAGATATAGATGAGTTTGAGCTTCAATTTTAGACGCTATGACTGTCGAAGAGGCCTGACGCTCAGGCGATAGTTACCAATGTAACTAAGTGAGAAACGAATTATTTAAAATCGCGACAAATCGTCCTGCAAAAGTTTACATACTTTCGGAACTCTACAAGATTCAAAAGAGAACTGAATCACCGCGATATTTTCATTCGTGTATAGCGCGCCTATAGGCCAACTTGTCTCTAGAACGTAAAGTAACGTATTTGCATAGAATTTGTTTGATCAACAAACATTTAGTTTCCTTGATACAAATTAATTGATTCACTAAAGAATACATTCTAGTTCCAAGTTTGCCATATTCTACTTTTTAATTCTACCTACTAGTATTTCTAAATACCCTCAAAATTTCGACAGTCAGTTTCCTAATTAATATAATCTATAAATGCATCAATTCTTTGAGAATAAACTATTATAATTTAAATTCTAACAATACACTGGGTGCTCTAATTTGCTAAAATATATCAGATAAATTCTAATACTGTTTTGAAACACCAATCAACAGGAGGTTATACAATACTTTTTTTTTAAATAAATCAAATAAATAATTAATAGAAATTTATTAAGTGATAACAACAAGAATATAATTTAGTCTCATTTTTTTTTTCGAAGTTCTTTTTTGTTTTTCATATAATTTTCGATTACAATGTGTAACAAACACTAATTACTGGATGACTTAAAAAATTGTAAATAGGTCCAAAATTTGATGGGGCAATGAATGTTACAGATAGATTGAATATAGGAACACGACTGAAAAAAGTTTAACAGATCATAAATATTTGAATACGATGTTTCACATCATATAGAAACAAAACAATAACTAAAAAATAATATGATGGCAGTTTTTTTTTTGACAACGTTTAATTGCTTGGCTTATTCCGTTTATCCACCCTAAAACAGATATCTTAGGGTGTATATTGTATACTAGGAAATTATCCATCCCGTCAACGGAATTTATATATTATTTTTAGAATGTATATATTAGTAGTAGTCAGGGTGTTTCCGAGTATACACTGTATGGCGGTTATTTTAGGGTGGTTAAGTCTGCAAAACATCACTACAAGTCCATTAATATAATTTTTAATACAGAAAAAATTATTTTCCATATAATTTTGAATCGAAATTGGAATGTACAAATCACACATTTTCACTGACCATAATAAACCTGTAAAAAAAAACTAGAATTTTAAATATTTATACAGGTAGGTAATGTGGTACCTACTTCTTATCTAGTAATTATTACTGTATTCACAAACACTTAGCTGTCTGCAGTCAGGCTTCCGTCAGGGACGGAAAAATGCTTGCATACCATCATCATCAACAGTAACAACCCATTGCCGGCCCACTACGGGTCTCTTCTCAGAATGAGAAGGGAGCCAAGTGGTAATTGGCACCTTCACACACCTTTGGGAATATTATGGAGAGCTCTCAGGCGTGTAGGCCTCACGATGTTTCATTACCTTATTTAAACGCTCAGGAGTTTTTCTCTGAAGAAAGAAGTTTCGTGAAAAGGGATTTTTGTGAAATTCTCAGTTTTAAGGATGTCTGATTAGTGAAAACGCACCTCTTATTTTCAGTGCCAAAAATAAATAAATAATAAAAACAATCTCTGTACAGTTTGTCGACATGTTACTTAGCAAATAGCAATGTTATTATTTGCCAAAAAAGACCATACAATTTTTGACAAATAACAACATTGCTAAGTAACTTATCGACAGACTACAGAATGATTACAGATGATTTCGGTCGTTAGTTATGTTTGTGAACACAGATGGGACAGTTTTTTTTCCGCGAACACCTGTAAATGTTTTGGTTTAGAGCATCTCACTAAAGTACAAAATCACTATCACACAGCCAAAACTAAATACTCAATAATAAATAATATTTTCTTAAAACCAAACGAACTAAACTAAACACTTAGTGCACAAATAGTTTAACTATTTCGAGACACAGAATATTCGAGATACATTTTGTAACAAAATAGGAGTTTATTATAATACTACACTAAAAAAAGATCTGATAAGTCTTTGAGTAAACTGTTTTACTGTTGGCATTATTTGCAAATTTTATGACAAATCAATTTTTTTTAAATGAAAAATGTCTTTATCCAATGATATTATACAATAGATATGTTATAGATAGCGTACCTATAACGTTCTCGCTAACATAGCATTTTACACAAAAACTTATACTTAGGCCCACCTGCAACTTTATACATATTTTGGTTTATTTATATTATGTAATGTATTTCTGTCACTTTTTGACACATTAATTCGAGGATTGGGAAGAAAAGAACAGATATAGAAAAAAATTGATTGCATATTTTAACTGTTAGTTGTGCAAGTGAACCTAAAATCACTGTATAGTGTATATGAAAAGAAAAATTTGATAAAAATAATTTGTATACCACAGTTTTGTGCTCTTGAAATGAGGAATGCAAAAGAAAACCAATACTTATAGAATACTGAAAAAATAATATACCATATCCCAACACTGATATACTGAAAGTTATAGTTAAAGTTTAAAATAGAGAACTATTTTTTTTTGACGTTTGAAATTGTAATACCTTATTGGTCACCGTTAGTATGCGCTACTTTTTGCTTCTTCGCCGGCGGCGCTGATTTGAACATGGCTCCTGAATGTAGCTCCGACATTAGGAATGGTACCTGAAATAAAAATAACAATTTAGTGTCGTTTCGACGCATCCGTTACAGGAAGTTAGAAAAAAAAAGTGCGGGTAGTCGTAAATTTTATTTATCTTATGTTCAAGCTGCATGTAAGTATGGACGGCTAAACGAGACAAGCTCGCATAATATTATCAATGTAGGAGCGTTGTGTAAGGTTATTTTTTTAAAATTGATTTGAGTTGTCAAAAATAATATAAAATTATTAATTTATCTAATGCAGGTAGTTTGATAAAATCGATATTTCGCTCATTCGATGTCATACAATCTGTTACTAGGAGGCCGACAAGATTGAACTTGCATAAATACGGGTGTTTTGAAGGTTTTAGTTCAGTCTCCTTCTGAGATTCGGAGCGATATCGCATATTTTCGGTATTTGGATTGTGAACTGAATAATTAGATGTTGTGATAGCAATCACGCTCTAATTAAATTATTTATTTTGGCATTAGATTAAAACTCTCGGATAACCTTACACATTAAACTTGTGTTTTTTTTGTGTTGGTTTTGGAGAGGACATTCCAATAATTCGATAAAAATATTTAAATAATACCTGCTTTTCTGAGTGACGCCAATAGTTGTTTGAACTATGCGTTGACCACGTGACGAAGGACGCTATTCGGGCTTTGCATAGATACCAAAGCTATTTTATCTAACTTATGGATTTTGGTGTCATCACCTAGCTGAACCCATTACACGCTCCGACTAAATGTTGTTGATTACGTCGCTTATATTTCTTTGAAATTTCTGATAGGCTTTCGTTGGTTATATGGTTGGTGGGGTGCTTCCAACCTATTTTGTTTAAAAGGATATTTTTGTAAGTGCGGGTAGTTGTTCATTTTACTTACCTTGTGTTCAAGCTGCATATGATGTAGGGGCGGCAGGGCAAGGCAAGCCCGCATAATGTTCTCGATGCAGGCGCGTTGTTTGAACAATGCGTTGACTACGGGCGCTCCGGGAGGCATCATCGGGGCTTTGAGTAGATAAGCTAGAGGAGATAGCACTGCGTGCATGGGACTCCAATCTGAAATAGCAGACAAGTTTGAGCATCAACAAAATCATTTTACTAACCAATGGACGTCTACTGCTGGACATAGGTCCAGCAGTAGACGTTCATCCGTTACCACAGCGTTAATAAAACAGATGAAAGTTTGTATGAAGTGCGTCATTTTTACCCGACTACGGCAAAGCCGAAAGGAAGGGTTATGATTTTTCAAGGTATATGTAGGACAATTAGCCTAATTAGATAAGCCTGGAAATTTCTACGTACCGTGTAACGCGTCCCTACGAAAGGCGACCCTGGAAAACAGGTCGGCCAGCAGCACCAGGTCCAGGATGAGCGGCACGGCCAGCAGGGAGTCCTCGCACGTGTTGTGCACCGCGATAGTGTTGGTGCCGTGCAGCAGGATCTCTGACGTGTACTCGTCCATTGCACGTTTGGAATCACCTGTAACATGTAACATACACACAAGATTCTAACTTATTATAGAACCCTTCGCCCGCTCGGTGTTGAACACAAATGAACTTTGCTATCTTGTTGAACAAATAACTATTCCTTACTAGATGATGCCCGCGATTTCGCCCGCATGAATTCAAGTATTTTTTTAAATCCCGTGGGAACTCATTGATTTTCGGGGATAAAAAGTAGCGAATATGAGTTCCCTTACACAATACAACAATGATACTGACCGACATAGGGCACGTATTTGATGACGACCACGTGGTCAGGTTTCTCTCCCGGCTTGTAAAGCAAGGGGTTTGATTCCACCATGTCATCTACGACGTTGCTCTTTGTTATCTGTAACAATTTACTTACTTTAAACAAAATAAAAATAATGAAATTTGACACTGTACATTTTTGGCAATTTGTAAGTATTTTTATTTATGTTTATTTATTCTTCGATTTAGACTTATAAAAGCGCTTACGAAAGTCAGATCGGTACAGTAGAATAATAAAATAAATCTACAAAATATATTGTAGGATCTAAATAATACTAGTTAGTTATTAAATGGCATAAAAATTAATGAGTTACCTAAGCACCTTGTTATACAGAAATTAAATAGTTTTATTTGCAATGTCATTGCTGGCAATTTTCTTTACCTTTTAACAATAACTTAAAATACTTACCTCTTTAGAGCGGAACTGCCTGGGTGCAGATAAGTTCTTGCCATCGTTGTTGCCTAAGTGATTGTAGCTCACGATCGAAACTGGCTTCAAACCTGAGGGCAAAGAAGTTTCTTCTTTATATAATATAATTATTAAAATTTAAAATTTCTTTTTCTACCACACCACTAAACCCAAATAGGTTTTTAAAAATCCAGTGGGAACTCTTTGATTTTTCGAGTTAAATTGTAGACTACTTCACTCTCCAGGTCTGTAACTATACCCTTGCAAAAAATCACATCGATCCATTGCTCTGTTGCGACGTGATTGAAGGACAAACCAAGAAACCAATAAACAATTGCATTGGTTGTGATTTATCCCGAGAAATTGAATAGTTTCCCAAAGTTTTTTTAAACCCTAAATCACGCAGACGAAGCCAGATGCATAAGCTTGTTTTGTTTCAAAAACGTAAGTTCCTTACTACCTTACGTACTTAGTACGTAAGACTTACCAGCTGAAACCAGGAAATCAACCAGAACAGACTTGAGTTTGGTCTGTCCAGATTTGAAGTCGTCTCCAGCCACAAAAACACCATTCTTCTCCGCGCGCTCCACCACGCCTTGCACTATCGTATTTTGAGGCGAGCCGTTGATGTAGCAACACTGAAAAAAGTTATTAACACTTCATAGAGAACATAATCATCATCCTCTGCTAAATATATAAAAGGAAAAAATTACTGACTGACTGACTGACTGACCTATCAACGCACAGCTACTAGACGGATCGGGCTGAGCAGATAATTATTATGACGTAGACATCAGATAGAAAGGATTTTTGAAAATTCTACCCCCAAGCGGGTAAAATGGGGGTTTGAAATATTGTAGTCCATGCGGACGCAGTCGCGGGCATAAGCTAGTGGTAAATAAAAGTAACTGGTCCGTAACAAAGCTATACTCATTACTCACTCCCTCATCGATGGCAGCTAGTGCGAAGATGGTGGACGGTGAGATTTCAGAGTTGTTCTGTCGGAGAGCTTTTTCGAGATTGTCTGCCGTGTCGTGAACGCCGGGTGTTACTTCGCAGAACCTACGACAAAGTTACACGTAGATTAAGCGCCGATTTCACCAGCGTAAAATAAGTCTTAACCTAATCCTAATAATATTATAAAGGTTAAGTGTGGATGTTTGGATGTTTGTTACTCAATCACGCAAAAACTACTGGACGGATTTGGCTGAAATTTGGAATGGAAATAGATTATACCCTGGATTAACAAATAGAAATAGCCTATCTTTATCCCGGAAAATCAAAGAGTTCCCGCGGAATTTTGAAAAACGTAAATCCACGCGGACGAAGTCGCGGGCATCAGCTAGTAATTAATAATAATAAACAAGAAACAGTTAAAAATTATTTTGCTATAATCCGCCAACAGGATAAATCTGTATGGTCAAACATGCAGTTACAAGCTAAGCACCGCTTACCTCCCCAACCAAGCAATAAAGCCAAGTTCCCAAGCAAGCACTGCCACCAACATTCACATGCAACACCACACAAGACTTTTCCACTACTCTCGACGCACGTTTCGCCCCGACACCGGAGCATCCTCAGGAGATTTCGACTTTACAATGCTATTGTCTTGACAATACAGCATACATTTACAATGCTATTGTCTTGACAATACAGCATTGTAAAGTCGAAATCTCCTGAGGATGCTCCGGTGTCGGGGCGAAACGTGCGTCGAGAGTAGTGGAAAAGTCTTGTGTGGTGTTGCATGTGAATGTTGGTGGCAGTGCTTGCTTGGGAACTTGGCTTTATTGCTTGGTTGGGGAGGTAAGCGGTGCTTAGCTTGGTAACTGCATGTTTGACCATACAGATTTATCCTGTTGGCGGATTATAGCAAAATAATTTTTAACTGTTTCTTGCTAAACATGAACCTCCGCAAAGTAACGCCTGATTCTATCCAATAATAATAACGTTTTTTATTAAAGGCAAAATAACCCAGTATACATATGTAAGTAAAATAAAATAAGCTATAGGTACATAAAACTTATCTTATTATACTTTACTTATCCAAACGTTAAGATATTCTGGCAGGTTTTCAATACAAAAACTGTCATTACGCCCAATTTAATCATCAGTTAAACGTCACTCGACGTTGGTGAAATCTAGCCGCGACGCGCAGTTCAGCTGCAGTTCTGTTCAAGTGCGTGGGCACCTTTAGTAAGACAGTAGGTAAGTACAACGCCAGTCTTTGAACAATGCGTATTGTCAGTAAAGACAATGAATCCGAAACACGATTCAGTATTTAAGTAAGTACAATGTCTCGTAGAAATTGATTAGAAATGTGAGCTAGGGACAGGAAATTGGAAACTACCATATTTCTGATCCATTTTACACAGCAAAGTATCATTAGGTTGTCAACACAAGGATTCAATCGAAAAATCTTATCTTTCTAGTTACGTTAGCTAAAGCTACAATAAACTATCTCATATAGGAACTAAACTATGAGTACTTAGTTCATAAACGGTACGCAAATAGATTTAATTGACGCACTAGTTGCATCACCATTGCTGACTCACATGGCGTGATAATTTCATTCACCGTCAACAATAATAAGTTAGCAGTATGCATTATTTTACCTGACCAAGGCATCAGATTCTACGAAGTGTAAATTGTAAAAAAGTTTTGATTCGGTTGAACACAATCTCTAAACTAAATTGACAGATCTATAACAAGTGCTATCCTTTTCAAGATGTTCCCTAAGGAAAAGGATAACACAGATTGTGAAAGCATTAAGTCAAACCTAGAGCCTCGATAGCTCAACGGTTGAGGAGCGGACTGAATTCCCAAAGGTCGGCGGTTCAAACGCCACCCGTTGCACTATTGTCGTATCCACTCCTGGTACAAGCTTTATATGCATATTATTCCAAGAGAACTCCTACCATCATAGGATTGATGGCAAGGGCTCACGGCCTTCAGTAATGATGAATACGACTATAAAGAGAGAGAGAGAGAGAAAGTTATAACCGCTAAGTGCCTATTAATCATTAAGTCAATTCGCGTTCAA
Source organism: Maniola jurtina (assembly GCF_905333055.1). NCBI lineage: Eukaryota > Metazoa > Arthropoda > Insecta > Lepidoptera > Nymphalidae > Maniola > Maniola jurtina. Next base: position 11,201,050 of record NC_060045.1, read on the forward strand.
CATATCTGAAAAAATATGTAGGCAGGTAGATAAACTACTTATTAGAATTTATGTTATCGTTCGATACGTAACTAGTTACTTCGTTCCAAGTTCATGGTTTATTGATTATAATGGTACACATACATATTATCACCATGAATACAATCGCTATTTATTCCAAGTTCACGGTAAATGTCGTCGATACAAATAACTGTTGTGAATGTGATTCTATGTCATTCAAATGAGTACGTATCTCTAATTTGGGCTGATACTCAAGTAAATAAGCTAATAAAAATATTGAATCAACTCAAATATTTGGCATTTAGTTTCGAGGATTCCTAGTCGACTTTTCGATGATCTTACCTGCATGGATCAACCTACCATGGAGCATACCCGTAGAGGGCTCCTCGTTGTAGGCGACTGAAAAAGTAACCTGGGGCTGGGACATAAGGAAACTGCGCCGCCTGAATCCAGCGGCTCCCTGCGACTCATTTGATGTCGTCTGCCCACCTAGTGGAGGGTCTACCAACGCTGCGTTTTCCAGTGCGAGGTCGCCATTCCAGCACCTTGGGACCCCAACATCTATCGGTTTTTCGTACTATGCGCCCTGCCCGTTTCCATTTCAGCTTCGCGACCCGTTGAACTATGTCAGTTATTCTGGATCTCCTAAGCCAAGGAAAAGCGTACCTTTCTGTATTAGCGGTCCAGAGCACGACAACTTTGTCCAGTTTGTTCTTGTCACGGAAGTCCTTGATATCGGCTCGAATTTGAAGGTACTGCTCGTGGCGCGTTCCACGGATGAGGTTCACAGCGCGGTCCGCCTGTAGGTTATAAATAATGGATTATTCGCTGGAATGTGGTTACAAGTAGGTCTTATATTAAGTGAGTTACCTTACACATTCTACCAAGTCTTGGTGTCCAAATATATTAGTGAATCTTATACAAGGTGTAACCAGAACGCTAGCAAAAACTTAGGAACAGACGGATGGACGGACGGACAGGGGAGGGGAGGGGATAGGGAGTAATAGGATCCCATTGGCACCCTTAGGGTATGGACTCCTAAAAATAAGCCGCTCAAAACAGGAAAGTAGTTTACATTGTGACCTCCAAAATTTACTTCAGTACTTACCTATATTTTTGTAGTTCAGGTTTTTTGTAGCTCAGACATTCAGGCTTTATCATTAATTACGTAGTTCCTGCGGTTATTTCTCCGCGGAAGTTTATTCAGTACTCAAGTGCTGATAACTGTTTAGACGTGTAGGTAAATTCGTCCTTCAGTCTACCTCGATCGATTCAAAATACACCTATTTGAAATCTAAATCCTACTATAAAAGTAAAAGTTTGTATGTATGGATGTATGGATGTTTGTTACTCTTTCACACAAAAAGTACTGGACGGATTAGGCTGGGATAGATTATATCCTGGATTAACACATGGGCTAATTCTTATCCCGGAAACTCCTTCCTTTTAAAAACCTATATCCACGGGAACGAAGTTGCGGGCATCAGCTAGTATAAATATAAAAGGAAAAGCTGACTGACTGATCTGTCAACGCACAGCTCAAACTACTTGACGGGTCGGGCTGTTTGGCATGCAGACAGCTATCATGACGTAGGTATCCGTTAAGAAAGGATTTATGAAAATTCAACCCCTAAGGGAGTAAAATAGGGGTCATAAATTGATTTAGTCCACGCGGAAGTGGTGACCACAAGCTAGTTCCAAATGTACAACGTGATACCTAATTCTATCTACAACGCAAACTAGAACCGCGTGACCCACATATTGCCTGCCACGTGAGAGGTCATGTTACTGCCACGAATTAGCTTAAGATCCCTTTAGCTTCCTGGTTTAGGTATCGATTAACCGTTCGAGTTAGGTATATGAAAACAATGAAAGTAACATGGAATTGTTTCTATTAAATAGGTCTAAAGATAAATTATGTGCTATAAGTGTAGGTATCTTCTAAGATTAACTTTCAATCGCCAAGAATATAAACCATGTTCTGTTTATTTAATATTATAAATTCTAAAGTGTATCTGCCTGCTCCTTTTTCACAGCCCATCCGTTTAATCGATTTTGATGTTTGGTACTGAGTTAACTTAAATCCCGGGGACAGAAATGGGTTACTTTTTGTACTGGAAAATCCACGTCTACGGAACATAATATGTTTCCACGGGATTTTTAAAAATGCTAAATCCACGCAGACGAATTAGTGGACGTCAGCATCGATTTGGTCTGCACCAAATCTAGAAAAATATAACATTCTGAAAACGGACATAGACTATTTTTATCCCGCACAGAGTGCTCACGGAATTTTTAAAAAACCTAAATCCACTCAGACGAAGTTGCGAGCATCATCTAGGTACTTGGTAGCGGTACAGAGATAGCCTATACATCCTCGACTCTAAAGACGGTGTAGACTATGTTTACCCAGGGAAATCAGAGTTCCATGGTATTTTTTAGTGAATCATCTAGTATGTCAATGAAATGACACAATATCACGCACATCGGACGGCTACGTCTAAGTGCGGAAAAAAAAACTAGGAAAAAAGAAGGAAGAAAATGACAAACAGACTATATTGTGTTGTATGAACCTGATCTTCCAAATAGTATGACGAACTTTTAACCACTAAGCTATCGCTGCATTATAGATTAACTCGTTTATACTCATTGTACTTAACAGGGCTCTCTCCGTCACTCGTTTCCACTCGTTTCATACAATCGTAGCTCCAATTTCATTTGAATATTAAGCAACCAAAGTCCATGAAATTTTGCAGACATATTCTAGAAACTAATATCTGTGTCTGTGGTGTTTTAGATTTTTCTAAAAATATGTAGTTTTAAAATTACAGGGGCTCAAAGATTTGTATGTAAATTTTTAAGACCGCGTAACTTTGAAACCGAATATTTTAACAGAAATCTGGAAAACCACAGACATAGATATTAGTTTCTAGAATATGTCTGCAAAATTTCATGGACTTTGGTTGCTTAATATTCAAATGAAATTGGAACTACGATTGTATGAAACGAGTGGAAACGAGTGGAAACGAGTGACGGAGAGAGCCCTCTTAATCAGCCGTATAACATGTCATTTGCAAACACATTGTCATGTTCAGGAAGTGTACATAAGCAGTTATGGGTAATATGCAGTTTGCAACTGGCCATGACGTCAGCAGTTCAGTACTCGGTTTGAAATAGCGTTAACACAGCGTAAATACATACAGTTAGCCGACGCCCTCGAGGTTTTTCGGAAAGCCGGCTTACGGTCCTAACATCTACGTCCTAACTCCTGCATACCCGAACGTCTTATCCACTACTAAGCAAAATAACTCGTCTAGTCCCTATTAAGGCGCACTGAACGGGTCTAACTGCGTTTTTTATGTAAACCTGTGAGGATGATACTGCCATTGGCGCAATTAAAATGCCTTAAGCCTACTTTGTCGTATTAGTTCACAAATTGCGAAAAACCAAATTAAATTAGAATTTCGCGGGCAGACCCATATCATGCACTTTAACCCGCAATGTCTTTTGACCGAATGTATGAATTATCTCTTTAGGCTGCGGCATTAGAATCTATATCGGTCGCCGGGTTCAACTAATTAGATTGTAGTTAGGATGTAGGCATATCATCACCATTATCTAAACCCATCGCCGATCTTCTACTCTACTGAGTGCGGGTCTCTTCTCAGAAGTCAGGAAGAGAAGGATTTATAGATTTTTAGGCCATAGTCCAACACGCTGCGAAGTGCGGAATGACAGACTTCACTCACTATTTTTCCGTCACCATTAAAGCAAGTGATATTAATTACTTACAATCCACTTAGCACTAACAGTTAAAATGCATGCCTGGGGTTCAAATCAGGAGCCTAAAAATACCACTACCACCACTAGACTATCTGTAGGTATATCAAACGACTTTAATAGCGCTATGCAGAGTTGACGCAAATACAGTAGATATAATATATACTATTGGGAAAAAATAACCATATCTAAATTATTATTATATACAATACAGAAATGAGTTTTGCTTGCGGAGCGGTATCGAACACGTGATCTAAAAATAGAAATATTATTTCTCAGATGCTTGCTATAAAGTTCCTTATACACTATGCCAAAAACTGTCTTATACTTATTATAAACGAAAGATGTACTGGCGAACTACAGGATAGAACCCTTCAAAATAGCCACCTATTGAATCACCCACTGCGCAAGTTCAAGGTCGGGTGTACTAACCTGATTAGCAGCAATGAAGTCCGGGTCATAGATGGCGGGCCTTGGCTTCATAACCAGCATCTCTTTGCGAAGCTTTTGTTGCAGATCGTAGTCTATGACCTTTGCGCGTACCATCGCGTCTGCCAAGTTCATCGGACTTATGTCCCAGCCATCGATCACTGGCGTAACAAAACATTTACTTCACAGTTTGTTCGAAATTGGGTAAAAGGGTAGTTGGAAAGAGAAGGAGACAATCCACAAGACATTGGAATAAAATCGTAATTCCATTTGGAAGGAGACTAACTGATAGCTTTGACTATGTTAGTGTGGATTTAGGTTTTGAAAATTCTCTTGTTTCTCAAAATCCTTTCTCAGTGGGGATTGCCTTTACAAATGAACCTATGAGCAAAGTGAAGTTTCTAAACCCAAGGGTAATGTTTTTAGGCTGTATGAAGGTATGTATGTTCTTATGCATCATCACTTGCCAACAGAAATGATTGCAGCCAAGCAAAGTTAGTGTACAAAGAAAAAAATGGACAGAAAATTTATAATTTTGGATTAAGAGGATACTCACCTAAGTCATCAGGATGCACCATAGGCAACAGCTGTGACATGGCTACAAACACATCACTCCCCTTTTCATCAAGCCCCAGTCTGACTGTCGATGCTTGTGTTATTGATCCATACCTGAACAAAAAGACCTATTGTTACTGGCAATTTCAAATCACTTAATCCTTGAATCCTACATTTCACAAAAATTGCATTTTATTTTGTAAATAAATCCATACAATTAGTATTGTACGGATTGGTATTAGTATTGCTCAGGAAACTATTTATTTTTACAAACCAGTTTGAATCCATCTGTCCATTCTTGGTATTCCATGAGAGTTGGTGACGATTGGCCAGCACAGCTGCCGTGAAGGTAGACCCATTATTGCCTCCCCACCCCACTAACATCACTCCTACTTTGCCCACCTTGCGGCCTGTGCGTATGGACAGTGACATGTGGTAGGGTGTAGCCTGGAATAAGAAAGACTTGATTAAACTGGTCTTCTTCTTCTTCTTCTCTCTGGGCTGGTTTCCGCACTTAAACGTTTCCGTTTAAGTGCGGATTAAACTGGTAAGTTTCTAATGGAAAACTTATACAAATTATTTAAAAAATATTTTGTTGTGTTTTTAGGCATTTATTTTTCTGCTCAAAACACAAAACAATTAATAAACATATGACCAAATAATAAACATTGGATTTCTCAAGACAATAGGAATTTTTAAACTTTTTAAGTTAAATTTAAGTACATATTAAAAGATGAGCACATAATACACATAATATAGGTACTGCACTTTTCAATTGTAACTTTCGACTTGTTAATGTAGGTACATTGTACTGACTACAATGAAAAAAATTCTCTTCGCCTTGAATATGTAATAAGAAATATTTTCTGATAAAGTAAAAATAGAATGAACTTAATTAATGAATTTACGCAGAATTCCTAGAAACTTCCCAAATCGATATCGTTACGAAAACCGGCGAATTTTACAGAAAGTATGCTTTGAATATTTACCAAAAATTCAACTTACCACCAGTTCATGCTCAGATTTCGTAACCAAAGTTTCCTCGTAATCATACTCAGAGAAAATAAAATCATCGGTATATTTTATATTCGGCGATGAAATGGTTATGTTTGAGGTTGTATTCATTTCGAAGATTATACGAAATTCCTCTGGCTAAACAAGAAGTTTGCTGCACGATATGAAAATCGATTAACTGCAAATGCAAAACAATTAAATTCCTCTGATTTCTGAACCACCGCAAATAATAATAAATTTATTCAGAATTTGATATGCAAAAGTCGTGCTGCAAAACACCCACAGACCAATAACATATGGGAAAACACCGACCAGAAACAAAAGCAAAATGCGACATACGTCCATTATCCATAGTCCATACGTCAACTTACTTTGAAACAAAGAGTATAAACTATGATATCAGATATGTAAGTAATCACTAGCGACAGCAAACGCCAGTACAGACGAAGTCCACTACCAATATGTAGGTACTCTGTGATGTCAACTGCCGTCTGTCATGTATAAGGTCTTTGGTCATGTCATAATTATCTGTGGTCATGTCTGATGACTGCAAAGACCTTACATTTACTAACTAGACTGTGTACCAAAAATTTTTGTTAGGCTAAAATGAGATTTATTACATTATCTTAGGGTAGCTATTTCCATTATGATCGGTAGCTATCTAAAAGCGGTCCTGGTGAGAAGGCTTCCGGGGGTAGTGTGTCCTTGTCTGACGTCTTGCCAGCTCAACTAATTTATTGGGTTTGGTAGTAATGGTAGAAAATTTTATATTTAGTATTTTTATGATTTACCAAAACGAACAATCCATAAACTTTGCAACTCAATTTTAATATTTCTACAGTTTATATGAATAATAATTATCTCGTTGTATTTAGAAAATAATCTAATAATACTGAGTAAAAGTAGTACTTAAATGTTTGGGACTGGTAATACTAAATGCAATATGGTGGTTTGTTTACTTGGTTGTTTGGTTGATTTTCGTACTTCGATTTGCGATTGTGTACATTTTCATAATAAACCTGTTTGTTTTTCATGAAAAATGGTGAATTCAAGTTGTGTGACAGGTGCAAAAATGAGTTTTATCCTGGTAGCAGCTTTTCTTTCCACAGGTAAGTAAAAACAACAATCATATTCTTTAGGTTAACCATGAATTATGTGGATCAAAGATTTTTCTAGTTTCGTAGAAGTAGGCAGATACGTCCCGACTGACTTAAATTGGAGATTTATACTAATAATCTACTATTATAATAAAAATGAATCTCTGAAATGTTTGTACGCGCATAGCTTCCGATCGACGGCACCAAATTGGATATTTCATTTTTTCGAAGTTGGAAATACTGTCCGACGAACGGCGAAGCTCTTGACTTGCACACTATTACTTACGGGTCCTAAACATAGCTGGTGTAATGTGGGTGATATTCACCTCTGCATAGGTACACCTTTGGGTAGGTACCTACATAACAAGGTTACACTATGTTATGTTAACTTAAGTTGACTCGAAGTTTTGTTAGTAACAGAAACTTAATCTATGTTAGTCATCATATTTCTTGTATTGTAGGTTTTCGAAGAATGAAAATCAGAAATTGATGTGGGGAAATGCAGTGCCTGGAAAAATCTCAAAATCGTCTGTTATTTGCAGTGCGCATTTTAAATGTGACGACTTTATTCCTGGTTATATTAGGAAAATGCAATGTATAAAAACAAATCATTAAATAATTATTGCAATTTTAGTCTTTTTTTTCGTCTAGAATATGCATGACGTTCATTTGACATATCAATCATTTAATAATAATATTATGTAGCTTTTTTGTACGGACTCAATACGGAGTGAAAAGTTAGTAAGGTTGTTGTCAAATTAACGGTATGTCAGATGATGCCTATTGTACAGAGAAGAAAGTACTTCTGACCCTTATGAGTATGCAATAAGCTCGACCAAAGTTGCCGGCGCACGTGGGTAACGGTGTAACCTGCTTGCTATTTCACCTAACCTAATATTGTGTGAGAAACAGATAGACTCAGTGTAGCGAGTACATGCGTACATAATATTTTCAGTTATTTAGGTGTAAAATAGAAGATTTATTGGAGTTTAGTAAAAATCGAAATGTCATTTTACTGCATCTAGTTAAAAGTCGGAGTATACAAAACAATATGTCCTGTGTTCTGTTTTATCATGGTCACCTAATTAGAAAGGGACACACTACCAACGGGAGCCCTCTCATGCGGACCGGCTTTTTCGCCATGGTGCACAGTCGATGACTGTCACCGTCACCGTGTGATGTCTATGGTGTTGGTCTGTGTCTGTCAAAATAGTGAATCATTGATTGATTGCACCGATTGATTTTGATTAATTTTAATTACTTAGTTGTTTCACGTTTGTAATTTGGTTAGTTTAGCCGATTCCGCATATTTTTAGGAAGTACAAAAAAATACAGTCGTGAGAAACAATCTGTTACAGTATAATCATGTCTGGTAAGTCACACTTTGCCAATTACTATGCATATTAGCTATGAAGATTTGCTCTATTGTTATTTATTTACCTATTTTAGAGAACCAAGACTCACCAATGGCTAATAATGAAGCCGATGATATACCGAAAGAGGCGGTAACGTCGACAAATGGAGAAGATCGGAAAGATGGTGGTAAGTCGCCGACACCACCTGTTACGCCGCCGCCTGGCGAGGAAGAGACGCAGGAGATCATCGTAGTCAATGAGAACACTGACATACTTGATCTAAATCACGGTAGAATTGGAAAGATCGAGAATCTTGAGCCGCTACAGAACTTGGAGAGGTAATTTCGGCCATAATTCTTGTACAAGAACATGTATTGAATAAGGGTCACAAATGTATGTATAATTTAAAATAAATATAATTTTATTGTTTTAAATTATCCATTCTCCCGCTTATCTCTGAAACTACTGAGCTTAGAATCTTGAAAAAAATATAAAAATAGTTCTTTACCTGTAGGTTACAGAAAAATCTATAAGTCTATGCTCTTAAAATAACATGTTAAAATCTCAGTATTATGAATATAAACCTACTCAATATTCATCACATCATGGAACCCTCTCTATGCTAACTCGTACACAGTCCAGTCTTTTCTTTCTATACCTTCCATTACCTTACCATATTATTGTTTGCAGGTTATATTTGAGATGGAACTTGATCAAGAAGATAGAAGGCCTGGATACACTGTCCAAATTAGTGGAGCTTGAGCTTTATGATAACCAGATAGTTGTCATAGAGAATTTGGATAACCTGGTGAATTTAGAGTAAGTAGAGCAAATTAATGTTGTACTAAATCAAATCAGAAAAATGCGTGTAAATTACAGAAAATACGATATTGAGACTATTATTAATGGAAGACGTCATAACCCTCAGCAATGACACTAAAGAATGGAATATATAACACTAAAGAATGAAAACTATTCTTTTGTTTTAATCATCAATTTAAATAAATCAATTTAAAAAATTACAATCTACTGGTGTTTAAATTATATTCTTCCATTTTCAGAATACTGGATCTTTCATTCAATAGAATCAAGGAAATCACAGGTCTCAATAAGCTGTTGAACCTTCGGAAGCTCTTCCTCAGCTCCAATAAGATCACAGAAATCAAAAATGTTAACCATTTCCCTAAACTTGAGATGTTGGAACTGGGAGATAATCGTATAAGGGTATGATTCTTCTTCTTTGTTTGTCTTTATTTATGCATTGTTGGACATAGGCTTCCTCACGTGCACATCATTCTTCTGGGTGTTGGGCCCGGTGTTGGACTGGAGGTCACATACCAGAAAAAAAAGGTTGGAAGATAACCATCCTGTTGGTCCGATGACATCACCAAGCTTGCTGGAAAAACCTGGAGGAGGCTCGCCCAACACTGAGAAGAATTGATAAAGGTATGATTACCTTACAGTTTCTCCCAGTGACTTTGGTTCTTCTTATCCATCAGAGAATCTTCTTGTTAGTTAGGAAAGTGTTTAAATTGTGAGTGATATTTGTTTTAAAATATGCAAATGTATATAATATGAGTCTTCTGGGTGCTGCCCAGGGTGGGTGATAAAGAACCCCAGACAAGTTTGAAACTAGTTGAGCATACTCTGACAAACATCTAAGTTAAGTCATCATATATTTATACCTATTTATGAAGTCATTAGCTTTGCAATGAAAATGGTTGTCCTTCAATGACGCTGCAACAAAGTAACGTGGATTTTTGCATGGATCTAGTAAAAACCTGGAGTAACATAGGCTACTGTTTTTTCTAAAAAATCAAAGAATACCCACAGACATCATTTTTAGTACCTCAATAAATTTATGAAATTATATCTCTGTTTTACAGGAAATCAAAAACCTGGAAGGGTTGAAGACTTTAAAAGAACTGTACCTCGGAAAGAACAAAATAACAAAAATACAAAATCTTGATGACCTCACTAATTTAGAAATACTCATTCTACAGAGTAACCGTATTACCAAAATCGAAAATCTAGAACAATTGTGTAATCTAGAACAGCTGTATATATCTGAAAATGGTATATCGGTGATGGAGAATATGGATAGTCAAGTCAAACTACAGACTTTGGACTTGGCTATGAATAGGATCACGGTTATAGAGAATGTGAGGCATATGAGCAATTTGGAGGAGCTGTGGGTGAGTTGGTACATATTGCTTTTCTATTTATTTTGTTTACTGGGCAATTAAACATACTGCAGTAATTCAATGTTAAAATATTACATTTTGATATAGTAACCCTACTTTCTACATATTACTAATTTATTTATCTTTTATTCTTTCTTGATTTTTGCCAGGTATTTTTTTCACATTTTTTGTGGCACCTCTTCAACCGTTTTTTTGTTGCTTTTAAGTGATAAAAGGGCAACTTTTTATTTAAAGATCATATTATAATAGATTTAAGTTACATATTTACTCTTTTTCCGGGTGTATCACATTTAAGTGATAGGACGAGACCTTGACATAATGATAGTATGACACATCAAAGACACTTTTTTCACCACAAATGCAACTAAGAATTTAAGCACATTATTAAGAGTTGATAACTAAAATGTAGTTTAAGTAGGTAAGTTTAATTTTTAAAATATAAAGTTTTAATCAATGAGTGGGAGGTTATATCTTTATTAGGCCTGTCCCAATCTGCTGAATTTAAAAAAAACATTAGTGTGTGTAACTTTTACGCGCGCTTGTTGATTAAAGAAATAAATAAGTCATTAAAATTCTGTAGTTTTAAAACGAGTCCTAGAAAGTTAAAAATAGAGCTTTTGATCTGGGGCACTAATTACTTGGCATTTCAGCACAAGTTGATAAAAGATGGTGTCCTCAAAACAGCTGTTCTTTTTGACGGTCATTTTGAAAGCAGACGGAAGTAGCGGCGCCGATCTGAATTACAAGTCGCGCTTAAAGAAGTTTCACTTCAATAACTATGTTTGTTGTGTAACTTTAAAAACTATGTAACAATTTAATTTGTCAAAGATTATCCATTTGAAAGTTTAAATCGCCAAGTTGAAAGAACCTATTTTGAACACGTTTTTATTAATCACTTTCTTGTTATTCTGTTTATTTTTTTGTTTCTTACAAATTTTCCAATAGATTCAAAACTCCTTGATGCGCTAGATGGCTTAAAATTTTAATCATTAGTTAACACTGTATGACAATGCAATATAAGCTTGTTTTTCTTGTTATTCCAGCTAAACGACAACCAAATAGCAGACTGGTCATCAGTGGACTACCTTCAACAGAACAAAAAGCTTGCTACCATATACCTAGAGCGAAACCCGATAGCTTCAGACCCCGCGTACAGAAGGAAACTCAAGCTCACCCTGCCCTCGCTGACACAGATCGACGCAACCTTGTGTAGATAAGAATTCACTATTATTATAATAAAATATGCGTTACGAAAGTTGAAAAAAATTCAAGCGTCGGGTCACGCCCAACTGAAGCGAATGCACATATTTTCATTATTTATTATTTTTCGGTGATCTTATTGGAACAGACCATTACAGTCTGGTCCAGACCATTACGGTCTGGTCCCGACTGGCAGGAACCAGTGCAACCCTATCTGGTAAAGCCCTGTTTGGTCCAATCCAGTCCAGCCCAGTGATTCGGTCCATACCGATAATTTAAGTGAATTGAGAAGTTTCACACTGGCGCGCGACGATGGGTTTACAGACAATTTGACAGATTACTTTAACATGTCACATTCTTTAACTTGAAATAGTTTACTGGGTTAAACTTAAAATGAATAAATACTACGCATTTTCAACTTTCGTTATGCGAACTGTAAGTAGTTCAAATTTATTTATATCATCACTATTTGAAATCGTAGAGTATTTTATACTCATAGATTCGATATTTTTAAAATAAATAGTATTATAAAGGAATATGCGATGTGGTCCATTTGTGCCCCTTCTCCCCTTTATGTGGGTTGAATGAGTACTTGTATATTTAGGGGTTTTACCCTAAGGTGCAACACACACCTACAGAGTAGCGTGGAGTCTTCTCTGTGTTTTGATTCATTATATCAATTGCAACTATAGGTCAAAGTAAACAAAGCTAAGTTTAAGTTGTTACCAAAAAAATATGCTGCATCTCGGTAGGTGTGTGTTGTGCCTAATTATGTAGCTTTGTTAATGTTGTTTAATGAACAAGTAGTTTCTGGTATTTAATTAAGGTCCTGTTAAAAGGTACATTAATTTAAAGTAACAACATTAAAGAGAGAGAGAATGTCCAAAAATATCCAGACTCGAATGAAATAATTTATACATTATTATACTTACTACATAAATTGTTAGCATTATTTAAATTCTTTTAACTCAAGTCATAACTCGGTTTAAATAGTCACAAATATTAACTTACAGAAGTAAGTATTAACTATACTGTATTTGGAGAGTAAGAATACCACTACAACTAAAATTAAATGAAAATCAATGTATTTAGACTATTGAATATTTTTTTCATGATTTCCATGAAAAAAGCTCGACGCGAAACAGATAAATAGACAAACAGACAACAAAGTGATCTTTTAAGGGTTCTATTTTTCACATAGTGAGGTATGGAACCCAAAATAAAGGATAAAGAATTTTTGTAAAGATGCATTTACTAATAAATATTCTATATTCTAAAAGGGTTTGACAGACTGATTAGAATTTTGACAGCTTTAAATATTTACTCCAAAAACGTCCATATGAATTGTCATTAACTTATCTTCAAAATGTATGTAACTTAGAAATAAAAAATAATGTAAAATACGTATTTTTATTATTATAACTACCTTCTTCAGCATTAGATTTGGTGTAGCTATGTAATATTGGTTAATAAATAAATATGTGCTATTTATTATAAAGTCCTATTGCACCAGCCAGTTTATTTATTTGTTTGAATATATTTTAATTTTGCATTGCAATATTTCTTTAATGTAAAAAAGAAACCTTGTTAATTTGTTGTTAAATAATTTCAAATTATATTTCTATAAGAAGTTCTTTTCACACTGTTGAAAGAACAGAAAAGTAACAATATTATAAGTTTTGACTGTTCATACTAACTCAAGGTTAATCAAGTTGGTGCAAGTGGATTATTAAAGTGAGTGTACGTATGTAATTTGTAGGTATACAAAGTTTAAGGAGGTATAGTGCGCGACAGGTTGAGATGGCAACCGGAGTGGAAACGCCCCGCACAGCCCCTGCCTTAACGCGGCGGTCTCCGTTTTCGTCGATACTAAAGTTTACTAAAATGGAAATAAGTTAGGAACGCATGGATCGAAAAATTTGAAATTAATATATGATATTTTTCATTATATCCCCTTGGATTTGGTCCGATTAAAACATGATTGGACAAACTTTCCTCGATAGAAAAAAAATCAGAAGTTTGGTCTAAAACCTTAGACTTTTGGGTTTTTCTCTTTAATGACAAAGCTCTTAAAGACGTAACTTTCACCATAGGTGTAAAACAATCAAATAAATAATTCGGTCCGATCATTTCACAGTAAGTGCTATATTTCAAATTATATTCTAAATTATTTGATTTCACGCTTCCTCGCTTATTCTCTTCAAATCGCGTACAGAGCGAGTACAAAGAATTTTCGACCCTATTGTTGAGTCTTATGGGCCGTAATTACGTTATCTTGTCAGTCATACCCGTCGCCTCAGCGCGGCAGGACCTGTTTCGGGTTTCATAAGCATTTTGTCATACTGTAATTGTACAGAATGCCATAGAGTAGTAAATTCAGTACTATGTTATAAAGTATTTTTATTTAGGATTTTTCTAGATTTTAAGATAAGTTTATATTGTGCATTTATTACATTAAAAAAGTAATTATTTTAAAAAGAATGCAGTAAACAGTACATTGCAGTGTAGTGAAGCTAATATTAGGTCATTATAGACCAGGACTTATAATTTGAAAATAAAAATTAATTAATCTGAGTGCTCTATTCCGGTAGCTCAAAGATCAAAAACCAAACTTGTAAAATGCATAAGTATTAGAAGATAAGATGGAAAAAAAACTTTATTGATATCAATTTAAAGGTTTTTAGGGGAAAGTACTAATTATTATGAAAATAAGATGAGAGGAGACCGCGTATAAGCAAGCGTAGTGTAGGACGTCCTCCAGCACGATGGACTGATGATATAAAGCGGCTGGCGCTCTTTAGGGAAGGCCCATGTCCAACAGTGGACATCCACAGGCTCATAATGATGATGATGATGATCATGATTATTATGAAAATGACATCCACTTTCAAGTCCGAGATGTTTATCCAAGGTGTTATAATTTTTAGTCTCTTCACTTGCTATGCAATGATATCATTTATTAGGGTTCCGTACCTCAAAAAGAAAAGCGGAACGCTTATAGGATCAATTTGCTGTCTGTTTGTCTGTCTATCTAACTGTATGTCTGTCTATCTGTCCGCCTGTCAGTCTGTTTTGTCCGTGTGTGTTGTGTCTGTCAGGAATACCTATAGGGTACTTCCCGTTGACCTAGAATCATAAAATTTGGCAAAAACCATAAATTTATGGGTTCATTAAAAAACAATGTGTTTCAATTTTCAAGTAAGTAAGATAACTATACCAAGTGGGGTATCATATAAAAGGGTTTTACCTGAACATTCTAAAACTGATTTTAATTTATTTTTAAGCATAATAGTTTTTGATTTATCTTGCAAAATGTCGGAAAAATACCTGAGTACGGATACGGAAACTTGGTGCGCGAGTCTGACTCGCACTTGGCTGGGTTTTTTATGTATATACGTCACTAAGTAGTCAATAATAAGTTTGACCAAAAATTGCAGTGTCATAAATGTTTTATAGATCAAAAAAATAATCATACTATTAAATATTCCTTCAACTTAGACCTTATTGTCACAGCTTAAAAGTTGAAAATGTGCAAAACAAAATTTCATACGTACTTAATACTTTTTCTCATAAAACTAGTTCAATTTACAAGAAATGAAAGATCCTATTGTGTTTGCCTTTGTCAATACAAAGGATCTTTGTGGCTTTTGTGTTCTCACTCACGTATACTAACATTAAAATATCGATGTTAAAATATTCGTTGTAAAACTTACCTTATGCAGTTATTCTTAAAGTATACATTAAATTGTTATTAGGACGAGAGTTGCTTCGTTTTGGAATGCCAAATCAGTGTATCAATTTTTCTTGTTTTGAATCGAAAGGTAAGAACAGTAATAAAATGTAACTACTGAAATCGTTTGTTCGTAGCTTTTATAGGTTCGTGAGAAGTAGTATTGTTGTATGATAATTTGGTCAATTTACAGATCAAATTTCTCAAAATCCTGTCTTAGTGCGGGTCTACGTTATATAGAGAACCAACTACACCTTTTCAAACTTCAAAATCCCATCAGGACCAGTCCTGGCACAATTGTTAGTTAGTGGTAGTACCTTTTCACCCCCACTTTTTTTCATATTACATCCGTTAGGTCAATTTTTTTCGTATAAAATGTAGCCTATGTTACCCGGATCTTTACGACAAATCGATTTACACCTCATTCATCAAAATCAGCCCAGTTGTTTCGGCGCTACGGTGGAACACACAGAATCTGGATACAAACACACACACATACATATACAGACTGCTAAAATCATAACTCTTCCTTTAGGCTTTGCCGCAATGGGGTAAAAAAACAGGCTGAATTGAGAACCACCTTCTTTTTGGAAGTTGGTTAAAAATTAAAGCAAGCAACAGACCATTTAGACTATTTACTTTTCCAGACGTTTTAGATACTATCTCATTCAGCGTTTATGTCATCCAACTATGTAATTTGACGTCTGGCTAATGAGGTGTTCTAATCATACAGACTATTCACAATTCCAGACGTTTTGCTACTTGTGCATTCTGTTTTTATGGCGTACAGCTAAGTTGACTCTCTGCTGACTGGGTAATCTGCTTTGATGTCATCTAGCTGAATTGTCTATTGGCTTACTAGGCACTTTGCTTTCATGTCAGTCAACGTAAAATTGTCTTTTAGCGAAAAGGTAATGACCTCTTTTTCTGGATGCCTAATGATAGGCATCCAGAAAAAGAGCTCAGCTTCTGAATTAGAGAACATAATTACTACAAATTTAAAATTTGAATCAATGGCCCGAATCTGAATATAACAAAAAAGCTATAAAATATTTTAATCTCTGTCTTGACTTTGTTCAGTATCATATAAAAACATTTCTCCAGCGCTTTGACTTTGAACCTTAACGTAAACAGTTAAGTTAGCGTATTGAATGTGTACATACCTACTTATGCTCTTTTGGAATATTTCACCTAATTAGTTAACTTTTATGGCTATTAGCTCCGAGCGGGCCGGTTTGACTGTAACCATATTGAATAAACAAAAACAAGGATTATAAACAAAACAGCTTTTTATACAACACGAAATATATTATAATGTTATCCTGTTATGGCTGCAGGTGCATATAATCTCTTTCAGGTGTTTTTGCACGCCTAGCGCGTGTGATATTTTTTTACTGTAAACGTTTTGATAATATGAAAAAATAGGATTTTACGATCTCGATAATTAGTGAAATGCAATAAATAGTTACTTGTGTAATGTCCGTGCTAACTATATTTTCATAGAATTTCAGTTGAGTGTAATTTCTATAATCTCAGCATCTATAATAGCAATAAGATATAGAAAATATAAGATTTACCTATAAATGTAAGTAATTAGGAATGATAGTATTATCATTATCAATAAGTGAAAATTTCAGAAACTTGGACTTGTCCATGCTATAATCTTTTATCCATGTGAAGTATCTTCTTTCAAGGCCAAATGTAATGGTCACCACAGTAATGACCAAAACTGGCAGATAGGGGTTTATAATGAGAACGTTAACGTAAAATAGACCTTAACCGGCTTGTTTTATAGCTCAAATTAATCCATTCATGTATAGCCAGTCAGACAGAACCAGAAATTAAAATCGGTGTAATTGAATTTAGGACCTTAAGTCAAGGTTATTTAGGCCCATTTTAATTTAATGTTACTGTGTGTGTGTGATCTCATTCTATGAAAGTTGGTGAAATGTTAAATCTCCTACTATAATAAGCATACAGGTTGAAAAAGACACCTATTAGCATGATTGTAAATAGATCTCATTCATTATTTCTCGTTGTTGACAAAACAATAAAAGTACATTATAATATTGTTTTTTTTTTTTTATCAGTGACTGTTTACTAACTAATGATAGTAACTTGGCAACAGTGTGCATTAAAATCCATACTTTACTAATATTATAAATGCGAAAGTGTGTCTGTCTGCTACGTTTTCACGGCCCAACCACTGAACCGATTTTAATGAAATTTGGTACAGACTTGGGACACATCCCGGAGAAGGACATAGGCTACTTTTTATCCCGGAAAAATGAAGAGTTCCTACAGGATTCAAAAAAACCGAAATCAACGCAGGCGAAGCCGCAGGGATCCTCTAGTAGTATATAAAACAATATTTAACTTGTACAAATATTTTTATAGATACGCAATGTTATATATTACAATAAAGTAACCCAGCGAAGTCGAATGTAATCGATTCTGATGATACCTACAGATTAATTTTTTTAAATAAATTTTTAATTATTTCATAATAAATATTTTTTATCACTATAACTTTGAATTTTAAACTTATACATAACTTGACTTTTTACTCCATCGTAAACACTGAAGTGGGGTGACGTAATGATTAAATGCAGGAGCGATGTGAAAATAATAATCTACACTGTGGCGATGCGCAACCGGTTCAGGGGCGTCTAAGAGAGATGCCGATACAATGTGTATCGCCATCTCTAGATTTGAAATTATACCTGGAATATACCGTCCCCTTAACCCGCTGCGGGTGAGCGTGAGTGACGTGCGGGGGTTCCCCCGCCTCATGCCCCGATTGACATCTCCACATGTCGCGTACAAAAAGTTGCTTCGTAAAAGTTTAACGTGTGTTAGATTTTAAATTTGTTTCTTGTGCGTGTTTAGGATCCACGATACTGGTGGTGCTTAAACCAGGCGTTGAACTTTTATTTTCATACTTACTCTTAGTGAAAAATATAAAAGCTTTTTATATCTTTCACCGCCATTTCGATCGTAGTTTTTTTTTTTGCTAGTGCTTGTATTTCATAGCAGTCATTATACCTACCTTCATAATAGATAATTATTATAATACTACAGAATCGCATTTTCAGGCAGTCTTGGAGGTCTCGGAGTCTCTCAACAACCTGGTTCTGATGGGGGATGCTCGCGGGCGCCCCCCCAGCCTACTCAGTAAAGTTAACTTCAACATGTAAATAGTAATCTGTAGAGTACAGCTAGATTTACTTTTAAATATTTATATAATAAAACTATACCTACTTTGAAATCGTCATTTAATTATCGAGGTTATAATAAGTGTATTTAATGAAGAGCCAAGTATAAATTGATAGAAGTTAAAGTCAATGGTTTTATTAGTAAACTAGCTGATGCCCGCAGCTTCGCCCGCGTGGATTGGTCAGATCCCCTGCAGCATCAGGATTGAGGAGTTGGACTCCAAATTTTTTATGAAACAATGTCGCAAAGTTCCTCTATCGATTAAAAAAGAAATGACGCAAATCGGTTCAGAAATCTCGGAGATTTCGGTGTACATAGGTAGAAAAACACAACTCCCTTTTTGAAAGTCGGTTTAAAAAGTAGCCTATGTTACTCCCTGGTCAATTCTCTACTTGTCTGTGAAAATCCCGTCAAAATCAGTTCAGCCGTTCCGAAGATTACCCTTTTCAAACAGACAGACAGACAAAAATTTTAAAAACGTGTGATTCGGTGTTGGTATCGTTCAAATAACCATATGAGCTTAATATGAGGTAGTTATTTCGAAATTACAGACAGACACTCCAATTTTATTTATTAGTATAGATTTAAAACATAGAAACCGCCAAGTAAGGCATTGTACCTAGTGCCTAGTATAGCATTGCCCTTACGGATGCCCAACCCAATTCGTTGTGAAAGTGCAAGGTAGCTGCGCCTCTTGGGTTCCCAGTAGACTCTATAACCTTTCTTGAAAAGAGTTCAAGAGTTGAAGTCAACTAAACATTCGTTTAACTTAAGATTAATAAAATGTTATTTAAAAACAGTTTTGAACAAAAATGATTAGGTAGGTACCTAGGTTTTTAAATTTTTTCCAACTCTGATTATAGTGTATCTTCAACTGTTATTTTATTAGAATCAATAAAAAAGACACGTTTCTAAACTTACCCATGCGCAACCACTACATAGGCATTAAAAACCGGAGCGTGTGCAACGATCATTACTAGTGAAAATCTATGGTTCTTATATTTTTAGCCTGTAATTTTTGACATGGAAAAAATAAAATGGCGAATTGTCTCTGTTCTGTCAAAACGGGCTGTTTTTCTGAACTTTTTCTGCGATTTCACGATTGCGTGTTTTGTTTCTTTTTCATTTAAATAATCTAAAATAATTCAATTTCTTGCCAAAAAGCTAGATTTCATTTATCGCTATTATGATTAACGCGAGTACTTATATTTATAGATAAATGTTAGCAATAGAGTGAGTACAATAATTCGTAAGCATTACCGTCCACGCGGATTTTTATAATGGAAAACCTTGATCAAAGTAACAATAAGAATGTGTCGCTGAGTTTAATAGCCGAATATGGCTCGGAATCAGATTCTGAAGACACCAGGTCTAATGATAATACGGGAAATGACTCTGACGCTGTCGAGCATAGTGAGATGGTTTTAAAGAATAATATAATCAACGCTTGTGCCCATGGTCCACTGTCGGAGGGTGGTGATAGTGATGTGGTTACCACCAGGCACATGATTATCGATAGCGCGGAGAGCGGTGTAGTGGAATATGATGTAACAGAGTACCGAGATCTCGACAGTGACTCGTCAAGTTCGGATAATTCGAGTGATAGTGAAGTAGATTCTGTGAAAGATATCGAGGAGCTCTCTAGTGGGTAAGAACATTTTTTACTTGTTAACAACGTAAAATAGCATCTCAAATGATGTTAACTAGCTAACTAAGAAGACCTTGAAGTTCGAACCTTGACAGATTTTTTCTAGGTCACATAACAAACCATAGTCAAAGGGAAAAGTAAAATTGCTGTGCTTTTAAATTGCCTTGTATTAAGCTTCACTAGTAAAACCTCTTGACTTAATTGAGGAATTTTAGATAATATGAACACACAAATTAAATTTTATATCCAATAATAGCTAATGGCTAGCACGCATTGCAGTGTAAATTAGTTTCTACTTATTGTATAATGTATATTGATAGTACTATATCAAAAATCTTCTTGCAAACGTCAACAACAACTTCACCACTAACAACTAGCATAATATGCAAATGCATATAATCACCACCATCATTATCAACCCATAAATGTCCACTGTTGAACATAGGTCTCTTGTAGGGACTTCCACATGCCGCTGTCTTGCGCAGCATGAATTCAGCGGCTCCCTGTGATTTGTTTGATATTGTCTGTCCACCTAGTGGGGGGTTTCCCAACTATGTGCTTCCTGGTGCGAGGTCAACATTCTAGCATCACGGGACCCCAATGTCTATTAGGTTTTCGAACTATTTGCCCTGCCTATTGCCACTTCAGCTTCAAAACATGTTGAGCTATATAGGTTCTCGAATCAAATTATTTTTTATTTAATTATATAGAGAAACTCTTACACACACACACACACACGCACGCACGCACGCACGCACGCACGCACGCACGCACGCACGCACGCACGCACGCACGCACGCACGCACGCACGCACGCACGCACGCACGCACGCACGCACGCACGCACACACACACACACACACACACACACACACACACACATCTCTTTATAGCCTGCTGAGTGACTGTGAGCTTTTTATGAGGCCCATAGTTAGCGATCATCAGCTTTTGGATCCCATATGTCATCACTGGATATAATATAAATACATAAATATTAAATTTTATATTAATGTATAATATAATTGTTTATTAATAGAGATGAATTGGAAGTAAACAACAAACCAGAAAAGCTGGAGCCTCCGAAGGTGCATGGCGAACTAGGTTTGGATGACTTGCCTCCCATAGAGGACCTCGCAATCAGTCTTCCAGCTCAGGAGACTGTCAAGATAGGCACCGTCGCCAGTATAGTTGATAGATTAGGTAAGTATTTTGTATACTATTAGAAATACAAGTTCTATTTGTTTATTAGGGTAACAGAGATCCAGAGATTAAAAAGGAACACTTTGTGATCTTTCTGTCAAGGCCTATAAGGGTGCCATTGACATCACACTTAACACTATCACACTATAATATTATAAAGGCGTACGTTTGTATGTGTGTGTGTGTGTGTGTGTGTGTGTGTGTGTGTGTGTGTGTGTGTGTGTGTGTGTGTGTGTATGTTTGTTACTCCTTCACGCAAAAACTACTGGACGGATTTGGCTGAAATTTGGAATGGAGATAGATAATATCCTGGATTAGCACATAGGCTACTTTTTATCCCGGAAAATCAAAGAGTTCCCACGGGATTTCGAAAAACCTAAATCCGCGCCGGCCAAGTCGCGGGCGTCGGCTAGTAGAATCATAAAATTTGGCAGGCAGCTATGTTATAGCATAAATAAAGGAAATAATCCAGAAACCGTGAATTTGTGGTTACATAATAAAGAAGTTAATAAGTGGTATTTCTTGTATGATGGTATGGAACCAGATTCACACTTAACCAGCTTTTTTTTGATAAGTTCACTTGACTGCAATTTGACTTGGAAGGTAATAAAAGATAAGTAGATTAATCTGAAAGGGGTATAGTAGTTTATATTGAAGACTAGCTGATGCCAGCGACTTAGTCCGCGTGGATTTAGGTTTTTCAAAATCCCGTAGGAACTCTTTGATTTTCCGGGATAAAAAGTAGCCTATGTGCTAAGCCAGGATATTATCTATCTTCATTCCGAATTTCAGCAAATCCGTCCAGTAGTTTTTGCGTGAAGGAGTAACAAACATACACACACATACATACAAACTTTCGCCTGTATAATATTAGTGTGATGTGATCTAATTGTTGCTTAAGTTCTTAACGGTTGTGCCATTTAGATGCAGTTTACTAGAGAATCGAGAGACCCATTGTCTTTGCCAATCAGAAACAAATGTTTAAATGAAACTTCAAGTAATAAAAAGTAACAGCACAATATTCATCAAGTAATTAATGATATTCTCTATTATAATACAGGTATTAAAATATTCTTAAAAAAATTGTTTCAGTTATAGTTCGTGCATTTCCAGAAACTCCAGCCGTGGATCTGGACAGTGTGCTTTTTCTAGAAAATGGTGCAAAAACACTGGGAAAAGTGTTTGATGTTTTTGGGCCGGTAAGTATACTAATGTTTATAACAATAACATTTATATATAAATCACTAGATGATGCCCGCGACTTCGTCCGCGTGGATTTAGGTTTTCGAAATCCCGTGGGAACTCTTTGATTTTAGAGGATAAAAAGTAGCCTATGTGCTCCAGGATATTATCTATCTCCATTCCAAATTTCAGCCAAATCTGTCCAGAAGTTTTTGCGTGAAAGAGTAACAAACATACACACACACAAACTTTCGCCTTTATAATATTAGTGTGATCTTGATGAGGTAGCATTACAGATATTTTTCAATTTTTAACACAAAAATAGAGTATTTTCTGAATGAAACAATTTTTTATGTTAAAAAATTGAAAAGTATTTGTCTTTTACGCCTTGTAACGTCATTAGTCGCTCTCCATGCTGTGTGGCGTTAAAAGTATTATGTTAAAAATAAATAAAAATCAGGTTTTTTTTAAATTATTCTCTTTAATAATGAACTCTAGCTCCAGAAACTACCACTATATACAAAACATCACATCATTTTGTTAGTACAGTCCAAGACAGACAGTACAGAATAATAATTGCAGGTAACGGAGCCTCACTACTGCGTACGCTTCAACTCGGTGGAGCACGTGCGCGAGCGCGAGGTGTCGTGCGGCGCGGACGTGTTCATCGCGCCGCGCACCAGCCACACCAACTACGTCTTCCTCTCGCAACTTATGAAGTGAGTATCACTATCACTACGCAGTACGCATATTATATCACTACTAGCTGATGCCCGTGACTTCGTTCGCGTGGATATAAGTTTCATAAAAGTTCTAAAAAGTATCCTTATAAGAGGCTGAGCTTTATAGAGAGAGACAAAGTGTTATAGTCTCCAAAGTGGAGACTGTTTTTTTTTTTTTTTTTGACAAAAAGATGATAAAAAATTAAATTGGGATTTTTTACTTGTTTGTCTTTGGCTATCCAGCAAATATTTACTTGTAATGTTTCAAATGCTTAAACATTAATTAATGTTGTATTTGTATTTTATAGTGTAAAAGGCTCGGATGCATCATGGCTCAATGACATAGAGCCTCCGCCCAGCCACATTGACTTCTCGGACGATGAAGAGGAAAGACGAGCCAACAGAGCCAGGAAGGATCAACAAAAACAGAACAGACAGGAGTCTTCAGAGGACGGGGAAAATTCCAAAAATCCCCCACCTAGAAAAATGTTGGAAGCCAGACGTAACCAACGCCCTTCTGAATCCAGTTCAAGATTTGGGGGTTCCAGCAGAGGGCGCAGTAGCGTGCCGCCCGGGTTCCGAAGAACTCCTAATTTCTCCCGTTCGAGGCCATGGGACGACCAGGAAATGAGAACCCCGCCACCACACCCAAACTTAGACCCCGGAGGTCAACCGTTCCCTTTGTTTGCCCCTCAAATGTTGCCACCGTTCAACCCCACGACGCCACCTCCTTATATGATGAACCGTATACCGTTCAGCAGGAGAATGCCGGTTCTGCCGCCACCCTTTAGGCAAAATGCGCCCATTTTTGGGGCAAACTACTGCAACATGCGCGGCCCGCAGCCGCAGTGGCTCAACCGACACCCCCCTCCCCCCGGAACGTAAAACGCACACGGATAATACATGTTGATTTGATTTAAGTATGTTATTAATCTTAATGCAGTCGATGCTCCTTATTCACGGGGGATACGTTCCCTAACAAGAAGGTTCCTCAGACGAAACTAAACCCCGATCTTAGTTACTTCATGTTTAGGTTCAGAGAGGAAAGATGTCCACTTTGCTTCAATTATTATTTTTATGTTTGTTGATTGATTATAAGAAAATGATTTATAAGAAAATTATTTCCATAGATAGGCTAATGTTTGATAGAACGGCGGAATAACAGAACTGCTTAGCTGTTCATTAAATCTTATTGCATATTTTTGCGATTAAAAATATGAATCCGAGAAAATAAAATAATTGTAATTTTTCCATTTGTGAATAAGGAGAATCAACTGTTCTATTGTTTAGTCAATAGCTAGTGCTGTGTTAACATTACTAGTTTGCTTATCCAAATATCTATATATTTATAATAAATTAAAGTTATGGTACAGTGGTTATTGGTTTTTATTGCCACCCCAACTTGACCAAATTTTAAAGTACTTTTGCATTGAAGCGGAGGCGTGTTCAACAGACCAATCAGATTCCACAGAAATGACGCAAAAAGTTACCACAATAATCTGGTCAGTCTACTGAGCACATCTCCGCTTCAGTGAACAGGCGCCCATAAGAGTGCATTACCACTCAAGTGGAGCGTAGACGTTTTTGACCAATCAGATTCTCTAGTACTTTACAATGTTAGGTTTTGAAAATGCACGTCTCCGCTCCGATTCAGTGGTAATACACTCTGAATTCGGCGACAATAGCGATGAAGACTCAAATCAGTGACTTATTAGGTAAGGGTAAGGCTAACTACACGGGTGTGCCCGCAAAATTCAAATTTAATTTGATTTTTCGCAATTTGTAAACTAATACGACAAAGTAGGCTTATGACATTCTAATTGCGCCAATGACAGTATCATCTCCACAGGTTTATTTGATAATTTTTACTTGAAAGTGTTTAAGAAACTGTGGCACACTAATTGTTCGATGACGTTCGAGGTCTGTTTGTATATGACGTCTGACGTCGCTAATTTGTATGATTATCGATAGCTTAGGTCATAATTGCACTAAGGAGTAGATATTGTGTAAAGGCGTTGCTTTATACTTCTTGTGTAACAAAACGCGCGTTGCGGCAGAGCTGATTTATGGTAAAAAAAGGCGAGGGTTCTTGATTGCCTCCTAAACATATCGTGTGTAGGGTCATTCTAAGTCTGATATCCTAGATCGGCCGCGCACGCACCGAGCGGCTGATCTGTGGGGACCAGCCTAGATTGTTCCAATCTAGCTGCCTCCTAAATCGGACCTGCCGCAGTGTCGTGAATGCTTTACTTGAATCGTCGGGCGAGTTTCCATCCTTATGTCGTCGACATTCCATCTACACGCACGAAACGTTTTGCGTCTTCATTCCTCATACGCATGGCTAAGGTTTGGAATACTCTCCCGCGATCTGTGTTTCCTACCAATTACAATCCGGGTATCTTTAAAACAAGAGTGAATAGGCACCTTCTAGGTAAGCGCGTCCCATCATAGACCACATCATCACTTTCCATCAGGTGTGATTGTGGTCAAGCGCTTGCCTATAGTGAATAAAAAAAAAATCTTCATCACAGGGTCAATTCACATTGGTAGAATCGAAGCAACTGTTTGAAAGGGCCATAACCACAATGAAATTCATTTTTAAGATTGCCGCTTGCACTCTGTATCAGTGTGAATCGACTCATATGGTAAGATCTATAGAGCGTACTTTGGACTTTACTCAGATAATTAATTATGTACATAAATCTGTTCCGTTTTAACTGAGTCATAAGTCTAGTCAAAGTGCACCCTATAGATCTCAGCCTTAGTTTCAGATACATATCTTTTTATTCTTGGTTTGTCGGAAATGGTCAGAAAGGAATTCGGGAACATAAAATCAAAGTCGATTTATTTTGTGATTTCTTTATTAAATATTTTTCATTGTTAGAAATTAACTAACGAACGATCGAGTTTCATAAATGTTATATAATAAAAAAAAAGTTTATAATAATAAAGAACTACAGCTAAAAAATACTGCTCTCGGACTTGGCAGAACTAAACACGAGTCATGTTGTAATTCCTGCTGCCCTCAAATTGACCAAACGTCAACGAAACTGGTAAGGCTGAGGACAGATCTAGCTGAAATTCGGCACGCAGAAATCCGCGACCGAAATTCCGCTTCAACTACCCGAATAAGAGAAATTTCGCCGCGGAATTTTCGAGTAGTACCTATTTCTGAGTAAATTAGGCATCGTAAAGGAGTGCAGTTGCACTTAATAAAAGTTTCGGAATTCCGCATCACGTTGCGGACGGCGTATTGTCTTTTCAGATACGACGCTCTACTAACATTTCAATAGGAAGTTGAGCAGAATTCCGTACGCATTTTTACTCACTGAATTCCTCTAGATATGTCCCCAGCCTTCAAGTAATAAATTTTGCACTTACATGATCACAACGTAAAATGATAGCCATTTCACAATACAAAGAATATAAAAAATATTCTTTCACAATACAAATAAGAGGAAACATACTTATAACATGCCACGCAACAAGTCGCGAGTCGAGTGCAATCTGTTTGTTATAATCAGAAGCACAAGCCGTGTCAGGTCGAGCAGCGTGTTTTGTATGTTTCCACCCAAAATATACCTGATTTTTAACATCTTTTTATTGATTCAAAACGAAATCTTGAGTATAATGGCCCCCACACACCATCAAGCATTTAAATCGTACAATTTGCATTTTCAATGTGCAGGTTGTATAATATATGCTTGTCATATAAACTGCTATGTATCTCTCTACATAATAATTCTTTCAAGCGTCATACAAATTGGACGGTATGCTTGACAGTGTGTAGTCTGCATAAATTATCCGAAACAAAAAAATCTCATCAAAAAGCAATGGAAAATATAACAGTGTTTCTTGTTTCAATATGGCCCTATGTTTCAAGGAATTCATTTTTATAAACATATTAAAACTAACAAAATAAGCTTTTGACGAGTTGACACAATAATGAGATTTTAAATATAAAAATTAATTTGGATTTCATTTTTATAACTCTTAAATGCAGTGGTACAAGTTGAATTTAACAGACTAAACTAAAAAAATATATATGGCAGTGAAAAAAATACCATAAAAGTTTCAATTAGCTCTCATAATTTCACGTCAAAATAAGAATTTCTTCTAAAATAAGAAAAGTTGCAAGGATATTATGGATCACAAGAACTATACAGTAATCTTTTTGGAGATATATTTTATAAATTTTATCAATAAATGCAAGAAAATAACGGCCTTTTTATAAACTTTTAACTCAAAATATAAATGCATAAAAGATTCAAAGAGAAAGAAAACAAACACAAATTCACATTGTACCACTGCTTACATAGCAATAGATCAAAAACGATAGAATAATAAAAATAATTAATTAAATGCAATCAACCGGGCAAACACGCATCTAACATTCCATAAATAAAGGATTATTTTCGTTTATTGCAAAACTAAGACCGGCGCCTCTCTAGTCAACTTTACACAAGAAATACTAACAAAATATAAATTGTAATAATAATAAGGTTGCGTTAGTTAAACGAACTTCTATTAATTAAACTCAAAGGTTCTAACAATGCGACCTGTTGTTGATGAATGATTATTTATTTACTGTTGCATGGTAACAATTTGTAAAAATGGCAACCTTGTTTTTTACATACACTTTTTTTTAACTTTTCTGTTACCTTTGAAAAGATGTTGACTAGTAAAGAAGCGGTCACAGGAAACACACTAAACTTAACGACACAAAGCCAATAGGGCCAATGTATTTTTTTCAACTTAAACACGAAACTTAACCTACTACATGTGGGATATATAGGTTCATTGTAAGGGAGTAACTGATTAGCGCATTAACTTATCTTTAGTTATAAAAATACAGATTCTTTCGTTAAATTAACACTCAGTAATCTTAGCTTGCCGTTTGAGACTCATGAAATAAATGCCTCTTGGGCTTTACGCGTACATATCGATTAATCGATTCTGTCATAAATAAAACATCGATCAATCATTCCGGTCTTAAATAAGAAGTCGATTAATCGAATCGGTCTTAAATAAAACATCGATCAATCGAATCGGTCTAAAATAAAGTATCGATAAATAGAGAACGGTACAGAGCAGTCTTCCATTAAATACGAAATTAATTAAAAAAAACATCCGTCAACGAAAGCATACCTTCAAGGAGATCGCAAACGACCACAAGAAGCGCATTTTGCAGTACTGAAAATGCGAGTGACTTCAGCAGCAACGGGCGCGTCATAGCAAGGGTTATGTCATCGCCGAATTTTGCTGACGTCATCAATGAGGAAATATCCAGGTCGTTTTACTTAAGTCTCATAGATGGCGCTGTACAAGCCCTTCTAAGGAAGTAAGAAAACGGAGCTACTTTTTTACCGTTTCATATGTACGAAATTTTGTCAACAGTGGCGAGTTTACAAAATCGTAGCAATCCTAAGTACTTAAATGTTATTCAAAAGTTACGTCAACAGCACCGGACGCACGGAAATTGTAAGAGCTGAAGTAAAGCCAGCGCCAACCTTTTTTGATGTCATCAACATTTCTTCTAATTTAATTACGACAGTTACATATTTCCGACCATGATTTATGGTGATTACTCAGACGTCCGATCAGCGTCATGTCCAAAGAGCGACTGACTGAATCGCATGTTTCGCTTATAACTAAACTACCGTCATTGTCAAAAAATATAAAGGTTATTAAGTATATGGGATTGACGTCATCAGCATTTCATCGATATGTCCGATGCGGCGGCCTCTTGCTGCTGGCGTCACACGTATTTCTAATATTGGAAAATGCGTCGCGTGCGCCTCAGCATACGATCACCCACTCACTACATCACTAGTAGTGAACTACGATTCACGAATAATTAATTTGATCTCGAAACTAATATTAAACTTAACGCTAAACGAAATTAATAATTAAATTGTAATCATCTACGATTAGTCCAAGGGTTATAATAATTTTGTATCGATTACACGTTAGGAACTATACTACTGTACAGATATTTTGATCAAAATAATTTCTTAAAAAATATTCATAGTAGCGAGTTAATACTTTGAAGACGTCCACAGTCGCGGCGCTCGGGTCTTGAGGCCTTGGCGAACATTGTTTTACGTTAAAATTAAAGGAACTTAGCATAAACTTTCGAACAGAAAATCCCAATCATGGCTGTTTGACAGCCGCACACCGATTGGTTAAAGGTATGTGATTCCCCGGGGCGTATACACGCAACATACGCAACGTACAAACGCAAAAGTTGAATGCTATTGCAATATAGTGCCAGGTTGTTTTGTAGGTCATACGAATGCGTTGCGTTCATACGCCCCAAAGAACCTCTACCATAAGAGCTGTCTTACGCGTGGGGTTTATCATTATTAAACTCTAGTTTCCTAGAAAAGCTGTGCAATCATATAGCGGCTGCTGTACTATACGGTCAGTCCGAAAAGGGGATCATTTTAATAATCGTTTCAAGCTTTACTATGTAACCAACCCTTAAATGAAAAAATCAACTGCCTCATACGTCATTGAAACAGCGATCGAAAAAAGATGGTATTTTGTTCTAAAGTTCTATAGCGGACGTCAAATGACTTCACCACTTTTCCAAGAAACCACGAGCTTTACATACAGTAGAACCTAATTTAATAACACCGGTTCACATGTTCATGATATTTCCGACCATCATGTATCCGCGTCATGTCCAAATAGCGACTGACTGAAGCGCGCTTCGCTTGCAACTGAACTACCGTCATCGGCGAAAAATATGAAGGTAGTTCAACTTTCGTTATTAAATTAGACCGATTGTACCATTAAGTCTACGATTACACATTACAGGCAAAAACGATTAAACAAATACAATTAATTGTCATCACAATGCCCCGCTAAAAATATTTAGCGAACATCGTATCACTTGTTCGTGTGGTGTTGCCGAGTTTTAATATTTAGAATATTTTTTTATCTAAGACACTACGCTCTACGATCTAATATTCACAGAGATTGATACATTTAGACATGGAAAGGCGAAACAGCGCGTGCGCTCTACACGATGACTCCAATATTGATGCGTACACGCCGGCCCAATGAGAGCCAACGAAGGGATTCAACGTTGGACGTCTCAACATTCGTTGGGCTTGGGTGTTCGTGTTTGTATACATTGGGTGAACACTAAACGAACCAGCGAGACTAAAAGACCTCCTTAGTTGACTTAAATTAAACCGGCGTGCCTGCACCATTTATCAATGGATTAATTTAATTCTTTAACACATGTTTTTTATTATTAGCAAAATAACTCCAAAATTGGCTCGTCCTTCATCATATCGCAGACGATACGTTATTTATTTAATAATAATTAATCATTAAAAAGAAATACTACGATATGATTAAATACGAGTATTAAAATATTACTTAGTTCGATTACATATATTCATTATGTTATATAGACAGCCAATCAGATGCTACTTATGAATAATTATATTCTAGGCAAAAATATTTTCGATACTAAAATAATTTTTTGTCTGCTGTTTTCGAAAGGAACCGAAAGCAAACATTTCTGTTGAAATAACGCATTTTTTTCTGAATTGTATAAAGGCTGGTGCCCACAAAAGGGTACAATCTTTGAAAATAGAAACTGCTATACTTCTAAGCTTTTCAAAAACGTGTCTTCTCCAGAAGAATATTAATTGTACGCTTGTGTGGAACCAGCTTAAAGTAACAAATTACGCTGAAGGCAACACAGTACAATATATTTTTATATATCTACGTTCCATCATTACAATAATTAGTAAATATGTAATACTCCTCTATGTAGAGTTTCGGAAAATATTATAATCTATACGTGAATATATAATACCCGACATCTCACATGAAAACCTTTGTGGAACTGTTTAATTTGCTTACTGGAAACTTTCTTCTGTGAATGCTAAATTATTGTGGTTATACAAGTCCTAAATTTTTTTTTCTATGTAATAAAAATATAAAAAACTCAAATAATTTTTTGAATGCTTATACAAAAAAAAATATGGGATTGCTACTGGAATTGCCTCATTCTGTCCATTTTTCAAATAAGTATTTTTAATTTTACGAACTTAATTTAAAGGTCTTGTTCTAATCTTTAGTACTTGGTGTAAGTATTACTAAAAAGATTTTTTCCTGACATGAATGGCTCCAGTTGAAGTAATTTCTACTTTATTATAGAGCAACTAAGGTCCCTTTTTGTACGCTGTTTTCCATTTTCCAACTATTCCATGGGTAAACTGACAGTCGTTTGAGGTTTTCATGCGGAATGTGCGGCGTTCATGACGATTGTGACTTTGTTCATAATGATTGTGTCTCAATGAGTATCTCTGTTGGGACGCGCGGGGACGCGGCGGCGGCGCGGCGCTAGGAAAATACTCTAGTCTCTACATACATATAAAAGACCCTTACACTATCATTATTATTTAATATGGCTCAGATTATATATATTGAAAACAACGGACAATATTTTCGACTATGTTATCTTATATATCAAAATGAATGTTCGGCTATTCGTTATGTACTCTTCTTTCCCCTTGTAATATTTCTGATTACCTATGTACTTCCATCAATGTTCAATAGGCGCATGGCCGGATATTTTAATCAATTAAAATTTAAATGTTTATATATGTTCATGATTGATCGATAACAATGATCTGCAACGAAATCTTCCTTCAAAAAAAGTATGGGTATGAAGTTTAGAACGTTCTGAATCCATATCTGTTTTCTGTTTTTTTTGCTGTCACGATATTTATTATTACTACCTTCTTAGGGTTCCGTACCCAAAGGGTGACAACGGAACCCGATTACTAATAAACCTCCACTCTTCGTCCGTCCGTCCGTCTATCTGTGAGCACGCTGTATCTTGTGAACGGTAGAGATGTGAAATTTCCACGCCTAAGGTGTATTTTTTGCCGCACAAACAACAACAAATAATAAAATTTTCAAAATGGCCGCCGTGAATTTCAAAATGGCCGCCATGAAAATTAAAAAAAATTAGTGTTATTACTTATAAAATGATACGGAACCCTACGAGTGCGAGTCCTACTCGCACTTGACCGAATCTTGTAATTTTTTGAGAGGAAACCCGTTCTCAGTAATGAGCCCGCCGATGGGTTGATCGTGATGATGATATAAGTATAACACAGTCAAAATAGCAGTCCAGATTGTTCCATCTACCTGTGAAAAAACCGCACAGCCGCCAGATCCCCGTTCGTCGCTTGTAAAGCTTTAGCGGTTACAATTAAATCTCCCGTGTCCAATAAATTACATCACCAATTTAAATGCATTTTCGACAGTCATCTTGTTTTGTTTCTTATGTTTATTTCAAAATGTTTCTTTTATTCATCGATCATTGTAGTAGCATTTCAAGTCCATAATTAGGCCGCAGGAAAGCTTTCATAACATCAAACTATCGCACTGTTCACTTTGTGCTTCGGTCAAACCGAAGCGAACCCCTCGCAAGGTACGAGTGGCGCGAATTATCACCCTATTAAAAAGCTAATAGCCACAGGTTGGAAGCTGTCTTCAATATACTATATCCACGGAGAGAAGTTAGTAAAGGGGTCTTTCTGTTACGTAATTTCAGACAAATGACAAAGACGAAAAACTTAATAGTCGTTAACCATTTTGAGTCACCAACCAATCACAAACGAAACTATGTTTTCGGATTGATTGAGAGAGCCCTCTCAAATATATACTACTACTCTCTTCTCTCTACTTCTTATATTATGTATTTTAGAAATATGTCAAACTGCTTATTAGCATTTAATTGGGGCAAAATTCGGACATTTTCATAGTTAGGTTCGTTGTGTAGAGTGTAAGTATATAAGGCGTGTAATCATTAGAATAAAGACAGTATTTTATCGAACGTCCCGTGTTTCATTTAGATCCCGCCTTACATGGCGACCCTGCCAGGATGCGTTATCCGTTGCTGCATATTATTAATCGCTTCCTGCAAGGGATTTATTCGCCTCAGTCTGACCGAAGCTTTACACATACGTCGTGGGTAGTTCGAAAATGATGATTTTTTGCAATAATATCTACGTATCGGGTTTGAAATGCGAGTACTTATAACGAACATTACCGTCGAATAATGATAAACGATGATTAATAACAATGATCATTTAATTGCACTCTTCGATATTTATATTTCGCAGAAAACTATGATTCTCTTTTTAACCCACGACGTGTGTTCATTTTTTTCAGATAAGGCGCCACATTTATTACGCTAAAACAGTTAGGAAGACATCAAATTCTAACGCTCACAATTCATTTTCATAGCAATCAAAAAATTTCTCGAAAGGCACTAGATGCCTTAAGACGATGGCACAAGCAGTTTATTTTACAGTCAAAAGTATAGGTACATACTTGCCGCTACAGAATGGTATAAATTAAGCAAACAAAATATTATAATCCAGCCTTTTGAACAACTTTTAAATTCGGCCAGGCTATACGAATACTTTAATAGGGGTTTACAGTTTACATAAGCGGAATAAATCAAAATGTAACTGAAAAAAAAAATGGTGTGTACAAAAAGTACGAATCCCTAGTTCGCGTCATTTGGCCCATCAAAAAATTAAATAAACTGGACACTAATTCTCACGCTGCCGTATTTTTACGTTCACCTTGTAGTAAATTTTCAACTCACGCTGTTAGCCCCATTTATCATAGCTTTAGGGTACGTTTTGTAAATTATACACTCACGCTGGAGCTTAACAGGGCTCTCTCCGTCACTCGTTTCCACTCGTTTCATACAATCGTAGTTCCAATTTCATTTGAATGTTAAGCAACCAAAGTCCATGAAATTTTGCAGACATATTCTAGAAACTAATATCTGTGTCTGTGGTGTTTTAGATTTTTCTAAAAATATGTAGTTTTAAAATTACAGGGGCTCAAAGATTTGTATGAAAATTTTAAGACCGCGTAACTTTAAAACCGAATATTTTAACAGAAATCTGGAAAACCACAGACATAGATATTAGTTTCTAGAATATATGTGCAAAATTTCATGGACTTTGGTTGCTTAATATTCAAATGAAATTGGAACTACGATTGTATGAAACGAGTGGAAACGAGTGACGGAGAGAGCCCTCTTAACTTTTCGCACAGGATTATTTTATCTCTGTTTACTTAATTTATATGAAATGACTGCGGCAACTACATTAAAATAGCGTCCACATATAAACTACATCAGTATTTGAAACGACAATGACTGATGCGACCTCGGTTCCAAACGAATGCTACCACAATAATATTAGTCCTTAGCGTCTACCCCTGAAACGAAAGAGTAGATAGGAAAGTCGTTCGTCCATTTCATTAGAGCCGTTTTAGGAAGACGTTCTTTGCCTATAATTATAGGGTTTGCGATCATAAACAAAATGGACGAATAAGGAAACTGGTATAGATTGATTGTCATCGTGTGACATGTAAACTACGTGAGTGAACGAATCTTGTATTTATTTTTGTTTGTATTAAGTTTCAAAATCGGTTTTACTCACTCACGTCGGCTATTATTTCGATATGTATGTACTATGCACAGTTAAACTTTAACTCACGTTTTTGCCCCGTTAGTTAGCAACAAAATGTCTTAACGATTTTCGACGTAAATCTGATTTATTATTTCATATGTACTATATGGATGAAACGTAATTATATTTCACGATAGACTAAGTTTATATTTTAAAATTACATAACACTGGGATTTTGGAAAAAGAAATGAGTACATAATGATTTGTATCAACTTAGCATATCTATTTTGCCAATAGGAAATATGCCGATTATATTATGGTATAAATGCTATTCAATAGTATACTTCATAATAGCCAATTTGTAGCATTATTTTGGTTCACGATTACAAATCTTTAAAAATGTAGAGTGCTTCAATCTGGAATGTCTAGTGACGTGCTAGTGACTCAACCGATGATTAAAATATAAAAATCCGTTCACTCACCGCAATCCATCAATCTATTTCCACTTGAAGGGTATCAAGATTACGGGGTAGACCCTAAGATCTTCACATTATGTGTTATCGACGGGCCTGATCGTGCAGTCACCCACGGTAGTTATAGGGGTAATTGTGACCGAGCTTGGGGTTGAAGCGGGGACTATGATCGTTTCTGGTGGGGACTGGTCCATTTTGTCGTCCTTTTCCTCGTTATTGGGGGGTAGTTTGACAATCTGACAGTCGCCCACTGTCATGATCTGAGTTTCGATTCCTACGGGCGGAACGTTTTCCTCCGGCTCTACCCGTGAACTGTCTTCATCGTCCGAGGATGAATCCGATACATCGATGGTCCTATCGTGGGAGGTCTCTGTAGTCATGCTTTGGTCCGCGTCTATGTTCCGGTCCGGATCGACACTGGTGACGCCGTAGGAGTAAGCGAGAGGGTTATACATCATCTCGGTAAGGTAGGAGAAATCACCGAAAGGTAGATTCGTCGCGTTGTAGTTCTCGTTCGGTCGGCCGTCTGGAAATTACGAAAGAAATTGGATTTTTTTGTTATTAAAATTACATCCTATCCCTTAAACCCTTACGTCATGCTTTAATGGTACTCATAAATAGTTGTACACAAAACGCTTAACTAAATGAAATTGATATAGCTAAGTATACCAATTCGCATACTAGAAGATCGAAAAATCATACTAGAACATTTAAAAGGTCTTCGCGCTGACACCTAGTCACAAAATCAGTTTTTAACGGCAATGCAACCAGAATTTTATTGGCAACGCAACTGGTTGCCTGAATTTGATAGCAGATTTTTCCATGTGAGAAGGGCATTAAGGCTTTA
Source organism: Maniola jurtina (assembly GCF_905333055.1). Lineage (NCBI taxonomy): Eukaryota > Metazoa > Arthropoda > Insecta > Lepidoptera > Nymphalidae > Maniola > Maniola jurtina. The sequence continues at coordinate 11,237,172 of NC_060045.1, forward strand.
AAGTAGACGAATTCTTATCACAGAGTAACTTACGAAAATAAAATGCTTCATTTTCGGGTATGTTTATTTATTTTAGTTTCAGTTTTGTGTACAACCGAATAAGACACCAATTTCTTAGATATTTCAATATTTTCGAACGTCCTCGACTTTCCTACCGATACTTTTTCTTAAAATACTCATGCACGGTTATATGCAAATTGTTTACGTGTTTTTAGACATGCTAGAATACTTTTTACAATTTTTGTTTGTTAGATATTATGTGCAAAGCAGGCAAGTTAGTATATTTTACATAATATTAAAATATTTTTTGAAAATGTATTAGGTAAATAATTTTATTTGAAATGAAAATGTTAGTCTTGAAGATCCTACCTTGCAGTTATTATTTTTTAGTGATTTTTAACGATTTTAAAAATAAATGCGATACGGTTAAAATTAACTAAACAATTTTTTCCGCCACCATTAAAATGTGAATAAGAAAAGAAAAAAGACGGGTTTTTTAAGGGATTAATGAATAGATGATACTCAACAGTTTCAGAATTATTTATGTCAGGTTTTACTACATTTCGAACTACTATACAAATACCGATTAGTACCGACATATTTCCCAATACTTTTTTGTAATGTTTTTTCACATTTACAGACAATGCAGTGGTTGATTTGCAAACATACTTTAATTATAAATAAAATAAATTACTTGATTAGTGGCAATTCGAGTTTAAAATAGCTGAGACCAAACTCAATTGGTTAACCCCAATTTAAGATTTGTATCAATTCATCGAAGTCACAAAAATAATTTTGACTTAAAAAAGTTATTTGACACCTTTTTGGTATACAAATATTATCTCTCATAACATATATCATATTGTACAATTATTTATTATTTTACTTGTTATAATAATATACGTAATATACTAATTTTCATGAATGTAGTGTACATTTGTCAAGAAATAATTAGGACAATTTCTGTCCTAAGAAAAAGGAGCAGATTGCATTTAATACATTACATATCCATACTAATATTATTATAAATGCATCTGTCTGTTAACTTTTCACAGCTCATCCATTTAACCGAATTAGACTAAAGGAAAAGATAGCTAGCCTTCCCGGAAACGGACATTCTTGTTATACCTACCGAAAAATCAAAGATTTCCTACATGACTTTTAAAAACTTAAATCCACGCGAAATTGATTTCTAGATGTAAATAGTATTTTATTTTGTCCACCAGAATCGTCACCAACCTAATTACGTAGAACTATATGCAAGAATAAATGAACTGTGTATCACATGTCTGTAAATGGGAATAATCTTTACGAATAATTTAGTTGCCATGCTATTGATAGTGAGGTACTAACAAATCTTGCTCATTTCTGCGGCTAGCCCGTACTGGATCGGTATCGACATTTCCATACCTAAACAAACATCCGATTAGAATGAAGCCCCGTGTTTTGGCGTAGCAAAGCTTAAAACATAATAACCTTTTCTCTTCTAGGTGATTCTATTAAGAGAAGTTTCGAAGCGCTTTCGAACTCTTTCATACAAAAGTAGTTTGGTTCTCATTTGGATATTGACCAATCAAACTCAACGAAAAATTTATTGTAAGTAGTCTCAATTCATTGGAATCTTTTTTTAGAAGATTTGTTCTAAATAAAAATATGTGATTTGCCAGATTTTCATAAAAATGTGTAGTTTCAAAGTTACATTGACTCAAATTTTTTTTAATACACATTTTGCAGAAATCTGGACATCCACAGATATTTGTTTCTAGAACATGTCCACAAAATTTCATGTGTAGTTTTAAAGTTACACTGGCTAGAACTTGTCTACATAACTTAAGTGAGTTTCATTGGTTAGTATTCAAACTGAGACCAAACTACGTTTGTACTGAAAGCGCTGGGAAGCGAGCTAGGGAAACTTCTCTTAAAATAAATATTTTCGATTCCTAGAACATAAAAATTGTTATTGTATATTGCGCATGTTGCACCTAATATTTTGATAAAGTTAAAAGTATTCAATTAAAACTATTAATTTCAATTACTTCTAACGAGTAGATATACTTTTCAATGCCAAAACACATTTCGCTACTAACCCATTCTTTTGTTTTCTTTCTACAAATTGTGCTTCCAAATTTCATTTTTTTATTTTTACTTATATGTAATTGGGTGTTAAAAAACCATAATACTGGAAATACATATAGCCCAAAAATGAAAATTTAAAAAAACCAAATGAATGAATTAAGAGCGACGTTAAAAAGGGAAAAAACATAAAGCAAATGCTATAAAGGCGCATATTTGCACACTCACACGATACAATATACTGTGGTAACAAATAAAAATATGGAAAAAAAACTCGCCAAGCCATTGTCAAACCTTTGCACATGTGTTTAATATTCATAATCGTTTGTCAAATATTGGACAAAATGTTGGGTCATTGTTCAAAAGAAACATTAGGCTATTTACTGACGTGTACAAAAAGTTCTGAGTCATTGCCATCGTTTATCTAACAGCATCAAATTTCACAAGTAGCAAGACGGGATTTTCCTCATTTCTAGATTTGTCATACATAGAGTAACTAGCTTTTTAGGTATCTAGTATATGAACTATTATGGCCTTATTATGTGAATAATAATTGATTAAATTAATGTTTAAATATTTCGTAAATACTTTAAATTGTTATCAATTTTATCACTAATACAACTGTGTGTATCAATCTGAACTCATTTTTAGGGTTCCGTAGAACCTCAACTAGAAAAAGGAACTCCTATAGGGTCACCCCGAAGTCTGTAAGACCTATCAAAGTAATCAAAACCTATAGCGAACTTCTCGTTGGCCAAGAATTTGGCAGATAGCAATGTCTTGTAGCACAATTAAAAACCTAGCCCACAGATTAGATGTATGCGTTGAGCCTAAGTTTGTTATTGTCTTTGATAGTATTATTCTGTGTCATCAATGGTCACTGCTAAAGCGTGAAGTCACTCTATTATTCTTTAACTTAAATAAAATGTAAACAAATAGCATGTAATAAAAATAAGTTGTATGCAACGTTTTAGACTTCTAAAGACTAGTAACGGGTGCCATGTTTTGAAGCTTTGGTGTTGTTTTATCGAAATGTGCGTAAATACCGCGCCAGTATCTAACTAACTACGAGTATCTAACCATCTATTTAGTCTATATGCCGCTACGCGCACGTGTGTCTTACTCTAGTCTTGTCGGAAGTAGAATATATATAGTCTAGTAGAATATATTTTACGGCATTCCGAACCAGTGGTACATTATTTTGACGATTCAAAAGCACTTGTAAGAGTTTACTTGAATAAAACATATTCTATTCTATTCTATGAGCTCTACCAATGTGGAGTTTTTTTATATATTTGCCGCAAACAATAAACAGGTTATAATATGCTAGTTAGCCTAGTGTCTCACCGGGTTGGGAAATGAAGTAATTCTTCGGCGGGCGTCCGCGTTTACGCTTGAGCAGAAGCTGGTGTCCCGCCAACGCTCCGCTCGGCACCGCTCCGCTCGTCAGCACGCAACCTTCCATGTCTGTCGACAAGCATACTTGCTTCATAGTTCATACCAACACTACGCAAGGCTACGATCCTCAAAACTCAACATTTGACTTGCAATAATAAAGCACGTGCGATATTTCTTATTTTACCCCTTATTTTGTCACATCGTTTATGGAAAATACTGACGCGTAAGCATACTTGCTTCATACCAACACTACGCGAAGCTAAGAGGCTGTTTCCTAAAATGAACTCAACTTTGACTTGCAAAAAAAAATACATGCAACATTTTAAAATCCAGGAAGCAGATTATTGCGTTATTTTTCATGAAAACTGCTACTTGAGTACCTTCTATGCCTACCGACTAACATACTTGCTTCATAGTTCATACCAATACTACGCAAATCTATAAAACTCAACATTTGATTTGCAAGCAAAAGCACGTGCGATATTTCTTATTTTTAACCCCCGACCCAAAAAGAGGGGTGTTATAAGTTTGACGTGTGTATCTGTGTATCTGTGTGTCTGTGTATCTGTGTATCTGTGTATCTGTCTGTGGCATCGTAGCGCCTAAACGAATGAACCGATTTTAATTTAGTTTTTTTTGTTTGAAAGGTGGCTTGATCGAGAGTGTTCTTAGTTATAATCCAAAAAAATTGGTTCAGCCGTTTAAGAGTTATCAGCTCTTTTCTAGTTTTCTTGTAGAAAAGAAGGTTAGATAACCGTTAGGTTCATAATATTATGTCAATTGACAATTATGTCAAGCTGTCAAGATGGACGTTGCCTAAATACACAATTATTTATTTGAAAATGATGTTTTGGAAATCTCAGATACTTTAGATAGTAGGCGCGGAATAGTTTACTTGTCGGGGGTGTTATAAATTTTTAATTTACACTTGTACCCTTTATTAGAATGATTTTGTCACCTCGTTTATGGAAAATCCTGATCCGTAAGCATACTTTCTTCACCAACACTACGTAAAACTTAGAGATTATTCCTCAAATGAACTTAATGTTTGCTTGGAATAAAAAGTACGTGCAACATTTCTTATTTTACAAGAATTTTGTCACAAAATGGAAAATCCAAGAAGTTATGAGATTATTGCGTGATTTATCATGACAATTCCTACTTGGAGAGTTTCCATGTCTAGGGGTAAGCATACTTGCTATACAGTTCATACCAACACTACACAAAGCTACGATCCTCAAAAGAAATCAACATTAGACACGCAATAAAAATCACGTCCAATATCTCTTATTACAACAATTTTGACACAAAAATGGAAAATCCAGGAAGTTATCAGATTATTACATAATTTATCGATATCTGGCTTAGTTTTAGATCTAGAACAACTAATAATAACAGAATCATAAGCATAATATGATCGTATGGAGAAGCGCGTAAGAAGAAAGGCAACCTTAACATAATATTTGAAGAATTCATAAAATTATAATTCTCGTCACGAAATTTGAATTGCCTCGTACTTAAATACAATGCCACTATCAAAGCCAGCACGTTTCAACTTTCGTGACGCGTAGATACTGACTGACTGACTGATAAGTACTTAAGATTAGGTAAAATCGAGTTACGTAAGTTATAGGATTCGTTCGGGCGTTCAGAGGTGCTTAACATACAAACTCTCACACTTACAGCAGAAACATACTTGTAACGAGCAACCGACGCGGACGTGTGATAAGTGAAAGCAAATCTAGAACTAGTGATTCGCCCCAAATAAGGATAGAGCGCACTCTGACTTTACTCAACCAAAAGACATTTAAAACGAGACAGATTTATGCCAGCGATATAACACTGTCTCGTTTTAACAGTGCCTTAAGCCTGAGCAAAGTCCTGAGCACTTGACAATCTAAAATTCCGACTTAAGTCTGAGCAAAAAGTCAAAGTGTGCATCTCATCCTAGACCATGCCTTGACCTCGGGTCCTGTGAGTGAATGTGTGCAACAGTCCAACACGGGAATTATAATATGCAAAATTTGCGTAGACACCATGACTCTTCTTGTCTGATTCTATATGACTAATCTATAACCAAGTGTTGACATTTGACAAGCAATCGGCGTGACGCAATGGCGCGACTATAGCAGCATGTAAACGTTGACGCCACCAAAGAAATACTTCATTTCCACACACGGTGAGATCTTGGCGAGATACTTATACTACCTACCTTTTTTATTACGAGATAGGATTGCGCTTGGCAATCATGCTTAAGGTGGATGCAACGGGTCTGCCCGCGAAATTCAAATTTTATTTGGTTTTTCGCAATTTGTAAACTAATACGACAAAGTAGGCTTATGGCACTTTAATTGCGGCAATGGCAGCTTAACATTCTCACAGGTTTATATAAAAATCTTTACTTGAAAGGGTCCAGTTTAAGAAATTAGCTCTAGTATCGACTAATTTGTGAGTTATAGTCGATACGCCTACGTTGTCGTATTAGTTTACAAATTGCGAAAAACCAAGTAAAATTTGAATTTCGCGGGTAGACCCGTGGCTTCCACTTAATGAAAAGCAATGGTGAGGTCTATGTTGGGGCACGCTTGCCTAAATACCTAGTCACTCTTGCCTTGAAGGTACTCCAATAATACGTGGCAGAAAACACGGAAGCCAGAAGGGTGTTCCACACCTTAGCGGTTCGTATCAGAAAAATTTAAAAACTTTGCAGCCTACTTAGTCTATTGTTACTTCACATGATTTCAGTGGTAAAACTTGGAACGATACTATCAAAGACCATAAGCATACTCAGGCAAAGTATTCGGCCGTACAAAAACTTCTAAACTAAACTGACAAGTCTCGAAATAGTGCTGAACTTCTTTGCATGAAAAATACTGAAAGGGATTACTTATATTGGGCCGAGCAATTTAGTTAAAAGATTTCTGTGCAACTGAATAAGTACCATTGTTAAATAAAAAGTAGGTACTTTATCAAGTAATTAAAGTTCGCGAACTAACAAAAAATAAAATTAGTATTTCCGTTTGCCGTGGAGACCCTGGGGCCATGGAGTCTTAGTGCAAAGAAATTTTTACGAGACATTTCACCGCGTTTAATAGCCTCATCGGGTGACAGAAGGGTGTAATTTTTAAAGTAAAACCTTAAAATATACGCGCGCGAGCGGTATTACCGGTTGAAAATGTCAGCAAAAGATTTTTTTATCCTATCTATATGGTACTAATAATTTGGTACTTCACAACACCTTGTTAGGTAGCCTCAAATTAACCGTTTTGATTGGCGGCCATTTTATGAAGTAACGCGAACATTACTTCCATCCGGATGAAAAATCTGAGTTACTCTTAAGTCGCACCTATAGAAGTTTTACTTAAAAAGTCTCCTAGTCATAAGTATGTTTCCGCCTATATAAGGTCGAAAGTAGGATGGAAGAACTCACCTGGGGAATTCTTAGGCGGCCGTCCCCTGGGTTTCTTGATCAAAGGCACTGGGTACTTTCGAGGTCTACCACGGGCTCTTCTGATCGGTTCGGAGCTGGCCTCAGAATTGGTAGGTTCACTAGCCACCAGGCTGGTTTCCAGAGGTAGCAATCTCAGTTTGGGCAAATCGGAAGGTGCCAGAGTCGCATTCAGTATTACTGGTGCTTTGGGCAAGACATTCTCACTAGATCGTCGATCTTCCTGTGGCAGTGCCTCGCTCCCACAAACCGTACCCGGTTCGACCGGCTCTTGCTTCACTATCCCCAGTTTCGGTTCCGTAGATGTATCCAGGGATGTATTCGGCGTATCTGGATTTCCGGTCCGGATTATTTTACATCGCCGAATTAAGTTTTTAGTTAAGTAAAAACTAGCTTTTGGTTAAATGTAGTTTAATTTATCCTAAACTCGCGAGATTTCACCTAAAATCTTATCCAGTGGCTTTCGTTACCTACGTATATATTAATTGCGCCACGAAAGTCTATTTCATAAGACATGATAGAACATGTTTGTCAAACTACCCAGGTTGTTCCGTGAAAACGCGGTTTAAAGATTTTATCAGAGTGAACGAGAATGCAGAAACTCTGGTTTGACCTTGAATTGACATACTAGATAGCACTATGAAAAGTTATAACTGTCATTCATTGTCACATTAGCTTGTAATTCATAGGTATATCACTGAGTAACATGCTTTGCCTGAAATTTCGTGGCAACGACGTAAGAAAATCTAGCAACTTGCTTTTCAGTAACTTACTCACTGTAGTATCAATTTGAAACTTTACGAAATGCAACTCTGATGATAATACAACATGGTAACGTTGACATCCTAATTAGAATGTACACAATCACGGCATAAAATATAGTCGTATTGTCAGAAAGGGAGTGAGAAAGATTGAAATGGCTCATGTCACATAGTCTTATGCTACGTCTGGGGGATCAACCACCAGATCGGAAAGCAAATTCTACTGCGAAGAGTCGGCAAGAATTTTAACAGTTACCTACTGTTTCAATTATAAAAAGTTACAATATCTTGTAGGCAACTGTAAGCTCACCCGGTTGCTTCGACTTATGTGGATTTTACACACATTTTAAATTTGTGTAATGGTGACTCTAAAGTCATCTGTGTACATGCGTTTTCGAACTTTTTGGAGCTTCAATACTCTCATTCACTCTGATATAATCTAAGTTACGTAGCAAACTTTTTCGACTTTCACGGCGCACTGTATTTATATTGATACATTAAACTGTTTGGGCTCTAAGTTAACAGATCAGTCAGTCAGTTAAACTTTTAGTATTAATAAAAATATAGTATTATTTCACTAGCTACGATAGGCTTACCTAAGTCAGCTCCTAAAAAATGCTAAAACTCACCTAACGAAGTCTTAGGCGGTCGTCCTCTCCTTTTCTTGATTTTTGGGGTTAAAGGGAGCGGGGTCTTTCTGGGTCGACCGCGACCCCTGCGCGGGGGGTCAACTAAGTCCCCCGGGTTGAGTTCGTTTCTGACGGGTTCCAGGGACGCATTCAGGACGACGGGATGTCCGGCTCGAGGGGGCAGCATGACGTCACCGCTGGGGGTGAAGACAAGATGGCCGGACTCCCGGTGCGTTGTCCGCACCATGCCGGACATCACTTCAGAGTTGTTTTCGCGTTTGACTACTGCGTCGTTTTGCATGTCCACTGTTGGGTCCTCCTGGAAGTTGGTTTTGTTTAATTTATCGTTAAAATCCTAGTATCATCGGATATGATTTGAGGTGTGTCCTGGAACTCACAACCTTACTGCTTCTCTGTTCTAACACAGAAGAGCGAGAAGTAGAAAAATAATTTTCTATGGAAAAGCAGAATTTCTCCTCAATTCTTTAAACCGTCAAAGAATCTATTTATCAATTCCATATTCATATGTTGTGTTATGTTAAAGGGTCGTCGTGACCGTTATTTACTCCGAGATCAAAGGCGTCTGTCATCCTTTCATACTGTGTCGGTAGTGTCCGCTTACCCTCTCGCAGATCTTGGTGTGCACGCGCAGTTTGTCGGAGCGAGCGAAGGATCGCCCGCAGCCGCCGCATGTAAAGGGCCGCTCGCCAGTATGTGTCAACCGATGCCGCGACAGGTGCGATGAACGGGCAAATCTGCGTACAATAATGCATTTTTAATCGATACTATAAAACTTAATAAAGGACACGTTGCAGTCGTGATGCCTGGCTGCTCGATTGCGGGAAAGCTGCATCAATCATTATTGCAATCGCAATCGTTGTGATTGGCTGAATTTATGGTATACTTGTTACAACAATACATTGTAGCCAATAGTAAGTGTAGTTGTCATTGTACCGCCATCGACCCGCACGAGCTCGATTGCGTTAAATGAACGCTTACAGTGTGACGATCGCAATCACCTCTGATTATTGGCCGGCACTCGCTCATTATTCTATTATAATATCTTCTAAAAATATGATGTTTACTCAGAAAAATACTTTGAAAAATATGAATGAAAATTAAGTGATTTGTGAATCTAACTCGTTCCAACTTCACCAACCTCCTTTGTGTAGTCGACGCGGACCAAATCGCAGGCATAAGCTAGCTAAAAATATAAGTAGTAAGTAGTTACCTGACGTCACAAATGTCGCACACGTGTGGTCGTCCGTCTTGCGACTCGTTGGCCGCCGAGTCGGATATGGAGCCGCTAGAGTCTGTCTCCTCGTCGTCATCCATGGCGTTCTTCCCCTTCTCTGTAATGACAAACATAACCCATTGTTATCCACACACCGTCACACACACCGCGGACACACCATCTTCGCTCAGGTGGGAATTGCGCAAATTCATACTTAGTGAGGGTTATTGAGAGACCTACAAAGCGAAGCTTAAGTGGCAATAGGGACCACATAGTTAGAAAAAAACCTACATACAAAATTTCAGTCCGGCCTGAATAGTACCATGGGCATAAGGAGACAAAGCTATACTCCTCTGTGGGGAGGGAAAGAGACAACTGCAGGCCACCAGCACCTCACAGTCTGAGGATCGTTGTTGGTGGGTTTTTGCAGCACGGCCAGCTGCACCGCTTTGATGCCGCCCGGTTTAGCTGCCTCTCTCACTCCTTGTACCATGCTAACGAGATGAAAAGAGACAACTGCAGGCCACTAGCACCTCACCGTCTGAGTCGTCATGCTCGTTGTTGGTGGGTTTCTGTAGCACGGCCAGCTGCACCACTTTGATGCCGCCCGGCTTCAACTGCCCTTCTGATTCTTTGTGGTCATGTGTGTTGTTTGCGTTGGTGGCACCTGGAACAAACAATTAAAGATAATTTGGATTAATAAGTTCTATTTTGCTGTGACATAAGCCGGCTCACAGCTGAAAATTAGGTGAAAATCAGCGTTCCACATTTGCGTAATCGCGTATATATGGCTTACGGTGAGCTGTCTGGGAGCTATTCTGGGTGATGTCATGGGCAAACATAGTGTTACATCATAAATTATAGGGTATTTTACACCAAGCGAGAAAAAATATAAAAATGTATAAACATGATCTCGAATGTAAAGAATTTCTCAGAACCATATAAACAGCTGGGGCAGACTGTTCTGTGGGATGACCTCCAGCACTATGGAACAACGGCATTACGACGAAGGGGGGAAGGTGCGCTCTGATGTACAGCATTGGACGCATTCTAAGGCCACTTTATGGATTTATTATATTATTGTACTTCTCATAGTAGGAGGAAAATCACATAGAAGAGAATGCTTTCACACGGGGTCTGATATATCTTATTCAAGTAAAACCATACCGCCAAACGATTGTGTTTCGGCCCATTCTTCTAGCTACTTGTAAATCAATATTAATTTAGAAGAGAACATAGTCTCATTTGATCATCATCAATTTACATTAACCTAACCAGCTGGCAATTGTGAGCAATTGTTTTAGAAAGTGGTTATCAAATGAGTCATAGTGGTTACACATCACATCACTATGATGCTGTTCGCACATAAGGGTAACGTTTCTTACTCGCTTATCCATACGTTGATTTTTAGTTTTTACTTTGATTGATACGTTGTTTTTAAGATTGCTTAAAAAACCTAAATTCACGCGGATAAATTAGCTTGACAAGTCATCATACTTCATACTAATATTATAAAGGCGAAAGTTTGTGTGTATGTGTGTGTGTGTACGTTTGTTACTCCTTCACGCAAAAACTACTTGACGGATTTGGCGGGAATTTGGAATGGAGATAGATAATTTCCTGGATTAGCACATAGGCTACTTTTCATCCCGGAAAATCAAAGAGTTCCCACGGGATTTCGAAAAACCTAAATCCACGCGGACGAAGTCGCGGGCATTGGCTAGTTACTTATAATTTAAATGCTAAAATGTGTTTGTTTGTCCGAAAATCGAAGATTTCCCTATGGAATTTTGAAAACCTAAATCCACGCAGACGAAGTCCCGGCAGCAAGTCTATTACTTAATAATTATTGCTATTAATATTAAAATAATTATTTTTATATTTATAGCAATAAAAATTAAAATAATAATTTTAAATAATAACACTACAAAGTAGGTAAATTAAAAATAATATGACGACATCCAGCCATTTATATTGCAAGTATCAACTTACGGGCGGAGACTCGGCTATCAAATTGTGAGCCGTGAAAGGAAATTACACTAAATTATTGTCTTGAGACCGTTCCATTGTTGTGTCGTACTCACTAACTAAACTACATCATCTATAATACCAACGATTGTATTCCCGATTCTTTTATTATTTTTATTCGACTACGGGAATGCAGATTTTTTTTTAAGTTATCTATCTATATGTCACAGCCAAAGTAATAAATCCTGATATTATATATATTATCTAGTCATTATTTATAATGTCTACCCAATTTAGATAAACTGATAATTGACACAGAATTAATCACATTAACTAGCAATTTTATATAATTTCTTCGAAGACTTGGATGATGTAATAAAACAAGTAGGTACTTACAGGTAAATATTATAAAATTATATTTCAATTTGCCTTATGCATACCTAACTATATGTGTAGCAATATTATACTGTTTTGAGACTTATTTCGTGGTTTAATGACATAATTATGTATTATAACGGGTACATAGGTTAGGTTAGGTTAGGTTAGGTTAGGTTAGGTTAGGTTAGGTTAGGTTAGGTTAGGTTAGGTTAGGTTAGGTTAGGTTAGGTTAGGTTAGGTTAGGTTAGGTTAGGTTAGGTTAGGTTAGGTTAGCAGTTATATGTATTGTTAGCTTGATAGCCTATTGAGTAGGACGTCCTCCTAATAGGAGGTCACGGGTTCGATATTCGAACAGAATATTACGATCCGTAGAAATATCCTAGTAAAGCAAAAACCTTTAAAAAAACGTGTTGAAATGGGTAATGACGCTGTTTTATAAATAACTCAATTTAAAAGATTAAAGAACTTAAAATGGCTTCCATAATGACTGAATCCATAAAAGTAATGCTTCCAAATGGCAGGTACATATTTTTATTTCTTAAGAAAAAACCTTTTTATGACTTAAGTTCTTGGTGCCAATAATGTCCTATACTATACAGTATTTTTTATTAGCCTACAGTTGTGAGCCTTTTAAAATCTTAATTCCCTTATTAACTTCAAAATAATGTAATATTCTATGAAACTATGTATTTTCTTGACCATAACTGTATGTAATTAAATTAAAATATTATTATAATGACGTGGTTCCATTGTGTTTAGTTGCTAGCCCCAAATAGGTCACAAGTCACAACTCACAAGTCTTATTAATATTAAGGTTCCAATTTATTATAATATTTAATAAGTAATAATCATATTTCATTTATGAGAAGTTGTTTTGTGTTCATTTGTTAACAATTTCTGTCATTTGTATTATTGAAAAATATTATTATTTTATAGCAATAAGTATACCAGTTTTCGAAACGTTCATACATATTTATGAGCATAAGCCGTTTAAAATTGGCCTTTTAATAAACACTTTACTTTTTGGGATTGGGGGCTATTTTTAATAATTTTCAATATGGTTCCTTAAATTAAAATTTCTTGCCACAGACTAAAGGTAAATTATGGACGGAGCGTTCGACAAATCAGCATGTGTTAAAGCTACCCGTCCGTCCGTTTGTCTGTCAGTGGGCTGTATTTCGTGCACCATAATAGGTAGAGATCTGAAATTTTCACAGAATGTGTATTTCTATTGCCGCTATAACGACAAATATGAAAAATTTCATGATTGCCGAAGTGAAAATTAAAAAATTAAAAAGTGTTATTTCTTGTACGGTGGTACGGAGCCCTTTCTTACGGTCTTTCCCTTCTCCTTTTTGTCAGTTTTATTCTTTAAAACTCTATTATTGTTACAGAAAAAAATTCATTTAAAATATTCTTCATGAATATTTTAAATGAATTTTTTTTTAATAACCCATGCCTAATTCGATGTATTAAAATTCTTAAAGGTATTTAAGTATTGACCTAAAAATGACCCTGTTGCAACTTGGAAGCCGATACCGGCATTTAAACATATTATTTATCGACAACAACGAGACCTTAATAAGAATAATTTATTTTTGTAAAGGTACCTACTTCATAAAGGTGGAGGAATATAAATATGAATTGTATGATAATAAGAAGAATACATAATTTTTTTAATCAAAAACAAGTTTTGTTAATGAATTTCCATATAAATGGGTTAGTACTTTTATTTTATTATTATGTACAAAAATGGAAGACTACCTTATTATAAAAGTGATTATAAGACTATTTTAATAAATGATTTTTAAGTTTTTAAGTCTCATTATTATTAATTTAATAATAATAAATAATTTAACTGCTTAGGCTCTAGTACCATGCCAAAAAACCTTTTTCTTACAATAAAATAATTAATCAATATGATAAATTATTATCTACAAATTATCTTTAATTAAAACCAGTATGTGAAGGTTAAATTTAATTTGTGTGAGAAAAATATATCATAAAAAAATTATTAAAAAATAGCTATTAAATGAAACAAAATGTGTAGGTATATTAATATAAAAAAACTATTTTTGCATGGAAATTTCCGTTGTTGTTGACTTATTGAAAGTAACCCACTTAGGTGAACAAACTTTAATGAATTCTTTTAGCATTTACGTCTAACGACCCGGGTGTCTAACGGAAGTTTAAATAATAAAATATTTAAAATTATTACACTACATTTATGTTCAGGTATTAATAAAAAAATATTTTTATTTAATTATTATTATTTAAAAAAAATTATGTAGCACAGTGGTTTTCAAAGTATTTATCGCCATCCCCTGGAATGACGTAGTTCCAAAGTTAACACGATTTATTCAACGACTAATTACAACTGAAGGAGCTGACGAACAAAACGCGGTAATTGACGAAATTAATTTTTAAAAGAGAAACAAAAAAACTGAAAAATGCTGTTGAAACTTTGCTGTAATTATGGCGTTTTGATCGAAATCACGAACTCTGGAGTGAATTTTAGCACAGTTTTAGGTTGTTTATATTGAAAATGATTTTAGAATTGTATTCAGTGTTCGAGCTCATGAACTTTGAACCCTCATTAACAACAGCTAACAACTGGATAAATAAGAAAAAAAAACTATCACTGACATTTGGTACTTTAAAGGAGCGTTTTTGTTGAAAAATAATATTTAAGAGTAAAAATAATAGTAAACATGTTCTATGGATAAATCAAGAACATCGATACAAGAGTAAGCGAATGTTATGGTTGGTTGGGGCATGATTTTTGGAAATACATACTTTTTAACTCCCCTTGCAAAAAAACATGTGATGTGACTTTGTTGGGGTCGTCCTAAGTCTTCGTTGTCGTCTTGGAAGCGTACGGTACTGGTGTTTTTCTTTTTTTTTTCTTTTCTCGCCGTCCGGTGACATGATGGGAAACGCTTTTTGTCCTATTTATCATCTTCGGCCACTTTCATTATCGCTTAATAAAGTTAAGCGTAAAGCTTGAAGTAGGAACGTTAAAGTTCATGTATGAGAGTCCAGTTTAACCCTGAAAATGTCAACCTAATAAGGCGTATATAAAAAAACCACTTACCCGGTGAAGTGACTTTGTTGGGGCCGTCCTCAGTCTTAGGGTTGTCGTCTTGGAAGCGTACGGTCATGGTCTTCTTCTTTGTGCGCAGTTTCTCGTCGTCCGGTGACATGATGGACACGCGCTTTTTCGGCCTGTCGTCTTCGGCCGGCATGTCGCGCTTCACTGCTGTTGCTACCACTTCTGAGGCAGTAGCGGCCGACGCGGCTACAACGAAATGGCAGACGTTAATTATTATCAGGAATACAGCATTAACACCAGGAACCACTGCAGAAATGGCTAAAACCAGCCGAAAAACCTGCTTCAATCTTTATTACAATCGCAATTGTTGTGATTGTCTAAATATATGGTATGCTTATTGCAACAATGCACTGTAGCCAATAGTAAGCGAGTGTTGGCCTAGTCAAAGGTGATTACGATAGTGACACTGTAGCTGCTGTCATTGTACTATTCGAGTCCCTGGAAGCATTCCGCAGTAGTTTGATAGCTACAGTGTGACGATCGCAATCCCTACTGATTGGCCGACACTCTCTTATTATTGCATTGCAAGAATACCACAAATTCAGCCAATCACAACAATTAGATTGTAGCAATAATTGATGCAGCTTTTCCGCAATTGACCAGCACTAAGGAGTGCAAATATGCCTCTCTT
Source organism: Maniola jurtina (assembly GCF_905333055.1). Taxonomy (NCBI): domain Eukaryota; kingdom Metazoa; phylum Arthropoda; class Insecta; order Lepidoptera; family Nymphalidae; genus Maniola; species Maniola jurtina. Next base: position 11,252,804 of record NC_060045.1, read on the forward strand.
ATCGAGAGTTACATTTTTTCCGTTCGCCATAAAGACCCTGGACCTATGAAGCTTTATAGAAGTATTCACGAGATATTTTACCACGTTTAATTGCCTCTTCTGGTGACAGGACTGACAGATTTTTTGCTTTTAGAATGTTAATGACTTATATTTTTAAGTTAAAGATAAAGTATACGTATGATTTGAATTTATGAATTATTGATAAACCAATAAAAAGTGATTATTTTTGTAGCTTTACAAAATCTAGCAGATTTAGTTTGATTGACATAGCTTAATGCAGTGAAAAGTTTTATTAGTTAACACATTTCTAAAACAGTAAAATTAACGCTGATGCCAAAATTGTCGAGTCAATTTATTTTAATTGTAGAAATACCTATTTGTTATTTATAACCCCCAATTATTCGAATAACTTCTTAATTAGCTGCGACATTGAAAGATAGAAGCCCGCATGTATTACGTCACTGCCATGTATTATTTGCAGGCAAAGAAATACAAACATTATTAAATAAACGAAAAAAAATAAAGATAAATATTGCAAAATAAATATAGAGAATTAATCAACGTTACGATAATTGTAACACAAGGTCGAAACACATTATGTATGTACGTACATATAAATATTATTTGACTGCATAATTACACGTGACCCAGTGATTACAATCGCCAATAAAATATATATTTTTTTAAGTATAATACAGTACTGTTAAACCTTTAGTAGTTTTAGAGAACATCTACATAAACCAAAGCCGAAAATTATCAAGAATAACGAGCGCAGTTTTTTTTTGTAGTTCACAGAATACGAAGATTGACCCTAGAAGCTCATCCTGATTATTTATTATCAAGCTTCACATGATCCCTTGTTGTTACATGTGTTGGCAACTGTAGCACAACAGTCCATATTTCTGTATGCTGGTCCTGGTCACCGATTCTTACTTTACTAGTAGGTATAACTCCCTCCATCTCCATGGCAGCCGTTGCTAATATGTTATTTGGCACAGCCTATCTACTGAGCTTGTTTTCACGATAAACACTTTAGACATTTAAGTAGGTACTTCATATAGGAGTGTTGGCAACTTTACCACAACCAACCTTCGTGCTCGGTCTGTATGCTGGCAACGACGCGGTCTCCGGTCCTTGCAATGTATCTGGCTTCTTCCATCTCCCTGGCAGCCGTTGATAATATGTTATTTGGCACTATCTCTCTATTGAGCTTGCTTTCACGACGAACGCTTTAGACATCTAAGAAGGTACTTCATATAGGAGTGTTGGCAACTTTACCACAACCAACCATCGTGCTCTGTCTGTATGCTGGCAACGACACAGTCTCCGGTCCTTGCAGCGTGTCTGGCTTCTTCCATCTCCCTGGCAGTCATTGCTAATATGTTACTTGGCACAATCTCTCTACTGAGCTAGTTTTACTACGAACACTTTAGACATCTAAGTAGGTACTTAATATAGGAGTGTTGGCAACTTTACCACAACCAACCTTCGTGCTCGGTCTGTATGCTGGCAACGACGCGGTCCCCGGTCCTTGCAGCGTGTCTGGCCTCTTCCATCTCCCTGGCAGCCGCCGCCAGGATGTTGTTCACAGCGGTCTGCGTACCGGGCATGTCTTCGCGACGTCGCCGACGGATCTCTTCGGCTCGCATCATTGACTGTTGGTACATGTGTATCTGGAAAAACGGATAAAATTACTTTCTGTAAGGAATAATATAATGAGGAGTGTTATATACCGAATTTTTGTTATTTAAGTCCCCAAAAATAAAAATTGTTGTTACATATTCTATTGAAATTAAGTCAGTTCCAAAGAACTGTTACGAGGCAATAAATTGCCTCATCTAGTAACAGAAGGTCAGGCTCATTTTTTTGTATAAAGGATCAGCCTGGCTGTTCAGAGCAGAAATGCAGTCCCTTGGCACTTGGCGGCGGGCATGATTTGCACAGTAATTAGATTAAAATGCTAGTAAAAATAAAAACCTAAGATATTGAAGTCGTTAACTTTATTTTTGTCAACTAATTACCAAAAAAAAACCGTTTTTTTTTTTAATGTTATACCTTATAAAAACAATACAGAATATGGTCGTTAGCGAATTAACAAGTTCGTCATACATATTTTTTGTGTAAATTAAGTAGTGTGTGTAAATTATATGTTTTATTATTTCATCATCATCAACAACCGATAGATGTCCACTGTTGGACATAGGTCTCTTGTAGGGACTTCCACACGCCACGAAAATATCGATTACATTTGTAAAATTATTATTTCAACCTTCATATTAGATTGGATTAGGTTAGGTTTTTATTACCGTCTTTGAATCACATATTTATTTAAATTACTACATCGTAGTTACTATTTAGGAATTGTTTCAAACAGATTTCATTTATATTTAATTGACTACAAAAGATTTTTTTACTTTAAAACAATGCGCCTGCAATATTCATTTACACAAATCACAATGCGTTGAAATGCTGTGAGTACAGTAACTGCAAAAAATATACAATTATTATCATTAGAAATTACTTTATTTTTAATTGTGCGTTATTATAGGCTTCATTGTTTCGTACACTGTATTAGCGCTGTTGAAGCGTTACAATAATAACAATGCGAATCGATTATACCTAACTCAGGAAAGCACTTTTTAATTTATGATTCAAATATATTTTTCTATTTACTCCACGGACACGGACTTATTAATTTTTTGTAAAGTAAATAATTATAAAATTTTCTTTACAGCGAGAAGAATGCTATAATTTTATTGTTACCAAGCATATTTACCACCACTTGAAGTAAATTAAAGAATAATCTATTAAAGAAAATATTTCAATACCAATGAGTTTATTATATGTAGTTCTTGAGATATCGCCATAATATAATTTGGCGAATTACGAATTTTTTCGGAAAGTTGACTGCAATGATTTGAATACTTAGTTGGAAATATTCGATGAAGATATTCGTATATAATTTTTTAACTACCTATTTGTATACCTACGGACAAGCTGACAAGGCCCATCTTCCCATTTGTTTCCAATTTTTTATATGAATACTTAATAAAAATATGTAGTCAAATAATAAGCACTAAGACAATTTTATTTTATTGGTAAAAAGAACTTGACTCTTACAAACGCTGACTTGATGACGGAGGAATCTATGTTATGAAACTAAAAATATGTGAATATATGCAATTTGTAAGATATTCATAATATGTTATTAACAAATAAGCGTACATTTAAAATAAATAATATATTTACTGTACTATTAATAGTTATAAAATGAACCGTTGCATTACAAGTATGCGTATCAATTAAAAGCTAAAGAATACAATTTTATACCTTCGCTATCTAATATAAAAAGTAATGTGTGTACATACGATTGTATGATATTATGTATTTAGATTAATTCAGAAAGAAGTGTACTTTTAAAATAAAATATAAACAATGGTACGATGGTTATGAGAATCAAGTTTTTGTATCATTTTGTACACTGTAGCGTTAATTACGAGACTAGTGGTGAGCATTTTTAACTTGTAGGAAACATTAAAATTAATAGGCATTCAATAAGTATTTTCAGATTTTTTTGTAGCCATTATTCTTTTTTTAAATTGTTTTGCAATTACAGGTCGCCCTGAGAACACATATACAAACATGGCATGGTAAATGGTCTCCTACGCGTGCATCTATTCGAAGAATACCTATGTGTCATGCATATTAAATATCTACTAAATAACAACTAAACAGTACGAAATACTTTACTCACTAAACAATACAAAATATTAGAACTGTACGTTTATTTGGAATCTTATAATTTCTAAATTTATGGTCTGGTCTGGTGGGAGGCTTCGGCTGTGGCTAGTTACCACCCTACCAGTAAAGCATTGCCGCCAAGCGATTTAGCGTTTAGTACGATGCCATATAAAAACCAATAGGTTTCATAAAAACTCACACTTCCGGGTTAGCCCGCCTTCATCTTAGACTGCATCATCACTTACCACCAGATGAGATTACAGTCAAGGGCTAACTTGTATCAGGATAAGTAAAAAAAAAGTTACTTAATTTCATGAAAAAGCCCATCCCTACTAATTAATAGGGGTGACAGAACAAAAAACATAATGCACATTTTATGTTCCTTGTATATAGAACCGTTACAACTATACGTTATAAAATGTAAAACAATTGTTGAACCGTTACATGACGTCTATTACGAATCAATTAAAAATATAGAAAACGTTTTTTTACTAAACTTTTACTCGTCTATATCTATGTATCATGCAATGAATTGTATATATATTTTGTTCACATAGTACGATGTCGCTTCATTATTATTTAAATGTTCCTACGATCTCACGATATGGGAAAATAATTTTATTATTGTACCTATCTGATAGGTACTTGAAGTCTTGTAAGGCGCAACACACACCTTTGGAGTCGAGTGGACAACTCCAACGAGTTGTTATCAAAAAAGACATTGCCATTTCCCTCAGTTGGTATGTGTTACGCAGAACGTGCTAAACTGCTCCATCTAACGCTCAATTTTCATTTTAATAAACGATGCAATTCAATACGAAAATCACGATCGTTTCGATTGGCTGACATTCGCTCATCGCAAATAATTAATTGATCATAACTTTAGTGCTAGGGGGGATGAAAAAAATACGGCAGTGGTATTAGATTACTAGCGAGCGCTCGCATCTTCGCTCCGCGACAGTACGAGTATACACCCTCTTTGTTCCTTACTCCGCTCCGCTCCGACAGCGCAATGGAGTCTAAGTTTATTCTCTCAGAAAAAATCGACCTTATTCCTTGCATTTCAGCTTTCTAGATCCAAAGGATTGGGGAATCAATTCATACTTAATTGATTCTTCACTACAATTTTTCTATACGAGAAAAGTCGATATTTAAACCTAGGCCGGTTTTGCGATAATTCACATAATATGTACCTACCGCAAAACCGGCCCAGAATACATAAATTTAGAAGTTATTTTATTCATATCCTGTAATAAATAGTTTTCTTTTTATAAAGATATCGCTTACACGTAATTAATTATCACCTTAAATCATATTGTGTGTTCTAGCGATTCAGTTACGGAAGTGAAATCTTTATTTTATAGTAAAATTCCACGCGGAAGTAATTTATGTACTCAACTATAATCATAGCAAATTATTATAATTCTTCAACTTAGAAATATACGTGTAAAAATAATTTGCGTGTGAAATGGATTTGTAATCATCATATTATGCATACCCTGGTACCTACCTATTTGAACTCTTACTTATACTAAGAAAATATAATCGAATATTATTATTCTGATAAAACACTAACAAAATAGTACGAGGATGAAGTAGTTATATTATATACGTAAATAATATTGCTTTAACGCAGGTATTTGGAAGTAAGTAGTGTAATTTCCATTTATTTATGTTAATTATATTTTCAATTACAACTGACTTTAGTCCGACTCAAACTAACTGTTTGGACTATTAGACATAAGAAAAAAGAAAAAAATTGTTATTTGAAGACCACTAAAAAAATTAAAACAACAAATAAATACGTGTGTGGTCTCAAATTGGCCTCGTCTCTACTTGGCCTTTATTTGCTTTGTAGACTCTAATGTTTGTTTTTTATGGTTCCGTATCTGTAGAGAAGAAAAAGGAAACCTTATAAGATCACTTTTTTGTCTGAATCATTACCTAATAGGGTACCTATTTTCCGTTAACCTAGAATCATGACATTTGGTAGGTAGCGTCTTATAGCACAAGTAAATCGAAAAATCCGAAAACGGTGAATTTGAGGTTACATGACAAAAAACCGACCAAGTGCAAGTCAGGCTTGCGCACCGAGGGTCCCGTACTTGGGTATTTTTTCCGAAATTTAGTACGTTAAATTAAAAACTATTTTGCATAAAAATAAATAAAAATCTGTCTTAGAATGCACAGGTAGGTACAGCCCTTTCATATGATAGCCTACTTGGCCAAGTTATCTTACTTTGAAAATTGAACATACGAGTACTAATTATTTGTTCATGATCACATTTTTTAGAGGTAGGTACGGGAACCCTAAAAATTAAGTGTTATTTCTTGTAAAATGGTAAGGAACCCTTCGTGTTTGAGTCCGACTCGCTCTTGACCAGTTTTTTGTTATGGTAGGATGACAGTTGACGTAAAAATCAAGGAATTCAACGCCTCAGTCTCTTTCCCGGAACCAGAACCCCACCCCACGAGCCGTCTCAGTCAGGGGATAGACCTAGATACGTAATTTTTCTTTTTCATAATTACCATAAATGATACATTAGATCTATTTTTGATACGGGGCAGACGGCAGAAAATCACGAAATCTTTGTTATGCATGACGTAACTTCCGTTAACGGTATTTTACTGGCCATTGTATACGTGTATAACAACTTATACACCGTAGGAATATTACTATTACACAATGGTACAGAAATCTTTTTTAAATTACCTACAAGGTACATATTCGTGTAACTCTTGGTAATTTGTACTTCAAATAATTATCTTGATTGCACCTACTCTACTTTTAACAAAGCGATTTTCGTTTAATCTATAATGTGCTTACATACAATTTCTGACAGGCTAGGCAGGCCATCATACATGAATATAAGCTGTCCAAGTCTTAACAAACCCAGAGAGCAGGTGCCGTTAAAGGGGCAGACTGAAACTCATTCTCAGATCTACAGAACGCATCTTGCTTTAAATTTGCTCACACATAAGACACTGTTAAATCGAGACAGCGTTATATCGCTGAAAAATCTGTACCTATCGTTTTAATTTGAGCTTTTCTATTCTTCATAGATCTCACAGTCTGAGACAATTGGATGATATCAAACAACAATTAAAACCGGAAGGAACCATTTGAGGATGAAATACTCAAAACAGGTCTGGCTATGATACATCATTCACACAGAAAAACTCTATATTAGGTTGTAGAAACGTGCCTGGGCCCTACAAGATACTTTGAGAATAAAACTCCTGAAACGGGTTTGGGTCAGAACCTAAACCGCTCGTCAAGTCAAGCAATGTCCAGATTTTGTTTACAGCCTGCGACCCAACGGGATCATTTAGCCATTTAACCAAAATGCCCAAAACTGGTCTGACACAAAATTCAGACATAACGACCAAGTCAACCGCAAAACCCATGCTTTGGTGTAGAGCCCGCGGCTCAACAACATGATTTGGAGGCAATTGCCCAAAATAGGTTTGCTCAGAGTACAGACCACTCGATCAAGTCAAGGAAAATCCATATTAATTAGATATAGAACCCTCGATTCAAGGGAACCATTTGTGGGCAACATGCCCAAAACTGGTCTGGATCAAAGCCCAGCTAATGAGTCCAAAAGTCCAAATCAAAGCAAAAGGTTGTAGAACCCTTGATCCAAACCCTGATTTCATAGTTATACCCATAAGAATGCTTTACGAAAGTCAGTTGAAGGTTACGTTGTACTAACAAGTAATCAATCTGAAAAAGATCGGTAGTTATGGCCATGTAGATTGTAGATAGATACCTTCATATTTAGTGCTTTAGGTAGTAAAAGAACATTGTTTTGTTGTCGGAACTTCTAAGTGCTTTGGGACATTTTACGACGGTCGGCGCAGAAAAGCATTACAATAAAATTTTAGGAACGAACCATTTTATACCACTTTTAACGATTATCATCAGATGTTAGTTATAATTACCGGAACCGACTACAAAGATAACGATCTTTTTACAAGATCGTGTTTCTTCAAATTTTTGCGTCTTGACACACATACTCTCAGAATTCTCAGATGTCAGATATACACGTATTTTTCTGTCATCAGTAATTTCACATTCAAAAGAAGAAGACAAAACATTGTGTAATGCTGCGTACAGACCGGCCAAACGAACGCCAACGAACAGGTTTCGTTGACCTTCGTTGCTGCAATCTGGACGGCTTAGCGAATGCCAACGATCGCTCGTTGGCGTGTGCCGGCGATCCGAAGCGTGGCGGTAACATCAAAGAAATCGAGCTATTTGATCGAACTCTGTTTGGACGGTCGCCGAAGGCCAACGAACGAACGCTCATTTTACTTCCACTATATACAGTCCTATTCTTAAAATATGTGGTTGTCCACCATCTTCGCTTACGTTTATTTTTTCTTGTTCTTGCTAACTCGTTTTGGTATATAAAACTAGCAATTATAATGATGTCGTCGTCGTCCATGATTAAATTGCGAATGAAAGAGAAAAGAACCGGAATCAAGTGCCAACGAACGTTCGTTCGAGCACTAAATATATAACGGAGGCCGAGGGTGTTATCAGGTTATCGTGGGCATATTTTTCACTTTTTTTATTACTTAGTTGTGGGTAGGCGAACATACAATCGCGAGAAACTGATTACGAGATTTATCGCACACACGAATACACTCTGTAGAGTCACTAACGCACAGTTATTGACACGGTTAACACTTTTGTCCCTTTTCAAACCCATTGTAATAACTAGGCGCACAATGCACACACCACTCTGCGAACTGATGGGTTTGGTGCGACGTGGTGATGATAGTTTACTCACTATGCTCTACGGAGGCTCCATGAGAACTGTCCTGTTGTCCTTAGGACAACACTTAAACGAACCGTCGAATGATAACCTGCCCCCCCGTCGCACCAACCCCACCCAGGTTTACCGACCATTGAACGATCGAATGAACTAAACCTGAGTCCGCAAACAGATGTCGCTCTACAATTCAGTATAGTACAACCATTTCATAACAGATGGTGCTTTAAATAATGGCCACTTTAATGTTAGTCTCCGATACGGCCAGAACTGACATGTCACACGTCCCTGTGTGATGCTCGTGTAAAAGAGAAAACTTGCTATAATCAAAGGCTCGGCTTTTCCTGATTAACTTTTAGTAAAAGAGTTCATTACGTAACAAAGTACAACGCTAGTGCTAAACAACAAGTTCATTGTTGACATCATACTGCTACAGCTACAATACGATTTTTTTTTAATTCTCTACAGCATGGTTGGATAAGAAATCAACTCTATCTCATTAGTGAAGACCATCCCAATAGTGAATAGTATCACGTGTCTTAGTCAGCAAAACTATCACCTAAATCGAGCGCTAGTAATTCATGCCACCTACATCGAGTGACGATAAACTTGTCGTTACTATCACCTAAATCGATTGACGATAAACTAGTCGTTACTATCACCTAAATCGAGCAATAGTAACTCATGCCACCTAAATCGGGTGACGATAAACTTGTCGTTACTATCACCTAAATCGAGCAATAGTAACTCATGCCACCTAAATCGAGTGACGATAAACTTGTCGTTACTATCACCTAAATCGAGCGATAGTAACTCATGCCACCTAAATCGGGTGACGATAAACTTGTCGTTACTATTGCCTAAATCGAGCAATAGTAACTCATGCCACCTAAATCGAGTGACGATAAACTTGTCGTTACTATCACCTAAATCGAGCGATAGTAACTCATGCCACCTCCATCGAGTGACGGTAGTCGTTACTAGAAGTAGTAACTCATGCCACCTCCATCGAGTGACGGTAGTCGTTACTAAAAGTAGTAACTCATGCCACCTCCATCGAGTGACGGTAGTCATTACCAGAAGTAATAACTCTTGCCACCTCCATCGAGTGACGGTAATCATGCCACCTATATCAAGTGACGATAGTCGTTACTAGAAGTAGTAACTCATGCCACCTCCATCGAGTGACGATAAACATGCTACACTACACTGCGCACTGCCACAACGAATCGCTACGCTACGCCACGCATGCACACATGAGATTGCCATATTACACTGCGTTTCGCCATAAGGGATCTCTACACTACGCCACGCGTCCACACAAGAGATCGCCATACTACACTGCGCATCGCCGTAACGGATCTCTACACTACGCCACGCGTCCACAAAAGAGATCGCCATACCACACTGCGCATCTCTACACTACGCCGCGTTTGCAAACAAGAGATCGCCAGACTCTACTAGAATCATCTACCACAGTCATATTCCACTGTCGATCACAACATTTCATTAATTTTCTCACGAACTTAATTGTCGTTCATCAAGTGAAAGGCGACAGAGACCACGTTTTAAACCGTTTTACTAGGATCTACTAAATGAAATTTAAGTTTTCGGTCGTCCTTGAACGCGGTAATCCTCTGACAAAAGCATCTGATATTCATCAAGCAATGGAAATAATCGCGATCTATACTCAGTTATCCGTGTCTCAATTCTTAAAATCAATATTCGAATTAGAAATACTACATTCACCAACAATCTTGAATTTTAAAATAAAAAAGTAGGTACCCGCAGTTATCGTAATTGAAAAACTACGTACGTAAAATATCACGACCTTTCATGATATCAAAATGTCAAAACTAATTGTATCAGACGAGTTCATGAAACCAAATTTCTAAACTAACTCCATCAATCGTAACCTTACTTTAAATTTGCAATTTACTATCATCACTTGAATTTCTAATAACTAACCGGTAATATTGACCACTATTATAACGCCAGGTTTGCGTTATTGTAATCCATTTGCAATCCTTTCTTGATAATAGAACACTTGGTATCAGAATCATAACAAAATGAAAACGACCAACCTGATTCATCGCCTGGTAACCAGGCGAATCTTACGTGCATCCATGCGTCGCCGCTCTGACGCTCCGACACCACTGCCGTAACCCGCAGCATCATAGCGCTGTAGCTATGTGCGCGTTTACCATGCGCGCTGTTGCCATGCGCATTGTTACCATGCGCGCTTTTGCCATACGCGCTGTCGCTACCATTGCCCGCACTACACCGCCAATCGATGACGAACACTGACTCGACATGCGATATTTCGCATTAACACATCACAATCACATCACATCACAAAACAGAGTCACTGATTTACTTGATAGAAAACTCTCGTCTAAATTAGCTCGAAAAACTTTCAACGTTGTAGAATTAAATCGGTTATTCCCACAAAACGACGGTGGTTCTATATTGCTTTGTTTACGTTTCAAAATAGAAAAACACCTTCAATTCCTGTTGCAACATGTTCCGCGAGGTAATATCGGTAGTAAGAGCCAGTTTTTGCAAGCGATAACCAAATCATTTTAAAATAAACAACCACGTAAGACACACCGCTGTCTTCTCATTATTATTTTCAATGCAGAGGGTACTTTTAATTACCTTGATTAAATTCTTTTAGCTTTCTAAGACTAGTGACTCACTAAATTAATCATCAGACTTCTCTGGAGCCCTAGGGCATCCCACTTCTGATAACGGAGGCCGAGGGTGTTATCAGGTTATCGTGGGCATATTTTTCACTTTTTTTATTACTTAGTTGTGGGTAGGCGAACATACAATCGCGAGAAACTGATTACGAGATTTATCGCACACACGAATACACTCTGTAGAGTCACTAACGCACAGTTATTGACACGGTTAACACTTTTGTCCCTTTTCAAACCCATTGTAATAACTAGGCGCACAATGCACTCACCACTCTGCGAACTGATGGGTTTGGTGCGACGTGGTGATGATAGTTTACTCACTATGCTCTACGGAGGCTCCATGAGAACTGTCCTGTTGTCCTTAGGACAACACTTAAACGAACCGTCGAATGATAACCTGCCCCCCCGTCGCACCAACCCCACCCAGGTTTACCGACCATTGAACGATCGAATGAACTAAACCTGAGTCCGCAAACAGATGTCGCTCTACAATTCAGTATAGTACAACCATTTCATAACAGATGGTGCTTTAAATAATGGCCACTTTAATGTTAGTCTCCGATATATATTTGGACGTATTAACGAACTCCAACGAGCGGGCGGAAGCCAACGCTAGCGAACGATAAATATCCATCGTAGGGCGTTCGTTGGGCCGGTCTGTACGCAGCTTAACAATGCAATCCACAGATATGGATTTACATTATGTCGCAATCGCTATATAGTAACATATTTTAATAACAATTAGTAAGGGGGTAGACATTTAAAACATACGAGTATCGAATATAATAAATAATTCAGACTATTGTCATAACTCATAATGTAGTCCATTAGTAGGTAGGTACCTATAGCGAATAGAATTTTGTTAGTTAAATGATCTTTAGCTAGGTCGGTGACCGTTGTGTACAGTGATATAGCATTTTCATCGCCAAGTTCCTGACGTGAGAAGAGAGAGGTCATATATATCTATGTTATAAATGTAATTCCTAACATGCCAGATTACTTGTGACTTTGAAATAAAAATATAATATATTTGTTCGACGCAGCTTCCGCACAAAAATGACCTAATTATTATTAATTACATGGACATTTTTTTTTAATACACAGGAGTGTAAGCCCTCAAATAGATAGGCCACTCAGCTTGTACGGGACTCAGGGCCTCTCAGATACAAAACCGCTAGGTAGTTCATCTAATCAATACTTGCTGGATTTCTACTTTGTAGTTTAAGTACTAACAAATTGATTCTTCCATAGCTTGGTAGTCTCCAAACCACCCCCATCTTCTCTTAGTAAGGAAAATAAGAAAATTGCAATGCCACCCCTCCACACCCCAAAACAAAACGGGCGGAGGATGGAAAATGAATAATAATTTTAAAAAGTTTGCGTTATTTTTTAAACTTGTATCCTACTACGTAAGATTTTTTCTGCCGGTTGCCAGCATGAATAAGGAAAATTCACCTCCGAAAGTGCTTACGTAACGTGTAACGACCCTTTATATACCTACTTACATGTTTTTGATAATCGTTAGCATATTAAACAGGCTTATAATATTAAACAAAGATTTACTTTAATTTTTTTATTAAAAGTATAAAACTATAAACTATTGTTTGTAGGTCTATTTAGTTGGTTACATACAGCTATCTAGGTACGAGTATATATACTATGTCGCAGCGAAATGGCATAAACCGGGAGCCATATCCATCAGAGATATGGCTAACTCCTGGGAAATATTAAAACGACTACTCCATTAGATCATTTCACTAAACAAACCTAGTGAGATCATAGAATACTGAGCATAGTTTATGAAATCTAACGACGACGCGACGGACCGAACAGACCGATTTTCTTCTTCACGAAAATACTCTAGGGGTAGGATAGATAAGACTGCATGGGGTCGGGATGATCAGATTTCGATTCTAGTCTAGTGAAACACTGATCGCGGCCGGACACATAAGTTAATGTTTATGTTCTTATCTAATCTAACTTTAGGCTTTGGTAGTCAGATTTGGTTCTGAACCACATTCGATGTGGTCGCAAAATCCCAGAGGAAGCAGGGCGCCAAAATCTAAAGTTTGGTTAGGTTAGATTAGAACAAAAATACTCATAACCACTTAGGTTCTGTTGGGTAACCTAAATATTATCATTTATCAGGTGTTTCACTAGTGACTAAACTATGATATCAAAATATCTTTCAAATAAAATTACATCTAGATTTGTTTAGTGAAATGGTCTAATTGAGTTGTCGTTTTAACATTTCCTGGGAGTTAACCAATAGCCATATCCCTGAAGGATATGGCCAACTCCCGACTTATACCATTTCGCTGCGACCATCGATGGCTGCGACATATATATACAAAGACAACAAAAGATGCAACTTTAAACACTGTCCTCCTTTATGAAGTCAGTAAATCAAACAAGCGCGTGTTACTTGTATGTTCAACAAATAATTCGTCTTTATTTGATGAAGTAATCAAAAAAATGTAAGTAGGTAGGAACCTAATGAGAATATCAAATTTTTAAAACCAATGAGTAATATCCGCACAAAATTTTCCACTGCCAAATCAAATAAGGCGATAATAATAATAAAAATAAACAAAACAAGAAAAATAACTTATCGCGTAGGCGAATACCTACAAAATTTTTATTTTTATAGCCCCAAAGTTATCAGAAATTCAATATTTATCTTTAATTTAAGTAACGTTTAATATTATATTATTCACGTTGATAATAGGTACCGTAGGTTTAAATTTTAACTAAATACGGGAAAATCATAAAAATGTTTAAATATGAAATTTTTAATATTTATTTTATAATCATAATAAATTGTTTACTTGTATATTAATACAAACAAATGCCCACCCACGGCATTGCAAAGGTGTGGCTATATAGCTTAGACAATCACTACAAAAATAATATCACGATTATTGACAAGTTTAATAAATAACTGTGTGATTGTTATCTGGTGTACTTACTAATATTTACCTTATGAAATTTTTCGGAAGGCCTTATAAGGCAGTAATGGCTAAAATGGCATTCTTGCAGTGAGAAACTTTCAGCCAATCAGAGGTGATTGCGATCGTCACATTGCAGTTGTCAAACTTTGTTGATTGACCTACTGGTGGAGTGAAATTAACCTAGAGTCTTGGAATTCCAGTATGTAGGTAATATGCTATTGATTCAGGTTTCGCAATCATACTAACTCAGTAAGGGTACATGACTAAGAGCACAGTTTTACGATCGTAAAACCGTGCTAAAAGTTTATTCGTAACTAAAAATAGGTATAAAATATAATGATTTAATTTGTAGTGTGACGAAGAAAAATCAACAAATTTTCCACTGATTCCTAAAAAAGTACAAGCAATATTAAAATAAACATGACATTTACGCTTACAAAAAAATTCAACACTTTGAAATTATGTAAACATAAGAATATTACTTATTGTGGTTCTTAGATGTCGAGTTTAAGAAAAATATTATAGGTTTGTAGGTCTATTGTATATATTCATTAAATAGTACAAAATACAAACAATATGCAAATATTAATTAGTTTAATATTATGTCTAACTATTACCAACTTGAGAATTGAACCGACTTTAAACACCAACTTACAACCCAACTTCAAGGTTCAGATATTGAGACCAACTCATCAGGTTGCACGGCAATTTGAACCTACTCAACTATGTTGGCCAATGCAATTCGAATTTCGAACATTTTGAAACTTGCATTCTTTACAAAAAATTTTTGTTTTCATTTATTTGTAATCAACATTATTTGCAAAAGTGAATAGAGGATTAACTTAGACTGAATAAAGAAATGAAAGATTAGAATAAAGACATAATATTATGTATTTAAAAATTAACAAAACACTTTGACTTTTTTTTTTCAACCCAGTACTGGTTGCCGTTAGTTTACGACGATTGCAAATTAGAACGTAAGTTGTGAGTTGGAAGTTGGTACGTGTGTAGACGTTATATTACCAACTTGTGCAAACGTAATGTTTCGCGTCTTTTATAGTGTAGATTGTAATCTTTCTGATAACGCGGGCTGTGGGTGTTAAATAAAATAAATGAGTAATACTTCCTGTCATTATTACAGTTAGTTAATGCAAATTCATCTATTGTACGTAATTGTTTCCGCAGATGTTTACATAAGGTGAACAAAATGATTCGCTCTTTTTTTGATTGATCGAAATAACATTTAATTGTGACATTGGATGATGGGTCATAACTCATAATATGCCCGCCCCTTCGTGCTACGCGCAAAGTGAGGGAATGATTTTTTTTATATTACTTAAATAAAACTTTAAAGAACAATAACCCTATTTGTAGACTATTGTTGAAATTAAATGTATCCAATCAATAATAAATCGGTTTATTCTCACATTCATTTTTAAATAAGTACATTAAATATATATGTTATAATTTATTCATCTTCAGTCATTTTTTGCAACAAAATATATCGTTCGCTGATAGACCCTTTACTATATATCACCTAAGGCTTTTAAGTTGTTTGGAATCTAAACACGGGTGAAGAGCAAATCTGCAACCATTTGAAATTATTTTTGTCCCCCTTAAGAATTAATCCTAAACTTTTAACATAATGATATCGACTGTAATGAACTAAAAACCGAATAAACCAGGCGGAGTAATACTAAAAAATAAATTAAAATAACGGATCTTATAATTTATTCACTCAAACTTAAAACACGATTCATTATTATTTATTGGGCGTTAAAATGATCAAATTGATTTTAAAAATCAGATCTCTTTGCAAGGGAATGCGGTTTAGCCAAAAATAATAAAAAAACTATTGAGGTTGGATATTGAAATTAGCTGAATAAAATTATAATAACCCTCTAGGCTTAGGTATTTTTTATTACTTATTATTATTTTTATCAAACAAGTTATTATTTTGTTATTCTAGGTATTACAAAACCTAAGCCATTTATGATTGTTAGCTGTTTATAAAAAAAATACAATTGTTATGTAATTAAAGTAATTTTTTGTATAACCTAAAAGATGACTGGCCGACTGATCTATCAAGACATAACTCAAACTACTGGACGGATCGGGCTGGGCATGCAAATAGCTATTATGACGGAAATATCCACTACGAAAGGAATTTTGAAAGTTCCACCCCTAAGGGGGTAAAATAGGGGTTTGACATTTGTGTAGTCAACGCGGACGAAGTTGCGGGCATAAGATAGTACCGCATAGAAACCGGTTAAAGGTATGCCATATGGGTCTATTAAACTGTGGGATTCCTTTGCGTTATTCTTTTCAGACTACTACGTTTCTACATCAAACCTTAGAGATCTCACGAATTAGTAGTCCAAGTCCAAGATTGCGCCCACATTAGACCGAATGTTCTATCGTTCATTTGGGCGCTTAGTCCATTAACCAGTGGCTAGCTGCGTCTAATAGTCTTGAACTTGGACTACTCGTGCGCAAGATCCTTTATCGATATTAGTATCCGGTAAAATCACAGTCTGGCAGACTATAAGTTTTTGGCTGCTTCATCTCCGTAGGAAAAGAAACTTTTGCCAATACATAACTATTTGTAATATGATTATTTCTGCCTCCAATCAGTCATGTCTGTCTCTATATGCGTAATATACCTACCTACTAAATTGTAATTAATTACACAAAAAATTCGCCGAAAAACTAACCGTAATATAAAACACACTAGCAATATAATATTTCTAGACGCTTTGGAGAAATATGACTCACTCCTAGTTACGTCATTTCATTCAATTTAGCAATCACGCGCGTGGATTAATTTAAACTTAAATCATAAATAGTTAGAGCAAAAGCAAATCAGGTATACGAAAAGTAATTTTTTAAACAACGCCGACGCCCTGTAGGAGGTAAATTTAATAGTTAATTTAAAGTTATTGCATTATTTCGCAAATGTACGTGAATATATAATATCCAAACTTACTTTAGGGTTTCCGACAACATTGTGAACCAATCCATTAAATTTGAATCTGTTTAGAATTTTGTCAAACAATCATTTCAATTTCACAAATTAACTTTTAATCTGAGAACAACCCTAGTATTTTGGATGATTCAATTATAAAATTTTTTTTGACCACATAATATATTTAAATACTTACATAATATTTCATGGAAAATAACCAAGACACGAGTAGGTAACTCCACTTGTGAAGGATAATATATAATGATAATTATTTTATCATTGTACAAAAATAAAAAGTTCATTATAAAATCTTGATTAATTTTAGTTTACTGTTTTTTTTTTTGAAAATCCTTTCTAAAATCCTCCAAGTACTGAATTTTAGCATTTTATGCTGTGACGGGTTGTCTGTCAGTCAGTCAGTCAGTCGGTAACGAGATATATTTATACTAATTACTAGTATCTAGTTTTAGATAGAAATTTATTATTTCAAAATCTTTTAAACCAAACAGGACAAAACTTTCGATATTATCTACCAACTACTATCAAGTATTAAATAGGCAGAGACGTAGTACAAAAATAAATAATTAATATTCATGCAAATATTTATGACGTAATCATGTTTATTTAATAAATAATTACGCGATAAGCCACATCACCTTCAAAAACAATTCGTTAATCATTATAAGTAGGTAACTCGGTAGGCGTGTAGCGTTGCCATGTAACATAAAATACAAATTGCTCTAGAGCTACGCGTGGTTTTGGGGAACATAAAGAATAAGAGTTTTTATAAGTATATTTTTTACAAACTAATATCCGAACCAATCAAATATGTATTTAAAAAAGGAAAAGCTGACTGACTGATCTATCATCGCACATTGCACAGCTCAAACTACTGGACGGATCGGGCTGAGGCATGCGCATAGCTCTTATGACGTAGACATCCGCTAAGAAAGGATTTTTGAAAATTAACCCTGCTAACGGGGTAAAATAGGAGTTTGAGATTTGTGTAGCCCACGCGGCCATAAGCTAGTTACCCTTAAAGGAACCCTTATAGGATCACTTCGTTGTTTATCTTCTTCGTTCAGCGTCTGTCAAGACGCGTCTAACGAATTAAACCTATTTGTGTACCTCCCGTTGACAGAGAATCATAGGCAAGTATATCTTATAGCACAAGTAAAGGGGAAATCCGAATACCGTGAGTTTGAGGTAAAAAAATAAAAGTGATAATACGGAACCCTTCGCGTGCGAGTTCGACTCGGACTTGGTTTTTTATAACTACGCACCCTCTGGTGAACATAGGATTTTTTAAGTAGCGCCAACGTGCTCTATCTTCGGCTTTTTACATCCTATCGTTTTTTTCTTTAAACTTGTTTTAATCTTTTTTCAAAGAATCACGGGTCGTTGTTCACTTGCCAAATTAAAATATTTACGGCTATTAAATACACAATAAATGCAATAAGATTTAAGAATATTAGTGTTGGTTTTATTAACGTTTTATGATTATCATTACGGCTTTGTTTTACAACTTAATATTTTTCAAAATTAATTAATTTTTTTGCACCGCGAAACATTGGATATTTTACTTCGCACTAATCTAAAGTCTAGAACTAATTTTTTAGCACAAAATTATAAAAAATAAAATGAAATCCAAGTAAATGGAAAATATAATTCAAACATTATTAAATTACTAAAACGGATGACGCAAGTGACGCATAAAAATTAAAAAAAAAAACGCTTTTTTTTAATTTTTATAATATTTTTAAATAATTCTAGAATAATTATTACACGCTAAGAATAAATTTTAAAATTAATTGTTTTATTAAATAAGTACCTACTTAATTATTTTATAATGCAAAACTTGAGTTTTAGTGTAATTTAATTAAAATTTTCCACAAATAACGCTAATATAAAAATGACGACACGAAATAAAACGTGGCGCAATAATATTTTATTTATTATTCATTACGCTCTACCCACAGCACTCAGCAGACTTAAACAATGAATGTTTTATTTTCATTTAAAACAAGCCGGGCGTCAATATCAAAACATCTGATTTCATTTTGCAATCGAGCTCGAAAAATAACTGCAAATAAATGCTTTTACATTCTCGAATTTGGGCAGTTATTTGGATTCGTTTAAAATTGGTAACTTAATTTTATCGGAACAATCAATTTCGCCGTCAAAAATTGAGGACTGCTAATGGAGCATGTGACATGTCCAATACTTGTCACCAGACCTGGCATGATTAAAACATTGCCTTTTTCAATTTCATTAAAACTTAGCCATAGTTATCGGTATTTTATCAGAGTTTAAAATACTATTTAATTTGAAAGTTTTTCTAAATTTCATTTAATGCGTATCGTACTGTACTTCCTGTTTTGGTATGTACCCAACTACCCACATATTATCACATGACAAGTAGGTACAGAAATTAATTTAAGAAATATCCGAAAGGTTTAAAAATAATAATTTAAAAGGATGTGTGCAGGAATATAGGCGTTTTATAGATGATTAAGGAATCAAGAAAATGCCTATCAGCACTAAAAGTCAGAAAATTTCAAACTACTTAGGTTCATCTAAAATTTTTTTTTTTAAAGAATAATCATAAAATCATTTCAATAAATTGAATAAAACTTTAATGATTGAACTGTGTAGAATCACCCAAAAATTGTTGACCGAAAAACACGAACTTCCCATGTACCTACTATTTTGTTAGGAAAAAAACTTTACGTTTAGTTAGCGTCGTTATTTCTTTATTTATACAATTTAAATGAAACTATCACGACGGCATTCTTCAATAAACCGCTTTTATACAATGCAGGGCGCACAAAAAATAAAAAAAATGGGCCTGTACAAGCACGATTTCTTTCTTTCTTTTTATAGAGTTAACGAAACGTAGACGATGGATATAATGGACTTTATCTATACAGACTTTTACCATGAAAATGTTTTAGTCACACAATCTTTATGTACATACGTAGTCTAGACGTGAGCTTTTTGCTGCAAGTTTGAAGTCTAAAGGATCCATTGCATTGTAAAGAATAGAACCATCACGCTATACTAGCGCGGGGCGCGGGATAGATAGAGGGTTACAGTTTATTCCCGAAATAATGCAATTTCCTTGCTATGGTAGCGCTAATTCTTATTGAAGAGCTGTTAAGGTTAAATAAGTATACATTTTCGGACGAGACCTTATAAATGTAAATATTTAATGATACCCACCAAAAATCAATTTTTTTTTTAATTTTTCAAATCAAATCAAATCAAATCAAATTTCTTTATTGCGAATTTATTTTTTTCTTTTTGTTTGTCATCTCCGCCATACGAGCTCATAATTATATTGTGTCATATAAAACGCGGAACGTTAAGAGGAGACCTTTTATCAAAATTTTATATGTGTTTTTCTAGAACCAAAGCAAACGACATAGATCCACGGGTTATGAAGCTGAAGTTGCAATCTCGGGGCAATAGTTCAAAGAATCGACTGACTGAGGTCTTAAAGTGCTGGAATGGCTACCTCGCACCGGAAAGCGAAGTATTCGTAGACCCCCCATCAGGTGGACCTACGACATCAAACGAGTCCAGAGAGTCTCTACTATGACCCATGACCGTGACGTGTGGGAGTTCCTACAGAAAACCCATGTCCAGCAGAGGACATCTAGCGGTTGATGAGTATAATAATTTGTCAACTATGAAGGAACTGGTAAACACATAAACATACACACAGACTACTAATCCTAATCTCCCATAGTTGGAAAAAAAAGCACAATAATTTATGGAAAACTTTAAGACAACTTCAAGGAATTTCAATCCAGACCCCTTGGTCATCAGGACGCATTATTCAAATAAATATTCTCTCCAACTCAATAAACATGACGTAAAAACTAACGATTCATTTTTGAAGAACGAAATAAGACAAAATAAAAATATTTAAGCTGGAAATAACAACTGTCTGGAAGTTGGAACGCAAACGACTACCTGAGTCATTCTGTTAATTATTAAAAAGGTTATTTTTCGACGAAATCTAGGGGTGAACTACACAAATGATTTCTTATTCAATGTCGTAATAAACTATGCAAAAAATTATTTATTTTTCGACCATGTACTTTACTTGTACATTTATAGTTACCTTTTTACTTAAAAATATGTATTACGATTTATGAAAAAGGTTATTTTTCGAAGAAAACGGGAGTATTACACAAATCATTTCTTATTTTTCATTTTTTCAACCATGACACTTAATTGTGTAGTCTATGACCATGAGTAAACTTTATATACTTAGATTTAAACATAACTGAGTTATTGCTCAAAGCTATAATATGTTCCTTACTGGGCAGAGTCAGAGCAAGGGAGAAACTAAACAGGTCTGGAAATCAGAATGCCCCAGCTTTTTCTTCTAGTGAAACACCGACCTTATGCCTACCTTGTAAGAAACAGTTTTTTGAATAGGTATTTGTTTCCTTTGGTAAACTTATTATAAAATCGAGTCTAATTGAGAAACCTTTTTGAAATCGTCGGTTATAAAGTAAAGTATTTCTAAAGAACAATTTATTTATTTTTTAAATAGTAACAAACATATTTTTTCTACCATGACTAGCGTTTATAGACTATGGACGCCACCGAAGCAGAATGATGTATTTTATAAAATGTAATTATATTTTTTTGTTCGCGTAACTATAATAATAACTTGTTACATCTGCAATTTCATGTCATTAACTTTTAATGAACTAATTATATTACAGTAATTATTGTAAAGTTAATGAATAACTATAGTCTTTGTAAATGTTTAGGAACAGATGAATCGTTACTTTACTAAGCTTCAACCTACGTCAATCATTTAAATCCTGTTTTTTTCTACTTTGTAGTTATATACCTTTTTTTTATGAAAAAAAAAAATTGTGTATATAATGTTCCTATTCGGCGAATATTTGTTAATTCTATAGCAAATTACTTATTCATATATGTATTTCCTTTCTATACTAATATAAAGAGGTAATTCATCTATGTTAGTTTAGATGTAGGAGGTAATCTCCAAAACAAGTCATCTAAATTTAAAAATTCTTTTACTGATAGCTACATACTGATTATCCCCAAGTGTTATAGGCTAATTACTAATATACATATCGAGGATGAAGTCGTGAGCAAAAGCTAGTACCTAACTTATAAAATGACTGAAATATAAAAATCTATACCATAATGAAAATAATATTGAAGGGATAAACTAACTGACATCAACATACAGCTCATGAACATGCTGGCAAGTGATGACGTTGATGAAAAACTAAAGCTACGAGGGTTCCAAACGCGCCCAAGTCTGAGAAGAGCCCTCCAAGTCTGAACCAAACAGGTTACTTATAGAAATTATAAATTCCTAAATTGCCCCTACCAGGAGCCTAATCCAAAACCTTCCACTTGTAAGACCACAACGCTTACCACTGTACCAGAGAGGTTGTCAAGGGAGATAAAAAATTGTAACAGTTCTTCGCTCATGAAGTTTTCAGAAAATATAGCATTAATATAACAGCAACCCTAGAGCAACATTTTAAAAACTCTGGTTCTTCATTCGAAATATTATATCAAACTATTCTAGTGAGGGTTGTTTACTCAAAAGAGGCTTATGTGGTCTGTGTTCAAAAGCTTTCTTATTGCTGTCTCTTACCCTCTTTAGAATATTAAATGGTATCTGACAAAGACAAAAGAGTTGTTCTAACTTCTTTTAAATGATGCCTGTTTACTCAGGTGCATATTAATAAGCTTATAGAATTTAAACATACAAATGTACTATAGGGCTTCATGTTGTATTGATATCCGAAATCTATTTATTACCTTTCTAGAGATTACAATTATACTAGCTGATGCCCGCGACTTCGTTCGCGTTGATTTAGGTTTTTCGAAATCCCGTGGGAACTCCTTGGTTTTCCGGGATAAAAAGTAGCCTATGTGCTAATCCAGGATATTATCTATCTTCATTCCGAATTTCAGCCAAATCTGTCCAGTAATTTTTGCGTGAAGGAGTAACAAACAAACATACACACACAAACATACAAACTTTCGCCTTTATAATATTAGTATGAAGTATGATGATTGTTTTTTTTTAATTTATAGACTAGTGCTTGGCTGTAATCAGATGTGGTGGCAAGTAATGATGCAGCCTAAGATGGAGCGCACTTGCATAGAAGATGCCTATTCACTCTTGACTTGTTGTATTTAAGTTAACTTATAACAGGGAAGGTACAGGTTTAATGAACCTGCCATATCCCTTCCAAGTTAGCCCGCACACTATACTGCATCATCACCTACCACTAGGTGAGATCGCAGTCAAGGGCTAACTTGTATCAGAATAAAAAAAACTCAAACCTTTATCCTTACTACACTACTTTACTGTGGCTAATTCTCTTGTACACAATCTCTAAACTCTAAAATGAAAGACCTAAATAATATAGCTATCCCTTTCACAATGTAGAAAAGGATAGGACTACATTTAGTTTAGAGATCCTAGAAGAAGGATAGGACTAGATTTAGTTTAGAGATTCTACTAGAACTAAACTAAATTACAGGGCATAAATCTAATGCAATACTTTTTGTAGGTTATTATGAAACAGATAGCAGCTAATATGAATTTTGACTTAGGTCATTTTAGTTTACTTTTGAGATTATGTTTACTTTAGAGATTGTGTACCTTGCCCTTATTACGTATAAGATTATGTAAATAAACTAAGATGTGTATAAACTGCTTTTTTTTAAAGTAAAGCAGCACCTTCTTGTATGAATAAAATGGACTTTAACTAGATTAAAATTAATATACTTAATATTAATTTCTTTGACACAGGTCAATATTGGTTAATCTATAAAATGGTGAAAACTGGAAGCTTGCCAAAACCTGTATTAGAGTAATTCAATCTCAGGAAAACTCTTAGCTCTATACATTATAAATTATTGACTTTGACAGTAAGTAGTAGGTATTTGGTTCGAATTTAACTCTGCCATATCTGAATTTTGTACTATAGATATACCACTTTAAGGATTGGTCTCTGCTGTTCGCAGAAGAGACCAAATCAATAATCTAAACTTCAAAAGTATACTATTTTACTGAGGCAGCTCATGAAGAATTATTATTGCATTTAGTTGTTGTTTAATAATAAAAATCTATAAGGCCTTAGTTTTGCTCAATTCAATACAATTTCATTAAAATATGGCAATATAATGCCAACTAAATAAATACTTGGCCTTAATTTTTTAAATTGAATTAATGTTGCATTGTATTAATAAAGTACAATTTTACAACCATGACTTCATCTACTTAGAATCTTCTTTATTACTTATTGCTTAAATTACTTGATGAATTGAAGAATGATTCAACATTTAGTTATGTCTAATGCAATATTGTGAGCAGTGAGAGCCTAGTGGTAAAGACTTCTGCCTCTTTTTCACAGAGTGGGGGGTTTGATCCCGGGCATGCAACTCCACCTTTTCGAAAATGTGTATATTTGAGGAACCACATCATATGCTTTCATGGTGAAGAAAACCTTGTGAAAAACCTGCATGCCTGAGAGCTCTCCATAATATTCTCAAACATGTGTGATGTCTGCCTTTGCACTTGCGTGGGCCAGCGTGGGAGACTATGACCTAAATCTTTCTCATGTTGAGAGCAGACCCATGCTTAGTGAGTGGATGAATTATATAAGACTTACCTGTTTTAACCTTTCAACATCAGTCCGAGCGGGTGGGTAGGTCTGTGGTGATGACACTGTAGTGGCTGAAGCGGTCGCAGCCGCAACTGCTGCAGCCGTTGCATTCTGACCATACGCAGGGTACTCCAAGTTCACATTCAACAGCTGGGCTGCATTATCCCTTGCCTCATACGCTAGGCCTCTGATCTCAAGCTCTGATGCTGTATGCATTAAAGACTGCAGGTCTAATTCCTGGACGTCCACTGAGCCCTTGTACATGAATTCCACAAGAAGATTTATCTCGGAGAATGGTATTCCTTTTAATATAACGATGGGGTGCTGACATGGATTGTCCCTATAAGGAAACATATAAAAGTCAGGACGAAAGTCAGGAAAAATTACTTGTGTACAGTGCAGTCAAATCTGAAGTTGCAACATGGCGGTTTGTATAGGTCATAGATTACACAAACTCGGCTGACATCTGTATTTATCTGCACAGTTATATGCCTCGTGTTCAGATTGGACCACTTGTTTGGCATGCACTGCTGTTGGGAGCGATATAATTGACTAACATTTGAAGTGCTTCAGATGTGAATCAATTAGATTGCTCGCAAGTTTATTATAATTATATCAAATGAATTAGCTGGTCCTCATGCCAAAGAAAAATAATAATATCATGGGCTGTCCTTAGTGACAGAGGACTAGAGGGCATTTTGAGTGATTTTTAATATGAAGTAAATTAAGTAGAATGTGTCATTAGGAAAAGAACTTTTTGAATAGCGATTACAAATCTTCTGTGGATCATGAAATAATAACTTTTAATAATGACAATGTAGGACCATTATTCAAATAAAAACTATGATTATTCTAGTTAGCAACTCAACACAAATTATTAACTAATGAATTTTTGTTCAGAGAAAAAGCAATTCAAATTTTATGATATAGCGACCATATCAGAAATTATTTTAAAATTCATCATCTCACCAATTTGGTAATAAGTAATAACAACATTATCAGCAATCATATAAAAATTGAATAATAAATTATCTGTTCTATTTATTCATAAGTGGACATTAGTTTTATTCTTATCTTCTTAACCAGATAAAATTATTAATGATGTACCAAAAATTACATTTTTATATAACAGAAATGTATTGAATTATCTATTACTTGGAAAAAAGTAGTTTTTCATTCAGATTTTTAAAACTCGAAGTGCGCGTCGAGTGCCGTGGTAATTAGGTATTATGAATCAGAGTTGGAAATGTAATAGTCCTCGGAGGTCGATCAACTCACTTGAATATCTGCTCGAAGTAGGGGCTGCAGGCCGACAGCACGAGCTTGTGCGCCTTGAGGGTGCCATCGCGGCAGGAGAGCGTCACGTCGGCCAGCGCAGACGACGAGTAGATGGTCGTGAACAGCTGGCTGAGGTTCTGCAGGTGGTTGTTCCACTTCAAGTGGAACGTCTTGTCGCTCACCAGCCCCTGCATCTGCACCACCACACACTATCAATACACGAATCACTCACTTCCACACCGAAAATTAAAAAAAATCGACAGAAAACCGTCTCTGCTGCGACCGCTACATAAAATTATAATTATTACAACTTATTTTTAGAACGATGCCCGTAAAAAACACTATACGTACGCGGTATGACAGTGTAATACTGTAGGTACGCCGCCGACGGAATTTAGAGCTATAAAATTTTATTTATATTATATTCGGCGAAATGGAAATTCTGAATTAAATCATCGCCGCGGAAAAATTCTCACCTCGTATTCACTTTTCCGACTTCCCAATTTTTCACACATCACACCGAAACATTTCACAAAAATTTTAAATACTTATTATGTTACACAGAAAGCCGTGTCGTAAAAAACAGAGTGGGGCACGCCGTGGCCCCCTCCTTTGCCCCGGCCCCCTCGCACACAATCAATATACGGAATATGAGAGCGCGGCGCGCCGCCTCGCCCCCCCGCATGCTTTATTATACCGTAATTAAATATATACAACTTTATACTGTACACTAACGTCTGTACATTCCAAGTGAAAAGGTTTTATGTCGACTTATGCTAGTCATTTTATATAATTTAATATTGAGCGTACAGCGAATTTAGTCGGCGTCTTGAAACACCTGCATTGATTTTTGATGCACAGGTGTTTTTGATTTAATTGTAAAAGTTTAAATGATTGCGCCTTTTGCAACGCCGGTGTAATTGGTGGTGCACATAATTTTTTTAATGCACAGGATGAAATTTTAATTTTAATGTTTGCATATTTTCAACCCAACTCGGGCCTCTTCCTTATAATGAAATTGTCGGGTGGGAAGTATGTGTGTAAAAAGTACTTCAATCTCTTTTCACGACATGCACAGACTCACTCACACAGAGACAATAGATATTATAATAGATGTATTCAGACAGTCTTCTTTTTATTAGATTCCATCCTTTCGTTTACAAGTAGGTACCTACCTGCGGCAGAATGCATTTTATATCGTAAGTATATGTCTTAATGTGTACCTATGTTATATAACACAGGGCTAGGGAGCGTTTGGGGGTGGTTTAGTAGACATATTACCTACTTTGTATAAAAGTATAGGAGTAGGTAGTTATTATAGTAGGTATGTTGAAATTGTGAACATACAGACTAATATTATTATTTATAACATGGCCTGGAAAGAGAAGGGCGCATGAGCGTTTGCATGAATAATATTTCTACCCATTACCCATACCACAAGGCGATATTAATTTTAAGGTGGGTTCGTGCTATTTACTTTTATCTCATAGGTAGGTACCTAGGCACCTAGTTACTTAGGTAGGAGCCGTAACTTCTAGATTGTATTCAGAGAATTGGATAGTACGTAGTTACCTACCTACCTACTAAATAATAGAATTCCTTTCTATTTAAATTGATTTTAAACACAAAAATATAGTGAAATTGCACATTATTAAGCAGTTTTTTGTTTAATCTCTGACAGAAGATTGTAGCAAGAAAAGAAATTAAACAGTAGGTAGGTATTTCTTTGTGTCCGATTTTACGAACACAAACACCCAACCTAACTAGGTACACCGTACAAAATAAAGTCCCTTCGCAGAGAGCTATGATAGAGCCCAATGGCCCTTTGTAACCGGTTGGGTAAACGCACTATATAGAAGGCAGTAGTTTTTTTATCGATACGACGTGATTTATAACTTGAAACTATTCTTTATAGGTACTGTTAGGTACCTACATTTAATTTACAATCTCAACCTTGAGTTGATAAATAAGTTTGCTAATTCTTTTATTAAGCGATGATAACATCAATTAAACACCTAGCTGTACTATAAAATATAATTTTATGGAACTAAGGCAGGTACCTAATATATAATAGTTACATAATATTTATTGTGTATTAAATAAAATAATTTCCTGTTTTACATATTTCAAATTTTAATGTAATAGTTACGCAATTATTTATTAATATTTGAAATTTATTCGATACAAATAGGTCTGTTCTGGTGTTAAAATTATTTATACTTTGTTTATCAATTTAATTTAGTATCATTTTTACGCACATTAATAATTTATTGTATAGTTGCAAGAATTATTAGGTAAAAAAAAATCCTGAAACCAGAGAGTATTGTGGTCCCCCCCAGTGAACCGAAAAACATTAATTTAAAAGGCCCCCTTTTTGCCGCGAATTTCAAATTAATAATGTCGCGTCAAAATTATAGTTTGTTTTTCTTTTGCACAGTACTTTGTCTATGGTTCCCGCGTTCAATTAGTCCGGTCCGGTTTGGAATCCGGCTCCGGTATTAAAATAACGCTCCGCTTTTATTACGCTTGTATCGTGACCATAGAGATATAATGATCGTGACTCATGAATCTTGAATCGTGAAAATCCATTTTATATTTTTACTATTTAACATTGTTTGTAGATTTTTTTAGTTTCGCTAAACTGTCAACATTTCGCTCTCTGCCAAAATGTCATTGATAGGTCTCTATTTATCTATGGTTTTTTAAGTTTCGCGCCGTAGGTATTGATACTAGCAGCACAGACCATAACATAAAATTAAAAATAGGTACCAATAGGTACTTAATAATTCATCGTCGTCAATCGTTGTCTGCCGGTAAAAAAGTTAATGGTGCAAAGGCAAACAGTGTAATTTTAATTTTTAAGATTTTGTAGATTAGTGAAGATTGAGGGAACTTATTATACATTTTACGTTTTACAACAATTATTTAGACTATCGTTAAAACATAGTTTAAACCGCAAATTTTAAGCACTAGGTAGGTAACTACTTGTAAAAGTTTATTGAATAATAATCTATTCTATTCTAATTGCTTGTCTACTATCCAGTATCCTGCGTCTGCTATGCTGGCTATTATGCATATATCGCGTAAGTTGATTTTAAGCTTTAACATATTGAACAAGCTAAGCTGATTCATAGCTCCATGTTATAAAATTGAAATATATTATTTAATTTAACAGCTTAATATGTTATTTTACTTACCTAAATACCTGCCTATATAATACTGTAAGACTAGATAAAAAAATCTATGATAATTTGTAACTTACGCTTGGAAGTAGATATATATATTATGTAGGTAATTTACATTTATCTAGGTTTTGTAATTAAGTTGATTAGTACCTATAAAATACTGCTATCAATAATAATTATTATTGTTTTAGCACCTTGCTAAAAATAGCTAGCTAGCTTCTGTTAAGTAGGTACGAATATTATAAACTTTTATTCCAGTAGGTAGTAGGTAGGAAGGTAGGTATATTGAAACTGTTGGATTTTTACTTTTTATAATGATGGTATGTATTGTTGGTATGTGTTTAGCTATAATTTGAATTGTAGGACATAGGCAAGTAGGTACATAATTCAGATAAATTTTTCTATTCAAAATAAATATTTTTTTCTTTTTTCTTATTACCTACCTAGTTACCTAATAATATTATATCAAAAGCTAAGATAATGTAAATAATAAATACGACTGATTTAAAGGACCAATAAAGAAACGAAAACAGAATCACACATTTATTGTTAACAAACTATAAAATTTTTGCTTTTCAAAACACAGCTGGCAGTGACACAAACTAACAAAGTGATACACATAAAAATTTAAGTTATATAGTGGTGTTAAAAGTTCCCAAAAGTGGACAAAAATATTATTCCTTATATGGTAATGCTGGGAGCAATTTGCCTTCGCATTTTCCGAATCCCAGGCGTACCCCAAGCTCGTTAACGCAATAGCCTCGAAGGATGACAGTGTCGCCATCTTGCAAAAATTTCCTCTCTTCGCCGTTTTGCAAGCGGAGAGGTTTCGTACCTTTCCAGCTTAGTTCAAGCATACTGCCGTAGGAATCTGAACTCTGGAAAATAAAAGGAATTCGTTTTTAGTGAACATATTTAGCGAATTCATGGCATTTTGTGTAATATGACTAAATCTTTTTTTAACTTACATCGCCACTGATTGTACCAGACCCAAGTAAGTCTCCAGGACGCAAATTGCAACCAGTTATAGTCTGCTGGGCCAGTTGTTGCTTAGCAGTCCAGTACAAGAATCGATAGTTTGAGCGGCTTATAGTTGTAATCACTGGTGATTTTTCAGCTGAAAGTTAGGTAGATATAAATAATTCAATATTTTACTAGAAATAAAATAACTAACTTGTTCATCTTTGTAAATTAGCTTATGATATTTCGATTCTAGACCAACTAGTTTCAAAGTAATTTCATTAACAACCGACAGACTTCTGCCTATTCAAAAGAATGAGGGAAAATAAAAAGATTCCGACGAATTGAGAACCCTTTTTTGAAGTTCATTCAAAAAGTAGAGTTTTATTTCAGGCATACTAACCATCACTTAACCTATGTTAGTACATATTACTAGCTTAGTTTAGCTTATAACAGGGGGAACTCTATAGCCCGACGTGTGTACCATCCCAGCACCTCTAGCTGGGCTGTCCAGCTTACTAGTCAAAGTAACATATAACACGAACGAATAATTAAATACAAACCAATATTTCATACATCTCCACACAAGAAAGTTCTGTAATAAAACTTACATTTTAAATCCACCTCTAGCTTGATGTCAAAGTTGAATTTATCGTCATGTCGCAAATATGGGAACGGGACAGGATCTTGCGGATAGTTGTCCACTATGTACGGACGAAGTGCCTCCACGGTGACGATCCACGGCGATATGGAGGTTCCCAGATTCTTTGCGGTGAATGGACCGAGTGGAATGTACTCCCATTTCTGAATATCACGCGCTGAAAGAAAAATTTCTTTAATTTTACTTTTCAATCTTAAAACAGATGAAAATCCGTTTCTGGCAGTTATACAGAATGGTAGGAGTAAGCCAAGCTCACCTGGGGATGGCTGTAAGACACAATTTTAGTAGTCAAATTAAATCGTCAGATGTGTTTATACAATTTGGCAACTAGACGATAAACTACATTAATATTTAATACTTGGAAGGTATGAACACCATAATATTATAGTGTTGAAAAAGGGCAGACAGACAGACGAACACAAGATTCTATAAAACTTATTTATAAAAACAGAGCAAAAACAGACCACTCCAGTCATTCATGAGAACAAATCCGAAGATACGTTCCTCTGCCTGTTTGGCAGTAACTCTTTCACCCAGCGCTGTCGGGGGTCCGCCAACAAAGCAAGCCATTTCAAGCTCGAAATCCATCAGCCGACAGGGACCGAAGTGGGGTTCTGCTCCTGTAAAATATGCAAGAAAGATGTTACCTTGAGGTTTCATTATCGAACAGAATTATTCAACGAAAACAGAAGATTCAAACGAAAACTATGTGTGTAGATAGATGCTAGCAAATATTAAATTTAATCTTACCTTCGACTGGAAGTGTCTGGCCAAGGGGACGTGTGATCGGTGTGCCAGATATAACAATGGAGCTTGATCGTCCATGGTATCCAACGGGAATATATTTCCTGGAAAATAATAATCATAATGATTATTATGAAAGAATACCCGTCAGAGTAAGATTTACAAATGGGTGGTCTAGTTATCACAGCAATTACTTTGTTATTAGTCGTGTTAATAAATAGGTTCAGGCCTGTGAGTGGACGGGAATCTTGGAGGCAAAAATTTGGCAGTTTGTGACCACTCTCTAAGCCACGGATTTTACGTTCTCGTCGATCGATTTCTTCTTACTGAAGTGCATGTTATAAATATTTACCAGTTAGGCATAAGAGCGTCCTCTTTGCTTCTAAACATAATTCCCACATTGGTAGCATGGTGGATCGACGAATAGAAGTCGCTGTAATCGCCGATGTGCGCCGGAATATGCATTGTCGCCTCATTTTGCTTAATGAAGGCTCTGAAATGGATTATTATTTTACAACCTTTACATGTGAAAAATCTTTAACAAACTCAAACTCAGAATATTGATTATTCAAAATGGGTACCAGAGATAATGATCTAAAGGCACAAGAGCCACGGATAACAATATTGTAAGGGTGGTAATTAATTACGTAACTAAAGCTACGACGATTCTAAGGAACTTTTGAATAGTCAATAATATTGATACAAAACCAAATCATTTAGTTCAAAAGAAAGCTAGCTATTAAAAAATCCCTTAAACGACGTCAATCAATCAAGGTGAAATTAGAGTATTATTAATGGTTCTGACTGAGTACAATCTGCTACAATTAATTATCCAATGCAAGATACAAGGCAGAAGAGGCACGATGGAGAAGTACAATTACACCTTGGCTCAAAAACCTGCGCCAGTGATTCGACAAAAGCATTAGATTATTATTCATAGATGCTATGTTCAATCACCAACCTTCGTTTCGAAGAGGTGTCATAAGAAGAAGATGGGTGAATTAAGGAATTCGTGATTTTTTTGAAAACGAGAGAGTAGTGTTCAAAAATTTACTTTTGCCGCAGATCATTGTCATTTTTCAATTTGGTGTTGCTGGCGTCCAGCAGCTTCTGCAACGTGTTCCTTGCTTCGATCCAATGCGCTTTGGTCAGGCCCATAAACGAATTCAACTTATCGTCCTAGAAACAAGAGAAAAAATTTACAAACTCCAATGTGTCCAAAAAGTTCCTCGAAGTTTTTGGACTGCTTCGACGGTCTAGATTCTAGTGCCTTGTTTATTTATGGGTTTGTGCCTGTAGTTGTGGGGTCCCGGGTCAGCCCAAAAAATATTGGATTTTTGTCTGACTAGAAATTTTAAGTAGCCAACCCAGAGTTAGGAAGTTGGCCGTGTTACACTCCAATGAGGGAACAGCACGTAAAACCATTGGTGACTTTTCTTTGATCTTTTTTCAGTCGTAAAGGGTTGGCGCTCCCTCGGACCAGAATGAGGGAATGGAAGTGCACCTGTGGTTGCTACTCACTTCCAATATCTAATACCTTCTGCGTAGTAGGCTGCATAGGGGCATGGGCGGATCTTTATAGGGGCTTTTTGGTCCCAGAGCCCCATGGCTATACAGGGCTCCCAGCCCCCGTTAGTTTAAATGGGCAATATTGTGAATTAAAAAAAAAATATCTTAATAGGTTAGGAGAACAATAATATGGTGGTGAGCCCAATTATTTCGGGAGCTAATTTGGCTCATAAAATCTTTAAAGCATCATGTTGCAGTTTGCAGTTTGTGGAATATTTATCTACTTTACATATTTAAACTTGTTGTTTTGATACCCATGTTTACATTCTTCAATACTCGATCACAAGTATTTCTCAATAATAAATTACGTAAGTGATTAGCATAACTCGTAGGACGGAAAGGTGCATATAATTTTATTACTTGAGTACCTTAAAAACATGTTGTTTGTCTTTCAGTAGCGGGCCGGTAAACAGATGCGAGATTACGTTGAGATCTAGGATCCAGTCTCCGATTGCGACTCCAATGTGTTTTTGGGCCTGCGGAAAAACGTAAATCTAAATGTATTAAAAGAAAACACCTGACACACTGACCGAGGCATCAACGCCCAGCTTAGACCCTTCGACTTCGATATCCTACTAATATTATAAACGCGAAAAAATTGTACGTATGGATGGATGTATGGATGTTTGTTATCTACTCTTTCACGCAAAAACTACTGGACGGATTTGGCTAGGAATGGATATAGATTATACCCTGGATTAACACACAGGCTACTTTTTGTCCCAGAAAATCAATGAGTTCCCATGGGATTTTAAAAACCTATATCCGGGAACGATTTTTCGAGCTTCCTACGGACGATCGCTATAGTGAAATTATCTATGCTCAAACAAAATTCAGTATTCACCTAGTATCCTTGTCCGGTCCCCATCTAAGCTGTATGATCGATTTTGAAAAAACTAGCAAACATTTTATAGCATATTACCTAGTATTTAAATTATAGAAGTGATTACGGGTTATGTTTCAAGATTATGAAAATGTTTTCGACATAAAGAGCAGAAAAATGTTTCGACCTTTGCTAATAAAATGTGCTGGGTCGTAATCTGATGGTAGGTACAGTTTTATTATACCTACCTACATTTTTCATCAGCGATCTCTTCTACATTTATGATTATGGACTTTCATTATTGTATTTTGATTTCTTGCGATGAACGAAAAACCATTTTCTGAATTTATACCATATACCGACCTACTTACTCTACTTATTTAACTTTCGAGTCCGGTAAACCTCAGAAAAATTGGTTGATATGGCAGATTCAGGCAGATTTCTTATCAAAAAATAAATATATAAAATAATTGTATTTTATTCTATATTTTCAAGAAAAATTATTGTGACATTTTATTATAAAAAATTTGAATTATTGGATTGACGTATAAATGTATATTATCAAGAATAAATGACTATGACTATGACTAATTGTATAGTTTTATTTTGACCCTATCTTAATTAAATGTAACTGATGGTAGGTATGTAACTTGCATTATGCACTCACGTTTTTAGGCGATGTGAAAACACCGTAGGGCAAATTTTCTATAGGAAAATCTGTGTTCGCGGAATACTCTATGAAAGATTTCATTTTTCTGGACACGTTCGTTTTCTGGGAGCTTCACAGCGAAAGTGTCTTCCTAGTTTTGTAGTTCTATTTTACTTCGTTATGGAAATAAGGTAGCAAAACAAGTTTGGTCGCCGGCCGGCGAACACAGACTGGATTCTTTGTATGCCTTACCAAGGTCGTACGCCGCACATTGTAACATTCAACTGTACTCTGCTATGCTGTAGGTATATATTGCAACTATCTAATGTTATCAAATGAGATAGTAGGTACAGTGAGAGTAGTGATAATAAATAAATCTTGGCCTTTTATACTGGGTATCTAGAATATTACACGTAGCTATCTACTTAGATACCTCTTTGTTTTTGCAGAAAAGTTCTTTTTTCGCTGTTTAAATTAAACCTTTCGTGATTCCATATTCGAATGTGAAATGTACAGCCATTAGGTACATGAAATCTCTACTAATAAACTAAGTAGATATTTCATAGGTTGTATACCTATAATTAATAACTACAAATGTACAAATAACGACAACAAATAAAATATAACTAATTAAGTAGGTGGGTACACCTACTTCAAATGCAAATAAATAATTGGTAGCTGGGAGCCACGGAGCGTAAGTCTATGCACCGATCCGAATTTTGAATTGAGAATGGAGCAGTATAATATTGTAGTCTTTGGAATGGAGATCTATTTCTCTAACGCAACTTTATCGTTCAATGAACTTTGTAGCGGTGATACAACTGCTATCGGCAGATTGATTATTATAAACAACTGACAAAAATCGGCCATGTGCGAGTCAGGCCTCGCTCTTTTAGGGTTCCGTACATAATTATAGACGGCAAAATTAATTTGGGTGTATGAAATATTTCATTTCCGAGCTAGACATCTCAAGAAACCGTGGAAGAAAACCCCAGGAATGTATATTTTGTTTTGGTCAGTATATGGTACCTACATCATATTCCTAACTAGGTAGTTTAGTTTTAAACAATAGTCTAAAACTGTCAATTTTGACGGCCCCTTATTTCTTTATTTTTTAAGATAAAGTTGTTGTTGGGACTTGCGTGAAGGTTCCACACACAGTACTATCTTAATTTAGGTAACTTGCACATAACACATGCCAAGTGTTGATGTCGTAAACAAACCAAAGTAAGCTCAGAAAACCGTTCCAGTCCGAAAAACTCAACACGGCCAGCTGGTAGAGTTGCTTATCTACTAAAATATCTTGTTTCATTAATTGTTCTATTTGAGAAGAACAATAGCATTAGTAGTCCTATTATAATCTAGCAACGAAGTCCGCAATGAAATCAAGTTTTAGAAGGCATATCCAGTTTCAACTTATTATCACGTTTAGTAGGTAGTATGCTCAAAAACAAGCAGCTAAAAATGGCTTGTGGTAGGTGCTCGTAAACTGAACCAGTTAAATATGAAGAAGAACTGAACCTATTCTATCTATAGTTATAGTATTAGTAGTCAGGCCCATCATTTGCGAATACTTCAAAAAAAAATATGAAAAAAACAATAACTAGTGGCACAGAAATTAATTTTCAATTTTTGTTTAGAAATCAGATCAGAAGGTTGCAAGTTTTAAATTTGCCGCCATTTTTGTATGTCATAGATTGTAGAATACTGATGGAACCAAAAAGATAACAGCTATTTTAGCACCGGAATCGAACCGGATCTGGTGCTAAACGTCGTGTAGTTCGGGCTTAATAATTGTCTATGGTTTATTTTGAAGTTTATTCTTCTTTGTTAGCATAGGTCTTAGGATGGTAAGCTTTTTTGTCTGTGATTTCAATTTCTTTGACATTTGTCTGTTTTGTTTAGATTAGCAGGTCGATCGCGTAAAAATTGTCTCAATCTCACATCCAAAAATATCCTTAAGGATCGTTATCGTTACAGTCCTTATAACCGGTACCGCGTAAGCTTTTTCAGGATTGTAGCAATCGGTCGCAATCATGTAGCAATAGGTCGCAATCACGTGACTATCGATACTTTAGTGGTGGGTCATACTTATAATCCGACTAATTTGAATATCTATGGTAACCTAGCAATCTATACGGCCATAGTAGTCTTCCAAACTTGACTGCGTTGTAGCTAATGAAATAAAGTATTACGAGTCTGTGCCCCGTGCCGCGGAATATGTGAATTTGTGGTTCTTCTAGGTTCATAGAGTATTGTTTATTTACACTTTTACGTTGAGTTGACTTTGTGTCGAAACCTAATAAAGTAATTTAAAAGTCGAAACTAAAAAGGAAACTGGCACCCTACAGGGCCGCCTCTGTGAGGCAGCTTGAGATTCTCTTAGAAGTTGCTGAAAGCAACTCAAATATTGCACTCGATGGCCTCGGTGGAGGACCTCTCGGCCGCCAGGTAGCTCTTAAAAATGGGAAGAGCTTTCCAGAAAGCTCAATTCTGTGGGGGCAGGGTGTATTAAACCTTCGTGGAGTGGAAGCGAGTAAGTATTCAAAACATATCGGCCACAAGCTCTATTGCGCTTTGTGGCAGATTTTTTAGTTTTAGCTGCATGTTGACCGTCTAATTTTGATTCAAAGA
Source organism: Maniola jurtina (assembly GCF_905333055.1). Lineage (NCBI taxonomy): Eukaryota > Metazoa > Arthropoda > Insecta > Lepidoptera > Nymphalidae > Maniola > Maniola jurtina. Next base: position 11,290,132 of record NC_060045.1, read on the forward strand.
ACGTATGCTGCAATTATGATAATAATTTATAGTATAAACTGCCACTATAAGACTATAAATAATAGCAGTAGGTTCTATTCTATTGTCATATATTGTATTATAACCATTAAGAAAATAAGTATGCTTATTACTTTTTGAAGTATTGGATACTGCTTAAGAGCCCCACAAAAGGCAAGGCTGGAGACTTGCGACGAGCAGCCACTGGCACTGGAGGTGGACCAAATTTCAACACTTCTTTGACCCCCTATCGAAGAACAATATAAGTATAATTGGGAACGTGGCAGTAGAGGGAGAACCCAAAATCCAGATTCCAATAAATGAATCATAGCTATTATGGCAATTACACTTACTTTTGTTCAGTCTGAGTCTGTATATCACAGTTATTTTAAAATTCCACTGTAAGTTTTATAATTATACTGCAAGAGCTGTAAATTTTAAGTGGTTACTGTTACACAAAGGCATATTAAATTTTCAAAGAAATATTTAATAGTAGGTATTATGAATTTATGTATGAAATACTTTTATTTTATTTGTAGATTCCTGACCTGCCTACTCAACCAAGTACATCTACATGTACATCACCAATACGAGAAATAATTATTGATGAGCAGCTTAGTGACAACTATACAACAAACAGAGGAGCCTTCACAAATAGAAGCTACACATAACCCGCTACATATTTCACTAGCATTAGAAGTTTCTCAGTCTGTCTATCATGTTGATACTGAGATACCAGAAGTTAGCACACCAACCAGCACACAGCACCGTCAGCCTTTAAGAAGTAATAAACTTATCCAAATATATTTGTAACCTTTTCATAGCCATTGTTCACCTAACAACTAACATTTTTAAATTCCATTAATAACAAGATATTAAGATAAGCCTTTATTAACTGAATTGAATTACATTAATGCTAACATAATATATTTCAAATAAATAAATAATATTTTAGTTTTTGACTGGTGTTTTATTTGTTTTCCTTTTTTCTGCTAGGATCTAAAAAAACTTATTTAGTAATACAGAGTAAATAATCCATACTTACATACTATAATATTATAAATGCGAAAGGGTCAGACTGTCCGTCTGCTACCTTTTACAACCCAAAAGTTTAACCGATTTTGATGTTTGGTACAGTTAGCTTATATCTGGGGGATGGACAATGGACATAGGCTACTTTTTGTCCCATAAAATCAAAGCGTTCCCACAGAATTCCTAAAGACCCATCCGCTTAACCGATTTGTCCCTGTAATTGACACAGGCAACTTTTTATCGCGGTACAGTTCCTATGGGATATTTAAATACCCAAATCCACGCGGACGAAGTCGCGGGCATCCTCTATACAAGTTTTCTCTATTTTATCTTCTGATCTGTATAAGGGCACGCTTTTTTCTCTTGAGTTCAGCTTACATAATTGCCCTTGATGCCATAATTGGTATAGGCAATATTTATGTATGTAGGTACTTCTTACACATAAACACACAATACTTAGTTATGAAAACTAAACTACCTAAAATAGTAGATATGTACTATGTTCCCACATGCTTATCACCATTATCATAAACAGAATTTACCCAGGCGCAAATTATTATTGAGTAGGTAGGTACACAAATCTTATGTAATACATATACCCTATGCGGCTAATTAATCCAAAAACTACAATAGTTTGGTGTTTTTACCAAGTTTTTACTACAAAATTCGCAGTTGAACTTGAATACATCAAACCTTTGGCGGCAAAGTGCAAACATACGAAAGTGTCAAAAGGTAACTTTAAATCTAAAAATTATTCTTCAATGATTTTAACATTATCTTACTTCATATAATAATCCTAATTGCTTTGTTAATTTGATAAATTATTTTAAAAAAGCTTTTTAAAATATTTTAACAAAAATATGAGTAGTAAAACGACTTTGGATACCGCATATGTCACCGTAAATAACACCTCATGCCTTGTATCAATGAAAGCCTAGTTTGACGTAACATTTGTCGCAGTCCTTTACGGATATCTTACTTCAAAAATCTTACGTGGAACCAATTTTCAGTCACGTTCATACAAAATTTTTATCGATAGTGTACTGCATCAATGTCAGAAATTTTTTAGTCCTCGACGGTCCTTTACGGACAGTCTCAATGATACGTGGAGCCAAAACCATGTTTTGACATTGATGCTGTTCTTTAATGATTGATATACAGCGTGTCCCATAAATAATGGATCAAACTTAAGCGGAAGATACATCACCTAATTATCTAAAACTAATTTGATCAGTTTAAAAAAAAACCAAAGGGTGACCAAGTTTTTGTGTTTTTTTTAGTTTGTCCATTTTTTCTATCCTAAATCAGTTTTTTTAACGCTGTAGCTGTAATAAATAATATTTTTTAGATCTGATTTTTGTTAAATATTGTTTATTAGTTTACCCATGTATTATGAAAACCATTTTAGTAAATAATGTTTTATTTGTTTCGGAAAAAATGTTTGAATCGAATAAATAATTTTCTTTGATTAAGACAACCCAAATTAAAAACAATCTCCTGTAAAAAAAATGTATGACACCGAAGTGTACCATTATTTTAAAAACTTGTACACTTATCAAGGTTTGCAAATTGGTATAAAACTTGCATCTGCTCCTTGTCGTTACAAAGATGCTGCCAAAAATCTAAGGGAGGTGCTGAATTATCAAAATTAAAAAAAATTGAAAAGTGTGCACATTCTAATTATCTTACTTTAAAATGTTTTATAATGTCTGTTTTCTTACCTAAATCACTAAAACAAGCATTTTTAACCGACTTCCAAAAAAGGAGGAGGTTCTCAATTCGTCGGGATCTTTTTTTTATATTTTTTATGTATGTTCCCCGATTACTCAAAGACCCCTGGACCGATTTGGAAATATTTTTTTTTGTTTGAAAGGGTATACTGTGCAGGTGGTCCCATATAAATTTGGTGAAGATCTGATGAATATCTTCGGAGATGGAGAACAGAACTCCTCAATGGATAAGAGCAAATTGCTCGCGATCACTGTAATAGCTTAGTAAACAGTAGGGTTTTGACTGGGCATAGCATATTATAGTACAGTGGGGCCACTAAAAATTGTGAAATAAAAAAATTTCAAAAGAAAAATAAAACTGACTTCAAAAACCAAAAACACTAAAAAGTAGAAAATAATTTTTGTTTAGCTACACATGTAATGTACCTAGGTATGAAGTCGAGCGAGCATATTAAAACAAAATTAGAAATCCAAGAGTGAAGCTCGCCCGACTTCATACCTAGGTACATTACATGTGTAGCTAAACAAAAATTATTTTCTACTTTTTAGTGTTTTTGGTTTTTGAAGTCGGTTTTATTTTTCTTTTGAATTTTTTTTATTTCACAATTTTTAGTGGCCCCACTGTACTATAATATGCTATGCCCAGTTAAAACCCTACTGTTTACTAAGCTATTACAGTGATCGCGAGCAATTTGCTCTTATCCATTGAGGAGTTCTGTTCTCCATCTCCGAAGATATTCATCAGATCTTCACCAAATTTATATGGGACCACCTGCACAGTATACCCTTTCAAACAAAAAAAAATATTTCCAAATCGGTCCAGGGGTCTTTGAGTAATCGGGGAACATACATAAAAAATAAAAAAAAAAAGATCCCGACGAATTGAGAACCTCCTCCTTTTTTGGAAGTCGGTTAAAAATGCTTGTTTTAGTGATTTAGGTAAGAAAACAGACATTATAAAACATTTTAAAGTAAGATAATTAGAATGTGCACACTTTTCAATTTTTTTTAATTTTGATAATTCAGCACCTCCCTTAGATTTTTGGCAGCATCTTTGTAACGACAAGGAGCAGATGCAAGTTTTATACCAATTTGCAAACCTTGATAAGTGTACAAGTTTTTAAAATAATGGTACACTTCGGTGTCATACATTTTTTTTACAGGAGATTGTTTTTAATTTGGGTTGTCTTAATCAAAGAAAATTATTTATTCGATTCAAACATTTTTTCCGAAACAAATAAAACATTATTTACTAAAATGGTTTTCATAATACATGGGTAAACTAATAAACAATATTTAACAAAAATCAGATCTAAAAAATATTATTTATTACAGCTACAGCGTTAAAAAAACTGATTTAGGATAGAAAAAATGGACAAACTAAAAAAAACACAAAAACTTGGTCACCCTTTGGTTTTTTTTTAAACTGATCAAATTAGTTTTAGATAATTAGGTGATGTATCTTCCGCTTAAGTTTGATCCATTATTTATGGGACACGCTGTATGTTTTACGCGATCGACCTGAGATTTCGCTTCCGCCAAATTTGAAATAAAAATTAAATGCAAGGTGTTTTATAGAAAAATAATGGTATTTGGTTATCGTTATAATGAGAACTGCATCTAAAATCATCGACAAATGGAATCGGACAATCAAGGCAATGATGATAATGTAGAAAAATTCGATATCAAGTTGAAATCAAAGCCAAGAGACGGTGTCATTTTGCAACTCCATCACACGATTCGTGGATCAAATGGGGAAAGTCGTCGAATCCGCTTCTCTATCGGCGCTTTCGAGGATACTCACGAGAAACTGGCATGTGCCGATAATGTTGGTAATATTTTCGTACTCGATTTTGCCGACTTGAAATTTTGGAAGCTAAACAGTCAGGGTCCCTGCACTGCAATGTTGTTCGTTCCACATAAGCTAGATACTCTTGCTGTCGCTAACACTAAGACTTTTGCCATTAATTTTGTTGACAGTGACACTGGAGCCGTTAACTTCTCGCTTACCGGTCATACGGCACCGGTTAAGCATATTGCATTTTCGATTAACAAAGTAAACAACCTGCTTACGGCTAGTCCCGTGGAAGCTATTTTATGGGAGCTAAGAAATTATACAAAATATTTCACTCTGAACACTTATTCTGGTGCTCAGATACAACAAATCTTATTCACACCAGGTGGAGATTACTTGGTTGCTTGTTTCCAAAATGATACTATTCAGATATGGAGACATGAAACAATGAAATCTGTAAAACAAATTATACCAAGTGAATTGAAGCATTTAAAAAGTGTAGCATTCACTATGAACGGTAGAGCAATGGCCATAGCAGGGTTGGCTCCTATATTGATTCTGTTCAGTATGGATACATGGAAAGCAATAAAATCGCTTGACTTACTCAAGTACAAAATTTCAGGAGTTCAACAAATTGCGTTTATACCACAGATGTTTGACGGCGGAGCAAATAAAATTCTTGCCATACTAAGTAGCAACTGCATACTATACTTCCTTGATTTAGAATCTCTCAAAATTGTGTATAGTATTAACCCAGAATCATCCGCTATAAGAAAATTTGTAATAAGCCCTACAGGGAAGTATTTTCTCTGTATTTTACAATTAGGAGAAGTCAATATTTACAAAACTTCTCACGTAATGGATTTAGCGCAAAGTTCTGTTGAAGAGCTGTTGACAAAAGAATTACCATGTTCATCTGTTACTCATAAGTATGAGACTAAAAAGGATTCACCCACAAGAGTACAACTAGAAGAAAAGATGAGGATATGTATGGACAGTGCCAGGTTAAGAAGAATATTAATGCAATATGGAGAATATCCTGACAAATTTCGCTCAATTATTTGGAGATCTCTTCTCGCTACTCCCAGAAATAAAAAGGCTTACTCTGCTCTGGTGGAAAAGGGGATACATCCAGCGTACAAAGACATTGAAAAACAATTTACTATACACAGTTCTATTACACTGAAAAATCTGAAAAGATTGCTGTCTTGTCTTGCGCACTGGTGTCCATTATTTGGAGTGATGAAATTTCTGCCTGGTTTCGTTTTCCCATTTGTAAAAGTGCTTCAAAAAGATCCTCTATTATTATTTGAATGTGTAGCAACTGTTCTGATCAATAACTGCCAGTTGTGGTTTGAGTATGCACCATTTCCCCCGATCAGCATATTAGCAATGATTGAAAACATTTTAGCAGAACATGACCAGCAGTTGTTAGACCACTTTTGTGACCTTGGTGTAACAAGCCAAACATATGCATTAAAGATATTAGAAACTGCATTCAGTGAGGTTTTGACGTGCTCAGAATGGCTCATACTCTGGGATCATATTCTCAGCAATGAACCAGCTTTTATATTAATGGCTGTGGCATCCTACAATATTGTCCAAAAAAATGCTTTGAGAAGATTGACCAGTCATGACCAGTTAGAGAAGTTCTTTCACATGCAAAATCCAATAGATAAAAAATCTTTTTTAAAGAAAGCCTATATTTTGTTAAATGAAACTCCTGATGAGATACATCCCAGAACATTTTTCAGTAATTTTTCATCTTTAGAAAAAGGTTCTAGTTATCAGCAGTTCACTGGGTACCCAAAAGCAACTATTTGTCTTAAACTAGCCAAGAAACAGAGAAGGAAAACTCAAGAAAAGTGTACATTAAAGGAACTGACAACTAAAAGCCAGCAACAAGAAATAAATAGGAGATGTAAAGAGAAACATGATTCAGAAGATGAACAAGACAGTTCTGATAATGAACTTGAGTACAATCATTTTATTGATAACGTTAAAGGTTATAAGAACAAATTAAGCAATAACAATAAAAAAATTGGAGATAATCGTTGTAATGCAATAAAAGATGATCTTATCGAGAGTATTATGCATCCTATCACTACGCACTTTCTGAGAAATAAGGGGAAAGATTCAAAATATAGTAAAAAAGATCACAGATCATCACATTGCAAATCACATAAAACTTCTTCAGAAAAACGGAATATTCTTGAGAAAGAAGTGGAGAGACTCATTGACAGTTGTAGTATCTCAGATGAATCAAATGACTGACTAGTGACTAATAAATAACAATTTATCCTATACAAATTTAATGTGTTTTTATAAAATAAACAATACTTAGGTAATAACAATAAATAATTTTATTTAGACGAATGTGTGCTGTATAGTCATACTAGCTGATGCCCGCGAAGTCGTTTGCGTGGATTTAGGTTTTTAAAAATCATCTGGCAAATCATTGATTTTTCGGGATAAAAAGTAGCCTTTTCACTCTCCCGGTCTTTAAAAAACCCATGCAAAAAAATCACGTCAATTCGTTTCTCCGTTGCGACGTAATTGAAGGACAAACCGACAAACAAACACACTTGCATATCCTTTCAACTAATATTATAAACGCGAAAATTTGTATGTATGGATGGATGTACCTATAGGTGTTTGTTACTCTTTCACGCAAATGCTATTGAAGTCTGAACGGATTTGGTTGGTATTTGGAATGCAGATAGATTATGCCCTGGATTACCACATAGGCTACTTTTTATTCCGGAAAATCAATGAGTTCCCATGGGATTTTTAAAAATCTAGATCCATGCGGACGTACAGACAAAGCCCTTTCATATGATACCCCACTTGGTATAGTTAGCTTACTTTAAAAATTGAAACACATTGTAATTTTTTTTTAATGATGTAACCACAAATTCGCGGTTTTCAGATTTATTCCTGTACTTGTGCTATATAATACCTACCTACCTGCCAAATTTCATGATTCTAGGTCAACAGGAAGTAGGTACCCTATAGGTTTCTTGACAGATACGACGGACGGACTGACGGACAGACAGACAGACAGACAACAAAATGATCCTATAAGGGTTCCGTTTTTCCTTTTGAGGTACGGAACCCTGAAAAGTAGCCTATGTCAATTTCCGGGATGCAAGCTACCTCTGTACCACATATAAATCGGATAAAACAGATGGGTCTTTAAGAATCCCGTGGGAACTATTTGATTTTACGCGATAAAAAGTAGCCTATGTCCCTCCTCGGGCTGTAAGCTAACTGTACGAAATTTCATCAAAATCGGTTAAACTGTTGGGCCACACACTTTCGCATTTACATTAGTTAGGATTTAGATTTCTTACAGGCGAAGACGAGGGTTAGTAAAAGAATATAAAAAAATATCAATAACTTTATTTCCAAAATCAAATCAGCACAGCTTATTAGGTAGGTACATATTTGACAACTGGCAAACTATTCCTTCTTAGTAGTAGCAGGTCTTGGAATTGTAGATTTGATGTGACTGTACTTTTTCTTGGAGCCACTGAGATTGGGGCTCGCGTCCGTGGTGGGGGTACCGGCCCGCACTGGAGTCACTATTCTTGGTTTGAATAAACCTGCAAATTACAATTTCAATGTTTTAAACGAAATCTAAAATAATAAATACATGTCGGCGGTACCGACTTTTAGCTGTCAATACTTTGCTCACTGAGCATTACGTCATCTCCCCACTGTCGTCGTTGGACTATAAAATCAGACACGCTGTGCGTAGCGAGGCATTATTCGTCCGGTTGTTGCCGAGGACACTTCTCAGTAGGAATAGTCTGTCGTACTGTAGGTTTTAGAGTAGTGGTTACCTAAAGTGGTACTGTTGGTTAAACGAGTTGTTATTGTGGTGGTTAGGTTAGATGGTTGGTTTGGGACCGGTGTAAGGGGTGGAGGAGCCGGTCTAGGTAGGTTAGGTTAGGTTTACCTAGTTACGCTGGTAGTTGTGACATGCAGTAAACGGAAGTATTGTTCTTAACACGTCTGAAGATCGCCTAGTGATCGAAGCAGACCCTAAGGATCTTCGCCCGCCTTCATCTATTCTTAAACAATCCTCGGCTCGATCCGACATCAGAAGTGGGATTCGAACCCACGCCCTCCGACATACAGCACTTATCATAAGTTCAAGTGTAAATTAAAAATTTATAAATAATATTGTAGATCATCATCATCAACAACCCATCGTCAGCCCAATACTGAGAACAAGTCTTCGTGCAGAAAGGGAAGGGTTTACGCCACAGTCCACCACGCTGGCCAGCGCGACATTGGAGAGTGACATGCTACTTTTTATTCTGGAAAATTGGTTTCCACGGAATTCTTAAAAAAACACGGATAAACTAATGATTTTAAGCTTATTTCGTGGTTTAACTACATTTTACATTATAAATAACGGATACATATTACATACCATGACTAAATTTGTCACAGCACTGCATTACCTACCGTCGTGAGCACGACTCATGCAACTGAGTCGAAATATCAGATTATCGTGGTATGTACCCGTTATTTATAATATAAAACACGGATGAAGTACCTAAGATAAAGAATAAATATATTATGTTCGTTAATTACTTACTGTTTAATTTGCTGTTTTTGTTATTAGTTTGTTTATCCTTGTCAACTTTAGGTGAGGTACTGTATTTAAAGAGACTTGGCGAAAGTTTTCGGAATTTTGAAGTTTTAGCATCTTTCGCGGCAGGTTTCGTCGCCAAGTTAGACGTTGAGGCACTTTCGACACCTTTCAGCCTTTTGGTCAATTCTTCTTGCATTCCAAGATTTGATAGGTTGGGACTTGATGCGAACTGAATTTTTGAATTATCGGGAACCTGAAAGCATGCCAAAATGATTTTAATCTTTTTAATAGAACCTAACCTAAAATGGTGAGGTATCCTCCATAGAGCTGTATAACATTTTGTTGGTTGCTCGTCCTGGTTGCGCCACCACTGGTCTCCTAATGAAATAAGGCCCTAATACTTAACGTTGATTTGTGTTCTCACATCACGCGTCTCGCTTTAAAATGTAGGTAGATTGCAAATGTAGATGCAATAGCATGCTCTCAAGCTCGACTTGCAGCGACCATTGAGAGCACATGAAACTGAGGCCACACGATGCTTTAAGGCACCGCACCGCTGTAGATTTGAGAATTGGGTGCCACACGGGCACTGCGTTGCCGCTCCGGTAAAAACGATGGAGTTGCAACGCACTATCCCTCTTCGCCTCGCCTCCCAAGTCCGTTGCGCGTGCGGTGCGGCGCCGCACGACGTCGTAACGCATCGTGCGGCATAGTGTATGTAGGATGTAGTACTCTATGTAGGATGACGCAGCGGCGCCGCTTACGCAATGCATCGTGTGGCTTCACTTTTAAGTGTCGTAAGAAACCAACCTTCATAATGGAAATCTTGGAAACATCCAGCGCAAGAGAGGAAGATGAATCGTATCGTCCGTCCTCCATCAACTCTTTGATGATGTTAGACAGGTTGCTGCGCAGCTCTTCAGCCGTCTTCTCGGCTGCGATCAGACTCTCCAGGATGGAGTTGGAAGGTTTTTGAATTGGACTGAAAATGGCATAGGGTTATACAGGCTTGGTAGATTGAAAATGGCATAGGGTTATACAGATTACAGACTACACTGAAAATAGCATAGGGTTATACAGGCTATACTGAAAATGGTATTGGGTTAAACAGGCTATTTTGGGACTAAGATATGCAAGACTAGAAGATGCCCGCGGCTTCGCCCGCGTGGATTTCGGTTTTTTAAAATCCCGTAGGAACTCTTCGATTTTCCGGGATAAAAAGTAGCCTATGTGCTAATCCAGTATATTGTCTATCTCCATTCCAAATTTCAGCCAAATCCATTCAGTAGTTATTGCGTGAAAGAGTAACAAACATACACGCACACACACATACAAACTTTCGCCTTTATAATATTGGTGTGATGAATTGCAAATAGCACTCAAGTAGATACCTACGTAAGTGTTTGTAGGTGATTGTTCAGGATACTAACCTGAATCGGCCACTATGAATTGCTTGTTTAAAGAGCTAAACAGTTACCTAACTTGATAATAATATGCCTATTGGATTGGAAGCTACCAACCTCGATGTTTTATTGCGTTGTTTCAAGCTGTCTGGAGTGGACGCCAAAGTGTATGTGCTCTGTCTGGTACACTTAGTCCGCACCTGTAATATTCATTTTCAGCAAAGTAACATGGGTAACTAGTAGGTAGGTAGCGACAATCATCATAACAAAGTTCTTTAATTCTTACTTATTTGCGTAAGCCTAATCAGATAACTATAATATCAAAGTTGTAAATAATTTAGAAGTAAACTTTATGGATGAAATTACGAGAAGTGATCTAGGCAGTGGCGTCCAGTTCATAGAGGCATAAAAGCACTGCTTACACAAATTGAAATAGCATCATATTCAGTTTCATCATGACAGTCAGTAAATAGTTAACTAGTAGGTAGGTAAGTTATGCCTTTTCATTCGTAGTTTTGAATGCAATGCACGGTACTGATTTTAGGATTCTTAGCGTAAAGGATACGTGTTAACTGTGAAACTCCATAGGATAGCATTAGGCGCCGATAAGATACCATACCTAAGGCTGCCTGTGCCTTTAAAAAAATAGCAAGGAAACGAGCAAGCTGGTCACCTGATGTGAAATGATTAACACCGTCCATGAACATTTGTATTGTAGCACCAGAGGAACCGCCAATGCGTTGCTGGCTTTTCAGGAATTTGTGATGTGTGATCCGCCCCTTTATTAACTCCATGTTCAGTCTTTTGGGATGATTCGTAGACAATCGAAGCGGACCACAGATGTGTAGTTTAAAATTTTTTTGAGACCCCTACTTTTTTATGTAACGTCCGCTAGGTCAATTATTTTCGTATAAAATATAGCCTATGTCACTTGTACCTTTACATCGAATGAATTGACACCTTATTCATCAAAATCGGCCCAGTAGTTTAGGCGCTCCGGTGGAACACACAGAATCTGGATACAAACATACATATATAGACAGCTAAAATCATAACCCTTCCTTTTGGCTTTGCCGTAGTCGGGTAGAAATCAGATTGTTTCTGAAAGTCCACTCCACGTTTCGGCTTCAGTAAGCGTATTGTAAAGTTGGTCAAGGTAGAGTAGGTGAGTTAGGCTGTTCAAACGCGGCGTGAGTGTAACTGAATACCTCGTCCTTGTCATCGTCACTGTGCTTGAGCAGCGCGCCGGGCGCGGGCAGCGGCTCGGCGCCGCGCCGCGCCGACGTCAGCGTGTCCAGCGAGCGGTAACGCGTCGGCGTCTCCACTTTCAGCTGCAGGTTTCTGAAACAATACAACCTGTTACCGGTTTCACTACACTGCATAACTATACTACAGCTAGGCTAGATTAAATCCATACCATTCACACTAATATTATAAATGCGAAAATGTGTCTGTCTGTCTGCAAGCTTTTCACGGCCCAACAGTTAAACTGATTTTGATGAAATTTGGTACAGAGATAGCTTACATCCCGGGAGCGGACATAATCTACTTTTTATCCTGGAAAATCAAAGAGTTCCCACGGAATTTTTAAAAACCCAAATTGTCTAGTTAATTGATAAAGGGGTTTGAATATTTTAGTACGAAGCGGCCACGCATGCCACACATATTACGCAACCTGTAGGTACCTACTAAGCAATTAGGTAGCTGGCATCAATACAAACAAGTACCTACATACCTATACTTATTGTGTGAGTCTTCATGTCATCTTCTTGTCTATGAATTTCTTGTTTTCTCATTATGATTCCGATAAATGACCTATCTATGATATTGGGACGAGTATGGTTCAGGTCTACCTCTGATAAACGGTCTACCTCTGATAAACGATCTACCAACTGGGTATTGAGATGTACCTTTTCTCCGGAGTCTTCATGTCAATCATGCTCGCCGACCTGTTAGGGGCGGGGTCCTTCTGTTTGTCGACGTCCTCGTTATGCTCCTTGATGCATCGCACGATGTCTTGCAACTGTGCCGTGAGGCGCTCGCGGTGCGGCTTCGGCAGGGACCCGAGGATCGAACTGCCGAATTCCTGGAAGGAGATTGATGGCATATCGAAAAACTTGATACCGATTTATTTCTACTTAAAATCCTCTTTTGCGATCTTCCTAGCACAGAATTGAGCGCCGTGGTCTTATAAATAGACGAAATAGGCTGTGGTGGTCTAAGGTCTTAGACAAAATGGAAGATTTTAGGAGTTTTTTTTAATAATATAATTATCACAGGTCTGGTCTTGTGGAAGGTTTTAGCCGTGTCTAGTTACCACATTACGTTGCCGCGTTGAAACTGATTACTGAGTGTAGCTATAGGTAGGTTTGATAATAGCTAAGTATACTTAGGTAAAATTGCAATCCCTGATCAGTGGTTACCTACTCAATCCTTTTCCGCTTTACACCGCTTCCATCTTATTATATATTGATACCTGTACTAGGTAAAGTTAATTAGGTACAGTCGGTCTCCTCACCCTAAGGTTGCCTGGAAGAGATCGCTATTTTAGCGATAAGGCCGCCTTTTGTACATAAATCTATATTGTTATTTATATATTACTGTCTTGTTGGTGTACAATAAAGAATATTTTACTTTTTTACTTTACAGTCGGGTAGATACTCACCTTGTCGAGTTGCTTCCCGCCCGTGACTGCGGAGACCTGCCAGATGCCGCTGTGCTGCTGGCTGGCCGCGGTGGGGCACGAGCACGTCAGGTTGCCGTGCTCCAGCACCACGTGCAGCCCTGACGTCATTACGTAGGCAGGTACAGTCAGATATAGATACTCACCTTGTCGAGTTGCTTCCCGCCCGTGACTGCGGAGACCTGCCAGATGCCGCTGTGCTGCTGGCTGGCCGCGGTGGGGCACGAGCACGTCAGGTTGCCGTGCTCCAGCACCACGTGCAGCCCTGACGTCATTACGTAGGCAGGTACAGTCAGATATAGATACTCACCTTGTCGAGTTGCTTCCCGCCCGTGACTGCGGAGACCTGCCAGATGCCGCTGTGCTGCTGGCTGGCCGCGGTGGGGCACGAGCACGTCAGGTTGCCGTGCTCCAGCACCACGTGCAGCCCTGACGTCATTACGTAGGCAGGTACAGTCAGATATAGATACTCACCTTGTCGAGTTGCTTCCCGCCCGTGACTGCGGAGACCTGCCAGATGCCGCTGTGCTGCTGGCTGGCCGCGGTGGGGCACGAGCACGTCAGGTTGCCGTGCTCCAGCACCACGTGCAGCCCTGACGTCATTACGTAGGCAGGTACAGTCAGATATAGATACTCACCTTGTCGAGTTGCTTCCCGCCCGTGACTGCGGAGACCTGCCAGATGCCGCTGTGCTGCTGGCTGGCCGCGGTGGGGCACGAGCACGTCAGGTTGCCGTGCTCCAGCACCACGTGCAGCCCTGACGTCATTACGTAGGCAGGTACAGTCAGATATAGATACTCACCTTGTCGAGTTGCTTCCCGCCCGTGACTGCGGAGACCTGCCAGATGCCGCTGTGCTGCTGGCTGGCCGCGGTGGGGCACGAGCACGTCAGGTTGCCGTGCTCCAGCACCACGTGCAGCCCTGACGTCATTACGTAGGCAGGTACAGTTAGATATAGATACTCACCTTGTCGAGTTGCTTCCCGCCCGTGACTGCGGAGACCTGCCAGATGCCGCTGTGCTGCTGGCTGGCCGCGGTGGGGCACGAGCACGTCAGGTTGCCGTGCTCCAGCACCACGTGCAGCCCTGACGTCATTACGTAGGCAGGTACAGTCAGATATAGATACTCACCTTGTCGAGTTGCTTCCCGCCCGTGACTGCGGAGACCTGCCAGATGCCGCTGTGCTGCTGGCTGGCCGCGGTGGGGCACGAGCACGTCAGGTTGCCGTGCTCCAGCACCACGTGCAGCCCTGACGTCATTACGTAGGCAGGTACAGTCAGATATAGATACTCACCTTGTCGAGTTGCTTCCCGCCCGTGACTGCGGAGACCTGCCAGATGCCGCTGTGCTGCTGGCTGGCCGCGGTGGGGCACGAGCACGTCAGGTTGCCGTGCTCCAGCACCACGTGCAGCCCTGACGTCATTACGTAGGCAGGTACAGTCAGATATAGATACTCACCTTGTCGAGTTGCTTCCCGCCCGTGACTGCGGAGACCTGCCAGATGCCGCTGTGCTGCTGGCTGGCCGCGGTGGGGCACGAGCACGTCAGGTTGCCGTGCTCCAGCACCACGTGCAGCCCTGACGTCATTACGTAGGCAGGTACAGTTAGATATAGATACTCACCTTGTCGAGTTGCTTCCCGCCCGTGACTGCGGAGACCTGCCAGATGCCGCTGTGCTGCTGGCTGGCCGCGGTGGGGCACGAGCACGTCAGGTTGCCGTGCTCCAGCACCACGTGCAGCCCTGACGTCATTACGTAGGCAGGTACAGTTAGATATAGATACTCACCTTGTCGAGTTGCTTCCCGCCCGTGACTGCGGAGACCTGCCAGATGCCGCTGTGCTGCTGGCTGGCCGCGGTGGGGCACGAGCACGTCAGGTTGCCGTGCTCCAGCACCACGTGCAGCCCTGACGTCATTACGTAGGCAGGTACAGTCAGATATAGATACTCACCTTGTCGAGTTGCTTCCCGCCCGTGACTGCGGAGACCTGCCAGATGCCGCTGTGCTGCTGGCTGGCCGCGGTGGGGCACGAGCACGTCAGGTTGCCGTGCTCCAGCACCACGTGCAGCCCTGACGTCATTACGTAGGCAGGTACAGTCAGATATAGATACTCACCTTGTCGAGTTGCTTCCCGCCCGTGACTGCGGAGACCTGCCAGATGCCGCTGTGCTGCTGGCTGGCCGCGGTGGGGCACGAGCACGTCAGGTTGCCGTGCTCCAGCACCACGTGCAGCCCTGACGTCATTACGTAGGCAGGTACAGTCAGATATAGATACTCACCTTGTCGAGTTGCTTCCCGCCCGTGACTGCGGAGACCTGCCAGATGCCGCTGTGCTGCTGGCTGGCCGCGGTGGGGCACGAGCACGTCAGGTTGCCGTGCTCCAGCACCACGTGCAGCCCTGACGTCATTACGTAGGCAGGTACAGTTAGATATAGATACTCACCTTGTCGAGTTGCTTCCCGCCCGTGACTGCGGAGACCTGCCAGATGCCGCTGTGCTGCTGGCTGGCCGCGGTGGGGCACGAGCACGTCAGGTTGCCGTGCTCCAGCACCACGTGCAGCCCTGACGTCATTACGTAGGCAGGTACAGTCAGATATAGATACTCACCTTGTCGAGTTGCTTCCCGCCCGTGACTGCGGAGACCTGCCAGATGCCGCTGTGCTGCTGGCTGGCCGCGGTGGGGCACGAGCACGTCAGGTTGCCGTGCTCCAGCACCACGTGCAGCCCTGACGTCATTACGTAGGCAGGTACAGTCAGATATAGATACTCACCTTGTCGAGTTGCTTCCCGCCCGTGACTGCGGAGACCTGCCAGATGCCGCTGTGCTGCTGGCTGGCCGCGGTGGGGCACGAGCACGTCAGGTTGCCGTGCTCCAGCACCACGTGCAGCCCTGACGTCTGGAAATTATCTATTCATTATATAACTGCCTCTTGATCTGCAGTCGAACATGCTAACCACTAGGTTAGCATGTTCGACTGCTGATGATGAAGTCCTGGGTTCGATTCCCAAAAATAATCTATTGGCTTTTTCTCAGTGGGTTGTTGGCCCGGAGTTTGTGAGTTAGTCACTCCCGTACCCCAGAGAGCACGTGAAGGTACTGTGCCTGATGCTTCTCCTTTCATGTTGAATTTCTGTCCCATCAGGCCATGAGAGTGAGGGAATAAAGAATCCCCGACCGACCGAATAGACCGATGTCTTAACACTATGCTATTAGATTAGGTAGGTATTTAATTGAATAGGTTGAGAAAGTAATCACCACTACATCTCACAAATCAAACAACTGCTAATGAAAAATTGTACAATAACACCTACATTGAAGAAATTATTTGACTTTGAAAGGATTTAACTTACGCGGCAGTCGACAATAACGGTCCGAGCAACGGAATTGGCATTTTGATCGCAGTTAGTGTCGATAGATTTCACGTGAAAGCCTAAACATTGCAGTATCCCGCACAACTCGACCACGTCAATGTACGCTTCCTGAAATAACCATAAAAACTGAAAAAAAGCCATAATATACTTAACTTAAAAACTTCCTTCCTTCCCATTAATATATATAGGCCTAGCCTTTTTCCATGTTAATTGGGGTCGGCTCTTTAGTTTTTCCAAAAAAAAATCCCTACCAATATAAATGCGAAGTGGTTGTTTGTGCTTCAATCACGTCGCAATGGATCGACGTGATTTTTTTGCATGGATATAGAAAAGGGGCGATAGCCTAAGTAGTAGGTACAACTTTGGCCTCTTATTCAGGAGGGTCGGGGGTTCGATCACGGAGATACACCTAACTCTAACTTTTCAACGTTAGGTATATACGTTTTAAACTGTAAAATATCACTTGCTTTAATGGTGAAGGAAAACATAAAGTGAGGAAACCGGCATGCTTTAGAGTTCTCCATAATGTTCTCAGTGGCGTGTGAAGTCTGTCAATCCACACTTGGCCAGTTTGGACTGTTGGCCAAATCCTTCTCATTCTGAGAAGAGACCCCTGCTCAGTAGTGAGCCGGTGATGGGCTGATCATGGTGATGATAGAAAAAGACCTGGAGGGTAACACAGGCTACTTTTTGTCCCAGAAAATCAAAGAGTTCTCACGGCATTATTATAAACCTAAATCCATGCGGTCGAAGTCCATCCCTTTGTAGATAATAATTATGTACATTAGGCAGTGTCAAAGCTAATATCAACATTTTGGAAAAATAAAGGAACAAATAAAAATAATAAATGCCCTGCTTGTAAATGAAAGATATGAACTAAAAATCATAAGTTACGCCCTAGTTAGGTTAAGTACGCCAAATAACTTACCGATTCCGTCATATTCTTGTGGAAATTTGTAATCAAGGGTCCAAAAATAACACATGCAACTGTTTAACTATTTTAACTAATATATATTATAACTGTTTAATTATTTTTTACAGGAAAATATTTTTCTATGGCTGGGAAAACTGTTACACTTTGTTCCAAACGCGTCCTTTTACTATTTCGCGAATTAGTTAATCAATGTCAAATGCCAACGGTTAGAAATGACGCACTTTTTCAATCTACCCTCTTATTGTACTTACTTGAAAATGTACTTACGTCATAAAATGCCATAATATTTAATTTGATAGTACCACAGATTAGGTATTAGTTACTACGTACCCCGATATTTACGACACAACAACTGTATTGTGAGACTTCGTCTGCGATGGCGTTTGCTGGCGCGCGTGCTGTGCTTGTTTGGAGTGTTTTTTTTGTTAAGAGTGGCTGGTTTTTGTGTTAGTTGGTGTTTTTTGGTGGTGGAACTGACTGGGAAGCGCTCTAAAGGGGCGCCGCGCGTATGTCGGCGGGCGCCGGCGCAGACGGAGTCCATACTTGTATAAATTCAATAACTTGAAAATAATCACAAACTTGACATTGGCTAATCAGAGTAAAGCCAGATTAAAGAAAAAAAAAAAAACTATTGTGATTTGTAACCATATAGTCAGTCATACGTTTTATATTAATATGAACTTGACGCTCACTGCGATAAGTCGATCGTCGCGCCCCGCCGATTTGCAATTTGTATAGCCCTCCACAAATGTCTTAATTACCTAATGGCTTATCTATTTAAAAATATAAATATTAGAAAACGTTCGGTGTTAATGCCGTATTATCGAGGTTATAAGCTTGCTGGCATTAACAGTTTCCCTACCGAGTGCGAATGCCCAGTGTACTGAAGGCGTTAGAAATTAGACAGAAATGAGTCCTAGTCGTAGGAGAGCATAATACTTGGTAAATAAAATAAGACAACGATATTTAATAGTAATTTATTCGTATTTAGATTTTAGACAATACAATGATATAATATGTAGTAATAAATAGATTAGTTGTAGGTCATGTATCTCGGCGTGGCGGAGAACTTGGCGTAGGACTTGATGACCTTGTTGACGGCCTCCAGGAAGTCCTTCTCCGTCGCGACCTTGCGCCGCGCGCGGATCGCGAACATGCCCGCCTCCGTGCATACAGACCTGGGACAAAGGACAGAGGTTAAACACATTAAAAAAATGTGTTCCATCCTTTTTAGGGGTTCTGTACCAGGAAAAACGGAACCTTTATAGGATCACTTTGTTGTCTGTCTGTCTGTCTGTCGTGTCTGCCAAGAAAACCTATAGGGCACTTCCCGTTGACTTAGAATCATAAAATTTGGTAGGTAGGTAGGTCTTTGATAGCACAACTAAAGGAAAAATCCGAAAACCGTGAATTTGTGGTTACATTACAAACAAATAATTAAAATTGTGTTCATGAACAAATATAATTAGTATTTTCAATTTTCAAAGTAAGATAACTATACTGTGTGGAGTAACGTATGAAAGGGCTTTACCGTAAATTCTAAAATTTTTATTTATTTTTATGCATACTAGTTTTTGGTTTATCAACCAAATATCGGAAAAAATACCCGAGCACGGAACCCTCGGTGCGCAAGTCTGACTCGCACTTGACCGGTTTTTATTACAACTTACCGAATCTCGGCACCAGTGGAATTAGGGCAAAGCCGCGCCAGCAGGTCGAAGCGAATGTCTCTCTCCACGCTCATGGAGCGCGCGTGGATCCTGAAGATGTGCGCGCGCCCTTCCAACTCGGGCAGACCGAACTCCACCTTCCTGTCCAGACGACCCGGACGCATCAGCGCCGGATCCAGGGTATCCGGGCGATTTGTTGCCATCAGGACCTACAAATTACATTTATTAATTTAATTCTAATATTAATAAAAATAGAGACTTTTCATCGACATCATCAATCAGCCTGTGGACGTCCACTGTTTGCCATAGACCTTCCCTAAAGAGCGCCACCACACCCGGTCCTCAGCCTTCCTCATCCAGCCACTTCCCGCCAGCCGCTTTATATCGTCAGTCCATCGTGCTGGAGGGCGTCCCACACTACGCTTGCTCATACGCGGTCTCTACTCGAGGGACGTGTAGTATAGGCTAATTGTAACAATGGATATCAATCAATGGCGATTGTTAAGCAACGTTGAACCAAGTTGGTAACTGGAATGATGATCAATTTTAGACCCCATTTAGAGGCGGATTCCCAATGAGTCACGCTCGTGTCACAGTGTGACTCGTTGGGAATTCAAAATTGTTTTTTTTTCCCCATCAGGTCAAATTGTTACTAGATGCAACCTTTTTATCCATTACGATTTCCAACGAGTCGAGGTCCGAATTTGACCTTTTTGTTTTCTCTGTGCCGTCGGAGTGCATATTAAACCGTCAGTCAAATAAAAAAGAAGCTCGCCCGCTGAGTGACTGAGTTTTCTTGCGACATATGGATGACCACTCTGAGATCAATATGTTATCACTGGCAACACACACCGTTTAGTTAGGAATAGAATAGAATAGATTTTTATTCAAACAAACCTTTTACAAGTGCTTTTGAATCGTCAATATAATATATGTTTTTTTTTTGTTTTGTATAATATATATATTTGTATAATATATGTGTTTTTGTGTGCAATAAAGTGTTCTATCTATTTATTTGTCTATCTACCACTGTTTCTGAATTCCGTTTCTACCGAAAAGAACCAACAAGAAACTCGGCAGTTGCTCTTTTCAAGTGTTCAATTTACAATAATATGCCATACTGCAGTACTATACGAGCAATTGCAGCCCGGGCATTGCTGGAGCGAGTCAAGTCCATGCTTTTTACCCGACTACGGCAAAATTCCTTTTGATTGTGATTTTTTTGTCATTTATTTACATAATCTTCGATTGTATAATATGCTTTTTTCAGGAGCATACTTGTGTAGGGTAATCTTACCTTAATATTGCCCCTGGGGTCGAACCCGTCCAGCTGGTTAATTAGTTCTAACATAGTTCTCTGCACCTCGTTGTCGCCGCCCGCGCCGTCATCGAATCTGTTGAAGTTGACCAACAATCGGTGTAAGCATTTAAAGTCGGCCGCTAATATATCAAAAACTACTGGTTGTTGATGGGTCAGTCAGTGAGTGGGTCAGAACTTTTCTTTTTATTGTATAGCCACCCGCCCTGGCTTCGCACAGGCGCTTAAAATAAAACATAGCCTATGTCACTCAGAAAGACTGTAAGGTCAGGTGGGGTAAGAGGGACGCGGGGGGAAGAGAAACTGTAACTAGTAAAAAGAAAACTACAACGGCTAGCTCTATGGTCACTACGTTGATATAACAGTATTAGGCGTAGTTCATATATTCTTGGATAGATGGCCCTACAACACGGCAGATAAGCGAGTAAAAGAGAGAAAAAAAAATCAGTTGTCAAACTAAAAAAACCAAGACCTAGCGGCGTTCCTTGTTTGTGTTATTAAAATATTTGAAACATCAGTTTTGCGGTTGATTGCTATGGTAAGTGTAATTATTACGTTTAATCTTTATTTTCTATGTATTGTTTTGTTTGTAGTGTGTGTTTTTAGTGCTTTTTCGATGTCAATAAAAACATAACCTTCAAAATGGCAAGCTGGGAAAGAGGAACGGCTGTACTAGGTTAAGAGAAACATATGTTCCTCTTTCCCGGTTTCAGGGGGTAACAAACATTTTTAAAATCCACTAAAATACCGGCTGACTTTTAAGTACTGGCCAAGATTTGTAGGATAAACCTACCAATGAATATGAACAACTTTTTCTAAATAAAAAGTCAGCTGTTCCATACAAAAGTATCGATCAGCTATGACCAAAATGTATGAAATACTTAGTAGATTTTTTTTTTCGAGTACGAAAGTTGGTCCCATACAAAAGGTTAAGGTTTATTTTCCTACAAATTTTGGCCAGGACTTAAAAAGTCAGCCGGTATAACACGTTCCGTAAATAGCCATGATTTGTTTAACTGTTTATTTCTTACAGAAAAAGCAAAATGCCTCGAGCTTACGAAAAAAAGACCGATAGAAGTTCTTACCCGAAAGAAAAACTATTAGAAGCAGTTAGGGCCGTTAAAAGTGGCGCTTTGTCAGGTTATGCAGCCTCAAAACATTATGTTATAGTTATATTTCAAAACATTATGTTATAGTTTATATTTCACTACGAATGTTATTGTTTGTGACAGTATTTTTGTTGTGATACATTGTTGTTTACAATTACGCGTATAGGCCAAAGTGAGAAAAGTTCAAAATTGTTAGAAGTTTGTTTTGTTTCTTACGAGTTAATTTTTTAAACTGTAATTAAGTAAAGAAATTTACTAAAACCATATCTGTTTTTAGAATACATTTCTATCCCAACTATTCCGACCAATATTATAAATGCGAAAGTCTGTCTTTCTGTCTGTTTGTCTGTCTGTCTGTCTGTCTGTCTGTATGTCTGTCTTTCTGTCTGTTGCGTTTCCACGCCTAAACCACTGAACCAATCTTAAGAAATTTGGAAGGTAGGTAGCTTGACACCCAGGGCTAGGGGCATAGGCTTCATTTTAACCGATCACGGGACACTAAAGGGGGTTCATGTTTTGAAAAATTGTGCCAAGCGCGATATAACCAAAACGCGGACGAAGTCGCGGGCGGAAAGCTAGTTTTTAATACGTTCATTTAATACCAGAAAAAGTTTAGCACCTCTGACCTTACCTATATGTTCCTGTTACCCCAAATGTCGTTTTTGTATGCTGTCAGCCTAAATAAGACCTTATTTTAAACGAGGTAAGGTTTTCATTCCCTTAACTCAAAAAAAAATTTAATTCATGCTATATAAACACTTAAAAACACGAGTTATTACTTAAAAGTATCGAGTGTTCCTCTTACCCCAAATCTCGGGTAAGAGGAACATTTTTATGACCTAGCTTTGTTGCTAAATTGTGCCGTAATTATACGAACAATCTAGTTCTGTATCAAAAAAAATGTTAGTATATTTCAAAAGCGAAGATTTGTTTCAATTAATATCGAAATAAATGTATAATTTTGATAGCTGAAGGCCAAAATGTTCACAAACCAGTAAAGTATGTTTCTCTTACCCCACTTGACCTTATAGCTTTCTATTGGTGAAAGAAATTTCAAAAAGTTCCACAAATTACTTCCTACGGACTAACTTAAAAACTTTACCTCTTTATAATATTAGTATAGACGAAGATCGTCTGTCAGAAAGCTTTCTAATTCTTCTCTCTTAAGTCCCGTCTTTTGTATGAGTAATAAGCTGAGCAAGAAAGTCAAATTAACAAAAAAGATAAAAGTCTGTTGAGAATCAAGATATTACCTCGCTCCACCGATAGCGTCGATTTCATCGAAGAAGATCAGACAGGCTTTCTTGCTTCGCGCCATCTCAAACAGTTCCCGCACCATACGAGCACCCTCGCCCACGTACTTCTGGACTAGCTCCGAACCTAGCGAATACAAAAAATGTTTCAATTTTGTTTAATCCATATAGATAAAGACAGTTTCATTTGCTCAAATAGGGGCACAAAAAAGATACAATTCCTTATTTTATTGATCAGTTCCAATATAATTCTGTAATTTCAGCGTACAAATATCATTCACAAATTATTATTATGGGAGAGGTGTATTAGAATGCCATGTATGCTTGTGGCTGGCAGTCTTACTTTACTCCAGAAAAACTATATAATTGGTGTGATATAATTGTCCCGCAACATGTAGCGTCGTCACAGGCACTAATAATGACAACGATGTTCATAACGGAGTATATTCTAGGAGAGGTGTATCAGAATGCCATCTATGCTTGTGGGTGGCACTCTTTCTTTACTCTCCGAAAAAAAATACATCAAATACTGAGAATCTGGAGAAAACCATAGAAATAGCCAGTAAATTCAGTACTTACCGATAACTCTAATGAAGCAGGCGTCAGTACGGTTGGCGACGGCTCGCGCACACAACGTTTTTCCAGTTCCGGGCGGCCCGAACAGCAGAACACCCTTGGGGGGTTCAATACCAAGCTTCACGAACTTTTCCGGCTGAAATAATACAAGCAGTTAGAAAGAACCAGCATCACACTAATTATAAAGGCGAAAGTATGTGTGTATATTTGTTACTCTTTTACGCAAAAACTACAGAACAGATTTGGCTAAATTTGGAATGGAGATAGATTACACCCTGCATACATAGGCTACTTTTTATCCCGGAAAATCAAAGAGTTCAACAAGACAACAAGATCCATTTTAGTGTTAGTGTAGTCCTTTACTTGTGCTATAAGACGTACCTACTTGCCAAATTTCATGATTCTAGGGCAACGGGAAGTACCCTATAG
Source organism: Maniola jurtina (assembly GCF_905333055.1). Taxonomy (NCBI): domain Eukaryota; kingdom Metazoa; phylum Arthropoda; class Insecta; order Lepidoptera; family Nymphalidae; genus Maniola; species Maniola jurtina. Next base: position 11,314,038 of record NC_060045.1, read on the forward strand.
GTTTTCCTGACAGACACGAACGGATGGACGGACAGACAGGCAGACAGAAAACTAAGTGATCCTATAAGGGTTCCGTTTTTCCTTTTGAGGTACGGATCCCTAAAAATGTACCATTACCTTCTTTGATATAAAATTTAGTGAGTCTTACATGCAACAATGGTGTTTCGACCACTTCACGCAACTTCTCGATCTGTTCCTTGCAGCCGCCCACATCACTGTAGGTCACGTCTGGTTTCTCTTCCACCTGCATCATGGTCACCGTGGGGTCTATTTTGGGCGGCAGCGGTATGTGGATCTGGTATTTGTTGCGGTCCACACTGACAAACCAAGTTTATTTTAATAATACTTTTAAAAGATTAATGGAGAGTAGATTGTACAAGTGTAAATTTAAAATTTATAACACCCCCGACAAGTGAAGATTACAGTAACTAGAAAAGAGCTGATAACTTTCAAACGGCTGAACCAATTTTCTTGGATTATAGCTAAGAACACTCTCGATCAAGCCATCTTTCAAACAAAATAACTAAATTAAACTCGGTTCATTAGTTTAGGAGCTACAAGGAGGTCGTCAAGTTAGTATAGGGCTCTATCTTTTATTTATAAATGCTGTAAAAAATGATAAAATTCTAGCAAAATACTAAGAGCGCCTGCTGGTGCACTGACACTATCTTAATACTTTGAGTTTGATCAATCAGTTGCAAAGCTGAAATGGTAATGGCATATAGCTCAGATCAACAATGTAGTTCAAGTAAATATCTTGATTACAAAACTATTGTCATCAAGTTGAAAGTGCAAGAACATTATATTTTATTATTGGAGAGTCACACCAGCAATTTGCTTGACTAGTAACAAATTACCATTAAATTGTTTCCCTCCCAAGAAACAAGATGCTAGGTAAAATAAAGAACTCTTTTGGGTATTCCTCATGGCTAGGGGTTGTGAGTATGACCCCTTTCCATATCACATAATAGTAAAAGTTTTTTGGAATGACATTACAGTGGACTCCCAGAGCTTGAACACAAAATTAATGTATTTGCATGCCAGCTTGGTGTGATACAGCTGGACTAATTCTATAATTACACCTGTAAAACCTATATCAGCAAATAAATAAATTGATTGATTGATTGAGCTATCCGCAAACTATTCAACTAAGAGAATGATTTTGACCCTCAGGATTAACAATAATTGATATCACATGTTAGTGATAATAATCAGGACTAGCTTTAAGTGCTGCTTGAAGTATGGATTACACAAGAAAAGTAAAATCGCAAGAGGAGCTCTATTTTTTTACTAATAAAACTTGCAGATTAAAACACTTGCTCTATACTTGCACCATGTAGACTTGCAGCAAGTGAATTATTGCAAATGTTCTTGCTATTATATTTCGCTTTAGAGAGGGTCAAAAAGACAGTCAACGAGTTTGGGAAGTAGTTAAGAAACTGAGGAAATTCTAAACTTAAGTAATAAGTAAAGTAATAAGCTACACTTACCCCACTCTCATGCCCTCTTCAATATCAGTGGGAGCAACGGAATCGGCCAGGTCCACCACAAACTTGGCAAACTGTTTCACGTTGATGATGTATTTGGGATCGTTTGAATCTGCATTGATAATTTTTGTACATCTTGCAACCTGGGTATGATAGTGAAATTATATAGTATACATGCTCATTGCTCATCACCATGAAGAATTGGCAAACACAACAGTTTAATTGCATGAAATTAATTTTTAAATCCTTAAAACAAAGTCTAGTCAAAGTCCAAAAAGCTGACTGACTGACTGTTTTATCAATGCACAGCTCGAACTACTGTATGGATCAGACTGAAATTTTGCATGCAGATAGCGATTATGACATAGTCATCTGCTGAGAAAAATTTGAAAATTCAACCCATAAGAAGGTAAAATATGGGTTTCAAACTTGTGTAGTCGGACTAAGCTAGTTCTAATAAACACACACCTGCAGAGGCTGCTCATTCTGTAATGTCTGTTTGTCAGCGGCCAAGTCCCACAGCGCAGGCGGGGCCAATCCAGTATCAGACTCCTTGATGCCTGTTAGTTCATTCACCCTCTTCATGACTGTCTGAATGCCATCCTCAACCTCTTTGATTATCTTTGTGTATTGGCCTTGTCCCTACAACATTCATATTGATATAATAAAATAAATGTGAAGTCTTGTGAATGTGTGTATCTTTCTGTTTGTTACCTTTTCAAAGCATCACCATCATCAAAAACTCAAACTCATTTATTCAAAGTATACCTTTACCTAGCTAACCATTTGATAGTCAGAATTGTTAGATTTGTATGATGATATAGTGGTGATAATTAATTATGTAAACTTATAACATCCTGCAATAAATATTCTTAATAATTTTTTTTTATGATGATGGCCTTTTTAATTTTCATGGTGACCATTTTGAAATTTTTATTATTTGCTATTAAAACAGCAATAAAAAGACGTTCTCGAAAATTTCAACTCCTACCTATTACAGTTCACAAGATACAGCCCGCTGACAGACGGAACGATGGAGGGACGGATGGCTAAGTAATAGAGTCCTATTGGCACCCTTCGGGTACGAAACCCTAAAAAGGTTCTAACGGTGTACTGCCAGGGCTAAAATCTGACAAAAACCAGTAGTTTTCAAGTGCAAACAAAGTTAACCTATTCTAAATTTGCACTTTGTTTATCCACTAATTCTTAACCAATTGTTAGCTGTTTACAAAAAACTAGTATCCAGTGCAACCGAGCAGAGTCGGGATAAATAGAAAGAACAAATTAGGCTAAAGGATTAAGAAAACAAAATATGCCAGTCATTGTTTCGAAAAGTAGCAATTATTTGTTTTTAATGGTTTTTCTTAAATTATTTACTTACGTATGACTTTAAAAGCGCTATATCTCCTTCATCAAGAGCTGAAATACACAAATAAGGCAATAAATTAGTGAAAAAAGGATAACCAAAAACTGAATAGTAATTTTGCACCAAAACTCTTACATTTAATTTCCTTCTCTGGTTCCTCTTTATCATCTTTAACTTTTCGCATGTCATCTCCTAGATGATCAGGCATGGTTTGTGTTTATTAAAAATACAAGCAGTAACTAAATTAATTGAAAATATTAGCTACCGAAGCAAGAAAACTTCGAACAACACAGACCACAGATCACTATAAACCAGTCTAAACACAGACTTCAGACTTCACTTCAAAGACAAAAAACCACAGACCACGAATAAAAACTACAAAAAAATGACAAAAGGAGTAAGGAAAAAAACAACAGCAATAAACATAGACAATAGCTATATAGTTCTTGCTATAGTTCCTTGGGCTTGATAGTTCCAGGATGGTTCCAGGTCAAAGGGGTCAGCAGTGTTTCCACTTACGATTTTGGCTTTACCCTAGTTTCTAAAGCAATCCATTTTTTAGATTTATCTAAAAAATAGACATATATTGTAAGTAGGTACCTAGGTCACGAAGAGATCCATGGGGTAGGTTTAATAAGACAGAGTTGCCTAGCACCTAAAGTTCGATTTTACCCCAAACTACCTTAAATCCCTGCATAAAAAAATCCTAAGCTGTTCCTAATATTAGAGTATTTCGCCCTAAAATAAGGTGAAATCTATAAAAGTGGAAACACCATAGTCCACAGATTAAATCAGGCCACAGACTACCAAAAAAGAGAATAGAACCACAGACATTACAGTAGAAATGCACCACAGAGCAGGTACCTGCACAGATAACAGAGTTTACAATGTTACTCATTGATTATAGCACTCGCGAGCGTGAGTCGTGTGTCGTGACCACAGGTCGTGACTAATGCACTCTGTGGTTGTGACCGTGACAATATTGTAACTCAACATGCATGAGACGGGTCTGCCCGCGAAATTCAAATTTATTCTGGTTTTCGCAATTTGTAAACTAATACAATAAAGTAGGCTTATCTAGACATTCTAATAGCGTCAATAGCAGTACATTTCCACAGGTTTATAAAAAAATCTTTACCTACTTGAAAGTGTCCAGTTTAAAAAATTAGTCAGAGTATCGACTAATTTGTAAGTAACTCACGTCAAACTCATTACTTTGACTAAAGTAGGTAGCTACCTGTGTTAGAGTGTTTATTTTTGGCGCTGCGTTCTTTTCAAACCGGAAACTCCGGTCGGTGCGTGCTGGTGTTTCACTGTTATCGCCATAGACTTACGAATTTTCGCTGGTTATCGCACTTGACTTCATGGACAAATCCATAATCCATAATAAAACGTAGACAGAGCAATAGATTCTGTCTACGTAATCAAAGGACAAATCCATGGACAAATCGTTGTGGCCATAGATATGATAGATTTGTGGCACTATGGTGTCACCTCAAGTTATCTGTCGCCAACCAGAACCACAGACTACGTATCAGTACTAAAATTTTGTATTCGTAGTGCTGAATGGAGAATCACATTTATTCACGTTTTTCATGAATATTTTCTTCTAATATCTCAAACTTTCTGTTATAGGTAAGATATAAGAGAGTTTTAATATTAATTGATAAAGTATTACAAGTTCAAAGCGCGTTTCGAATTGTGTTTCTCATCGTGACCCAGAATGTAAGTAATGTCAAGTCCCGGTTTTAAAAGCTTTTTACGTTTTCATTACGACTAGTTTTTGTGCGAACTAGTAATTGTTACGGACGTATAGAGCCTAATCATCACTTTAAACATTGTAAGTCGTCATGGTATGCGCCAAAACAATAACACGATGTCGACTATCGCCCGGTTTGTGTACCTCTGTCTTGTCTTCAAAAACGCTTCGGGATTATCTTAGTGTTATCATTTCTTTTATCTTTCATCTTATAAGTTTTTCAAAACCTCAAATGTCCATTTCGGAAGATATATTCTTAATATGTTCTGCATGTTTCGAAAGGTTAGTGCTTCATATATTTTTAATTTTTATACTTTGTACAGATTTCTTATTTAATCATTTCTATGAGCTATTCGTGTATGTAGTGTTTGTTTCGTAAAAAATTACATAATTTACTAGGCATAGGCCATTGAGATCCCTATTTCATCAGTACCTACTGATACAATTGTTTTTATAACCTTTCATATCATCTATGATAAATAACATGCCCTCAGATAGTTTACTGACCAAATTACTGATACCATGATTTTTTTGTGGTCATTTCAATCAGCAACTTAGCAAGAACTCATAACTTGCATAAAATCTGGTTTTTATAAGTGGAAGAAAAATATTTGTAAGTATTTACTTACTTACTAAGCCATATCTAACACATGATTCTAATAACTTGGTACACTAAAATGCATGGTGTAAATAATGTATTTTATTTTATTATTTATTAATAATTAATAATAAGTATTACTTACTTATATTTTGCAGGATTATACTGAATTTGTGTGATCTCAAATACTATTAAATATAGAAAGGTACATTTGTGAAAAATACAAATCACAATTTAACTAGTCTAAATATTATAAGTTACTACGGTCAAAAAATATGCTTAGAAAAAACTAATTTTTGTTTGTGATGATAATGATATGGGGAGCACCAAAGCACACCCTTCAAACATTTAATCTTATTAATCTTTCTCTTTTAATTTTCTAAATATCTCAGGGTTATGTAAAAGATAAACTTACACAGTACCTAACAAACTGACATAAACATATCCCAAAGTCATAACCCTCTTTTTTCTTTGCTGAACCCAGTTAAAAAAAGGCAACTGCCACATAAAATCTTTCTCTTTCACAGCAGTGTAGCACAGCTTATGTTTATAGATTAGTACGCTAGCATCATGTGGGATGCTTTCTATAAATAACCATTCTCACTCACAACTCAAATGTGTTCACAGTCTTTTATTCTCGCAGCTAATTTTCATATTTAAATACCTAACAATATCTAGTACTGTTTTGCATTTTTAATGGGTTTTTAAATTGGGTGTTTTACAGTGCAATGACTGGTTTCTAATTTCTTTTGTATGTGAGTGTGACTTGTGGTTTTTGACAGTGCAAAATGACATTGTATGCCGTGATGGATTTTTGCTATACATTGTTGTGTTGTAATGATTGGATTTAAGAGTTTATGGAATAAGGTAGGGTTAGTAAAAAAAATACTGAAGTGGTTTGTTGATGCAACTTTTAAACCAATTAGTATTAGTGATGTGACATTGTGGTGGTTTGCTCATGTGGATTAAACTAACGGATTATTTTAACTAGAATAATGTTGAACTTTAAAAGAATTATGTGATATATTTTAATAATAATTCTTCATTTAGCTTTTTTTAGTAATATTATATCTACATTTTTTTTAAATTAACATTGGCTTATAATAATTAATCTGAATGGAGTCAGTTTATCATAACAAGAAAAACAAACTTAAATTACTGAAGGTACTGGTTGAGTTATATTTTTTAGTAGATTTTTTGTATCTAGTTCTCATGATGTTTTGTTCCTATACATATTTTTATACATTATTATAAAATATACTGTCTCAATATAGTTTAACAAAGTATGTGTCAGTCTGGCTCTTTAAACTTCTCACCGTCTTTGTAGATTTCATTGTGGTTTTTACCATTGTTTAGTTCATTAATTGCAATTTCACATATTCCAAATATTTATAATTAGTGTTTAATTAATTCACAGTTTGGTTATCATAGCACAATAATGTTAGATAGTAGAACATTACACGAAGGATATGTATTCATGTTCATACTTAATATGATAAATGCAAAAATGTGTCTGTATTACTTATGGACTTTTTTCTATTGAGGAAATTTTATCCAATTGTGTTCCTATTTCAAGAAGAATTTAGATGAAATACCCTAAAGGCACCATATGGAAATTGACACACTGAAGTTATTGTATTTATAATTTTCAAACGAAAAGATTTCAAGTCTCAAGTCACAAAATTTTGCATATGGACCGTTAACAAAAAGCGGCCATGCTTAACTAATGTGCGAGTTTGCAGAACACATTACTTGTTATTGCTACCTACTATTTAAATTTTCCCCTTTTTTGTTATTTTTTGGTGAGATTATTGTATAGTAGATTTTATTAAATGGATGTAAATTAGGTGTTGCCCACTAATTGGTCTGTGTGAAATAAGGTATTTTAATTTTTTGTGTTTCTGGGATAAAAGTATCCTATGTTCATACCCAGGTTGCAAGCTATTTCTGTGCTTTTCTTACAGATCGGCTTACGATTGTACTTAAATTTCAATCTTCACACACACTATTTCGCATTTATGTTAGTATGGATACATATTTTTATACACATCACGAAATTCACCTGCTCTTTTACTCACTATTTTTATTAAACAAAGTTGTAACTGACTGATGTTGACTTTAAGACTGCATGTTATCAGAAATTCCGGTAACAAAAATTCGAACGTTCGCCGGAAATCAATCTGCTCATAGATTCTCGTTCTGCTTTTACTGGATCCCACTGACTGTCAGAATGTTGCCGGATCAGACGTACGCTTCTTATATTTGCAGTTATGTTATATTATTTTATGTTTTTAGTTTATGTTATAGTGAGTGGGACAGAAACTTTTCTGATAATATGCGGCCGGTCTAAGGCATCTATTAACTTAGCAGCATAGTGCAAGGAATCACACAGTCTTGGGAATGTGATGGTGGCAAAATTTTCATAGTTTTCGTGACTCGTAATATTATTGATATCTTTTTGACAGTGCTGCTGGCGAGTTGGCGAAATGCACACAGCCAGTACCGAGGGACAGTACCGCGGTGCCAATGGAGCAGCCCACGGACGAGACAAGGTGGCCATATTGGATGCTGGATCACAATATGGAAAGGTATGATCCACTATCCTAAAACAGGTTTCCCTGCAGAGTATGAAAAAACTAATTACAGTTTGACTGCTATCTCACCTAATGGTAGGTGATGATGCAAAACGCTAAAGGCAGACTGAACTGTGCGACCGCGACACGCGACGGCGACATGCTACACTTGGTAGGTGACATATTTTGTACAGAAATGTATGGAGATGAGTAAGTGAACGAAACGCACGGTTGAGTTTGAGCTACGCGACCGTGATGCGCGACACAGTAGAGCTATGCGACTGCGACGCGCGACGGCGACCACTCTACACTTGGGTGGTGACATTTGAACATTGTTTTATATAGAAATTAAGTTGCCTTCAAACTACGGAAATATAATATGATATATAAATATAAATGTCACTGTTCACACTTAGACGTAATAATATACGTAATATTACATCTAAGTGTGAACAGTGACATTTAAAAGTAGGGTGATCGATATTTATATATCATATTATATTTCCGTAGTTTGAAGGCAACTTTAGGTAAGTGACCACAACAGCTACATGATAGTTTGAGCCACGACGGCGGTCCACGACACGGTATAGTTTGAGTTAGCGATGGGCGATTCATTCGAATAACAACCGATTATTATTCGATTGTTGTTATTAGTCGATAACAATCGATTTTATTTGCTTTAGCATAGGTAGGTATTGGGGCAATACACGGCATACCCAGGCGCGCGCGTGTTTCGTGTTTTGTTTTTTAAATCCCAACTTCAACTATGTCAAAGTACATGAGGGTAAAGTTATCAAAAGTCAGTCAAGCGTGAGTAGGACTCGCAAACGAAGGGTTTCGTACCATCATACAAGAAATAATACTTAATTTTTTTTAATGCTGGCCGTTTTGAAGTCTTTATTATTTGTTGTTACGAGTATTTATAGTGGTAATAGAAATACACATTCTGTGAAAATTTCAACTCTCTACTTATTAAGGTTTAAGAGATACAGCCTGCTGACAAACAGACGGACGGACAGTCTTAGTAATAAGCTCATGTTGGCATCCTTCGGATACGGAACCCTAGAAAGGCTCTACTTCGCTCCGTTCGCGTTGGCCCTAATTCCTAACATGAAATAGAAAACCTACGCTGGGACTAATACCCTATTGCGCCTACTATACGCCTACATTATTGAAAGATTTGATTATTATATTGCAACAAATATAGATGAATCATGGAGGAAGGTTTATGAATGCCTATATATTATTTTTATGTTAATTGTTAGGCTTCTATCGACTCCGTGCGTACTGAGGATAAAACTAAGCTTGTTATGACATTAAAATATGTATGACATAATACTGGTGGCATCAGTTAACATAGCAGTCAGGTTCAAACCGCTTAGCTATTAAAAGATTTATATAAACATTTTAAAATATTACCTACTATAAATTATAAAACCGGCCAAGTGCGGGTAGGACTGGCACACGAAGGGTTCCGTTATCCGTACCATCCTACAAGAAATACCATTTTTTGATATTTTGTGATGTAACCACAAATTCACGGATTTCAGATTTTTCCCTTTACTTGTGCATGGGAAGTACTCTATAAGTATTGATTCCCTTGACGAGTCTTGACAATATGACAGACAGACAAAAAAGTGATCCTATAAGGGTTTCTTTCGGAACTTCAGGATGGGAACAATAAAATTATGGCTTGTGAAATTTTATGGTAATCAACATCTTAAGGCTAGTTGGGACTACTTTGGTATTAGTAGCGAGTAATTTAGTAGCTAAACTACTCGGTACTCTGCTAAAATCGTTCGCACTTTGTTCCAGTAAAGTTTACAAGTGAGTGGTGCTTTGCAACGTCATTTAATTTACTTATCTACTTGAATAAATTTTGGTATTCAGATACATTAAGTTACTAAATTACTCACTACTCGACTAAAATAATAATGTAGTCCGAACTAGGCTTTAGCGACAGTGAAAAACAGAACTTATTCTTGTCCAGGTGATAGATCGAAGAGTGCGCGAGCTATGCGTGGAATCGGATATCCTGCCTCTGGACACGCCGGCCTACCACCTCAAGGAGGCCGGCTACCGCGCCATCATCATCTCCGGGGGCCCCAACTCCGTGTACGCGGAGGACGCGCCCAGATACGATGCCGACATATTTAAGATTGGCCTCCCAGTTCTGGGTAAGTGCCATCCATCCATCCATCAATCAATATGCCATCAATCTATATGTTATGTCTCTCTTACAATTGCATTTAGCTATACATGCATCAAATACATCGTTTAACACAACAATGTACATTGCGTACCGTGGCCTTAATAGCTCGTTCACACAGGTTGCGTGCGTAGACGTAGCGCGTACCATTACGTTGTAATGTATGGGACCGTATGAAACACGGCACACTGCTTGCGTAAAGCGTGAATGTATGCATAACCCGGTGTGTTAGGGGTTTACGCGCGTCACTACGCACGTGTCACGTGTACGCAATTGGTGTGAATCGGCCTTTAATCTAACTAGGCTGCACCATCATTTGCTAGCAGGTCTGATTGCAGCCATGTGCTAGTCTATGAATTAAAAAAAAAACTGTTTTTTTTTTAATTTTAGAATGTATTTCAACTATTTTCTCTTTGGCAGGAATCTGTTATGGTATGCAAATGTTGAACAAAGAATTTGGTGGCTCAGTGCTGCAAAAAGAAGCCCGCGAGGATGGACAATATGAAGTCGAAGTAGAAACTACATGCCCGTTATTCAAGTGAGTTAGTTTTATAAACTGAATATGTACACGAGCGCAGTGAGCGGGAATTTTTTCGCACAGATTTTTTGTTTTACAGATCGTCGCTAGATCTGAGACTACATCGATAATGTTTTACCAAAGTTAAGTTCAGAGGCACTTTGGACTTATAGCCTCTCATATGTGGATCCTATCTTCAGTTTTGCCTGACTGGATGAAAATTCGTTTTGGTTTGGGTATTTCAGCCTGAAGAATTTGGCCGGTTAGACTAAAGATTTGCCGTAAATTTGCATGCGTCTGATAACGCAGAACTCACATACTTTGGCCTCCATGTATGAGGGACTAAGCTTTACTGCTGTACTTATCAGGCATCCACAAGTATTGGCGAGGAACCTTAAAACTGGTGGCGATCACAATGGACTGGGACGGTAACGTGATACAGGGACTTGAAGACCTGTACAGCCCCAAAAGAAGTATGAGGGGCTTAACTCTAGTAACACGGTTTTAACTCAAAGATTTTGCCAACTTCTTCCTTGTGGCTGCTTATGTGCTAGCATAGTACAGCAATCATACAATAAAGTCAACATTTGACAAAGTGTAAAATGTTACTCATCCATACTTCCATACTAATATTATAAACGCGAAAGTGTGTCTATCTGCTAGCTTTTCACGGCCCAACATGGAATGACAACATGAAATTTGGTAGAGTTAGCTTACATCCCGGGAAGGACATAGGCTACTTTCTATCCCGGAAAATCAAAGAGCTCCCACGGGATTTTAAAAATCCCTAAATCCGAGCGGACGAAGTCGCGGGGTATCATCTAGTTTTGAATAAATGCTTTGAGTTTGATTTTAAAACTTTATTCGCAGTCGTCTAGAGAAGCTGCAGCCAGTACTGCTGACGCACGGCGACAGCGTGCAGAAAGTCGGCGATCGATTCCGCGTGGGCGCGCAGTCCTCCAACCATCTCATCGCGGCCATCTACAACGAGCAGATGCGCCTGTATGGCGTGCAGTTCCACCCAGAGGTACAACACTTTCACAGATAACGACAGGAAGGAAACTTGTAACAAAACGTCGAGGCTTCACCTACACTGGCAAGCGTTAATGGCCGATTCACACCAATTGCGTACGCAGCACGTACACGTGACACGTGCGTTGTGACGCGCGTAAACCCGTAGACGTAACTGCACGCATTACGTCTACGTGAACGTTCACGCCACGCAAGCGGTGTGCCATGTTTCATATAGTTCCATACATTACAACGCAATGGTACGCGCTACGTCTACGCTTACGCAGCCTGTGTGAACGAGCTCTTAATGTTACCTACGTTTGACGCTAGATAGGCTACGAAACGACTAAGTATCTTTGATTTCACGTAACCTCTAGCATAATATTTTTGACAGATGTCGACTCAGGATCAAAACCGAGAATTTCCTCACTCTAGTTCACTCTGACACTACTGCTTGTACCGTAGCATTCAGCTGCCAGTGATACGATAACAGATGGCGCCACTTGTATTTTAAAACGTGAATGCATTTGTGTGCGTAACCAAAACCGTGTATGTGTGCACTCACACGAACATAGCCAAACTGTCATCGTGAAATAGAACAACTGTGTCAATTTATATTATACTTTAACAGGTGGACCTAACCCCAAAAGGCAAACAAATGCTCTCAAATTTCCTGTTCGACATAGCAGGCATGTCGCGCACGTTTACACTGCGCTCGTGCCGCGAGGCCTGCGTGCAATACATCCGCGACACCGTCGGTGACAACAAAGTGCTTGTAAGTTTGTATTTGTGCATTGTAACTCCTAAATAAATATTACATTTTACTTATAAACAGATAGGTAGACTGGCGGACTGGTAAGATTGATCGGCGGACTGACTAGACAAAGAGACGGACCGATTTTTCAGACTCACGTACTGTTGTACTTAAAATAGTTAACAAACGTAAAACTAACAAAATTTTGGAAGACCTCTTATTTAATGATTACTCAGAAATAATTTATTTTTGACATAAGCACTATCCGAATTCAGACATTGTTCTTGTAGGTGCTTGTAAGCGGTGGCGTGGACTCAACAGTGTGCGCTGCGTTACTCAGGACAGCTTTACGCGAGGACCAAGTCATCGCGTTACACATCGATAATGGTATGAATGAATGAATGAATATACTTTAATTGTACACCACAAAATTAATACAGAAAAAACACATACAAAACATGTATTATTATCAGTAAAATCCTTAGTACGAATTTGCAATCTCGACAACGATGATAGTTTGAGAGTAGAAACACGATAACGTCGAATTATGGCCTAAACTACTTTCTTTTAAAGTCGTACTTTCAGTACTATACAAAGTTTACACTTGGTGGGTTGTTTTTTTTCGTATGGCGTATTCTTTCTTTTTTTTCGTCGCCATGATTATGTTAAACATTGAGCTTTATTTTCCAGGGTTTATGCGTAAAAATGAGAGTGTAAAAGTGGAGCGATGTCTGCGTGAACTAGGAGTTCGTTTGCACGTCATTAATGCAACACACCAGGTAAGTGTCTAATAATAATTTATTTATATGAATATGAATATGAAATTTTGTACATAGTTAGCTTACATCCCGGGAAAGGACATATGCTACTTTTTATCTCGGAAAATTAAAGTGTTCCCACGGGATCCTTAAAGGTCCATCCGTTTAACCGAGGTACATACAGAGGTAGGTTACATCTCGGAAAATCAAAGAGTTCCTACGGGGTTTTTAAAATACATACCTAAATCCACGTGGACGAAGTCGCGGGCATTATCTAGTACTGTATAAAATACATGTTTGTTTTCAGTTCCGACAAGGCAGCACGGTGGTGCGCGACGCGGGTGGTCGGACGCGGCACACGCCTCTGCTGTGTCACACCACGGCGCCAGAGGACAAGCGCCGTATCATCGGCGACGTGTTTGTGCGCGTCGCGGAGCACGCCGTGCGGGACGTGCTGCATTTGCAGTAAGTACGGACTGACGGACAGATTGGCGGACTGACGTAATCTGTTACGGATTGCGGATTGATGTTCTGACTGGCGGACTGATGTATAGACCTGGCGGATTGATTTACATAATGGCGGACTGACGGAACAGACCTGCGGATTGATGTTCAAACTGGCGGATTGATGTACAAACCTCGTGGAATGATGTTCAGACTGGCGGACTGATGTAAAAATTCCGTGGACTTATGTACAAGCTGGCAGACTGCGCTGCAGACCGGTTTAGTTTAGCAATCAAAGTTGAGTAGTTAATTAGTATTAAAATAAACATATGCTCCTCCTGAAAAGTAGGCCTTTTGTAACAGTGGCGTTATTCGTAGGATACGATGGTATGTCAGGCAGCAGTCATCTGTCAGCCGCCCTGTACTTTAAAAAAATCATTATGCTTGTGCAAATTAGAAGCTCTATGGAAGATTTTCTTTTATACTAGTATTTTTCCTCAGAGAGGAACAAGTGCTGCTCGGCCAAGGCACTCTGCGACCTGACCTGATAGAGTCCGCGTCGGCGCTGGCTTCAGGCGCGGCGGCCGCTATAAAGACGCATCACAACGACACGGAGTTAGTCCGTGCTTTAAGGCAGAGGGGACGCGTCGTTGAACCGCTGCGGGATTTCCACAAGGACGAGGTAAGAATAAAAATCATGTGTCCTTTTCCGCGGGGAAGATTATGAAAAGGATGGTATTAGTCTGATAGTGTCTGCATCGGCACTGACTTCAGGCGTGGCGGCCTCTATAAAGACTCATCACAATGACACGGAGCTATTATTATATACGAGCATGCTTTAAGATAGCAAGATGTTAGCATTTTGCTGAGCTTGGAATTTTTTTTTCGGGTTGTGCCACACATGACACAGTTTATTCCAGCACTCTGCTTGAGGCATTTTGACTTTTATGCTCAAGTGGTGGATGTGCCGGGATAACTGATGTGTGGCATAACTTACAAAATAAACGTTTTTTTTTCTTTCTTAAGGCCGGACTGCATTACAGCGTCGCGTCATAATATTCTCTACAAACCATTCGCTATGACTTGTTCCCTGACGTCATGTTGGCACCAAATGGCTAATGGCAATGGTGCCGACATGACGGCAGTGGACAAGTTATAGTCAAAGCGCTGTGCGCATTGACATTCACCATCGTACTGATTGAAATAATATTTTGACATTGCCGCGCTGTAATGCTCTCTGGCTTTCAGTCTCATAAAGTCTGCCTTAGTAAGTTCGTGTTGTAACCTGGCAATATTGTATTTGCACGGCAGGTACGTCAGCTGGGCACAGAGCTGGGCTTGCCGCCCGCGCTGGTGGAGAGGCAGCCGTTCCCGGGGCCCGGGCTCGCCGTGCGCGTGCTGTGCCAGGACGAACCCTACGCCGACCGGGACTTTGCCGAAACACAGGTTCGTAGCGGGTTATAACATTGCATTTTACGCACGGTATGTTAAAAATCTAGCAAAGAAATGCCTTCTTGATGTGCTGATGTAAACCACCGAAAATTAATTAAAAGTTTGGCATTTTAGTATATAAATGTAATGTTGAGCCATAAAGATAGTTTAAAGGTATACCATCAATAAATTACTTTTCCTTTGTTCTAATTTGAAATTAATCATGTATGAAAATATAATCATTAATCATGTTGATAAACTTCTAGATTTTTGCTTGTCCAATTTCAAATTGCAACTTGAGGGTTTGCGCGGGACATAGACTAAGGATTAATATACAAGCCCGGTAGAGATTTGTTAAGTCAGTCAAACTCGTACTCAGATTGGGCTATTTGTTTTGCGCGCACTATATGAGTAGGTGCGACGTATTTATTTACGAATTATTTTTCTCTCTATATTTCATCTGCGATCAGTCCTTGGACTATAAATCGAACGTTATTTACGAAATATCGTTCGATTTATTTAGCGAACTCTTTATTAATATTTTTCGTTGTAAAAGATTAGTGTCAGTTCTGAAACTTCTGGGCGTGATTTTTAAGTGGGATTCTTTTTCAGGTCATAGTGAAAATAATGGTGGAATACGCGTCGATGTGCGTAAAATCCCACGCGTTACTGGGCCGAGTGTCCAACGCGACCACTCCGAACGAGCAGACAGAGCTTAAACGTATCTCGTCGTCTTCACCCATAGCGGCCACTCTACTGCCAGTGCGCTCTGTCGGAGTACAAGGTATGTAAACCATGTTACAGAACTGATACCATGGCAGACTAGAATGGAATAGAATATATTTTTATTCAAATAAATTTTTACAAGTGCTTTTGAAGCGTCAAAATAATTTGCCACTGGTTCGGAATGCCGTACCTACCGAGAAGAACCAGCAAGAAATTCGGCGGTTGCTCTTTTCAACTGTTCAGTTTACAATGATATGCTATACTATACAAGCAGCCCCGCGCATTGCCGGAGCGAGACAAATCCATGCTTTTTTATCATTTACATAATCTTCGATTGTATAATATGCTTTTCTCAGGAGTATAGTTTTAATAGATTTTTTAAACTTGTGTAAAGGCAAGTTCAAAATTGATTGCGGAATTTTGTTATGAAAGATTATACCCACGAATACGCGCTCGCAGGCCTCGCGGATTGATGAAGACTGGCGGACTCGTGTACAGATTAGTGGACTAATGTACCTTTGTATTAAATGAGTGGGTTGACATATGAAATGGTGGACTGAAGAAATGTAACAATGGCATAGCACCAGAAAGTTAGCTTGGCACAACGCACCATAGCTCAATGTTGATCAGTCATCCTTAAGCTGACATATCAAATGGTGGACTGAAGAAATCTAATCTATGGCATCTAATCCCAAAACAACAAATAAGTTATTGTTAAAGACCTGTGTTTGTGTTCCTATTTGCAGGCGACTGTCGGACATACAGCTACGCGGTAGCTCTGTCCACTGAGCGCTACCCACCTGATTGGAAAGACATGCACTACCTCGCCAAGATCATACCGCGCGTCTGCCATAACGTCAACAGGTATGACCAGCTTACTCAGTTATTCAAAATATATATATTTATCTAATATATAATGCCCGAGACTTCATCTGCTTGGATTTAGGTTTTTAAAAATCACTACGAAAATTTTGTGGTCTATAACCATCTTCGCATTATTGCCTTTCTAATGAAACCGGTTTGGGGCAATTCAGTTAGATGGTTTCAAAATCTATAACAGACATAGGTAGAAACATTTTTTATCTCATACATAGTTATCATGCAAATGATTTGTACCTTTTCGTAGTTAGAAAGGTATACATTAAAGTTGCCTTAGTAATAATGGTAGTTCTACAACTACGCTGAACTAATTTTGTCTGCCAGGGTGTGCTACGCATTCGGCGGTCTGATCAAGGAGCAAGTGACGGACATCACGCCCACTTTCCTATCGCAGCAGGTCATATCGACCATCCGGCAGGCCGACGATCTCGCCACGCAGGTACAATTCCTATAATATTTATCATTTCATCGTCTAAACTACATATATCGTGAATGATATAATATACATTATAAACATAGCTAATACCGGCTGGACTCTCGTGGTTAGTCGAAGTAAGCCCGATAAGTTTCGAATCCATCCGGGGTCTTTTTTCAGAGGCGTAAATGAGATGTCTCATGTAGTCTTTGAAAAAGACCCCAGATGCGGTCGAAACTAGTCGGGCTTACTTCGACTAACCACGTTAATCCAGCTGGTACTTACAGCCGTACGGTACTGGGAAATGGAGGGTTTTATTTTTTTAACACCCAACCCAAAAACAAGGGTGTTATATAAGTTTGACCTGTGTATCTGTCTGTGGCCATCGTAGCTCCTAAACTAATGAACCGATTTTAATTCAGTTTTTTGTTTGAAAGGTGGCTTGATCGAGAGTGCCCTCAGCTATAATCCAAGAAAATCGGTTCAGCCGTTTAAAAGTTATCAGCCTTTTCTAGTTACTGTAACCTTCACTTGTCGGGGGTGTTATAAATTTTTAATTTACACTTGTGTTACATTTCGTAATACACAGATAATATATTATGTGACATAGACTTGTGTATGTGTGCAAACGCGGTCAATTGAGCAATGACTTTTTGTTCATGACTTATTCTATATTATTTATTTATGCAGCAGTATTTAATTATGTATTTCTTTTTCCAGGTGCTGATATCCTCGGGCTGCATGTCCCGGATCGCGCAGATGCCGGTAGTGATGATCCCGGTGCACTTCGACCGCGACGCGGGGCTGCGCGCGCCGTCGTGCCAGCGCTCGCTAGTGCTGCGCCCCTTCATCACCAACGACTTTATGACCGGCATCGCGGCCCTGCCCGGCTCTGATGCCATGCCGCAAGACGTGAGTTGTGCCTGTCATATATCGCGCATATGCCGGTAGTGATATCCAATCAAGTCATGTTTTGTACGCGCAAATCATGAGAGAGATAGCACGAGTCTGTTATTCTTGTGGGTGCGTTATGAACCTTCGTAGATTAACGGCCGTATTCACAATCATTACTATGAGGTCTCACAGTGCGCTCGAACGCATAGTATAGGTTCCACCAATCAGATCATTGTAAATTGACGTGACACAGTCATCTGATTGGTGGAACCTATACCACCACTGTGCGTTCGAGCGCACTATGAGACCTCATAGTAACGTTTGAATACAAGTGTTAGTTTTACACTACATCATTGTTTGACAATCAGAAAGCGTACAGTAGCACCTAGTTCGAATAAATGATTTATTTGACTTAAGACTTTTTTTAGGTTAGGTTTAGGTTTAAGGAGTTTATTTTCTCAAAAAGAACAAAAGTTCACTTACATGAGAACAATTTTAAGTATAAATATAGAGGAAAACAAAATCTTTAGACTTTATACTATGTACTATACTATACTACTATGTACTATACTATACTACTATGTACTATATTATTCTACTATGTACTAAAGTGATGTATTGAACGACAGGTGGTGGACCGCATGCGCAAGGAGCTGCTGTCAGTGCCGGGCGTGTCGCGCGTGCTGTACGACCTCACGCCCAAGCCGCCCGCCACCACCGAGTGGGAATGATCCGCGCTTTTCTATCTTTTGTACTGAACGACGCGCCGGGCAGTGGTCGCACCCCATACACTCCGAATACCACATCATCCTGATCAACCCATCGCCGGCCCACTACTGAGAACGAGCACAGTTCACGACAGTTAGGGAACTTGTATCAAAACGTTAACGCAGGCGTCAAATGTTCCTACGTTTGACGCTAGGTAGCCTATGAAAAACGCCTATTTTTCTATGATTTCACGTCACCCATAGCCTAATATTTGATTTCGTCTATTCAGGATCAAACCAAGAGTTCCTTCACTGTAGTTTACTCACCACGGGAAAGAAAAGGGTTTAAGCCATAGTCCGCCACGCTGGCCAAATGCAGGCGTACCCATGGATAGAGTACTCCTAATACCTCATCATCATCATCATCATGATTAACCCATCGCCGAGCACGGGTCTGCTCAGAATGAAAAGGGTTTAGGTCATAGTCCGCCACGCTGGCCTAGTGCGGATTGGTAAACTTTACACGCCTTCGCACTGGTCGCACTTTATCGAAAGCCAGCCTGTATAAGCGTAACACAGAATAACAATCTTACAGTAGCGTGATCTACTTAGGAGATCCTAATCGATTAGTGTCAAAGATTACATTATTCGTAAGTCGCGTCTGCCAGACTGTATGATTGTTACACTGGACGTAGCCAATCAAACTTCAGACTTAAGTAAATATTGAAGGACGAAACAAAAGATGGCCAGAGTGAAATCGCAGTGGGTACAATCTGGGCCGGTATCCTACCACTAGGTTCTGTGTGACAAATTCTCATTAAAATGCATGACAAGAAACGAATCGAAACGAAGCGGCGATAATCATACCGTCTCACTCACATTATACACAGGTACAGTGTTAATCATTCCCTCTCACTCCAACAAATATTAGTGTGGGACTGAGAGGGAATTATTGATACTGACCTTTTCGTTTCTTTTTTATTAGCACGCGTTATACGAAAAATCACGGTCTGCCTCCGCCTTGGCTTCTGTATGTTTAGTGCTTAAATAATAATTTATTATTGACAGGTAATATGACAAAATAATATAATAATAAACTTGACTAATTTCAATTGCCCGTGTAAGCGTACCTTTAGGGCGATTTTACACTGCATCCGATCCGCATCCGTGAAAATACGTTCATAAGTACATAAGAAACAAGTTCATAAGAAGTAGTCATAGAACTATTTATATGGTACTTACTACTACTACTACTACTACTACTTACATACATTTGTATGGTGCTTACGCATTAGCTCCGAGTTCCGTCATCCGAGTTCTCTTCGTCATCCGTGAGAATATCTCGGATTCAAATCGGATGTATGACGTAGATATGTCAAAGATGTCCACTGAATAGCTTGGATTTGGATTAGAGATCCGATTAGTGCGTAAGCAATATCAGAGTATATATCCGTATTTTCACGGACTCGAATCGGATGAGTGCGTAACCGCTCTAAAGCAACCATGTTATTCATCAAAAAGGTCTTACAAAATACATATAGACTTCGTCTGTGTCGGTGTTAGCTGGCGGGCGTGCTCTGCCTTTTTGCAGTGTTTTTTTTTGTTAAAACTGACTGGAAAGCGCTCTAAGGGGGTGTCGTGCGTGTGTCGGCGAGTGCCGGCACAGACGGGGTCCATACTTGTATAGTTTAACTAACTTGTTACAAATAACTACAAACTTGACATTGGCTAATCTTTGTAAAGCCAGACGAAAGAGAGAAAAAAAATACATATAACAATGTTGATAAGTTACTTATCAGCAGATTATGGATAGATTGAGTATTAATTTTGATTGTGCAGCAGAAGTCAAAGTTTATCATCCCGGCCGCCTATATTCTATGTACAGTAATCTTTCTGTGTTCGTATATATTTTTATTTTAAAACGCAATTGTTTATAACCCCATAAAGTGTGTTAGTGATAATAGTGAAATTGAAATAAATTGTGCTTATATTTACTTACTGTTTTTAGACATAATAAATAGTTGATCCCAGATGAAAATCATTTTTATCTCTTTTACCTCTTTTAGAAGGTGTTGGGCTTGCTAAAATCTCTGAAATATTTATTTTCAAATTAAATAATATGGAGGAACTAATATCTTGCAGATTCTATTTTTTTTTTATTTCTCATAATACTAACTAATGAGAAATGCAAGGAAGTTGAAACATGCAAGATGTTTTAAACTATATTGTAAATTAGCACATGCAATAGACTTAACAAAAGCATGAGTAGCTTTATATAATATGTAGTAAATTTTTTATTATTATAATATGTAAAAAATATTTGTCTTTCTGTTTGTTACTTATCCATTTGTGCATCTTTCATCCGATTGAGTTGAAAATTTGTTTGTTGTTATGCAATGTTTTAAGAGGGGTCTCTCCGTCACTCGCTTTATACAAACGTAGTTCCAATTTCATTTGAATATTAAGCAACCAAAGTCCATGAAATTTTGCAGACATATTCTAGAAACTAATAACTATCTATGTCTGTGGTTTTCCAGATTTCTGTTATTCGGTTTTAAAGTTACGCGGTCTTAAAAATTTACATACAAATCTTTGAGCCCCTGTAATTTTAAAACTACATATTTTTAGAAAAATCTAAAACATCACAGACACAGATATTAGTTTCTATAATATGTCTGCAAAATTTCATGGACTTTGGTTGCTTAATAATATTAAAGCCACTCTGCTTATAAACGTGGAATGTAATTTGTATAAGCTAAGCGTTATGGATGGCTGCTATGATCTATTATACTGTTATGTATTTTATTTACACCAATTTGAGAGTCAAATTGAAAGAAAATCCGCAAATAATAATAAAACGATGTTTCTGCAGTATAATTATTAATTACTGTTACGCTAGTAATTTTATCAATACCTTTGCAAGAATCAGCGAATTTTTTCATAACTGACATTGAAGTTATTTGCTTTCGGCCATTTATATTCAATCCTATCTGTAATCCATCGATAGCTTATTCATAAAAAATTGTACTCTCTTATCGACAGAAAGGGATATATTAATTTTGGTCATTTGTCATCATTAAAATAATTATTGAATTAAAATAATTATTGAATTGAATGAAAACAAAATACGGATGAGATCGTCTTCTCCATGGTTTATTTTTATTATCTTCAGGGCTCTTATACTGTCTATGCCCTGCCTATTATGTTCTTGATTGTTGAATCGTTTTAAATTTTGACCAATATGCATATTGTATGACCAAGATACTGCATATTTGACAGAAAATAAATTAACTGAATTTTCTTTCTATTTGGCTTGTAGAATATAACATAAGCTTTTATTAAAATAAAAAGGCGGAGGCATTACATATTTTCAATAGATTTTTATCTACTTTATAATTTTTAACAAATTTATTGCGAACACCATGTTTTTTGGACCACTGCCACTGAAAGAGAATTTTTGTAAATAAATTGGTACATATACAGACACCGTGGTAAATGAAATATGGGTGTCACGATTATAATTAGCTACACTGATCTGTTTTTGTAACATGTAGTAAATAAATAAAGTATATAAAAGGCTGTGTAAATTATTAAAGCCGTGTATTCCGCACCTTATGTATAAACCCTGGGCCACGGCTATTACGTCATAATGGTGATCGTAGATTTACGGCGCCTTCGAATTTGCCAAATCCATATAAATAAAAACGCGCGACTGCAGCGTTACACCCGCGCTGCGGCCGCGCATGTGTTCATCGATCGAAATTATATGGATCAAAAAGCATTCCTTACCACGAAAATTGTGATTATCACATTGCTATTTAGACTGGCTCCAAAATTTTAACCGACTTCAAAGAAAGGAGTGGTTGATGGCGACTTTATTTTGCTGCAACTTGTACATTTTAGCCAATGACAGATGTTACCAATCACAGGTGATCGCGATTATCACAGTACTGTCAAACTACGGCGGTAGGCCTACGTACGTACCGTGAATTCCGCCAAGCACAGCAATTACTGAGGTAGCAATGTGATAACACTAGGGTCTAGGACGTCAAACGTTGGTTTTCTGTAATGAAAAATGGGTTGTCGCGTGCGACTAGTATGCGTAAGCTACAATGAATGTATGGAAACATGGGATTTGATATAGCAAGCGCCCTGGGTGCGCGAACGAGACGTTTTGAAAACAAAATGTATGGCACCCTATGGAACGGGCGCCACTGCTTGCGCTTCACGTAACATAGAGCGCCATACATATTATTGAATTTACGACGTCCCATCCGCGCGCACCGGGCGCTTGCTATCTGTGAAACAAAGCACGAATCACGGGGCGCAGCGGCAATAATAGTGACACTTGTTTTCGCTGCGCGCCGCTTGTCGAATCGCTTAGTCGTGGCCCTGGGTGCAAAAGATTATAATTTCATACACACATACGGTGCCACCAACTTATTAGTTCAGGTGGGCAAAATTGGAACTAGAGCCGCGTCATCCACTCGGACGAACGAAGTCGCGGGCATCAGCTAGTATTGCAATATAATTAAGCTATATTTCAATGAATGAATGAATATACTTTTATTGTACACCACAAATTTAGTACAAAAAAACATGAAAATCCAAAATAGAGGCAAGTATATTATGATGGCCTTATGCCTAGCGATGTCTCCCAGGCAACCAAAATGTTGCAAAGGACATAGCAATAGGTATTATAGGTATTTGCTATGATGAAAGTATTTTAATTTCATTTTTTCTTGTGAATTTCTTAAGATAGCAATTTCAAATTGTTCACTAGCGGCGCTGTCACCTGAACAGATAATTTGGTGGCACTGTACACAAGTTGTTCTTGTATCTTTACTGAGCTTTTGATGGTGTTGTCAATGGAATTATAGTCTTCTAATCAATCTTGTATGAAATAAATCAGAGACATTGTGTTTTATGGAAAGGTTCAGTGTTATTGACTGGAAGTTTCATAATAAAATTATATTATGCTTTATTTTTATCTTGTATTTTATTTCGAAACCTTAACCAAATATACATAGTTAAGTACTTTATTCTTTTAATTAAAATGTCAATTCTTTAAAATCAATAGCAATTTATTATAACAAGTTAAAACCTAGAGAGTCGATAGCTCAAGGGTTGAGGTTCGGTCGGCGCGGCGCGGCGGTTCGAACCCCACCCGTTGCACTATTGTCCTACCCACTCCTGGCACAAGCTTTGGAGGGAAAAGAGGAGTATTAGTCAGAATTATTAAGTTACATACTAATTGGTTACAAATTATATGGTTATATTTTATATCTTAAAAGCATTGAATACTATTCAAAAATGTTCTTTCCAGAATTATAATTATTATTAATCTTCAAGCAGGCTACACATCACCAAGTATATCATCCACTTTGCTAGAGGGCTCATGACCATGCAATCTTGATTCAGACAGATGTCAGTTTGCATCACATGTAATGATGTAGACACTAGACATACACTGTTGATTGAGTAGCCTCAAGCCATCATGCAAGTTGGATGATTGTACTTGATGGTGTGTGGGGGCTGTATAAAGATTTTACTTTTGAAATAACTGACAGCTGATATCACTCAAGTGAGTTAAATACAGACTTATTACAACATGCAGATTGAAGTAAAAGGTTAATTTATGCAATCAGAATTCTAATAATAATTGTAAAGTTATAATAATTCTAATAATAATATTGTTAAAATACTGTTAAGCTAATTTACTTCAGTCATTATCTAAAACTTCTATTAAGATCACATCAGCCATAAGTAAATAATTAAGGAACTCTACAGTACTTGGTGGATAGGATGTACAAGAATTAATGTGAACATCCAGACTATATTATTCTGAATGCACACCATCTATTTGACTGATTTTAAATTCGGTACTGAGAAAGCTTGCATCTCGGGGAAAAACAGGCTGCTTTATATCATAGAGAATCAAAGAGTTCTCACTGGATTATAAAAAAAAACTTACGCGACAAACTCGCGGGCATCGTGTGGTTAAAAATAATAGTTAATAGTAGTACATAAATATTTTAACATCGGGAACCAGTAGGTACTCTTAGCTGTCTGGAACTAACAAATCTATATTCTTCCCTGCAGTGACCTGCCCTCCTATAAATGTTTCCTCCTCCCCTCTAATAGACAAACCAGCAGACAGCGATGTAACTTTCTTTTCCCGAAGCATAGGTGCTTTTTCCCACCTAGATCCCTTACAATTGCTGCATGACCTTAATGGTAGTATTTCCAATGAGACAGTCCTGTTGCTACAATCTGCACATTTGAAAAACCTTTTGAAAGTATCTAAAACTTTGAGTGGATGTCTTTCATCTTTACAAATCTGTGCCGCAGAGAAGGCTGTGTATTTGCATTTCACACATCTCACAGCTTTACACGGAAGTTTGAATGTATTCAACATTTTTTCTTCCATTGCCTCCTTTTTCTCAAGTTTATTGAAGTATTTCTCTTGCTCATCGTCCTCATGTTCTTTTATTAAATTTACGTGAGCCGATGTGGCTTCTAAAATCTTTTTGAACCTCTCTGACATTGTAGGCTTGAGTTTTATACCTTCCTCTTCATTTACTTTTACTCTTTTACTATCATTTTCATCACTTCCTGAATTATTCAACTTATCCAAAGCCCGTTTCTTCCCAGTCTCGGTTCCTTTGATGTTATTAGGATTGTGTTTTTCAATTCCTCCTTTTTGTTGGATAAGTCTTATTGCATTGAGTTTGGCTTTTTCTGCATTTTTTTGACTGTAGGTCATATTGAGATCTATGCTACCGCTTCCTTTTAAACCAAATCCTTTACCTAGAGTTGGTGAATTTGATACTTTTTCTGCTAAGCTTTGGCTTGGGGAGAGATTGTTATTTCTATTACCATTTGTTAGACTGCTAAGTCTTTGTGTATCAGTGAGCTTTTGTGCAGTTGGGCTATGCAATATTCCACTATTTCCTGTCATTGGACCAGCACCGTTTGGTGCTCTATTGGACATTAAGCTGTCGCCTTCGGATTTATAATAGTCACTGAGAGACATTAACCTATTTTGGTCTCTATCTTTCGCTTTTTTATGGTCTGCTTTAGGTAATGCTGCATAGGATTTACCACCATATATGAAGGTACTTTTCCCAAAAACTTTGTTCTGCAAGTTAACAATGCCTTTGCCCATAGTTGAGGATTGAAGTTCTTGTCTTCGTGAGTACTTCTGGTACTCTTGTTTCACATGATAAATACAATGTTCACACTGAGTTAAGTTTACAAAAGCAGTGCATGGTTCACCATTTTTCTTTTTGCTTCTGCATATACCTAAGTCCTTTGATTGACCTAGGACCATTACTCTGTCAGAATTTTCTACACTCAAACAAGCCTGATCTGCAGAATTCTGAGATCTATCGAGGACGTTAGGATTCAGAACAGCTACAACCGTGCCTTCTGGTGTTTTCCACAATTCATTATAAGCTTTACGGAACAAGAACATTGAAACTGTTTTTAAATCATCTTTGAGATCACTTAAGGTCCATATGACGAAATTATTGCCTTTTTGTGACTTTTTAGCACTACTCTTTCTCACTATTACTCCAGCTATTACCCAGTCTTTGGATAAGTCTTCGTTCTCCACATACCTTTTTACTCTAAGCATATTGACCGCCTCTCGTCCTTGCATTCGATCTAATAGTGCGCTACTAGAAATCAATGGTTTTGTAATTCTTATTCCGAATATAGGATCGGTGTAAACGTCCGAAGGACCCTTTGTTTTTGTTTCGGGGACGCAAAAAGTACTTTTATCACTTTGGTCTGATGTTGTGATAGGTTTCTTTGAAAACGCAGCCTTCTTCGCGACTTTAGCGTCAATATTTGTTTGTCGTAGTCTACTTTCAAACTCGATTCTTTTATCTAACTGTTCGTCTGCTTGATTGTCTAAAGCTTTCTTGATCTGAGTACCGTAGTTGTTGTACTTACGTTCAGTGAAGTTCCTTTTTTCTTCATCATCCGAGGAGTCCGTATCTCCAGTGTGGACAGCTGACGAGAGGACGGCTGAAGTGTTGACAGCTGACGTATGGACAGCTGACGTGGTTGGCACGTTCTGATCCTCTAAGGTTTCTTCACAAGTTTCATTTGTTTCAAAAATATCCACCTCACGTAACTTTGTTCCGTTTTCTGTTGGATTAGTTTCTTCTATAATGTCAGCGCGTAGCAGTTCGTCTAACTGATCGAGTTCATCTATTTCTTCCATTTTGGTGCATATCTTTTAAATCTGTGCTTTTAATACATTAAACAAAGTTCACTTTAATCAGCACAAAATTGGGGGCAAATCGCTAAAGGCGCGAAAGCCGAAAAACATTAAACAACTGTACGCTGACAGCTGCCACTGTCATTAGCAGTTGGCACAGATAACTAAATCGTGTGGTTACAGATAAATATTGGACTATGGTGGTTACGGGTAACATTAGAAACACGTTAAACATTATTCACACGCTACATTGATGTAGCGTTTTTTATGAAATCACAGAAAGTTTTTTTAAAAACAAGCTTTTATTTAAATACGCTAAAGAGCATAAAATAAGTAGATTAAGTTGAGTTAGATTCTACATTATTTTGTGGACTCTATATTCTAAGCTGACTCTCGGAGCTTTTTCGTAGTGTAGCTTCTGGAATGGTAGATCTAACTTCCAAAAATTGAAACAAATGAACGAACGTGTTAATGGAACTGGCTGGGAAGCGCATACTATTGCCCCTTACCCTTGTTGCCTATTATGAATAAGCGAGACAGAGTAGCCTAGGCACAAAATTTGCATAAGAAGTTTCGGTTTTGTTGGAAGTTTTTTTTTGGTATAGCTAGGTTTTGAATAAATCGTTATAATAAATAATTATTATTGTATTTCGTTACATCGTTATAACTATTAGCCCCAACTCCTATATTATTAACCACTTTAATAACGATGTTTAACGATTAGTGAAACCTCAAGCATTCCAAATATTTTACGAGGAGCTTGGATTGCGCCATGCAAAAGCAACTAACTAGTTAGTACGTAATGCAAGTTTTTTAAACTTTTATACTTAGGTATGACACCTAGGTAGGAAAGGCATCTTATTGACTGAGTAACTTATAAATAATTGACATGGACTACACATTCGCTTCTGGTAGGTTTCACACGACTGCTCACACTTTTTAATAATTCTTTTTTCTAAAACAAATGCCCATGACCTCACGTGGAATTAGGTTTTAAAAACTCTGATTTCTCCAGGATACAAGATAAAGTTGAAAACTAAAACCCGACTGCGACCGTGTTAATAAACGCTGAAATATTATAGTAAAATTGTTTTTCTGTCACTTGGTATATTTTAATGCTGTAGTATATTTATATTTACAAACTTAGAATTTTCCCCTCTTTCATTTTATATCCCACTAGATACAATAGCGAAAAAAAAATTTTGGAGACCCCCACTTTTTTTGATGTAACATCCGTTAGGTCAATTTTTTCGTATAAAATGTAGCCTATGTCACCCGGACCTTTACGACGAATCAATTGACATCTCATTTATCAAAATCGGCCTAGTAGTTTAGACGCTACGGTGAAACACACAGAAACTGGATACAAACATACATAGGTACATACATACATACGTAGACTGCTAAAATCATAACCCTTCCTTTTGGCTTTGCCGCAGTCGGGTAAAAAAGTAGCCTGTGACCGTCTTCGAGATGTTAGTCTACTTTTTAGTCTTTACTTGTTGTCAAAATTGCTGATGAGCCATAAAAAGATAACAGAAACGCAGACAGGGATACACACTTTCGAATTTTCAGTATAAGTATGGAAATATGGATTAAATAATTCCTTTGAATGAGTTTTTTTGATTTTTGCTTTAACGTTTTGCATAATGCGGTCCAGTTGATTTGCTTAATTATTTTACCAATAATTTACTTATGACTAATATTAACTAACATTCGTTACTAAGTGCAAAATTGTGCAATTAGTGTATTAAATGACATACTTATAAATAACAATGTTAATTATGATTACTTTGATAGTTTAAAAAAAACACGGCGGCTAACCGTTGTGTTTTAGCGCAGTTATTTTCAAATTCTGCACAGTGTAGTAAGGCAAAATTTTACAGTCATGTTGGACAAAAATATATTAATATTGATTATATCACTCATATCGGGTAAGTTGAATTATTTTTTAAGGCTCATAAGCTAAATGATTTTTTGGACGCAATTTGAAAACTATTAGGCAGGCAATAGATAGTACGTAAGATATTATGGTACGTAATGTTTTAAAAGTATTTTGTAAAATTAGGTGTTTCTAGTACTAACTAGAGGTTTCTAAACAATTTGCAATACAAAAGAAAAGATATAGACAAATACATTATTTCTTATTTCATTTCCATTTAAAGAAAAAATCATACCTACATATTGTAATATATAATTTTATGGGCGAGCTTACACAAAAATTAAATAATTTAAGATTTCAAACGCTAAATTTACCATTTACCAAGGAAACACTTTCACATGATTGAATACCTACCTTTTTAAAATAAACCAATTTTTCGTATAAGTCCTTAAGTAATTTTTTTTTACTTATTTTACTTATTTTTCTGTTCATAGTGGTTGCAATAAATGGCATACCCATAGAAAATTCAGAAGCCAATGACACTCCGAAAACTGAGGATACGAGTCCGCAAAAATCTAATGAAACCGACCCTGGAAATACATCACCTGATGATGCATCATCTCCTAGTATTCCTGCATCAACAAAAACTATTGCACCAACTGAGCCTAAAGCAGACAAAGACAACAAGCCGCGACCGATCTTGGTCTTATATTCTCCACGCACAGAGACAACTACTCCCACGCCTACATCAACTCCTACGCAGAGACCGATCTTGATCATATTGCCCTCAACAACAACTACACCTTCCACTGCAACACCTACCACTGCAACACCTGCCACTGCAACACCTACCACTCCAACACCTACCACTGCAACACCATCAACTGCTGATCCATCAACTACCATTACACCACGACCGATCTTCATCTTCTATTCTCCAAACACAACTACATCTACTGCTCCACCAACTACTGATACAACTACCACTAGTCCTGTATCATCTACTACTCCTGTAACATCTTCTACTACTGTATCAACTACTACCACTACTTCACCGAGTCCACACGGAACTGCTAAGCCAAAGAATTTCCTACGTGGTTACAACTGCCCACAGCGAAACGGCTTCTTCCGATATCCTGACTCATGTGATGTGTATATTGTGTGCGAGGTAAATAAATACCTATTCTTTTTTCCGTACCTTTTATAGATTTAGATACTTTAGTATGTGTGTATGACTTTTATTTGGTACAGTGATTGCTTGCATTCTGGAGACGGAAATAGACTAATTTTTATCCTGAAAAATGAAAAAGTACTCACGGGATTTTAAAAAGCGAAACTTGTACTTATATTCACGGGTAGCGTCTAGTATTTACATTCAATAAAAATTGCACTTTTTTCAGGATTATATACCGTTTACCTACATTTGTCCTGATGGTCTTCAATTTAATCCTAAAGCGAAAGAGCACGACTATGTTTGTGACGTTCCTTCAGTGGTGAAATGCAAACGTAAGTACCTATACGTATTCCATCTACTTATTCTTCAAAAAGTCGTCGTGGGAGATGACCCTGACGAATTCCAGCTGTAGCACCCGTTCTTTATATTACTTTAAATTAGGTACTTTAGCGAAAGTGTGTCTCCCACTACCATGTCTATCTATTAGCTTTTTCACGACCCAGCAATTGAAAACCGATTCTTACTTTTTATTTTATTTTACTCCAGAGAGTAATATTTATTAGAATTAAAATTATTAAATATTAATTTTAAAATAATGGGACAGAGTTAGCTTACATCGGGGACGGACATAGGCCTATTTTTATCCCAGAATTTTAAAGAATTAAAAAAAAACCAGGGCATTATCTAGATATAGGTAACTATATAAATTAATTAAATGGGCTTGTTTAAAATTTACTTCCATTTTGTTCACAGCCAAGGAAACGAAACAATCCAGCAAAGTCCGTCCTATTTTGATCTTAAACTCCTTCCGCACCACAGCGCGTCCCAACTTGATGCAAGGCTACAGTTGCCCGAGCAGGCAGGGCTTCTTCAGTTATCCTGGATCATGTGACTCATACATTAAGTGCGAGGTAGATACAAAGCTTCTTTAGCTAATCTTGTTTCTTTCTTATATTTTTTTTTAATAAGAAATAACGAGCAGGCGGGTCTGATTACCGGCGCCCATGAACACTTGCAATACGTACCAAAGGTACCGCCGGCGATGCTTTACCGGCCTTTCAGGAATTTGTTTTTCCGCTCTTGAATAACCCCATGTTATAATCTAGTGGAAACACCAGCGCTGGTAGGTGATTCCACAGTTTTAAGTACGTAGGTATTCTAAAAGTATGCCAAGGCCCAAGTTACGTTCAAATCCATTCAAGAGGTAACTCTCCCTACGTCGCGCACAACACAGACACTAAAATTAAAAAAAAAAATTGGGCTATATCGACAACAAGCTTATGCTTGCGACTTCGTCCGCGTTGAACACACAAATTTCAAGCCCCTATTTTACCCCCTCAGGGTTGAATTTTCAAAAATCCTTTCTTAGCCGATGTTTACGTCATAATAGCTATCTGCATGACAAACAGCCCGATCCGTCCATGAGTTTGAGCTGTGCGTTGATAGATCAGTCAGTCAGTCAATCAGCTTTTCCTTTTATATATATAAAATAATGCTATATAAAATTATAGTTACGATTTCATAATATATTATTATTAATTGTGTTGTGCAGTGTGCACTATAAGAATATCTCCTGCTTGCTTTTGAAAGGATTTTTTAAAAGCAAAACTTACGCGGACCAAGTCGCAGGTAAATGTACTAACTCAGATCATAGTACTATCATCTAGGACTAAGTTAGTACAGATAATAAATATCAGTATATTTTGTTGATATTTTGTAGGTAAATATTTCCTGAATAATGCAAAAAAACTATATAATGTTATATTGTTTCAGGTTGACACACCGTATAGGTACACATGCCCACAGGGTCTTCACTTCAAGCCCGATGCCATGTGGACGGAATATCCTTGCATTGAACCTTCTGTGGCCAGATGTGAAAATGGCCCCTGGGAATATTGATTATATAACATCACAGCAAATACAAGGTGTAATGTTTAATTGAATATTTAACAATCTCGTAACATTACCTAGTGTTTCCATAAATAATGTACCTACATATTATTTATGGAAGCACTTTATATTATAACCCTAGTGATAAATAGACGGAGTCACATCAAGTAAACCTAAATGGTATTTTCGTGTGTCAAAAACAGACTCTCCAAACATTGGATTATTAACAGGGCTCTCTCCGTCACTTACTCCATACAATCGTAGTCCCAATTTCATTTGAATATTAAGCAACCAAAATCTGTGCCTGTGGTGTTTTAGATTTTTCTAAAAATATGTAATTTTAAAATTACAGGGGCTCAAAGATTTGTATGTGAATTTTTAACACTGCGTAACTTTGAAACTGAATATTTTAACGGAAATCTGGAAAACCACAGCCATAGATATTAGTTCCCGGAACGTTTCTACAAAATTCCATTGAGTATGATTGTTTAGTATTCCAATGAGAGACGAACTACGTTTGTATGGAGCGAGTGACGGAGAGACCCCTCTTAATCTATACATATAATAAAATTGTAGAAAAGTGGTGTCTGTACAATGGAAAATATAAAAAAAAAGTAGCTGGGGTTGTTAGTATATCGATGCCGAACCCGAAATTGTAATTAATTTTTTTTGTCTGTTTGTCTGTTTGTCTGTGTGTTTGTGCACGCTAATATCAGAAACGGCTTATTCGATTTAGATACGGTTTTCACTAATATATTGTAGTAAGCTTCACTTAACATTTAGTGTTTATTTCATGTCAATCGGTTCATAAATAAAAAGTTATGTCATATGCTTCCTTTACTGCAGCAAGCAGTCGGGTAAAAAGATATTATTTTTTCCTAATACATTTTTAAAACAAATTGTAAATTTTAAGTAGGTTATACTAGTTAATAAGTTATGCCTAGTTAATAGTAAAAAATAATTACGTAAATAAAATTCTTTATTAACTAAACTTTCTGTACGTTTCATAACCTACTGTATAAATTATATGATTTTGTAAAAAGTCAGTTTACTTCCTACAAATTCCTAGATACCTAGGTAATTATCTAGGTATCTGGGATTAGGATTAGGATTATACAAGTATAGGTATATTGCTTAACTAGGCAGGTACGTACATTTAGTACAATTAGGTAATAATCAAATATAATATTTACGTATATTGTGTAAAAAGAGCTAAGAGCAGAGGCATTCAAATATAACTATCATAGGTACAATCACAGTTTAAACCATCGTTAGCTACGCTTTTGACGCCAATTTTGTATCAGTTATGCTATATTTTCTCTGTATAATGCAGTTCCGTTTTTTTTTCACTTCTCGGCGAAATGGGAGTTAATTTAACGTAAAGCGATGGTTGTTGACTTTACTCGCTGCGCCGGCGCAGTGCCTCCTAAGACGCGAACCGCGCAACTTTAAATCGCCTCACTTCTTACTGACCGTTATAAAATGTAAACAAGTAAATAATCCTTTCCGTATATAAACTTTAACATAATATTTTCATTATTTTCATTATTAACTTTTATAACGAAAGTTAAGCTAATGAAAACTTTGATTCACAAGAGCAATTTGAATTTAAAATCGGGAAATCGTCTGATAAATAACTTCACAAAATGCGACGCAAAATTCCTCACTAACGACCAAACAACGCTGAGTGACGATGATTTATAATATTAATTTCTCTTAAAATTTCTGTGACGTGAAATTAGCTCTGTATGCTCAATCTAGTGCAGGCGAATATACCGTAATAATATCTAATATTCTCTGAATATAAATCGCGAAATCATTCAAATAGCAAGCTTTGATAGTAAAATCAAAACATCGCAACGCGAACACGAATACTTCACCGAATTGTTTTGTCTCACGAAGAATAAATATAAATATACGAATCTAACTGCCAACCATTCCAGAGAAGCACTGGAAGAAGGGTCAAACATCCAAAAATACAAAAAAAATAACCGCAAAACCGCGTAATAAGCGAAATATTTCGAATTGGGTAAAGACTGCGAGTAAAAATGTGTTTCTTAAACGTGTTACGTCTCCACGTATCTCAAAGCCAAAGACAGAAGCGTCTATACAAGCAATACATGGAGCAATTAGCTGGTGCCTATGTAGAGAGATGCCCTGAGATGCCGATGCAATGGGACACTGGATACAACTACCGATTCCCGAGCCCTGAGTGGCGCTACTCTATCCCACGGGATGAGAGGTGGTTTGAGAACCAGTCCAGGGCCTCGACGGAGTGCTCTGACAGCGGCAGGTGCTCATCACCCTGCTGTTCAGAAGTGATCTTCAATGGCGGACGGCATTTTAGCGGAAAAAGTGCGCAGCATGTTTGTCGACAGAATGCTATTTGCTATCCTGGGAACTTTGGGTAAGTGTTTTTGATAAATATTCCCCTTTTCTTTATTAAACAACAGGTACAATTACGTAGGAGAACCAGAGTAACCGTCATGGCACAGCGGGTGGCGAGAAGCTGAAGTGGTAATGGGTAGGGTACATACTCGTAGTTCGAAAACGTCAAGTGCTAAGTGGGACCCCAAGTGGTTAGAATGGTGACCTCACACCGGAAAGCGCAGCGTTGAAAGACTAGATGGACGGATGACATCAGGCGAGTTGCGGGGAGCCGCTGGGTTCAGGCGGCGCGGCGCGGCGCAAGACTGTGGCGTGTGGAAGTCTCTACAAAAGTCTTACGTCCAACACTACTATTGGACTCCAGTAGTACTATATACTACTGGACGTCTATGGGTTGATGATGATGATGATGAAAACAATTGCAGCATCGTCTCAACAGATAAACGTCAACTGCTGGATCTCTAGCAGGGGTCGTCTCGTCACTTCTATCTTTATCACATATCACTTAGCGCTTGAATCTACCGGCTTCCATGGACTCGCTCAAAAAATCGTAAATGTGTAGGTTGTACTTAGTTAGGTAGTCCACCTATTTAATTATTATTTATGCATGTACATTGTACACTTTCAAAAGTAGAGTGAACAGGCATCTTCTCTTCTAGGCAGGCGGGCTATGGTAAACCGTTGGCATGCATCATCACCTACTACCTATTTGGTGTGATTGCAGTCAAGCCTAATAAAATTAATCTTTTTAGTTGAAGAAAGCAACTTTAATACGACAAAGTTTGTCATGTACTACAATTGCTACGTAATTTACTGTTACAAATAGCCCTCTTTTAGTGTAATTTTTAAGTTAACTGTGCGTAAATCTGACATTTATTATGGACGGATATGGCGGATACATTTTCGGCATAACTTTATCGTTAATTTGAAAAGGATGTACCAGCGACTTTTTGTTAAACGACATGTCGTGTTCTTATGCTAATAGGTTTTCAAAGGTAAGTATGCCGAATTCCTCTGCAATCGTTTATAAAACATGTGATAGCAATAATCTGCGTATGCAATGGAAAAGTTGCATCAAAACCACTGAAGCGGAAGGCCGGCGCGTACGGCCGTTGTATTGCTAATTAGATAGCACGATGTCTACTCTGCTAGAACAGTTAGCTCAACCATACACAATGATCTTTTCTTGTATCTATGAATATTCAATAGATTGTATTGCTTGCATTTTTTTTTAATGTTGACTTTCTTAGGCTTGTTTTTTGAGCCTGGAGCCTGATAAGGAGGTCGTTCGTTAAAATGTCCACCACAGATTTCCACACACTCGAGAGTCATGCATAGTAGGTATAAGTAGTTGAAAGTTGAAATCATAATAATGTAACTTCAAGTCAACAATACTTCAATTACGTTCGTAACTACTTAAGTTTTCAACTAATCCACGCTACTTATTTACAATGTAGTTGGTTAAAAAAATTAATCTCGACAAAGAACCTACATAGATAGGAAGGCTCAATTATTTATATGTATAGTTCAATATTGTTTTGTGTTAATTTGTTGAAATATAACGATTCAAAATGTTCAAGGTGTCGGAAGAAATCAAGCCAACCAGACTGAGAGCTTTTATCGAAATTGCTATCTTATTCTTTGAAAAATAAAGTAACCACACTTACACTAAATTAGTATAGCTACTTACATTGCACCCGTGCGAAGCCGGGGCGGGTCGCTAGTATTATTATAAGGGTCAAAGGTTCAGTTCAAACCCCACGCTTTGCTCTATTATCGAAACACCTGTCGTACCACCTATAATGGTACCACTCTTAACTCCTATTACAAGAATGGGTATGCAACTTAATAATTAGTATAACTCTTGTTTAAACAGAAAAAACTACAAGTACGTATCTAGAACTGTAAAGATGGTTTTAATATCGACACCTGCAATTTAAAACATTGTAACTCACTTTTTAGCGAAAATGACCTTTAAACACAGGGTTAATAAGAAAAAAATGCTCTTTCTTTTGCGCTTACCGTCGTATCTAAATTCACTCCCGTTACGATTTTAGCCAGCATAAAAACATTGTAACTAGTCGTCCACTAACGATGAAAAAAAGGTATCTTTAGTTACACACACTTGCCCGTGGTAAGTAATAATAATTTTACAAAACAATAATTGTAACATAAGATACAATTTTTGTCTTGGTAAAATTTCTTACATAAATGAAAATATTTCGTCAACTTTCATCGTAACTTGAGTTACGATGTTTTCATTCTTAAAATATAATTATCATTTCAAATAAAAAAATTGTTACCATTATTTATTCCGCCGTATATTTACGTTCCTCTTCTAATAACTAAACTTAGAATGCATGCAGTGTCAACCACATCTCCCTGCGACCCCACACTTCTTGTTTTGATCGAGTTACAACGCGTGCATTGCCGGCGTTTTACGCATTGTTAATTAATTTGTACTGTTTTAATGTTAAAAATAGCTGTTAACATTGTACAAAAATTGGGACTGCGATATTAACAATGTGAAAGTAACCTGAAATAAAATTATGCACATTAAATTTATCAGTAGCTTACCAAACATAATTACTTTTCAATATGATTCTTTAAGTGACACTGAGATGTCTATAATTAATATAGCTCAAGTTTCTGTTCGATCAGGTACTCGTCATAATGTAAAGGAACCTCAAAACAATGAACAAATATTAACATTCCAAAGGCTTATAACGCGCTCTTGCCTATATCTGCTGCAAAATATAAAGGTTTAATAAATTTGTGCAATAGCAAAGCTATTCCAGATATCTATCATGATTATTTTATAAATTTGCCTCATTTGAGCTCAAACGTACCAAATGCAAGTGAGTCTGATTAATAGGTACCTAATTGTGTCTATTTTTTGATGCATAAATTATAAAGAATAAGTTTTTTGTTGCTGTACCTAGTTCCCGTCAAACATATTTAAATGTGAGTGCTAGTGAACGGAGAAGAAAGCAACAGCTCTTACTCATTGTTCTTTAACAAAATACCTTATCTTTTGTAAAAGAAACAATGAGAGAGCTTATCCACTTCCTTCACCTACCACCAGCACCCACTTATTTAAACATGTTTAACAGGATCTTTACATTATATTGTTGAGGTTGATTATGACTGATTTTAATTAGTTGAATAAAAATTAAAAAGTGATTGGTTGATATCCCTAGTTCCCATGAAGATTCGAAAATGTCTGTGTTACATTCCTGTCAAACTTTATTGTAGTTGCTTGAACTGGAAGGAGAAGCAAGCAATCGCTCTGACTCAGAGTTATAAGACAAAGATAGAGCGATCATTTTCCCTCCGCTTTCACGCAAATAATTTATAAACTTGCGAGAAAGCATAGGGAAAATGATTGCTCTGTCTTTGTCTTAAAACTCTGAGTCATAGCGATTGCTTGCATAACTTGCTTCTCCTACCAGTTTACGCAACTAAAATAAAGTATGACAGGAATGTAACACAGACATTTTTCTAAATTGTAAAGGCTGATTCATTAATGGTTAATTTTCAATGAAGATTTAAAATTCACAGTTTACAGTTTTTGTCTAACTTTAAATGTAGCTGCGTGAAATTGGAGGGTAAAGCAAGCCATCACTCTGTCACAAAAGACAATTTTCCCCTACTTCCACGCAAAAACAATAAAGCCTAAAGGCAATTGTTGTACGTCCTTAAACGGTTATTAAAATAATTGAAAATCTATGATTATTGTTACTTTATTTTGTAAAACTTACACCCTATGTAAACCTAAATGTAAAGATTGATTAACTTTAGGTTTATTTTGATATTTTGGAACTGTAATAATAAAAACAATGCAAATTAATTCATTTTTTATTTTTATGGTAACTCCAACTATGTATTAAAATAAATATTATCCATTGTAACTCAGACTTACAATTATTTTTCATGGTAAATTAGTTATTGCCCTACTAAATTGCACTGTATGTCTGAGTTACAACTGTAATTTGGAAACCAGTTTTTAGTGAAAAATCATTGTAAGTCATAAAAACATATAAAATACATAAGTAAACAACAATTTAGTCATACAGAAATGTAGATAATCCCTTTTTACTTATATTTACAAAATTGGAAGACGCTAGGACTTTTAGGAACAAAGTGAGAATATTTTGAATGTTTAAATCGCTCTCCTGAAAAGTAGTGAAAAATGAGTTACAATGTTTTAAATTGCAGGTGTCGATATTATGTAAAAGATACAAAGCTATGATTATCTTAATATTGGGTTTACAATACAAATTGCTAGTTAATTTGTATATTATTCTGTAGTTATGCGTGAAGACGGCACGAAGAGGTTACGTGTTGAAAAGTAATAATTTAATATTATGTTACTGACATCTGTTTTTAACAGGGCTCTCTCCGTCACTTACTCCATACAATCGTAAGCACAATTTCATTTGAATATTAAGCAACCAAAGTTCATGAAACTTTGCAGACATATTCTAGAAATTAATATCTGTGCCTGTGGTGTTTGAGATTTTTCTAAAATATAAAGTTTTAAAATTACAGGGGCTCAAAGATTTGTATGTGAATTTTTAAGACCGCGTAACTTTGAAACCGAATATTTTAACGGAAATCTGGAACCGGAAACGTTTCTACAAAATTCCATTGAGTAGGTATGATTGGTTAGTATTCCAATGAGAGACGAACTACGTTTGTATGGAACGAGTGACGGAGAGACCCCTCTTAAGTAATTCCTTTCTCTACATTTAGTATTTTTTGCCGGGATAGAAACTATAGTATGCGACATATTTAATTTGATTAGGAAACAGACAAAATAACGAAAGTGTACGAGGTACCTATCTACAGGCATTCTGTCAATATTATCTTAGAGATAAAATTATAAATAATTAATTAATGTTATAAAACATAACATACGGTACGTAGTTTATTGACCGCTTGTATGGTGACCATAAGACATGAGAAACGAGAATACAGGTAGATAAGATAAAGTATGCCTATCGTATCTATGTGCCCTGGAGTACACGTGTGTTTAGTCCACAGTTTTTTCCCCTCCAATTAAGCGTCGTGGCGTAAAGCTTGTGTCAGGAGTGGGTACGACAATAGTGCACCGGGTGGGGTTTGAACCGCCGACCTTTCGGGATACAGTCCGCGCCTTAACCGTTGAGCTATCGAGGCTCTAAAGTGACTTCACCGTAACCTACTCAATTGAGTGATGACTTATATTAAAAAAAATATTATTGCGCTAGTTCAATTAGGGTAAGCCGCGCTTTTATGCTTCTATGATCTGCACACTACTGAGTGAAGTAATTTTTTGAAACAAATCCCGTCTAAATTATGGCCACTCTATTCATATTGCGTGCGGCCAATATAAAATTATCTGTCGGATGGTGTTGATCAGACTCAGAAGTTGTCTCCCGTTTTCTCCGGAAGAATTTATGTAACTTGAAGGATTGATAGACACACCACGCCTAGGTAGGTATTCTAAAGGTCTTCGCACATTCGACACCGACTCCACTCCTACTCAACTCACAGGAAAGCAGGAAAAGTGAGTTTCGTATTGTATTCCTTACGGTACGACGCGTGGTATGATATACTACTTACCATTAATGTAGGAGGAATCTTATAAGAAGTGCTGCAGGGGCAATCTAAGTCACACAGCGCAAGGGGCAATTTAGATTATAAGCATAGGGACAACTTAGAATTTTTATCTACATACAGATGCCTGCCATTCAGTTTAATAGTAATCATAACGTACCGCGGGACCGTTGTATTCAGACTGGCTCCAGTATTATCGAACCCGCCAAGAAAAAAAGATAATATTGAGAAATTGCCTCAATCGCGATACACACACAACTGTGTGGCAGGGCGACTCAAACATATAATAAACACATATATTAATTAGTTTTGTCTTATAAATTATGTATTTTTTAAAACTCCTTTTTACGTAAAAATGCATTCATTACCTACTATCCTACTCTAAAAAAGTTTATTACAAACATTTTGTAGAGTATGTATCATGTGCCAATTTATTGTTATTATTATGCAAAAAACTTATATACAAAATTTTTGGTTTCCTTAATTCGTGGTAGGTAGGTACATACGGATACCTTACATGCTGGTAGGTCGGTCTTATATAGCACAAGTACAGGAATAAATCTGAAAACCGAGAATTTAGAGGTTACATCATTTAAAAAAATTCATCAAGGGGGTTTACCTGTACGTTCTAAAACAGGTATTTATTTATTTTTATGTATAGGTAATAGTTTTTGATTTATTGTGCAAAATGTTCGAAAAAATACCCAAGTACGGAACATCAGTGCGCGAGTCTGACTCGCACTTGGCCGGTTTTTTTTATTTGAGCCTACGCGAATCTATTGACAGACTGAGCCTACCTAGACAGCTAGATGCTTTTGATTTAAATTCTGTTGGTTTGTAATTTCTCACGTAGTTGAAACCAAAATGACCATAACGCTTTTTGTTTTGTTTACTTAATAAAAGAAAAGTCGGCCGCTTCGAATCGATTTCGGTTGATTATACAATCTTCCAAATAAAGAAATTGATTATCTCTGCGAAATCCGACCGCAAAGGTTCTAACTCAAACGTCTTTGTATACTTAAATTAATATAATTTTAATATAATTTTGTAAAATTGTAATTTAAAATGGCTAAGTGTAGACTACACTTAATAACTTAAATAATCAACATCGGGTGTGTATGTACCTACTTAAAGTACTTGTACGTTGTTATTGGTTACTACTGGGTTAGATTTTTTTTATTTTTTAAATGTTTGTTTAACCATTTCCCATTACGTATTTTACTTTAATACTTATATCATAATATTTTTTACAATAGTTTAGCTCGTAGTCTTCCATGACGTCACTATTCAAGGCTCCAACTGAAATCCAGCGCTGCAGCTTAGGTTTGGTCACCACATGACTCTTTCTTTAATGTAATGTTACTTATAAGGATAGATTTATATTATATTTATATTTATTTTTCATGTACCAAAACTGTAGTTACAAAGTTATGATAAATTAAGC
This sequence comes from Maniola jurtina, assembly GCF_905333055.1. Taxonomy (NCBI): domain Eukaryota; kingdom Metazoa; phylum Arthropoda; class Insecta; order Lepidoptera; family Nymphalidae; genus Maniola; species Maniola jurtina. Next base: position 11,355,175 of record NC_060045.1, read on the forward strand.
TATGTACATAGGAAATGCTTATCTATAAACAGAGATTTCTTCCAGCTTCCCCGTGCAGGTTGTGAGTAAGGTGCATTTATACGTGGAATAGGTCGTATGGTACTAGAATCATAAAATAATATTAAGTAAATTAATTAGTTTTTAGGTTCATTGTGATCAAATAAAAAAGTTTACTTTTTTATTTTCTTTCATTATCGTCTACCCTTCGCCACCGGCTCACTACAGAGTACAGGGCACAGATTTCCTCTAAGAATGAGGTTTGTGAAAGGTTCAGGCTTTAGTCTACCACGGTGGCCATGTGTGGACTGGCAGACTGAGAAAACTATGTAGAACTCTGAGGCGTGCAGGTTTTATCATGAAATTTACCTTCATCGATAAAGCAGATGATACTTACTTAATTGCTTAAGACGCCGACATTTTAATCATCAGGCTACCACCACTCTGTATAACTTATAATATCTGTAATTATTATTAGTGCCTTATAAGTTATAACTAGTATTAAGTGATAAATTAATAATGCAGAAAATTATATTCCTGTAATTATACATACTTGTTACCCATGCATCTAAGTTTCTATCGTTGACGTTTCGTACCTAGTCTAGAAAGTTTTCAAGTTTGCAAGTAATTTGCCCTAAGCTAGTAAGCTAATGTAAAATCATAGCAAATATTGATTACAGACAAATCAAGCCTGCCAACTTTTCGCTAAGGGCAATGCGATAAATAGGTAATTTTAGAGATCAGCAGAGCATATCGAAAACACTTTCCATTTGATTATTTTATCAATCTAAGAGCGAAAGCGCATACTTAGAAGATTACTGTCATAACTTATTTAAACGATGATATCTATCTATCTACTATGATGTGTACCTTTCACAAACAATAAAACTGAATTTATTATTTATTGGCCAAGTTAAACATCATTTAAAATTTAAAAAATTAAAATTCTAATGGTCCTAACCATGGGATTAGAAAGCGATAATATTTAATTCCAAAAGAATTATTACTTATTCATTTCACGACTGTGACAATTTAGTTCAATGAAAATGATTTAAAAAACTTTTCAAATTCAGATTCAGAGATCAGAAACAGCGCCATCTATTTACCTATTGAAATAGCTCCACATTTTAGAAACGAACCAAACCGGCCAAACCAAACTACGTTTTTATCCAGTTTTGCTACTCGTCCATAGATTGCACTAGTAGCTTGACAAAAATAAAATATAAAGTTTTATAAAATAATTAATTTTTACTTATTACTGGTAGAGAGTTATAGTAAACTACACAAGTAATTTTAAATTTATTATAAGCTAGTTAACCGATTTTATAAGGTTTATTAAAAAACTTATCAAAGGCTTACTTTGAAAACTTAGTAGGTCTGTCGTTAAAATAGTTACACACTGAAATATTCACTGTGGGAACTGTTGAATTATAACGTAGGAAGTGGGATGATAAAAATAGAACTTACCTGCCTTCTTACCTATTAACTTTCAAATCTATGCTACTTAGTTAATTTCAGAAATATTGAATCTTTTCTATACATAATATAAGTAAATAATTAACATTTTACTTGACTGCATGTGGGTGCGAACCCAACGAACTTATTAGAAAGTAAACCTGTCAGGTGTACGATAAATTCAAGCAACCTTTAACATTAAGTTTCGATAATTTCTAGACTTGTCTTGTGTTAGGACGATGGGGTAACTTAATTAATGGATATCTAATTATCCATTTAGTGGGCAGATACCTATACGGTATAGGCGCCGAAACTCCAGATTAATTCGATGCTCATCCCCTGATGAATTTTTTGACAAATCTACGTTGAAGCAACCGACCGAGCTTTTAGTTACGCACAAGCACCACAAGATAAAGTAGCAAAATGTTACACTGACTTGATTGATCTATTACTCTAACTTTTTATGATTGGAAAATAGTTACTACTGAATTTCTTGTCGGCTCTTCTCAGTAGAATTTACATTCAGAACCGGCGGTGATAGAGTCACAGACGCGAAGCATAATTAAGAGACCCTAGTTTCCCTAGGATTGCCGCCGATACCACAAATCATTACCGAATCCCGATAGTGGAGCCTTACCGTTAGATCATTACATGAGATGAGGCAGATTTGGGTATTTTAAATTATCAAGAAACAGTTAAAAATTATTTTGCTATAATCCGCCAACAGGATAAATCTGTATGGTCAAACATGCAGTTACAAGCTAAGCACCGCTTACCTTCCCAACCAAGCAATAAAGCCAAGTTCCCAAGCAAGCACTGCCACCACCATTCACATGCAACACCACACAAGACTTTTCCGATACGACTACAAGACTTTTACGATTTTAAATTATTCCATAGAACAGATAAGTGCGAAGCCGGGCGGTTTAAACCAGGAGTCTAAGGTTAAAATCTATAGACCGCACTTTGACTTTGCTTAGACTTAAGAGGGCTCTCTCCGTCACTCGTTTCATACAACCGTAGTTCCAATTTCATTTGAATATTAAGCAACCAAAGTCCATGAAATTTTGCAGACATATTCTAGAAACTAATATCTATGTAACTTATAAAAATATCTTTAACAGTGTCTTAAGTCTGAGCAGTCCAAGTGCGCATTATAGATTTCAGCCTAAATCTAAAACATGAATCATCTCGGTCGACCAGTCTGCGGCAAGGTCGCTTTCATGTAATTAACTCGTTAGAACTGGTCTTCGATTTTATTTCCTTTGATTTCTGCAGGTCAATGAACATGGCTTTGATGGTCTTATTTTAGCTGTACCTATCGTACCTACTGTAAGTATTTAAACCGTCACTCACCCACATACTACAGTCTACCCATCCTACTGATCCGCTGACTCAGTGTCTCACACTGAATGTTAGCCAGACAGACGTACAATGGTACGGAACCATTCCTGTGTAAGTCCAACTCGCACTTGCCCAATTTTGCAATCAGGTTTGGCACTAGTTGCCAGCAAAAGCCGTAGAGGTTTAAAAAATAAAAATAAATAAAATAAACTAAAAATCCTTCAAGTATTTAAGGCCATGGAATAATATAGTGTTAGATAGTACAATTATTTAGATAAAACATGATTCATATGGTAAGGAAAATGCCATCAACAAACAATACTTTCACAAGAGCAGTATGGTATCGCTTACTGGTTTGCCGAGGTTTCCACTTTGAATTTCATCTAGGTTTTGCACGCGTCTTTCTTTATTTAAAAGGACAGCTAGCATCTTGAGAGAAACAAAAAAAAGTCTTATTAGAGATCAATTTTTAAGGAAATATTGATGAAAATAATTAAATCCATACTTATATTAATTACTTAATACATTAATTGAAAGGCGAAAGTGTGTCTGTCTGTCTACAAGCTTTTCACAGCCCAACAGTTTAACCGATTTTCATAGGTGCAGAGTTAGAGTTAGTTAGCTTACACCCCGGGGGCGGACGTGGGCTACTTTTTATCCCGGAAAATCATAGAGTTCCCTCAGGATTCTTAAGACCTCATAGGCTAGTGTATGTATATTATATTACAATAAAAGTTATTTTAACGTAGTTTATTTTAGGTAGTTTTTCCGAATGCATGCCATCGTTATCTTCTTATGTTCTTTCTATAGAAAATTTCAAATTAAAATGTAAGTAATTAATTGTTTACTACCTACCTAATATACCAAACATTTACATGAAAAAACGGACAGAAAGATACTTATTTCTTTTATTGATATAGAGATTTCTTAATCTTCCTAATTTAGCCTAGGTTAGCTTTCAGTCTAGATTCTAATCGACCGGCTCGTCTTGATTGCAGTAGATATTTATTATTTACCTATATAGAGCGATATCGAAAGTTAAATTGCGTTTAAAATAAAAAATACAGACATCTTGGTAAAAGCGGTCATTCATAGGTTCGTAGCTAGGCTAGAGACAGATCTAGGGGAAATTCGTTGTATGGAATTTCGCTTTGTTCACCTTCACCGATTTTTAGAGTTCCGTAACTCAAAGGGAAAAACGGAACCCTTATAGGATCACTTTGTTGTCTGTCTGTATGTCTGTCTGTCTGTATGTCTGTCGTCTGTCCGTCCGTCCGTCGTGTCTGTCAATTCATTCAAGTAAACATTTTAAACTGCTCCTTTGAGTGAGCTGCAGTTAAGATTGCAACGATTACAGGGTGGGGCGAGATATGAGCTCATAACACATTGGAGCCAAATTCCGCGCACAATTAAGTATTCTTCACTCATGGAATTCCGCCAGATTTGTTCCTAGCCTTAAGCAGAGATGCTATCTGCAATGGATTGTTGTGAAATGGCAGAAAAACAAACGGCATAATGTAATGTGACATATCCATGCGAGTTGCGAATTAAGATCGAGTGATGTTAGTCGAAGACGATTAGAATCTACGCATCACTAGATTTTGTAACCCGGGGCTTTACAAAGTGAATACATAATTTACCAGTTTAATAGATATACTTATTACATAAACATCAAACAGGATGCTTTAGAATGCTTTCATAAGTAGTGGATTTTAGGGGTCAATACGTCTGAATGAAAAAACGGAAGCCTTATAGAATCACTCTGTCTGTACGTCTATTACAATCTATTTGCTTAGGATCTATTGTTAAAATTTGGTAAGTACACATAATAAGAGTTCCTGTGACCCAAGCACGGGCAGACGTAAATAAATGAATTTTGAAGAAGGTCACTTTTGAGGTGATTAAATTAGAAAAAAAAAATTGTCTGTGAGTTTTAAAACATGTATGGCATATCCAATAAAAGAGCCAGTTTTTAGCGTCACAAATAAGTAGGTACCCATATTATAATAATGCGAAAGTGTGTTGGTTTGTTAGTTGGTGCCTCAATCACGCTGCAACGAAATTCGACGTGATTTTTTGCATGGATATAGTTAAAGACTGGACCCTGAGGGATATAGGTTAGTTTATATCCCGGAAAATTAAAGAATTCCCAGGGGATGATTTTAAAGACCTAAATGCATGCGTAGTACCAATACATCCAGTACCTATCAAAGTTATTTAAGAAGAAAATACATAAGATCTCTATCCAATAAGGATCAATGCAGATGAAGTCTCGGGAAGCCGGTAGTCATGAAAATGGAAATTACAATTAGTTACAGTAGATAGGTAGGTACTTAAACCTCGTATGTTTAATGGTTATATCGATAGCTGTTAGAGATATTAGAAATACGCGCATTTCACTTTCGCTTAGCATGTGCTAATTTGAATAAATATGACTTATTATTTACTATAGTTGACCCGACCAGGCTGAGTACCTACCTATTCCATAGACAATTAATATGAATGTGTTATCTATACTAATAAATAAAATTGGAGTGTCTGTCTGTAATTTCGAAATAACTACCTCATATTAAGCTCATATGGTTATTTGAACGATACCAACACCGAATCACACGTTTTTAAAATTTTTGTCTGTCTGTCTGTCTGTCTGTTTGAAAAGGCTAATCTTGGGAACGGCTGAACCGATTTTGACGGGATTTTCACAGACAAGTAGAGAATTTATCAGGGAGTAACATAGGCTACTTTTTTAACCGACTTTCAAAAAGGGAGTTGTGTTTTTCTACCTATGTACACCGAAATCTCCGAGATTTCTGAACCGATTTGCGTCATTTCTTTTTTAATCGATAGAGGAACTTTGCGACATTGTTTCATAAAAAATTTGGAGTCCAACTCCTCAATCCTGATGCTGCAGGGGATCTGACCAATCCACGCGGGCGAAGCTGCGGGCATCAGCTAGTAATAGAACACGTTTTGTAAACCTTCGTGAAATTAAATACATAATTAAAGAAACCCAGTAGACAATAATCTTTACCAGTTTCTACAATGAAACGCAAATCTGTCAAGAACGTCTAGTTATAATACGTATAAACCATATTCAACTCGAAATCCAGCTCGAAATTAGATCACCCATTGTTGTACTATCGAGAATTCTGTATAGATCGAGTTACAATCGCCATTGTTCTTGAGTTGTTATTGATTGCTTTTCATAATTATGATAAACCGGCAAAGTCAATGAATCGGATATTAACTCTCTGGCCCGCTCCGGCTTCTTTCAGGGTGAATTTATGAAAATCATTTCTTCTACGTTTTAGAGAATAATAACCATGATGTAAAATTAAATTTTGGTTGTAACTGTACCTTTTCTGTGAATCTGTCGTTTTGAGAATCTGTCTTTATGAGAATATTTCCTTATGAGAACGAAAGGATAATTTACTCCTTACATTAATGTCCTTTCTTCTTTTCTTGTTTTGTGACTTTTTGTAGTGCCAGCCCAGTACAATGCACTTCGCCAGTGTCGAGTATGGTCTTTACTCTGTATGCATCAATGTTATATATATATTACTAGGGGATGCCCGCGGCTTCGCCCGCGTGGATTTCGATTTTTTTTAAATCCCGTAGGAACTCTTTGATTTTCCGGGATAAAAAGTAGCCTATGTCCTTCCCCGGGACGTATCGCACGTCTGTACCTGTAAATTTCACTAAAATCGGTTCAGTGGTTGGGCCGTGAAAACGTGCCGTGGGCAGACAGACAGACAGACAGACATACTTTCGCATTTATAAAATTAAAAAATAGTATAGTATGGATGTATCTGTTAGTCACTTAGTTTTTTCTTTTATAGTGCATTGAATCCATACTAATTCTATACTAATATTATAAATGCGAAAGTGCCTGTCTGTCTGCTTTGCTTCGTTTTCTGGTAGTGGACGTCTATCGATTGATGACATTATGCAATAAAATAAACGCAATGCTCCACAGACCCAGTGGCCAGATTGTAAGCTATTGTTCTTCTCACGTAGTTATGGCAAAGTATTACTAATATTACTTGCAATTACTTCTCTGAATTCCTTATCACGCCTAAGGCGCAATGTGTTCTGAAATTACATTACTTAATATTGGATTATGTAACTTTTGTTTTACACTGAACTAGTTATTTATTTATTTATTTACTTTTAGGAGGAATTTATTCGTGGTGCGTTCAAAACAAACGGAGATTGGCCCTTATTTTAATACTAACCAATCAAACTCAATGAAACTTTGTACATACATTGAATGAATGAATTAATAAATATACTTTTATTGTAGACCACAAAATTAGTACAGAAAAACACATACGGAGCAAAATAAAATTATAGGCAAGTACAATTTGGCGTCCTTCTCGCTACCTAGCGATCTCTTTCAGGCAGCCAAAATGGTGCAAAGGACATAGCTATAGATACTAGAGGCAAGGTGTTTCTAGGAAAAGGAAATTATAATATCTAGATTAGATTTCCAGATTTTCGTTATAGCAATCTGTTACAAAGTTAAACGGTCTTAAGAATTTATATACTCGTAGGTATTATATTTATATCTTTTAACCCGTGTACCTTTAAAACTAGTTATTTTTACTGAAATCTGGCAAACAACAGACATACGTTTTAGTTTCTAGAACGTGTCTACAAAATTACATCTGGTTGAGTAATATTCAATGAGAACCAAACTACGTTTGTATGGGAGTAGAAACAGAAAGATCACCGTTAAAAGCTTTTCACTAGTTTGACTTGCTCGTATGTTCTCATTTCGTCAAAACTGGTAGTTAAACGGGTAGTCGTGTTTGGACTTACCTAAGTATAGTATATTTTGATCTCATGAGTCAATCCTTTTAGTAGATTAATAAAGCTTTTATTGAAGTGGAGATGATGTATAAAAGTTAAAACATGTATTGCACGCATTGCGCAATCTAATTGCGGTCAAATTCTCACCATATTAACGTACATAATAAAATTGCTTTGGCGATAACATCTGCTTTGAATTATATTGTATCTTTAGAGATATTGACCTTCGGATATTTATTGAAACTTTGAGTTTCAACAGCAGAACTTAATCCCATCACTTTCCGAATTTTCTGAAACATTTTGCTACAATGTGCTTAGTGCATTTCTTTCAAGTCATAGAGATTCCAAACTCAATGACATACGACGTTACCCATTGATTAGCAACCTAATGTACGTTAGGTTCAACTTATGCTCTTTTTTCTCTATAAATCTTTTCTTATACTGTGTCTTTTATTAGTGAAGGATTATTGTACCAATCTGAATTTTGGGCATTGCAGCTTTTAATAATGTAGGAGAACTTTTATTGAACTACTGACTGAGGTTTTCCAGCTAGCATATCCTTTGTCCCACGGCCTAACTGCCCTATTTCTTGTCTTGGATGAATTCAATCATAGCCGACCCTACTCAGGAACCACGAATGCGGCTTGCATTAGGCTACATTTAGAGGATCTTTATAGTTAGTTCCTTACCAAAAAAGTAAAAAGGAACGACCGTTGTCTTGAATGAATTATTTAATTCATCCAAGACGAAGTTGGATGAATTATTTAATTCATCCAAAACGAAGTTCGACTTCGTTCGTCCATCCGTCTGTCAAAGCTGCTTGTTTCAGAAATACTATCGACTTATTTTAACAGGGTGCTCTTAACGTTCATCGGAAAGGTCGCTAGCTAGGTAAATGATTTGTTAACCGTATACTGGACATCACAAAACCTAGAATTCGGAATGTCTGTTACTAAACTCTGAAGCCAAATATTACCGTAACACGACGGGCTACGTAATCAGCAATGTGCCATACGTGATACACACGATACGATCTCTACGGCATTCATTCGCCGACTGACGGCAGAATCGCGCGCCCGATGACCATTGATTTGAATTTCGAATTGGAATAAAACTTTTTTTTAATAAAAGTTTGTTGACATTAACCTCTTTGGTCTGATTATGAAGGTTGCATATGTAGAGCTAGTGACGTGATCTTGTGTTGTGTTTAGTGTTGTGGATTGCGCTGAAGCCGGTGAGTTTGTCTACGTTTTTGTTTATAGAAGAGGTTATATACTATCCTACATTATTTATCGTCTTCCCTGTAGCATTTTCCTATACTTCCTTCTATGTTTTCCTAGTAACCAGGGAGTGCTTCCAGCAAATCGCAATCATTTCATTTGTTGTGATTGGCTGAATTTACGATATTTTATGCTGCGATTTTAGCCAATCAGCGATTGCGATTATGACATTGTTACTGTCAAACTTCAGTGCTAGGTTATCAACTAATTTGCGATGTTGCTTAGTTATTAGTATTTACTTAAGTACTATCGATATAGTATACAGCATGTTTGATAAATCATATAACATGACAAATGGGGTATGTAGTACCAAATAATTGGTGCGTTAGATTCTTTCGTTATCTCTACTACTTGACAAATGTTCAAATAGTTCTTCGAGTTCACACAAGCTTTTTACGAGTTCATTTCCGCGATCAGATCTTTGCAGGGTTATCACATTGGAGTTTTTAAAAATTATTTAAATCCTCAAATCTTCCAAGAGTAAATCGCTACGAGGCTTATTATTTTGGTACATTATACACATTTGCACTAATCTCAGCTTGCCAGGATGTTATGGACATTACCTATCTAATACCCAACACTGTTGAATGATTAAAATCGATATAAATTAAGTCTGTAGTGTCTGTAGTTATGTTTTTATCAATCAATATTATAATTCAGTGGTTATTTAGATTTCAGATGAAAGTAGAGAAAATATTAGCAATATTAAGGTTATGTTGTGTTACGCTTTTGGAAAGTGTGAATGCATAGGTCATCGTGGATAGAACTGGCCACTTGTTTTAAATGCTTACTATAGAACAGTTTACACCGGTAGAAAGTCTTGCCAAATACAGATGTTATGAATATGGTAATTATTATAACCGTTTATATCTACGTAACATGCTATATCTAAGCTTTTATGGAAGCTCCATAAAATTTGAAGGTTTCGACGAATTTCTTGGCTTAATTGGCCACAAATACAATTCATCATCGCAAGAGGTCGTGGCTTCAAGACCCGGTTGGCTTATGTTAGGAATTCTTTTCTTAACTATTAACTAGTTTTACTTATTTCAACTTGATTCACCTTAAATGCCTAGATAAAGCCTATTTTGTATACTTCAGTTCCTATATATTATATTGTATTCTTTAAATCGCGTTGCTTACGCGTTTCTCCGAGTTTCTGCGTTTTTTATCTTTTAATCAAACTAAGGGAAACAAAAGTAATAAATGTTTTGCGACCTAGATATATAATTATAAATGTGTGTAATACGTACGTTGCGCGTGCGCAGTACGGGCACGTTACGCTAGATGCCAGCTTATGGAAACCGTTGGGAGCAAATGATATAATCATTGCCTTGCCACTTTACAGTTTTAACTCATGCGCTTATTTCAAAGGATATACCTACATATCATATTATTACTTTTACATATGAGTTTTATTTTATACCAACCAGCTTATATGCTCGTGAGTCGTGACTACACAAATTTCGAACCCCTATTTCACCCGCTTGGGGGTTGCATTTTCAAATATCCTTACTTAGCGGATGGCTATGTGATAATAGCTATCTGCGTGCTTAATTTCTACTCCACAAGTTTGAGCTGTTCGTTGATAGATCAGTGAGTCAGTCAGTCACATTTTCCTTTTATACATATATTTACACATTTTTTGTGAGGTTAATAGGACCTTAACTTTTCGGAGTTATGCGCGTTTTAAGCAATTATAAATAGCACTTGCTTTTTAACGGTGAATTCTGTGAGGTTACGGCCCATGCACTTTTAACTTTTTGAGTTATGTGCGTTTAAACTATTTAAGTATCATTCGCAGAAGGAAAATATCGTGGGAAACCTTGCGTAGAGAAAAAGGTGTGTGAAGTCTACCAATTCGCACTTGGCCAGCTTGCTGGTTTATGGCCTAAAGCTTTCTTATCAGGAGGCCTGACGTGCGTAGTAGTGGACCGGTAATGGGATAAGCTTAAATTTTGCGACATCTGGAATTTTTTATAAAAAAATTCAAAATTCAAAATGTTTTTGTTCAATTAGACTTTTACAAACTTACTTTTGAATCGTCAAAAGCATCTCTGGTTCGGAAGCTTTTTGTAAGCTATGCGTAACTTTGATGTTTAAAAAATAAATTAAGCATGTACTTTTTGGGTTTTAAATAGAAAACACCTGAATATAATTTTTTCAATTAATAAAAATCTTCAAACTGCTTTAATTTTTTAATATACTTATTGAGATTTTTAGTTCTTATCGGACACGGTAATTAATATTTCTTAATTTGTTGTGGGCGGGTAAACGATGGGCGAAAATATGGTGGATGAATTTGTTAATTAGCTTAGTTTATTGTAATGGTGTAATTTTTTTTCAATTACTACGGGCACGTTAGCACTATAAAATGCATATTTTTTTTAAAAATTATGTCTTTTTCGTTAATTTATTTTATTGAACAGCTTACAATGATAGTACCTAATGCTAAAAGCTAGCCTGATCTACAATCATTTCACAAATCATGCCCACGCAGACTGGTATTTCTTAATTAAAAATTAATTAATGATAGAATTTTTAACGTGACGAGTCGCCAGTTACCACTGAGTTGAAAAGACAAGACACTTTTAATTCAATTAACCCAGTTTGGTTAAATTTTACTAATTAACTGTTACGTATTAACAGTTAAGTGGGTAGGTAGTCAAATAAATAAAGTCAAAAACTGTTTACGTAATATTGATGTATTGGTGATTACATATCTTTACGTTGTAGACCGTTAACTAGGTTCATCATTAATTAGATACCTACGTACTTTTTATATGCAACTTGTAAAAAAAAGTGTTATTATTTGTTTTTTTTACTATTCTTTACTATTTACTATTTTTATACTAATATTATAAATGCGAAAGTGTGTCTGTCTGTCTGTCTGTCTGTCTGTCTGCTACGCTTTCACGGCTCAACCGCTGAACCGATTTTAATGTAATTTTGTACAGACTTAGGATACATTCCGGGGAAGGATATAGGCTACTTTTTATCCCGGAAAATCAAACAGTTCCCGAGGGATTCCTAAATACTCATCCGCTTGATCGATTTGTATGAAATTTGGTACCGAGGTAGCTTGCATCCCTGTAATTGACAAAGGCAACTTTTTATCCCGGAAAATCAAACACTTCCCACGGGATCTTTAAAAACCTAAATCCACGCGGACAAAGTCGCGGGCATCCTCTAGTTTCAATATATTCTTACAAAGTAAAGGAGCTAAATTTTAAAATAAATACTTAGCTTATACTGACATAAAAATTGCAAATCAAATTATGTTATTCTGAAAATTCTAAAACATTAGCAAGTAAATACTGAAATTCGTACGGTCGAAGGAATTCACGAAGTATTTAAAATATATTATTATGGCACTTTGGTACAAAGTCTAATGTAGTTAAAACCAAAAAAAGCTTTGTTTAAAATAATTTATGATTTTGAATAACGGTAAAAAAAAAGAGTTTTTCTTTAATTATAAGACATGCAGTATGCACATGCCCGGTTTTTTTAAAAGTTGTATTATTTTTTAGTTCTATTTAAATTGCTCAGAGCTTATAAAAAAATTGAAATAAATTACTCTACCGATATGCTCCTGTTCTGGAATAAAATCGAAATTAGAAAACAAAATAATGTATGTCAGCTAGCGTATACAGATATATGTATTATAATTTGTTATTTAGAATATTTTAATGGGTAGGCTTTAGATATATACAGTGGCTCGCGAATTTAAGGCTAATTCCAAATTCTACGCTCAGTTGAATAAGTAGGTAGTCTTTCTTACACATTAGTCGGTCTCTAACGTAAGCTTTTCTTATGGTTCGGTCTCACTATCGATATTCGGCAACTGATTCTTGATATTGGGAAAAGCCGCACGTTCCGCATGTACACGCCAACCCGAATGTATACATAATAGATATAGGTACTCATCCATGTTTAGGATTTTAAAAATCTTGCGGGGTGTTTTTTCCTGGACACATCTAAAGGTCTTTCCACAATTAAACTAGAAATGCGACATCACATCGCAAGGAAGATGTCGCATTTCAGGCAATTACCATAAAAACCCCATGATGGGTTGTGCGAAGTCGTAGAATTTTAGCATGCGATATCGCACCTCAAGTATCATGGGCTATTCGCTGTCATGGAATGCCTGCCGGCCGGCTGATTTGCCAGACCAGTTCAATTATTTGCAAAGCACAAAGCATTCGCCGTATCCCGAATCCGAATGCCGAACTATCGTTTAATTTGTCCGAACTCGAATAATTTGCTGAATCCCGATAGTGGAGGTGTACCATTAAAGAATTTGTTCATTCCAAAATAATAAGAATTAAGTATATGGAAATCAGGAGAATGCACGGATGTAGAATGACAGCACTAAAAAGTTTCATATTTTTACGATATTTAAACGAAATTTCATTTTAGATACGAAATCTGTATAATAATCTTACTTTAAAAATAAAATAAGAACTTTCGTTGTGAAAAGATTAATTCCTTGCAATTAAGCATTTCGATTTTTTAATTAGTTACTTCATTATTTTATCTTGATATACTTACCTAATTATTTTTTTTGAATACTGCAAGACAATTGAAAATCAGCGAAAGTGCAGAATAATCAGCGCGAGGGAAGCGAGCGCGAAATCTTCTCGCTGAACGAGCTAAACGTAGAGCCATAAAATATAGGGATTAGTTCTATTAAAATAAGTTTAGTAAATGTTTAATTATTCTCTTAAACAATGTATTCTAGCACCAGAAACTACCGCTATATAAAACATCACATCATTTTATTATTACAGCCCAAGACCCGAAGGGAAACATTGTGAGGAAGCCTGCATGTCTGAGACTTTTCTATATTCTCAAAGGTGTGTGAAGTCTGTCAATCTGCACTTGGCCAGCGTGGCGGATTATGGCCTAAACCCTCGTTATTCTGAGAGGAGACCTTATGCTAAGTAGTGGGCTGGCAATCGGTTGATCATGATGATAATCAACCTGACCTACTTCAATAAAAAAATAATTTAAGATTTAAAAAATCCATAAATAGTGAACTAACAAACAGGCGGGTCACCTCCGCCGCCCATGAATGAACATTTGCAGCACCAGAGGAACCGCCAATGCGTTGCCGGCCTTTTAGGAGTTATATTTATTCTAATAAATACCTAATAATGATTTGAGTAAAAGGCAATGATCTCTATTCTCTACGTATCCACACGATAAAAGGTGATAATTCGTACGCAATTTGTACGTAACGCAAGTTTTTATAATAATCCGGTTTCTGATCGCCACTTCATTGTAATTACTACGGTGCATGGGCTAAAAACACCACGGGCTACGCTCTAATTCCCTTTTGTATGACGGGCTATTATAGTTATGTAAATTATTGAATCGCATTGTAAGCTTTATTACCTAAGCAATAAGGGTTAATAGATGTATATGAGTGGGTATAAAAAAAAGGTTAATCAGAATTTTATTTTAGTTATGAAGTTTAATCATAGATTGCATTTCTTGCACCGCGCGCAAAACATAAAAGACTATAATAAACGTGACATTCATGGGTTTTTAGCGTTCCGTACCTCAAAACGAAAAACGGAACACATCGTTGTCTGTCTGTCTGTTTGTCTGTCTGTCTGTCCGTCTGTCTGTCTGTCTGTCGTGTCTGTCAAGAAACCTATAGGGCACTTCCCGTTGACCTAGAATCATGAAATTTGGCACGTAGGTAGGTCTTTTAGTACAAGTATAGGAATAAATCTGAAAACCACGAATTTGTAGTTACATTACTAAAAAAAGTCATCAAAGTAAGATGAACTATACCAAATAGGGTATCATATGAAAGGGCTTTACCTGTACAATTAAATCAGATTTTTATTTATTTTTATGTATAATAGTTTTTGATTTATCGTGCAAAATGTTGGAAAAATACCCGAGTACGGAACCCTCAGTGCGCAAGTCTGCCTCGCACTTGGCCGGTTTTTTCTCTCTTATATTTTAATGACCTCCCTCGCGCAGTGGTTTAAGCTAGTTTAGACGGAAGTCCTAGGTTCGATTCCCGGTATTAATTTAAAATTTTATAGGTAATTTCTAAATCTCTGGTCTAGTCGTATGGCGCCATTTTCAAATGTGGAAAGAAATTTCTTCAATTTTTTTTTTCATTTAATAGTTATACATCAATTTAATTACTTAAAACGCACTTAACTCCGAAAAGTTAGAGGTGCGTGCTTGGGATCGAACCCCCGACCTTCCGAAGAGGTGGACGTCTTTTTTACGGCAGTTACTTATATCAGGTTAAACTCTTCTTTCGTTTGCTCTAGAAAATAATATTAAATATTTTCCGTTGTCAGTACGTCGTCCATCGTATTAAGGAGTCCCACTGCCCCACTTAATAGATCATTGAGCAAGGCAGCCATTGTAGTAAGTTGGAATTGTTTGTAATAGTAGAAAAGTAACTTTTACAATAAGTAGTCGATAATTTGCTATAATACATCATCGTCATCGTCATCTGCTAAATCTCATGTCTTCAAAAGTAGGTAGGTACCTACTTAGTCTCTGTCCTTCTACAGGCAGGGTGCAAGCTATTTCTGTAAAAATCGGAAGCTAATAAACAGACTTTTGCATGTACATCGCAAATGATATAAATATACATATAAGTTCTCCGTTTTTATAGTTCCGTACCCCAAAAGGAAAAAACTGAAGGACTTAAAGGATCATTCTGTTGTCTGTCTGTCCGTATGTCGTGTCTGTCAGAAAACCAAATAACAACCAACCAACCAGATACTTCCCGTTGACCTAGAATCATGAAATTGTGCAGGTAGGAAAGTTTTCTAACATAAATAAAGGGAAAAACCGAAGACCATGAATTTAAGGTTACATCACAAAAAAAATATGTTCACGAAAAAAATAACTTACTAAATCATAGTTATGTAGTGGCACAGTCCGTCATTAACTAGCATTATTCTACATAAAAGTGTTAGGTAGGTACGGAACCCTTCGTGTGCGAGTCCGACTCGCACTTGCCGGGGTTTTTGTTCATTTGAAACGCATAAGTTTTCAACCTACGTGCGTTATTGAAACATTCCTCCATAGTTGACCACGTAGTCTATCTCTGTGAGCAATGAGCATCTGGGTTGCATCGCGCCCTGCTTTCTTACCCCTTTTTTGCCGACCACAATCTCGCCTGATTGAAAGTGATTATGTATTCCGAGATGGAATGAGCTTGTCATGTTACATTAGCGATTCTTGGATTCAACACTTTTTATCCTGTCCCTGTCTAACCGAGATTCTTGCTGGTTTTTCTCAGAAGGGCATTCCAAACCAGTGGTACTAGTAGATTCACTTGACAATTAAATTCTTCGATTTGAAACTTCTTGTCTTGTCTCTGACTGACCGAGTTTCTTGCTAGTTCTTCTTGGAAGGGCATTCCGAACCAGTGGTAAGTGGATGATTCCTTTGACGATCCAAAAGTACTTGTACAAGTTTATTTATAAAAGTAAAATAAAAATCTTTCTAATTGAACTCTGACGATCACACAAGCTTGATACATTTCCATAATACGAAAAAGCCAGATGATTTTGAAATGCTGCCTAAAGGAAAAAGGGGTTCCGTATCTGAAGTATGTCTATGGAATCCTATTATTGTCTCCGCTGTCCGTCTGTCTGTCTGACAACGTCGTCCAATATTATAACAAGTAGGTAAGTAGAATAAGTAGAGTATAGATAAGGAATAAAGTAAAGTAAAGTAGGGATAAAGTTTGAAGTTTGAATCCATGTGTGGTAAGTAAAAGTTAAGATTCGCATAGTTTTTTAGAAAGTATCTTTATTTGTATACTCATTAATTTTTATTACGATCTCTTTAATCGTTAGTAGGGCTGGCAATTTTGTTTTTGAGGAAAAATCACACGTACCTATTTACTTGTTAAAATTCAGACTAAGTATTCAAAAAACCGGCCAAGTGCAAGTCGGACTTGTCCACTGAAGGTTCCGTCTCATGTAACGAAACCTATAAATATGTATACTGTATATTTACAAAATTGATTAAAGCTGCCTCAAAAATCAATTGAAAAGCTAGACTATGATATTATAAAAATATTATGTATTTGGGGCTTAGCGTGGATTTACGTTTTTTTTAAAATCCTTCTCAAAATTCTTTCAAGGAATATTTTCCTCGTTTGAAATCTCTAGTTCCACCGGCTTAGGCTGTGCTTAGTCTGTCAGTAAGTCAGTACGGTAGTGGCGTTGATGCTGGTGTCTTTCTCTAAACTAAATTTAGAGTATCTGCATTTCTTTATTTTTAATATTTCTAAATAAGGACGGAAAATGAATTTAAAATAGACTCTGAATTCTGTTGCTGCTCTACAAATTTAAATCACACTAATATTATAAAGGCGAAAGTTTGTATGTGTGTGTGTGTGTGTGTGTGTGTGTGTGTGTGTGTGTGTGTGTATGTTTGTTACTCCTTCACGCAAAAACTACTGAACGGATTTGGCTGAAATTTGGAATGGAGATAGATAATATCCTGGATTAGCACATAGGCTACTTTTTATCCCGGAAAATCAAAGAGTTCCCACGGGATTTCAAAAAACCTAAATCCACGCGGGCGAAGTCGCGGGCATCGGCTAGTTAACAATATGCTCAAGACTGACACCTAGAGTTACGAGGATTTGGTTTGGATTAAATAAAGTTTGCCTATCCTCTTCTTCTTACATTAGTAAGGAAAAGATGCGAATACTCTTAAAGTTAGTTGCCATCAGAATCAGTACTGTTTGATGTTTTTAGAGATGTTGGATTATGGTAGACAAAATATAATATTAGTATGGTGGCAACCCTAAAAATTACATCTAATATCGCACAGGTAGTAGGTCACCCCGTCGCGGCCAAGAACAAGAAAACTTGATCGCGAAGTGTCTCTTCGCATATTATGCTTATGATTGCTTTGTTCCAAATGCCATCATCGATACAATGGCTTGTTTAAGAATTACTTATCGAGAAATTACTATAAGGTAGTTGTTCGACCGCCGACGGTAAGCGAGAAACGAGTTCAGATGAAAACTAGAAACGAGTAGTGCAACGAGAAGCGATTGTATGGTTGTATAGTTGGGGTAGTTTTGTCGCTGGGCTATGAGCGAGTGTGCAAATGCGACCGGCGAGTGATCTCGTCATACGTTTATTAATCCCTGCTCAAACTGCGCAAGTGTTTTGAACTTTTGACCGGCAAGAGAACGTCACTTTTAGGGAGTTTTTCTTTGATAACTTTTGAGAAAATAGTCGCTTTCTCGTCAGCGGTGGGACAAGTGCCTTAAGCTTATAATATCAGCTTATTGCGTGAGTAATATGTGGTTACAATTTGTAGGCGAGAGCAGAGACTTAAGATGTTTTGTAAGTCGTAACTCTTGTAGCTAACATTTTAACCGTAGAATATTTTTTTTCACTTGGTTTTATTTTATTGATTTTATTTTTAAACAAGACCCTCCAAAAAATAGGCCTCTAGTATTCGTATTAATGTTATAAATACGGAAGTTTGTCTGTCTATCCATTTGCTACTGTTTCACGGTCCATCCATTCAACCCTTTTTTACGAAATTCAGTACAAAGACAAGGCAGGGGGCAAAGCATCCAAGGGCAGACATAGACTACTTTTTGTCCCGAGAAAGTAAACAGTCCCCCATGGGATTTTCAAAAAACCTAAATCCGTGTGGACAAATTCGCGGATATCATCTGTTTGGTACATCTTGGAGGTGGGTAGTTATAGACTACTTTCTGCCCGGAAAATCAAAGTTTTCCCATGAGATTTCCGAAATCTATACTAATAATAAATAAAATTGGAGTGTCTGTCTGTAATTTCGAAATAACTACCGCATATTAAGGTCATAGTAGGTCAGGTAAGGAACGATACTATAACTGAATCACACGTTTTTAAAATTTTTGTCTGTCTGTCTGTCTGTCTGTCTGTCTGTCTGTCTGTTTGAAAAGGCTAATCTTCGGAACGGCTGAACCGATTTTGACGGGATTTTCACAGACAAGTAGAGGATTGACCAGGGAGTAACATAGGCTACTTTTTTAACCGACTTTCTAAAAGGGAGTTGTGTTTTTCGACCTATGTACCCGAAATCTCCGAGATTTCTGAACCGATTTGCGTCATTTCTTTTTTAATCGATAGAGGAACTTTGCGACATTGTTTCATAAAAAATTTGGATTCCAACTCCTCAATCCTGATGCTGCAGGGGATCTGACCAATCCACGCGGGCGAAGCTGCGGGCATCAGCTAGTCTGAAATATACGCGGACGAAGTCACAGATGATATAGTTGTTATTAAAATATCACATTTTAACATTAGGTCTTAACGACTTGATTGTATTTGCTCAGAATTTTACGCAGAAAGCCGTGGGAGAAGGCTAGTTCATTTAAAAATATCTATCAATGCAGTCTACTGCTGACATCTAGTCTATATAAAGTGAATCATTATGTACCAAATCGACGTCACGCTCTGTAGTCTGTAGTCACAATGCGCGTACGCACTAGCTAGAGAAAATTAGCTCTGTTTACTGAAACTAGGTATCGATGGCGCTACTTGTATATTGTTGTGATGGTTATGAAAATCTATCTATTCTATTTATCAATCCATACTAATATTATAAATACGAAAGCGAAACTGTCCATCTGTCTGTCTGCTAGCTTTTCACAGCCCAACAGTTTAACCGATTTTGATAAAATTAGGTACAGAGTTTGTAGAGAAATTAGGTAGAGAGTTTTAGGTACATCCCGGGGACGGACATAGGCTACTGTTTATCCCGGAAAATCAGAGTTCCCGCGGGATACTTATAAGAGCCCTGCTGTTTAACCGATTTACTTACTGATATGAAGTTTGGTATAGCAGAGGAAGCTTGTATACCGGAAATTGACATTGGCAACTTTTTATCCCGGAAAATCAAAGAGTTCCCACGGTATTTTTAAACCTAAATCCACTCAGACGAAGTCGCGGACATCATCTAGTCACTAAGTAATTCTTATCAGCGACCGCACACAGCTTAGGAATTCTATGAGAAGTCCGGTTTTATTTCTTGTCTTCTTTATAAAGGGAAGGGATCCCCCAGAGATCGAGTATCTTAGAAGAAGAAGAATTTTCCCGTAAAAAAAACCGGCCAAGTGCGAGTCAGACTCGCGCACCGAGGGTTCCGTACTTGAGTAATTTTTCCGACATTTTGCACGATAAATCAAAAACTATCATGCATAAAAATAAATAGAAACCTGTTTTAGAATAAACAGGTAAAGCCCTTTCATAATATGATACCCCACTTGGTATAGTTATCTTACTTTGATAATTGAAACACATTTTAATTTTTTTTTAATGATGTTACCACAAATTCACGGTTTTCGGATTTAGTCCTTTACTTGTGCTATAAGACCTACCTACCTGCCAAATTTATTCTAGGTCAACGGGAAGTACCCTATAGGTTTCTTAACAGACACGACAGATGGACAGACAGGTAGTTATTCTAAGCAGACAACGTAGACAACAAAGTGATCCTATAAGGGTTCCGTTTTCCTTTTGTGGTACGGAACCCTATAACCAAAAGTTCTTAATACAAACAAAACATAGAGTTAACAACTTGGTTAACATTATGAATAACGAGGAAAACAAAGGACCTATAAAAATTCTAAATCCATGAATGTAGTTGCGGGCCTAATCTAGGAACAAATATATTATTTCGAGAGTCAAAGCGATCTTTCAATAAACACGTAATTTTTAATCGTAGGGCGAAGGGACTTTTGTAATAAAAATAAAAAGTAAAAGTGAGTGAAAGTGACCACCAGTGTAACCACTCCCCAAACCCGTTCCATGTTATGGATGTTATGCAATAATTGTCTTTCCCATATTGATCTGCCATTATGACTTAAATTACGAAAACTTGCCATTTTTAGCGGGTTTACCTTAGTATACTTAAAGCTTATATAAGGTTTTTTCGTGCTCTATCAGTTTATAAGTATAACTTCGTACAATTAACTAGTGTAGTGTGTCAAATCACTATCCATATTATGCCAAAGTATGTACATATGTGATTGTATACTTGAATCATAGTGATATCAGTAAAGTCAGCCTATCGTGTCTGTATGCTGGGAAACCATGTTGGAAACGCAAATCTCAACAATTACTTACCTAGTTTTCACTAGTAATATCTTGAAGGTTCTTTTTGGTTTCGGAAGCCACCCGTGCGAAGCTGGGATAAGTCAGTTAGTTCTGAATCAAATAACAATTGCCTAAACAACGAAAGCAGATATATTTCCATGCGCTTTGTATTTGGGCACAGATAAATTACATCATAGAGCTTTATTTATTTTGGCCGAAATCGATCACCTGTTTCACAGTATAATGCTATGAACATATTATTGACTTAGTATATTCGATTACCGACTTGGATTAAGAATCTAAATTAGATCTTTAAAAATCCCATGGGAACTCTTAGATTTTCTGGGATAAAAAATAGCTTATAATATGTCATTGTCCAGGTCTTTAACTATACCGATATTGCGACGTGATGAAGGACAAAGCAACAAACAAACACACTTTCACATTTATAATATGGGTAGAGATAGTGTACTAATACCTAATGCATTGGCAAATAGGTATAAATCATGCACTGTTTTTTTTTATCTCAACCCAGCACAGAACATTGCTTTAAGAAAACACATTATTAATCCTCATTTAAAAACTAACTTGTAATGAGTTTATCAACCTATCCATATATAATGTACAATATAAAAGGAGAAATTGAGTAACTTAAATACATATAATATCAACGTACATCTCAAACCGCTGCGCGCTGGTTCTAGAAACTTAATTTTATTTGGAGTAGGTTCTCTCTATAACAGATACCTAGAATTTTTCAGAAATACTATCCGTGCGAAGCCAGGCAGGGCGAAGCAGGCAGCTACGCTACTCTTATCATCCAGCTTTGCACGGGTGGAATTTGATGTAAGGCATAATAATAACCTATAGGACAGATATTACTTTTTTAATAAAGTAGCTTCCTGTAATGGTGAAAGAATTATTAAAATCGGTTCAGTACCTAGTTTTAGAGTTTATCGATTACAAACAAACATATCTTTCCACTTTATAAAATTTTAAATACTAGTATAGATAACCATTATATTTTTACACTGGAATTCATAGTCAAGATAGGGGCTTCTTTAGGGGACCATTCAGGCATGTGTCATATTCGTCGAATTCCAGTATTAGAAGCAATATACAGAGTGAACTGTCCGCTTGAATGGCGTTTGTCTAAGTATAACGTTGTTTACGCACTCATTGCACCGTTGTCTGTGTTTTCTATCGCGACAGCGGCGCCGCCATCATGAATTGAATACATTACCGTGGGCAGAACAACAAAGCACTCATGCGCGCGTCATCTATGTTTATGTACATCTCTTGCTTTCACATACGCGTCAAGACAATACGATGTTTTCATTTGCTTCACATACTAACACTACATAGTGCGAGTGCCTAGCATACACGTATTTTGAAAATGTTTTTTAATTATTGATTGTTACCTCTGTGTGCGTGTTACTCTGTGTTTTTGGAAGTTCAGTCCGTGAACTGTAGTGTAGAAAAGGATTTTTAGAGTGAACATTAAAATCTGTGATTGCATTAATATATAGAATTAAGATCTGTGGGTGCATTGCTCTGTGTTTTGGAAGCAAAGGTTGTGACTGGATGCTTTTGTAGTGAAATGGAACTTGATTAGAAACATTTCAAAGCGACCTCTGTTGATATATTGTGAATCTCTGTGTTTTTCAAAGCCACGGATATGGATCCAATGTGTGAAAATTTTTAGTTTTTCAAGTCGTACTTCAAATACGTGCTAAGTTCGTCAAAGTAGTCGATTTTTGACCTATCAAAGTCTTAAAATAATTGTGGCGCCGGTATATGCTAAGTGTTCACTTGCAAATAATTGCAGAAGTCTCTGTCATTGTTATGTCAATGTCAATTGCTGTAATTTTACTGGCTAAACCTAAACTAACAGTAACTCGCTGCGAGTGTTATAGTTCTAGTGAACTGCCAGAAGAACTAAAGGAACTTCTTCAACTTTTATTGCTAGCAGACACCTGGCCTAAAGAACATTTATGGTAACCTCTGTGGGGCTATTGCTTTGCATTTTTAGAAGCAAGGGTTGAAATTTGGATACTGTTATAATATAGATCGATTTTTATTAGAAACATTACCTCTATATTGGAAGCATCTGACGAATTCTGCAGTTCTTAGTGAAGCAAAATATTATTAGAAGCATTGCAAAGTAGCCCCTGTCTTTGTTGTTTTTGTATGACCCTGTGTATTTGGGAGCAAAGACCGTAACTTGGACACTTTTTGTAGTGAAATCGTTTTTTTTTACAAAACATTTGAAAAATAGACTGATATGAGTTGGAAATATATTTCCAACTGATGGACACTGTTCTCAAGTGAAATAAAAATAACCTCTGTGTTTACATTGTTCTGTGTTTTGGAGGCAAAGGTCACTTTTGTAGTGAAATGAAATATTAAAAAAATTCAAAAACAAACTCTGAGTTGGAAGTATAGATGGACACTGCTCTCTCATGATATATAATAAAAGGAACCTCTGTGTTTGCGTTGCTCTGTGTTTTTGGAAGCAAAGGTCGTGACTTGGTGGTCTCGCTGTGATGTGGTACATAATTGTGACATTGTCTCTAATATGGCTGCTCGACAACTTCCGGCGGAAAGTGATGGGTGGTCAGTTTTCGCATCGCTGTGTCCAAATGTGCGTATAATTTGATGTTTTTATCGAAATAACTACATAATATCCTACTGATGCATATTTATAAATTAAGTTTCCCCCTTCCCATCCCCTCGAATGGTGTAATGCTTGTGGCCATTGGGTCCATTAACCTGGAGACCACCCAGCATCATTCGTTAAATTCTTGAGAAGCCGGCAATGCATTGGCGGTTCTCTGGTGCACGTTCGGTAATCCGTCTGCTCGTTTGTTCACTATTTTTATTGAAAATAAATGGATATTACTAAACTCCTGGACACAAAATACTTTTTATCAAAGAGTTTCCTTTGATTTCCCTGGATTTTTAAATCCACTTAAAACCTTAATCCACGCGGACGAATTCGTGGGCATTATGTATATAATATATGTATTATAATATGAAGGTATAGGTATTGTGGGTAAGTATACGTTTATAACTCACTAGCCGATGCCCGCGACTTCACCCGCGTGGATTTAGGTTTTTCGAAATCCCGTGGGAACTCTTTGATTTTCCGGGATAAAAAGTAGCCTATGTGCTAATCCAGGATATTATCTATCTCCATTCCAATTTCAATTTCCAAATCTAGTAGTTTTTGCGTGAAGGGGTTACAAACATACACACACACATACACACGTACATACAAACTTTCGCCTTTATAATATTAGTGTGAAGTGTAATAATATGTGTTACATATGAAAAGGCTTTTCACCTGATATTCCACATGCTATCTGTGAAATAAAAACCACATCTAACACGTATATAGGCACCTATTAGAAATCCGGCGCTCATCCAGCATGTAAAAAGAACTACACGTCTTGAGGTAAATTAAAATTTTGCAACCGACTTTAATGAGCGATTTTTCTTAACGCAAAAAGTTTCTGTTGCTGCAAAAGATGCAAAGATTACTGTTAATAGGGGTCTCTCCGTCACTCGTACTCCATACAAACGTAGTTCGTCTCTCATTGGAATACTAACCAATCATACTCAATGGAATTTTGTAGAAATGTTCCAAGAACTAATATCTATGCCTGTGGTTTTCCAGATTTACGTTAAAATATTCGGTTTCAAAGTTACGCGGTCTTAAAAATTCACACACAAATCTTTGAGCCCCTGTAATTTTAATACTACATATTTTTAGAAAAATCTAAAACACCACAGGCACAGATATTAGTTTCTAGAATATGACTGCAAAATTTCATGGACTTTGGTTACTTAATATTCAAATGAAATTGGGGCTACGATTCTATGGAATAAGTGACGGAGAGAGCCCTGTTAAATCTGTATAAGCTAATCGTCCATTAGGCAGGTAGGTATGGCACGCTTGAATATCACCGTGTGATCATCATTAGAAGAATAGATTTCTAATGAGCTTAGATAGATATTACTCACAGAAATTAAAATAAGAATAGAAGTGTTAAAAAAGCGTTAATTCCGCCGCGCTGATGGGCTACGGATGATTATATGTTTTTTTGAATTATTTCCGCATATCGTCGCTTAAGTTCTAATACCACATAATATACACGTACCTAAGTCAAAATATTAGCAACTTTATCGGAGAGCGAATAGCTGATTTTAGAGATATGGATCGTTTGATAAGACACCGTGCTGTTACTTTTTACTCTCTTATGAGTTTTATTGGAGTTTTTTTCTTGTTTCTGATTGGCTTTCTGAATGGCATCAAAATGACAAAACCGTCAAAAAATGCGTTAAGTACGTGGTATTAGAACTTAAACGACAAACTGAGGTTTTGAGCAACTCGCGCGGAGTTGCTCAAAATCGGTAACACGCGGTCCCTGTAATATGAGAGACAACGAATACCATTTCTATTACCTTATTTACTGTGGTCAACACAACTCAAAAAGCCGTAGTCCAACACATTGGTAAAGTTCGGATATCAGAAGCTTGAGATCATTATGTAGAACTCTCAGGCATGCAGGCAGGTTTCCTCACGATATTTTCCTTCACCGTTAAAGAAAATTATACTTATTTTGATTGCTTAAAACACACATAACTCCGAAAAGTGGAGGTGCTTGGAATCGAACCTCCAACCTTCCGATTAGGAGGCGGTCTTAACCACTAATCTATGATGGATATACTTAGCAGGTACCTAGCAGGTCCTAAATGTTCAAATTTCATGATGGCAGAAAATTGACATCGATTACCATGCCACAACTTCCATTAAAATAATCATGGATTCAAATTACTTAACTTTCGATTGCAACGTATCCGTAGGCGCAGAATTTTCCTGGCATATAATTATTCTGGATTTCCTTATTCGCAATTTTATTAGTAATTGATCGAAACAAGCGTTACTTATCGAAATTACGTGCTTAGTATGCAAACAAATACCTACAACCTTTGCCAGTCCCTCAGTGTAGGTAGGTAACTTTTTAAATGAAAATTCGCCTCATGTTGATTTTCAGTGAGTAAATTATTTGTATACTTTAGTATACTAGTTATAGCAGGTATAGAATAACTTTCGTCATCATCATTATTATTTTCATCATCTCAACCTATCGCCATCACTGAGCGGCTTTCCTTTCAAAATGAGAACATTTTGATCGTCCAGATTTTCCAAATAGGCGATATATAACCACAAACCTATCATTGGTTTTTTGAAAATTGATCCATGTAAATACATACGATTAATATTGACATCTATCTAAAAGTTTTTATACAAAATGTACCTAACATTTAGGTAGGACTCATAGGAGCAAGATGTAATGGAATAAATGATTAGGTATAGCTCTTAGCTAATTAAATAAATGCAATTATTATGTTACTAATTTTATTAATAATGGTATTTTAAGAACTCCTGCCATTATGTGATTAATGAAAGGAGTTAGGACCCTCAGCAATGAAGGAATACGACTATAAAGAAAAATTATTATGTTTGATATTGTCAACAAATTTCACTTTGCTCGAGGTTGCGTTATAGATGAGCCGATGATAAAGCGAATAATTGCCGTTTTTGTGTGTGATGCGCGCTACATAATTGATTGGCTCGTGCCGACTCAGGGACTCGCGCTCCGTGACTTATTGCACGAGTGGAGACAGGGTATTTGCATAGACAATTTTATTTAAAATATTCAAATTTAATAAATATAAGGGCCAGTTACAATACAGGTGATTAAAGTTAACTTGCGGTTACTGATAAACTTTGACCATCTAAAGTATAAGATTATTGATAAAAAGAAGAATTGTTTCATTGCCGGCTTTACATATGGTGCGATGTGCAGCGCACACGGACGCAAGGTAGAGGGCGCTGAGCGCTGCTTACTATGCATAGTATATGTGGCGCTCGCGGCATTGTCTCTTTATTTTAAAATAAAATGTTGTAGAATTAACGACTTTACGGTTTTTTATACTTGTAAGCTTTAGTTTCCTAAAAAATACTTTTACACGAGCCGATCAATCAGATTAGCTCGTGCCGATACTCAGGGATTCGTACTTCGTAACTTATTGCACGAGTGGAGACAGGGTATTTGCATAACAACTTTATTTAAAAGATTTACATTTTATAAATCTAAGGGCCAGGCATATCAGGTAGTTAAAGTTACGTCATGGTTACCGTTAAACGTTGCTCACCAATAAAAATCAAAGTAGATTACACTAGAATTTTGGTAGGAACAAAGTTTATTCAACACCGTCTTCTGTTTTGATCTGGCAAACCATTCTGATTTCTCTTCTTTCTCCAATCAGTCCCTCATGAGTCGTGACTGAGGATCGCGATCACCTCCATGGTGAGCCAACATCTCGCAGTAAATGACGCCCATTCAATATTTTCTTTGTGTTTAGGACTTTTAACGGTTATTGTAACTTAACTTTAACCACCTGATGTACAACTAGCCCAGATTAATTATAAATGTAATCACTCACTTTCCTTTCAATTGCTTAGCGGTTAAAGAGTTATTTCTGTTTAGAAGACTACGAATAATAGGTACTAGCATACTATATGCTTCATAATTTTACTGGTAGAAGGTAGGTAGGTGCCTATATCGCAATGGTGTACCTTCAAGCCTACATACCTATATCTAAGATCAGACTGAATTAATTTAATTTCGCAATGAAGTTTTGGAGCGGAAAGCTAACTTTCGGATGTAAATCGAGTTACCTTAAAGGCTTAAACCGTATAGTTTAGTGTAACTGGGGAATTCCGAAAATTTCAAGTACCTTTTTCATCGTTAGATATGCACATGTAATTTTTATGCTAAATACAATAGAAAGAGATCATTTAGTGTGGAGTTTTGGTATGGCAAGTAAACAATTTTCATATACGTAATCCGGTTACCCGTAACCAACGCCTAACATGGCAACTCATGTCCATATATTATGAAGATGTTTTGCGGGGAACTATCTTCTTTGAAGGAAATGTTTCAGGCAAGTATATCGCATACACTTTAATAAAGTGCGTATGTTACTCGTAAATTACGCGTAAATACAATCAGATACACGTACTCTTTGATTGCAGCCAGGGCTAACTTGTAATTGCATGTGTTTCAACTGTCATGTCAAATTTTGACTGGTCAGTGGACACAGAGCAAAATTTTTGGAACACCTTAGGTGTTGATCCCGGAATATCGTTTCGCTGATGGCACTTGATTATGATTAGGTATACAAAAAAATACAAACAAAAAATACATACAAAAAAATAAATAATTATTTTTTATTTTATCATTTATCATATAAAAAAATAATTCAGGAACTAATTGAATATTAATACAAAAAATTAAAAAGAATTGGTCAGGTGGGTGCCAGAACAGTCATAAGATAGGGTTCCGTACACGTTAGTTAGTAAAAATTGTGTCTTTTTAAACGGTAATTTTTCAAAAAAACTCACGTAATGTGAACTAAAACTAAACTGGTGAACTAAATTCTTTTTTCGGTACTCACTATGTTCAGGAGACACTTTGATTTTTATTGAAATTTTAACATGCTTGCTTATGTAACAAACAGGTTTCTTCAACTACAACTTTACAGCTTATATAGTTTATTTTTAAAATGGTTATGATAGAAAGACAGACGAAAAGTAAGACTGGACGAACTACAAGAGTCACTTGTTTTTTTTTTAATCGCGAGCAAATAAGCAAGTGGGTCACCTGATGTCAAATGATTACCGCCGCCCATAAACATTTCCAGCACCAGAGGAAATGCCAATGCGTTGCCGGCCTTTCAGGAATTTGTTGATACGAGCCTTGAATAACTCAATGTTTAAGTCTGGAGTCGGTTCCACAGTTTGCATGTGCGTGGAAAAAGGATCTGGCACAATAATTGATATGCACAACAGTGCTTACGGTGGCGTGCGGTGCGTTTGTGCTTACTTACTACGGAATCCTAAAATGATGCTACAACGTAGTACGTAGGTACATAATCACAGCTTCCTGTCAGATGTACATCAATTCCTCAATAGATGGCCATCAGAGCGTGTGAAGTTACTTGTGGTTTCATTTGTTTTAAAACGACAACCAACTGCGCCACTATGTTTCTTCACACCTGTAGCTATGAAAATACACAAAATATAGACAATTCTTTTATATCCTGGATATGTAAAATAATTCCACTTTCCGTGATCGTGAGAATTAAGACTAGACTATGATATACAACCCCTAATCATATTATTAGCACATAATAATATGGTTGTTTTTTTTTAACTTAATATTATGTAGATGAAATACATGGTAAAACATGAGGTTTATAAGCAACCCTTACCTAACTTGTTGAAAGCATAAAAAGCTGTGTTTTATGACTACGATATTATGACATTTATAGTATCGAAAAATGCTTTGTAGGAAATCAGTCCCGCTATTTCATTTCAGGAATTCAGAAATTTTAGGAACCTATAGCTATTTTAAGTACTTACTTTTTAATGTTAATTAATTTAGTTTATTCTTAATACTTATAGATTTAGCGCAGGTACCTCTAAAACATTTTTCTTATCACAAAACTCATTGTATGTTTATTTTACGTAACAAGTAATAGGTAAATACATCAAGGGACTCAGTATCTTCCAACTAAATGTTATAGGTTGAAAGTTTGGCTATTGCGTAAAGGAATTAGCATATTTCACTAACAAATTTCACTTTTAATGTTTAAATTAGCTAAACCGAACGTTTGGACGGGCAACCAGTTTCATTTAAAGTTAAACACATGTTAAGGTAAACAACTGAGTTTTAGGTCCATGATGTATTTTGTAAGCACTTACGTAATTTTATTTCTTCTGCAACGAACTCTTAGTGCTTTAGTTTTTCATATATTTTATAAAAATTTTATTTGAACATCTTATGCACTCGGAACAAGAATTAAAATACTTCGAAATAATGCACAAATACTTACCTATCATAGATACCTACCATAACTAGAAATAAGTAGCTAAGTAAAGCTCCCGTCTCGTAAAAAGAACGCTGAGAGAGAGATAGAGATGTGTCTGCACTGATAACGTCGGACAGAGAGGCCAGCGTTCTTTTTACGAAATAGGACCTTTAAAAATGTAAAAGCTGTTTATGTTCCAATAAAAAGAAAAAAAAAAGTTTGGCCATCCGAAGGGATACTGCGGCCAGCATCTTGGGTACAATGCCTCGTTGGGTGGTCTCGATGAGGTTTTAGATTTTAATTTAATTTATTTTTGTATTTTAAATTTTTACTTAGTTTTAATTTAGATTCAAGTTTATTTTATAGAATTATTAATTCAATACTTAAAAAAACTTTTCTTAGTGGATGTCTTTGGGTAAATGTTCTACACCAAATACCACAGAGTACTTTGTACCATTTCAGGTGCTCGACTCATTACATCTACGAGTTAAGAGACCCGTGACACGTTCACAATTCACACTGCACAGGGAGACAGACAGACAGACAGCAGAGTTAAATTAATAGGGCAGTCCGTTCATAATCCTACTCAATGGCTCCGTTTCACCCGTTGGGTATGTAACCCTAAAAAGCGATGTATGTATGTTGCCTAGGTACTTTAGACGGGCGACTGATTAGCTGTTTAGTTAAGTTAAAGATGCGTGGTACTGGCGCCTGTAAATAGACAAATTGACAACAATAGTTAGTGATTGTTAATTTCCATCGTCAATCATCACATTATGTAGGAATGGGAGTAAGAGCGAGCGGCGTCGCGCGCAGTCGGCGCACACGCGCAATTCGACATGGTCAACTGTACTTACATTATGTACAGTGCATTTGACGACCGGCGACCGCCGAGCTTTGCCTTGTTTACACCATAAAAAAAAACTCCGCGCGCGGCCGATGACATTTCCAAGTTCGCGCGTTAATTTTGACATTTACTTTTTTAATTTGCACCATAGAGGTTCATGTAAACAGGTTTCGTGTACGAAAGTGAATTAACATTTTCTGTATCGTGCTGTGAGAGTGAATGTGAAATTTATGTGTTGCGTAAGAGTTTTGTTTTGGGTGATCGATGGATTTTCGATTGAATGCATAAAATAACCGTTTTACAGATTATTGAATTACATGGCTGGGCCATATCATAAATAATTTATTTTTGTACTTATGGTAAATGGTTGTTATTTTATTAGTAACACTTTTAGTTTAAATATTAATCAAATATCCAAATAATAAAACAAATAGTCAAGTACTTAAATAAACAGAAAAAATCACTTTTTAACGGAAGTAATAGGTAGGTAGGTATGTAGCTTCTTTTGTCATAATTACAGGTTGTATCATCATGAGAAAGAACGTCTTGTTTATGCTTGTACCTAGAAAAAGTTGAGAAGCACTGCCTTTTACGATATAGTCGTAAAAGGCAGTGCTTCCAATTACACACAATGTGACAATTGTGATTTTTGCATACGCATTAGCTTTCATTTCATGATAATTTGACAAAAAACTATTAAGTAGCTAGTATCATCATCACGAAGTTAATTCATCGCCAAACCACTATAGATAGACTAGCAGGTGACCGCAAGGTCATATAGTCCACCACCCTCGCTTAATAGGATTGGCCACGGATTAGCAAGCCACTATTTACCTTTGAGACCTTATGGAAAACTTGGGCATGCAGGTTTCCTCACGATTCAATTAAAGCACTTGCTTGAATTGTGAAGGAAGGTGTTATTTAATTGCTTATAGTGCACATAGCATAGAGTAGATAGAGTTCATGTAGATTGTAGAGATCACATAAAGGGACAGATTTGACTACTTCTTAACCCCCGACCCAAAAAGAGGGGTGTTATAAGTTTGACGTGTGTATCTATGTATCTGTCTGTGACATCGTAGCTCCTAAACTAATGAACCAATTTTAATTTAGTTTTTTGTTTGAAAGATGGCTTGATCGAGAGTGTTCTTAGCTATAATCCAAGAAAATCGGAAAATCGTTTGAAAGTTATCAGCTCTTTTCTAGTTACTGTAACCTTCACTTGTCGGGGGTGGAATAAATTTTTAATTTACACTTGTCATGAGTGAAATGAACTGAATCTGAGCAATCATCTCTCTGTACAAGTAGTATCTACAGTTTGTTGACTCCTAATTTCCATATTTGTCACGGCAATTATAAATTGTAGAGACGACTTTTACCGCGACTCTTTCAAGGCGACCAACGGTCAATGCCTTCGTAATATGCAGATCATATACTCGTAAATAAATGAATTACTAGAAATCCCTATAGTAATAGATTTTTATTTATTTTTATGCATAGTAATTTTTTGATTCAAAATGTCAGAAAAAATACCCACATTACGGAACCCTCGGTGCGCGAGCCTGACTCGCACTTGGCCTGTTTTTTTATTAATTGATGTCCGGAAGCTCATCTTGTAAATTATTCATCAAAGAATATACTTATAGCTTATATAATTTTGTCCGTATTTACTAATTAATGAATCTGACCTTATTTACTAATGAATCTGAACTAAAAGTCAAGATAGTTATGGCAATGGTAGATACTTATAAGGTTGTATGCAATCTAAATTCTGGTCTAAACGTTACTTATTATCATTTTCCACAGGGAATATTGTGAAAAAGTTAAAGCACTCTATTTATAGTTCTGTCAATTTAGTTTTTAGGTTGATTAAGAAATTAGTACCAACATAAGTATCGGTGATAAGTTTAATAAAAGCAGTGATAGCCTAGTGGTTATTACGTCGGCCTTATTCAAGAGGTTGGTGGTTCGATCATATCAAAATAAGATATGATGGCAAATATGGTGATATATTTATATACTTATATCTTTGCTAACCTGCATTTAGAGCAAATAAATGACTAATTTGATTTGATTCAAGTTTTCGGAGGTATATGAACGTTTTAAGCAATTAAATATCACTTGCTTTAACGTTGAGGGAAACATCGTGAGTAAACCTGCATGCCTGAGAGGTTTCTATAATGTTCTCAAAGGTGTGTATAGTCCAATCCACACTGGGCTAGCGTGGCAGACTATGGCCTTTCTCATTCTGGAATAAGACCCGTGGTCGTAGACGTCCAGTCATGAGATGATCATGATTACTATGATTCTTTGGAAAAAATAGTTATTTTATCGGCTTTTAACCAATATAACATTAAATGGTATTATTATATTGCATTATGGGTATTAGAATTTTTTGCCTAATGACTGATTGCTTGTCATCCAAATAAAACAAGATGTATCACTATGGAAAAAGTAACCCATTAAAAATACCGTTTGAAAGCAAAAGGCGTAAAATTTACAAAATACAAAGTACAAAACGTCTCAATTTACAATTTTTTTAGATTTTCTTATCAGATACGTGTGCATAATCTAACAGAGAATGCAAATTAACTTTCGTTTTGTTCATCGCAGCTGGGCAGCTATTATACGAACGCTATTATTCACAGTTTATGTAATATTACCATCTAGAGATCGCGTATAACTAAGTTGAAGCATTTTATGTAAAACGTAAACAAACACACACCCTTTTTCGACAGCATCGACTACTAACTAGAACTCTATCCATTTACATATTATGTAAGCCTATCTAAATAAATAATAAATAAACAAAATTATCTTATTGCAGGTCAGGGACCCTTATATACATATTAACTGACGTAGGCAAAATCTATACTAGATTAGGATACAATTTCCGCCATAATAATATTATGTTGATTTGATATTATATTATTCTATTTTTCGTCCCACTTGTTTGGAAATTGACGACAAAGGACCTCAATTAAATTGTTTACTTTTACTAGTATCAACTTGAACTTTGTACGTTTAGTAGGTAGGTATGTTTCGTTACTTATTCTGGAAATTCAAATTCAAAATATTTTTATTCAATAGTATTCAATTAAACTTTTACAAGTTCTTGTTCTAATTTGGTCGTAAAAAATAGTTTTGTACATTTTTGTCGGGATTTTTTAAAAAACTATCTCCAAATTCGTTTTTGGCTCTCTCTTTAGTTAACGTCATAGCATCAAAAAAAAAGTTTCTCTAGCGCGCTCCACACAAACGGACTTTGGCTCTCGGTTGAATAGTAACCAATCAAACTCAATAAAACTTTGTAGGTCACGCGTTCTAGAAAAAAATATTTGTGTTTCAGATCTATGGTTATAGTTTGTTATTTGTGAGATGAGACTCCAGGTGAGATCGCAGTCAAGGGCTCACTTGTAATCGATAAAAAAGTCGCAGTTACAATGTAGTATTTCATAATAATAGGTAATCTTTGAGGGTAGTCATTAAAAGTTTAATTATATGCAAGCATGAGATAGAAAGTAAACGAGTCGAGTGGTACCATCGTGTCCATCGTTACACGCTCGCTGAGCAGGGTTTAAACCGCAGTATAAAGAGAGACAGTCGTCCGATGCCTTTGATCTCGTGGGAAATGACGACTACGAATACCCTTCAACATAGGGCCCTAACTACGAAGCTCAGTTCGGGTCGCTCCATTGTACCGCTCTTACCGCACGATTTTTCTGCCTAGACGGTTTTGTCGAACCTCTGTATCCTTACTTTGTGCCGTAAAACAAATTAGTAAGAAAAATAAATCGGAATTATATTATACCAAATGGATTATGACTTGTTTTTATAAGTTTGCTCGTTAGGAGTATAACTTTTGCCAGAGTTTTTAATTTTTTATATTTTATTTTTACTTTAAATTGGTACTTATTAGTTATTATATTGAAGAGAAATTTTCATTTAAATAGATTTATTTTCATTTAGTTTTAAATGACGATGTCCCTTCAACATAGGGCCCTACCTACGTAGGCCAGTTCGGGTCGCGCCTTCGTCTCGCACTTATCGTTTGATTGCTCTGTCTATTTTACAGATACAGAGGTTCGACGAATCCGTCGTATCGAATCTGTATCTCTGTATGTACTTCTTCTTCTTCTCTCTGGGCTGGTTTCCGCACTTAAACGTTTCCGTCTGTTGTGCGTTGTATGTACTATGTATCACACTCTTACTCTGTGTCTTTCGATTGGGTTGTAAATACACTCGTAATGGATTTTATTTGGAACCTTTATAATGTGGTAGTTCGGTGGATAAAAAGTACTTAAGTAAGATTGGTAATTGAATGAAAAAAATATACGCGCGCTCCCCAAATTTTCTAATCTCACTGACCACTGTCATATTATGGAAAATAAGAAAGTTTTTCTTTACCTAGGTTAAATAACAGCCATTTACCCATTATTTTAGATCGCGTTACATCGTCATAAAATGCCCATAAACTAATAATTTGTTAAGTGCTGTTAAGTATTTATTAATTAACGGTTTTTACTAATTCGTCAATCACGCTCATTGAAAAGTGTGTTTTTCTCTAGGTGCAACCAAGTCACGCATACATGCAAGTGACTGCGAACATCAACAGAGTAAAATTAAAAAGAAGAAAAGTTACAACAATTTTTTACCATGTAAAACTTTACATGAAAACAACTTCTTTTTTGACGCGGAATCTGATTAATTGGTTAGACAGTAATTAATTAACAGTGATGTGAATATTACAGCCGCGTTGTTACATATTTGATACGGTGTGATTGCGCAATTCATTGTCTCTATGAGAATACGGATGTTACCAAATTAGCCTCGTTTCTCATTACGTTAAAATTCATCATTTATGCGGTTATATTCGCGCACACCTGTCCGCCGTTCGGAGCCGTCTAGATGACGAATAAGGAGAAAAATGGGAAGATGGCAAAGGAAAGGTCCAATGACAGCTGCAGTGCTATCGCGAGGATCTTAAAAGACTTCTGCAGCTGCAAGGAGAACGCGGCCTGGTCCCCGGACATGACGTCAGACAGAAAAGGGCCATTTCTTAAAAGCGAGCTAACAAACATGTCAGCCATGCGTAGAAGAATAATGTCGATTGCGAAGCGGAAAAATCGAAACGTCTCGCCGGAACCAAAAGTGAGCTGCCACAACACTTTTGACAATAAATCGACCCTGACCTCAAATCTCATCAACACGGTGAGCTCACAAAACAGTACAATAAAACGGAACATCGACAATTTCCTCATTTCGCGACGAATGGTCGCGCTCGACGAAGACATATACGAGAAACCGATACAAGTTAAACATTCTACCTGTGGAGACAACTGGTCACTCAGTAAAGCGTGGAAGAACAATAATTTAGATTTCTTCAATCGATCGCCAACGCTGGAAACTAATCGATTAATCGAAAGGAGCAGCACTTTGGAGAGGATAGACGAAGTGCCGAAAATAAAAAAGAAAGATAGAAAACAGAAGGAACAACTAAGGTACGACAGAAATATTAAAAGGCATATTAGAATACGTGTGATGCTGTCCTTAAGGATGAGGAGGTACGTGAAGAAAAGGTTAAGAAAGCAACCGCTGTTAGTGTCTACGACTCAAAACGTTAACGTTCCTCCAAGAAAATTCCCTCGTGGTACATCAGCGACTTCTAGTTTTGGTACGCGATCGTACCGTAGTGTTTTGACTGATAAAAATAGTGACGGGACAGTGTTGTTCGATATACATGAAGCGAGAAATTCTACATTAGAGCTGTGCCACGATTATGAAGACGACCTCGACACGCTGGACATTGCATTGCGCGCCGGTAATTTTAGGTATGTCAATTATTTTTCGTTTTTCCAAGCGCGCTCCCTTGAGCTCACACAAACGTAGTTTTTTTAAAGAATAGTAGGTCATGTTTATCATGATTGATATTCCCCATTTTCCTTCAACTAAGCGTAAGGCTTGTGCTACGGATGATTACGCAAGTGTTCCTGTGGCCCAGTCGCCAAGCGACGTGCTGTAGCGCCGTTGGATTTTGGTGGGTATTCCGGTCGCCTCTTGACCGGCGAGTTCCACATATCTTTCCCCTTTCCAGGAGGGATGCGTAAACGCATTTCTCAACGTTAAAAAAAGGAGTATGTACGACGATAGTGCAATGAGTGGGGGTTGAACCACCGACCGAATTTTAGGTTTTCAGTCCGCTCCTATAATAATCGTTGATCTAGCCTCATTAGAATTATACGACAAATCAAACTCAATTTTTTTTTTTAAATAGGTACTTTCTAGAAAGTAATATCTGTGTCTGTGGTTTTTATGTGTAGTTTCTAAATATATTCTAAGTATAAAAAATTCTATGTAAACCTTTGAACCCTTTTAATTATTTTGAAACTATTCATATTTATAGAAATGTGGAAAACCAGAGAAACAGATATTAATTTCTAAAACGTGTCTACAAAAGTTCATTAAGTTTGATTGCCATACCATAGGTACGAGTACGTATATTTACATAGTTTATTTAAATTTAATTTACACGCACATATTCTCTTTAGTTTGTTTTGTATTCACCGAGCTGGAAGCCCTGTTTTGCAAAGACACAGTTTTTACTAGTTCACATTAAATTTAAACTATGTTAGTGTGAAGCGCGCTACGAATAAACTCTTCTTAAAACATTTCGAATGGAATTACGTTAGCGTAACTTATGTTGGACTTGGTATTTGTAATTCGCTATTAAAATTCAATTTAAGTGAATTACAAAATTTTGTTAGAACTTAACAGTTAACAAGCTCTTTTGAAGTAAAAGGTTTGCCGCTAACTTATTTGTTTTTTAAATAACATTGCAAATGCATGTTCTTGACATTTATGTACTGTGAATAATTTTCTAAAATTGGATGGGTTTACATAAATCCTTTTACATATAATAATTGATGGATTCTGCTAATTAAAATGTGTTTTGCAAAAAAAAAAAAAATTGCTAAAGACATACAGCTACCAATGCACAATGAAGTTGATGAATCCGCAAATCTTCTCAAATATAAGTAACTAGCTGATGCCCGCGACTTCGTTCGCGTGGATGTAGGTTTTTAAGAATCCCGTGGGAACTCTTAGATTTTCCGGGATAAAAAGTAGCCTATGTGCTAATCCAGGGTATAACCTATCTCCATTCTAAATTTCAGCCCAATCCGTCCAGTAGTTTTTGCGTGAAGGAGTAACAAACATACACACACACACACACACACACACACATACAAACTTTCTCCTTTATAATATTAGTGTGATCTATAATTTTCTTGAAAAAATTCAATATGGCGGCTGTATAGCGCCATTTTAAAATGTTGCGAAATTTCGCTTTTTTGTGTCGTCAGTCGTGATTTTAATTTTTTAATTGCGACTTGTTAGTGATATTTTTGGTCCGCAACAGCTGATTTATGTATACGATCTAGTACAAAAGAAGAGTAACAAAACAAAAATGGCTCGTAAAAACACGGATGTAAATAATTACATGACACCCACACCTGTGGTACAGTTAGTCATTGAACTTATGGGGTAGATGACAATGGTCGCCGTGGCGTCACGGTGTCTACCCGCGTTTCCGGAGTTTGGGCGATTTCGTATTAATAGGCCCATGTTTAGCTCATTTTTGGTATTTCGTACCTACTAAGTAAAAACGAAACACTTATATGGAATCACCTTGGTCTAAACATAGTCCGTTTTTCACAGCCATGGAACCCTGAATCTGACACATTACACATCTATTAAAAGTATGCTTCAGGAAAAAGCATATTATACAATCGAAGTTTCTGTGAATAGCAAACAAGTATGGATTTGACTCATTCCAGCAATGCGCAGGGCTGCAATTGTATAGTATGGCATATTATTGAACAGTTTAAACGAGCAACCGCCGAATTTCTTGCTGGTTCTTCTCGGTAGAGACGGCAAAAGGTCCATAGGACATTATTTTTCGGTTTAAATGCATGTTACTATTTGAGCACTAAAGCTTGGTCCTGCGTCTGATATCTCTTCGGTCGTGTTCGATTGCCGTTCCACCGAATTATGAAAATGAGAGAATAAGTGTAGGCCGTGTTCGTGCTAGTGATGTAGATTTACTTTGTGATTAGATTTTAAAAAGATTTCCTCATATTAAAGTTCAAGATCACAGAACCTTATTAAAAATGGCTTAAATAAAATTAATTAAGTATTATTAGATTGAATGTAGGTGTCATCATCATCATCATTATCAACCGACAGACGTCCACAGCTGGACATAGGTGTCTCTTGTAGAGACTTCCACACACCACAGACTTGCGCCGCCTGAATCCAGCGGCTCCTTGCGACTCGTTTAATGTTGTCTGTCCAACACCTGATGAGGCCTGGGGAGTCTTTCAACTTTGCGCTTTCTGGTGTGCGATCGTCATTTCAGCACCTTTGGATCCCACCATCTACCGGTTTTTCGAACTATGTGCCCTGCCTTCAGCTTCGCAACCCGTTGAGCTATGTCGGTTACTCTGGTTTTCATCTATTTTTGATTTGATTACGTAGAGAAACTCCAAGCGTAGCTCTCTCCATTGCTCCATTGATGTACCTACTTAGGTTCCATACCTAAGTAGGTACATCGATGTACTACGTATTTAATGAATGAAATTAAAAATTATAAGTACATTGATGATGGTTTACGCTTAAGAAAATATTAATGTTTACCAACTCAATTAAAAATGATTCCCTAGCTCTAAGCTCTTACGTCGTATAAAGAAAAGCCCTATATTATATTATGTTGCCAGAGGATCTAGATCGTTTAGTTAAAACTAAAATCTGCCAAATTGTAAGATCTCAAATCACGATAGGTACCTACCTATAATCCTTAATCTTAAGTGCAATCCTTGCTTGTATTTTCTGTATCCAGGCTGTATCCAGTCCATTGAGGCGTATCCAGTCCCGTAACAGAACGCGTACTTTATAAAATAGGTTAATTGGGTAACGGAGCGTAGCGTTGTACGGAAATTGAGTTATTTGCTTTGAAATGACCAATAATTCTACATTCATCTTTTATTTATAGAAACCTAAATAAATTTGATTTAAATTACAAGACATTCATTTAAATATTTATATTTTATTTAGAATATTAAAAATAAATAACAAGTAGGTACCTATTAAGTACGCAAAATTTTAAGCGGTGAAAAGCTGTAATATTTTTGTATACAGCGGCATCTAGCGTGGAGTAGATAAACCATTGACAACATTTTATTTGGTAGTATGCTGAGGTTATGATAGATGGCGTTGTTTATTACACGTAGCGTTAGATTGTGTGCGTTGAAGTCTTTTGTTAGCAAGATTGAGTTATTCATTAATTCTATGAGCAAGCTTTGAATGGTAAAATAAAAAAATTGTTCTTCCAGGCTTTTATTTCCACAAAAAATAAAATACCTACGTAGGTACTTATATATAAACAATAATATTATTATAACGTTTGAATATAGATTATTGTTCTTACAAATTGAAAACTGCACTTTTCACTACTTTCTTTGTGTTTTTTTCCTTTTGTTTGTGATTTAATTTTTTAGTTTAGTACGGGAAGCAAATCTATATTATGAAAAAGTTTCGTATTTTCCCTATATTACATTTTTTTCGTAGACTGTAACCAACGGGCTACGAAGCGGCTACGACACAACTTTAGATGTTTATTTCGTATAGGTTAATGTAGGTACCTGTACAAATCTACACTAAACAATTTTTAAAAAAATTCCTAATTTATCACTCATCATATAACCTAGTTTTTATCCCGAAAAACAATAGGTTTGTTCGAGATAGGGTTTCCCTAGTATTTTGCAGGTACTTTCACATCACGCTACGGTCTTGCGCCGCCTGAATCCAAAGGCACCCTTTGACTCATTTGATGTAATCTGTGTAGGTTTAAAACGTCTGTTAAATCATGAAGGCTAATGATGGAGACTGCGTACCGGTAAGTGCAGTGTGGAACGACCTCCAGTCCGCTGGACCGATGACCTGAAGAAGGTTACGGGGAGCGGGTGGATGAGGAAGGCGGGGGACCATTTTTGGTGGCACGCTCTTAGAAAGGCCTATGTCCAGCTGTGGATGCATACAGGCTGTTGGAATGGAATGAGGAAAAATTTATAATGTAAGGTTTAACATTATCCTTGTCTTACAGGAGCGGTCGACTGGCTGTCGAGGGGTGGTGGTGCGGACGCGCGATGGCGGGCGGGCGCGCCAACAACGGAGCCCTAGCGCTGCACTACGCGGCCGCGAGGGGCTGCCTGGACTGCGTGCGGCTGCTGGCCAACACTACACCTGACGTGTCGTGAGTACCTAGCCTACTTCTGTACCTGTATAACGATGGCCACCATGCAAAAACTTTAAAATAACCCTCCAAGTGCGAGCCAGACTCGCGCATTGAGGGTTCCGTATTCGGATATTTTTTCCGACATTTTGCACGATATATCAAAAACTGTTAACCATAAAACTAAATAAAAATCTGTTTTAGAATCTACAGGTAAAGCCCTTTCATATGATACCCCACATGGTATAGTAATTTAACTATAAAAGGTGAAAATACTAATTATTTGTTCATAACTACATTTCAATTTTTTTTTTGATGTAAGCACAAATTCACTGTTTTTCGGATTTTCCCCTTATGTGTGCTATAAGACCTACTTACCTGCAAAATTTCAGGATTCTAGGTCAACGGGAAGTGCCCTATAGGTTTTCTTGACAGACACGACAGACAGACAACGAAGTGATCCTATAAGAGTTCCGTTATTCCTTTTGAGGTACGGTACCCTAAAAATTAAAAAGTACATGCAGTACAGAACCTTTCGCGTGCGAGTCCGAATCGCACTTGGCCGGTTTTTTGAGTACCATTGGTCATTATTTTCCTAGTAAGTACCTACCATCTTTATAGATCAAGAAGCTATTATATAGAGTTACTGTAATGATTGTGTTTACCGCAGATTACTTATCTAGCTCGCTACATTAGTCACAGCTAGGCTAGCCCACTGGAGCGTGAGATGTGGTAAGTATATGGGTGCAGGAGTTTTTGTATGTTCGTCCGATAACTGTCCGATCACGGCAGCTAACGGGCCTTGAAACTGTTTGTTTAATAGTTGAATGTTAAATAAACCAGCGTTTGACCGTGGCTTTATCCGTGCGATTTTTATGATCTCCTTTCTCTTGCTCTAGGCTCATTTAATTTAGGGTCGTTTCTCTATGTGCGTAAGCGCCAGGAATTTGTCCTAGGTTGTCATTGGCGAGATGTATAGGGCTTGACATTGGACCACCATGTGGCTGGGGGTTTTTCTCTCCCTCGTGGTTTGGTAGGGATATTCAGTACTTTCAAAATTCAATTCATTCTTGAATGGAGAAAATTCTCAGGACAGGTCAGTTTACGAAGTAGCTCAATGAACTTTTGGAAACTGATCTACGATCTACGGTATTGCGCGAGAGGTAGGTATTCCGAAGCGCACGTAACGAACGGCAAACATTTATGGGCAATTACAAAACCATTCTTTGTCTATGATTATTCAATGAATATTCCCGTCTCATTTTTCTCCAAGCGTATATAAAGAAACGCCGTGGTGAAAGCGTTACCGAATTAATTGCGCTTATCCGCGAGCAGTATCGCGCAATCAGAACATCTTCACACTCCGCGGATCGCTACCATGACTATGTGAGCCTGCCACTTTTGTAACATTGACTGTCTCAATCAGTTCCTAAACTGAAGGATTTCTTAAAGTTAAGGATTTAAAAGATTTCTGTCGAGGATTTTAAGTTCAGTTTAGAAATTTTGTGATCATTTTCTTAAGTCAAAAAAATGACAGTAACTTCCAAAACGAAATAGTCCTCCTCCTTTCCAATTTTCTCCTTTCTTTTATTTATGTTAATGTTCATTTGGTAATTATTAATAAATACTGACCTATATTGGGCGAGATATGACTCACACATCGCGAAAAAAAATTTTTAGAGTGCTCAATGCAATAAATTACTGGAAATGTTTAAAAAAACTTCATAAATATTTTAAAATAATTCCCCATTTTAAAAGATTTTAACAGGAAAGTATTAATTAGTAGTAATGCAGTATCAAAATTAAAACTGAGATATTAATAGGTATGACTCAACTTATTAATTATGTAGTTAGGCGATTACGGTGAAATAAATTGCATTAATACATATAAGTAATAATATTATTCTTGACATTCTTTAAAAAAAAAAATTTCAGTAATTGAAATAGCAAGCTTCAGCGTTATACCAGTTCTGGTATTTAACCAAGCATTTGATTGTAACTCAGATTAGTCGGACGACCAGCATTTTCACGGAGCGATTGATATCACCTCACAGCTAACCCCATTTATAAAGAATTAATTTAAAAAATAAGAATATTAACCATTTTAATCATGACTAACACTCCCCTTTCCCCTCCAACTAAGCGTTAAGCTTGTGCTAGGAGTGGGTACGACAATAGTGCAACGGCTGGGGTTTGAACCGCCGACCTTTCGGAATTCAGTCCACTCCTATAACCGTTGAGCTATTGAGGCTTCAATTAGAATTGAAAAAGAATTAAATTTACTTTCTTAGAAATAATTTAGATACAAAATGGTTTATCAGCACAATATAAGAATAGAAAATAACTTTTATATTCAAATAAACTTAAATGCTTTGAATCATCAATTCAAATGAACCTCAAGTTTGGAATACTCATAGAGTTTAGAATCCTTCCGAGAAAAACTAGCAAGAAACTCGGCGGTAACTCTTTCACAAATTTCAATTAACAATATTAAGCTAGGCTACATACTTAGTAAGTAATTTCTAATTAATTATATTAAATTTCTTAGTAAATAATTATATTGCTGGAGCGGGTTGCGTTTCCTACTTTTTACCCAAGAAAATTAAAGAAAAATCAAAGAAAAATTCCTTGGGAACCCACGGGATTTTCAAAAACCCAAGTGGATGAAGGTGCAGACATCTAGTCTATACATATAATAAAATTGTAGAAAAGTGGTGTCTGTACAATGGAAATATATAAAAAAAAGTAGCAGGGGTTGTTATTATATCGATGCCGAACCCGAAATTGTAATAAATTTTTTTTTGTCTGTTTGTCTGTTTGTCTGTGTGTTTGTGCACGCTAATATCAGAAACGGCTTATTCGATTTAGATACGGTTTTCATTAATATATTGTAGTAAGCTTCACTTAACATTTAGTGTTTATTTCATGTCAATCGGTTCATAAATAAAAAAGTTATGTCAATTTAAAGAATCACGGCGAACATTTTTAACGTACGGAGTACGTACTACACGCCTCGCGCCTGAGCGTCCGTGGCTATAAGTCACTATTCCACGCAAACGAAGTCGCGGGCACAGCTAGTTTCAAATAAATTCTAACACATCCCGTGCGAGTAAATGACAGAATGTAGTCTATTACTTTATATTGGTTATTTTACTGGTTTATAAGTACCTCCAAGTTTGTATGGAAAATATATAATAACTATTTTCTTATACGAAAAGACATCTCTAGCATTGAATTACCCGTCTTAAATAGTACTCATTATAAAAATAATGCTGTAGTTATAGTAAGTAATTATGTAGTTACGAGTATATTATTATTTATAATGTAAAGTGGAGCAGTGATATTTTGATAGTAAGCAGTGCCATGTTGCCTCTATGAATTGCAATCATGATAAACCTATTGCCGGCCCACTACTGAGAACAGATCTCTCGGAATGAGAGAGTTTAGGCCAGTTTACCACGCTGGCAAAGTGCGTTGACAGACTACACACACTTTAATAACTTAAAATTTAAA
The DNA here is from genome assembly GCF_905333055.1 of Maniola jurtina. Lineage (NCBI taxonomy): Eukaryota > Metazoa > Arthropoda > Insecta > Lepidoptera > Nymphalidae > Maniola > Maniola jurtina. Next base: position 11,399,764 of record NC_060045.1, read on the forward strand.
AAACCCCCGACACAAAAACCTCTATAAGAAAACTAGAAAAGAGCTGATAACATTCAAACGTCTGAACCGATTTTCTTCGATTATAGCTAAGAACACTCTCGATCAAGCCACCTTTCAAACAAAAAAAAACTAAATTAAAATCGGTCCATTCGTTTAGGAGCTACGATGCCACAGACAGATACACAGATACACACGTCAAACTTATAACACCCCTCTTTTTATTGGGTCGAGGGTTAAAAACACTTGGAGAACTCCCAGGCATGCAGGTTTCCCCACGAAGTTTTCCGTCACCGTTAAAGCAAGTCACATAACTCCAAAAAGTTAGAGATGCGTGTCCGGGATTGAATCTCTGACCTCCCGGATAGAAGGTCACATAGTCCATCTTACCACCGCTAGGTATATAAATCTAATACTAAGTAAGGTATTACAGGTAGGTATATGGTTAAACAAAAACCTTTGTCGAAGATTATGAAAATTATTCTACTAATATAATTATAAACGCGATATTTTGTATGTATGTATAGATGGATGTGCTGAATGGAGATAGATTATACCTTGGATTAACACAGATTAACACATAGGCTACTTTTTATCCCGGAAAATAAATGAGTTCCGATGAGATTTTTAAAACCTAGGTATATCCACGAAACGAAGTCGCAGGCATCAGCTAGATATAATTTTCATAGTCTACAATTTTTTTTTAAATTATCACATTTGTAATACCTTGCTTTATATTAATATAAAAATATATGAAAATTATAATTAATAATCTCTACTTTTCCGAATATAAATGAATGATAGATTAATAATATGTAATTTTTAGTATCGCGTGCGGAACTGGTATTAACGGAGCCTTTGGAAAATAAAATATTATGCAAAAACAGGTTGTGAAGCTCTATAAGTAAGTGGGTAAGAATTATTTCCAAGCACAACCAAAGCGGGCACGTTGCATAAGAAAGCGGGTGATATATGGGATCACATTGTTTGTTGTAATTTTAAATGATAATTACAAATAATACTTACATAAATGTACTATAAGAAAATTAAAACAGGACTTTAGATTGAAAAAATCCACATTAAATATTAAATATTATTAGAAAGGTATAATATGTAACGATTTGAAGATCTCGTTTTTATTTTCTGTTAAGAATAATAAGGATAAAAAGTATATAAAAATATAAAAAAGGAAAAGTACACCTAAAAATATAAACAGTCGAAAACATGATAAAAAGTAATTTATGTCACTCTCCAGATCTTTAGCTATATTCATGCAAAAATTACGTCAGTCCGTTGCTCTGTTGCGGTGAGATTTAAGGACAAACCAACACACTTATGGATTTATAATTATTTTTACTAGCTGATGCCCGCGACTTCGTTCGCGTGCATGTTTATTTTTAAAAAATCCCGTGGGAACTCATTGGTTTTCCGGGATAAAAATAGCATGTAAAAGTGTTAATCCAGTGTATAATCTATTACCATTCCAAGTTTCAGCCAAATACGTTCCGTAGTTATGGCGTGAAAGAGTAACAAATATACACATAAGCTGTCGCCTTTATAATGTTAGTGTGATTAAATAAGGATTATGCAAACAAGTCAGCTGTTTAGTAGAGCCATCTCTATGAGCTAAATAACTGCACCGATATACCTATTAATTATGTGCACATCACACTTATCAGAAACTGGAATGTTTACGTAAGATTTTCCGCTACCGCGTCCCGCTAAGCCCATTTCCAAGCCCACTACCATAATCAGAACTCATTTGTTCACCTAGAAATGCACTTAGTCGAGTGAAATTGTACTCTGCGTGCGCTCGTTCCGAGTGCAATGTGTGTGAGTGACCGATTGGACTTGCTGCCTAATTATGTATCTGTTGATATATTTTTAGTCTGTGGTTAACTTGTGGTGACCTATAAACGGAGGTACTTTTTAATGTTAAGGAATCATTTTAGGTCTTTTTATTACTTCTTTATTGAAAAAAAAAACATATCCGGGGGGCATTACAGTCGCCCAATTCAGACATTATTTTCATAACCTGGGGAGACCCCCAGGCTATGAAAATACAAACTAAATAAATTTATATAAGTAATTATAAGAAACATAATTTTCGAAAATAAAACTTAATTCTGTTGGAATTTAAAAAAATAATTATATAATGATATTATTAAGACGTAATGGTTCTGTTAATAATTTCAATTCATTTAATATTATTGATATTTATTAGGAATACTATAGTATGAAAGTTATACTTAACCATTTAAAAGAAATCCTTATTATTATTGCTAGTAAAACTTATCACAATTAGAGAAGTAAACAAAGTTTTCACATAGTTTTATAGGTAATAGATTTTTAGTTTATTTTATCACAATGAAAAAGTAATGAAAAAGTAACCAATAAAGTTTTCACATATTTTAAAGTTAAGTACTAGGATCTTAATCGGTATTAAAACGCTTCAAAATGAAACCAAAAACTTCTCTTAAACCTCGCGTTAGAAATCAACAATTTGAAAACCTTTAAATCGATTTTGAATCCATATTCTTCGCTTTTATTACATTACGTCTAAGGTGAAAAAGCACAGTTTTTACTTATAATAGAGAAAAGTTTAGTCGTTACGCCGGAAGAGATTAATCAATCTACATAACGACAATATTTATCGAGGTCAAGTGCACGTAACAATGGCATTCGTAATCTGAATACAATAAGCGATTGTCTTATATATCTGTCAACATAAGATGCATTGCTTGCACCGCCCTGCTACGAGAATGATCTGTTCTTATTAATTTTATTTACTTGTGACTTTTGTTTTTATCGATTATGTTATAAAAATCAATCAATTGTTTATTTACATACAAAATTAGGTATAATAGTAACTGACAATTCTATAAAATAAATTTAGATTAAAAAAAAATTAAAAACTGAAATAAATCAAATTAAACCTAAAACGTCAAACCTTATGTTAAATATTCATTAGTAAAATATTTATAAAATTCAAGTCAATATACTTTTAATTGATCAATTTAAATATTACCAAAAATGAAGGCTTATTTACAAACATCAAAATGTTATTAGGGGTTTTTATCCCTAACCGTGGGTTTGCACTGACGAATCATTTGCCTAAAAACTTCAAAAAACAAGTTACGATTTTTGTCACGTACGAACCTGTTAAACATTCAGATGTTAAATGTTTTTGATTCAAAATCACAGTAACTAATATTTCTTACTTATGCACGTGTAAATGCATTCAAACACGAATCTTCTGAACTTCTGACTAATTGTCGATTAATTTTTAAGTATTCAAAAGCGCTTAATAAAAAAATTATGTTCATAAATAATTAAATTGTTTAATTCTATTCTAATTTATTCCTTGCCGTTTCAAAATTAATTAAGTGTGCTCTTGCTTTAGCATTCACTTTCTACTTAAAAATGTTAATTAATTGGTTTAATATAATTTTAAATTTTTCTTCTTATTAATCTAGTGATTGGCTACTAGGCTTAACTATAAAATATGCTACTAATATTGGAATATACAATTATTATAATCTTTATTTTGTTTTACTGTTAGCATCAGCTCTTAAGTTATTTTAATTACTAATTAAATAATTAAGATTCTTAAGATATACTTATTACATCTATTTTTATCAAGATTTATGCATAATTTGAATATTTCAGTTAGATTTTAGGATTACTAATTTATTCACTATGTGCAATTTTTTTTTTGGATAGAGTTCATTCTTTAAAATTAGTTTGTATACCAATAACCACTTCAATTATTATACTTATATACTTATAATAGTTATGTTTATATACTTTAAGTTTACAGTATTATCTATAAACTATAATCTTGACCTTTAATCTAGCGTGTAATACGTTCAAACATTTTATATATCAACTGAATTAATAGCATTTTTCGGTATAATCGACGCGCGTGATCAAATGTGCCGCCCGGTTTCCTCTCAGCTATTCGTGTAAATTTTCTGGTGCATATAATGGATTACTTGTCAATTGGAAAATGCATTTTATATTGTTTTTATATGAAGCGAGCGCATATAAGCGGTTGGTTTCACTTGTGATGGACATTTGTCGTAATATCTTGCGCTTGCTGCGATTTACCATTATATATGTAGATTACAATATATTATATTTAAAAAAACGTTAAATTAAGTTGGTGATGATGTAGGTTAGATATACTTTTAAATATATCGTGCGTTTCAAGTACATATAGTATGTTTAGGCATTATAGTGATGGGCAAAATAATTATCAATATAAATCATGACGTGTCCGAGTCGTTATTGAGTTTTTAGATGCTTATTAACACTTTTATGTGATTAAAGAAGATAAATTGAAGATTTATGATCATAGCGAGAAATTAACTTTAATTTTGTGAGTGTATAGTGATGTGTGATTTTGTAGACGGATTTTTACTGAACAAGAGATTAGGAATACGGATCTAAGACAAATGAGAAAGATTACGGATATTGAGTAGAAAGAGGTTGTTTTCTATTAACTTTTAAGTGATTACACTGAATTGATATTAGTACTTACACTGTGCAATGTTAAACTTAACCACAGACTAAAAATAAATCATTGACAGGATAAACTGAAAACTTTTGGGAAAAAGTTTCAACTTGTGCTTATCGAACTTGAAAAAGTTCGTTAAGGATTTTGAATCCGGAGTGACTTTATACGGTGAGAAAATAATTGTGATGGTTTAAAAAGGAGCTTGATTTCGAAAATAAAGATGGCGACGTGTCCCCGACGAGAGCGCCCTCTGCGGGCGTCGACGATGAGGCTGAAGTATTCTAAGACCATACCAGCGAGCACTGTCAGGTAGGCTCATCAAAATCTTGTTTTTCTTATTTCATACGAGCCGATGCCCGCGACTTCGCCCGCGTGGATTTAGGCTTTTCGAAATCCCGTGGGAACTCTTTGATTTTCCGGGATAAAAAGTAGCCTATGTGCTAATCCAGGATATTATCTATCTCCATTCCAAATTTCAGCCAAATCCGTCCGTTAGTTTTTGCGTGAAGGAGTAACAAAAACACACACACACACACACACACACACACACACACACACACACACACACACACACACACACACACACACACACATACAAAGTTTCGCCTTTATAATATTACAGTGTGACTTACCTATCTGAAAAAGTCAAAAATTACAGTAATTTTGGCAGCCTCGCGATGATTTGCGATGTCTAGCGGTTGTTTTTTTATGCGTTAATAAGTTACCTACTTATTCAAAGGTGGTGGTGATGGTTACCTGGTGGTAAGTGATTAAGCAGTTTAAAGTGGAAGCGGGTTAATTATATTCATTAACCACAATTTTAACCATAGAATTAACCACATCAACATACCACCGTTCCACTACTAGGCATGGGTTTTTTCTCAGACAGAGATGGGTTATTCCATAGTCTACCATGAAGTGCGGATTGGCAGACTTCACACACCTTTGACAACATTATGAAGAATTTTCAGGCATACAAGTCTCCTCACGATGATTTCCAAGTATGATACACTAGAGGATGCCCGCGACTTCGTCCGCGTGGATTAAGGTTTTTTAAAATCCCGTGGGAACTGTTTGATTTTCCAGGATAAAAAGTTGCCTATGTCAATTACAGGGACGCAAGCTACCTCGGTACCAAATGTCATACAAATCGGTTAAGCGGAAGGGTTTTTGGGAATCCCGTGGGAACTCTTTAATTTTCCGATAAAAAGTAGCCTATATCCGTCCCCGGGATATAAGCTAACCCCGTACCAAATTTTGTCAGAATTGGTTAAACTCTTGGGCCGTGAAAAGGTAGCAGACAGACAGACAGACACACTTTCCCATTTATAATATTAGTATGGATAGTATATATAATTGCTTAAAACGGGCATAACTCCGAAAAGTTATAGAAGTGCGTGCCCGAGATCGAATTCTGGACTCCCCCGACGAGGCAAAAGTTTAGCTTAGACTATCATCGCCAAATTACTAGCCAGTAATCGCTCTTGTTAAAATTAAATTCATAGCAGCCCATTAATTTTGTTAGCTAATACGTCCAATCAAACAATTAAATAGCTCGTACGAAAATTATGCACAGTGTAAAGTCATCAATCTTAATTTTCTATTGAAGTTAATAATGCAATAAAATATTTAGGCTACATCATACTTTGATCTACTTTTTATTTAAATATAAATCTTATGTAATATTACAAATGATATGATATTATTACCTATACCGATATGTTAAAGAGAAATTGCACCAATCATTTTTCCATTACAACGCGTATGGTACGTTCTAGACTAAATAGGTTTCTCTAAATTACTTACTTGCACGGTATGTTATATTATGTTATGGTTATAGATTGCTCCATCGCTTGATTAAGTAGTAATCATAATTATAATCAGATAGTAAGTGTGGGGCGTTTTTTAAGTAGAGAGTCCAGTAGGTAACTAGAACTTTGCGCCATAGGAGAAGTATAGTACACTCCCCAGCGCCTTTCATACAAACGTAATTTGGTACTCATTTGAATATTAACCAGGCCTACTCAATGAAATTTTGTAGAAATAAATATCTGTATCTGTCGTTTTCTATATTTCTGTAAAAAAAAGTGTAGTTTTAAAGTTACACGGACTCAAAGATTTACATACAAATCATTTAGCCGGTGTAACTTTGAAACTAATTACATAATTTTAATGGAAATCTGACCAACCATAGACACAGATATTTGTTTCAAAAACGTGTCTACAAAATATATTGAGTTTGGTTGGTTGATGTCCAAATGAGAATCAAAATACGTTCGTTTGAAATGCGCTGGAATTACTTTTCAGAAGAAAATAAGGGATACATAATTAATTATTTTCAAACATTCATTATGCCTAATATCCTCCTTTTCCTTTACCTTAATAAAAGTTTGAAGCTTTAAGCTAGTAGGTAAGTACCATAACTCAGCGATTGATAGGTACTTATTTAACTATAAAGTTTTTTCAGGGAAAGAGGAAGTATTCGATTGACCGTTGAGTAGGTTGTTTGTTTGATCATATAACTATTTGGATATTTTCGTGCACGATGTGATATATATGTCGCAGGTATATTGTCAAAGCCGTGATATTATAATTTCACTAGTGATATTATTAAACGTTAGATTGTCAATCGACGTCATTTCTCACAATTTAACTGCTTGGTCTTAGTGTCATTATAATGCCACGGGGGCGTTATAGTGATATTGTAAGGCAATGATATTTTGACAATTTCACTGGTCGTTAGATTATGAGGCCGTCTCTGATTGGTCCGTTTTCGTTGCAATTATAGAGTTATAAATAAATAGACACGTTCAAAAAAATCACAAACTTTATGGTACTACTATTATAGAATATACCTACATAGCTTCTATGCCAATCATTTTTGTAGCAACTTCATTATTCGATTTCGTAGTACAATTTCGATATATCCAATCAGGTATTTCATTTCGAAATGAGGTGACCGGCACTTCATTTTCATACATTAGATCACTTTCCCTAATTATACCTGAACTTACATGATTATTCCTTACTTGCATACAATTAAATGTACCTATTGTGTAACAATATAATACGGAAACAACTTTATTGTAACAAAATTAGAGTTGAAATTAGATTGACAAACGTATCCGCTTTTTTGTAGATTTATTACAATTTACCGCGTGTATAACAATAGGTGTTTTTTACAACGCCATCTGTTGTCGGGTAGAAATGATGGGAAAGTGTGTAAGAAAATTGAACATTGTCTAACAGATTTTCTCCTTGTTGACAATGTATAAAGTAATTGTTAATGAATTATGTAGCTTCAAAGGCGAAGGTCAATCGTTATATTAAGCTTGCGTGTTTAGATATTACTATTACCTATTGTTTGATCTCCACACATTAAAATAAATAGGTAAAGATTTTCCAAGTCGTACGTTGTTACTTCTTCAATAGTAGTTCCTTAACTGTTGACTTTCGTGCCGTCTCTACGCAGTAGAATCTGTATTCCTAACTGGTGGTAGAGTAATTATTATGTAGCATAAGTGGCATAAGTTATCCTACGTGAAATAAAGTTATTTGAATTTGAATTAATTCGCAAGCAATAAATCCGGGTCGGTTATTGAAATAAAAACAATTGTAACTGACCCGGATTCCTTGCTAGCAAGTTTAAAATAATTTTGATACAAGTACTTACCTAGCTATAAGTTCTTATCTTGTGTTCAATTTTTTCTGTGGCATAAGTCATACTTATTTAATTGTGATGCATTAAATTTTTATGAATTTGCCACCCTTTTCATTATTTTCTCCGCGCAAAGTCATGGTACCAAAAATTGTACGCTTTTATTTAAGTTTAATTTGTGTGCAGTTTAAACGACTCTATCTATACTTTTTTTATAATAAAACTAGCGACCCGCCCCGGCTTCGCACGGGTGGACACTACCACGAAAAATCCTATCTATTTTCCGGGATAAAATATAGCCTATACGGATTCGGAAGAATCCCTCTAAGTAATGGTAAAAGAAATTTTGAAATCGGTCCAGTAGTTTTTGAGCCTATTCAATACAAACATACAAAAATACAAAGGTTTCCTCTTTATAATATTAGTATAGATAGCCAGCAAACGAGCAGGCGGGTCAGCTGATGTTAAGTGATTACCGCTGCCCATGACATTTGCAGCACCAGAGGTAGGTACCGCCCGCGCCGATTCGTTGCCGGCCTTTCAGGAAATTTTTGGTCCTACCCTTGAATAATCCCACGTTGTAATCTAGTAGGAATGCTTATTAAAAATGTGAAATTAAGTATGTCTTTTACGTATTCATGGCCCATCCGTTTCACTGATTTTGATGTTTCGTACAGATCTAGCCTGTATCCCGGGGCCAGACGTAGGCTACTTTTATTTCCGAAAATCATGTTTCTAGAAGAATTTCAAAAACCTAAATCCAAGTAGAGTGGAAGTTACGGGCATTAAGTATCTAGAATTATGTAAAACTATCATAGTATTTCACATAACTCTTTTACCTTAAAAAAAGGAAAGTCAAAAGTGAAATTATGCCAATTATTCTAACTCTTCAAGTTATAACAACAAAGACTTAAGTATTCTTAGCAAAAAAGGCAATAAAACTACAATGCTTTTTGTAAAAGCCGAGATAAGTGCAAAACATGTGCATTATCTCTATGACATAATAGGCATACGATAAAGTTATTACAACTAAAGTTAAAGTTATTACCCACACATTATATACTTTTGTGAGGCCATGGATATCATCTAGTTCTATATACATAAGTTTGTGTTAATTTAATTTTGCCATGTATTTTTTTATCACCGTCTTACTGAAATGAACTTAATATAGGTACCAGTGCGCTGGAAAAGGTGTCATTCAAAATGGCAGTTATTTGTCTGCCGATTCGGAGTGCCCCACCGATCGTACCGGGAATTTAAATTGGCACTTTGTGTCAAATGGTCTTCGTGTTGGCACTATTTTAAGAGGGGTCTCTCCGTCACTCGCTCCATACAAACGTAGTTCCAATTTCGTTTGAATATTAAACAACCAAAGTCAATGAAATTTTGCAGAAATATTCTAGAAACTAATATCTATGCCTGTAGTTTTCCAGATTTCTGTTAAAATATTCGGTTTCAAAGTTACACGGTCTTAAAAATTCATATACAAATCTTTGAGCCACTGTAATTTTAAAACTACATATTTTTAGAAAAATCTAAAACACCACAGGCACAGATATTAGTTTCTAGAATACCTATGTCTGCAAAATTTCATGGACTTTGGTTGCTTAATATTCAAATGAAATTGGAACTACGATTGTATGGAGTAAGTGACGGGAGAGAGCCCTGTTAAACAAATATTCAAAAGAAGTGTTTTAAACATATTTGTTATTTATTTAAGAAAACTGTTTCAGTCATTTTTTATTGTATTGTTTCCAACCCTAGTCATCATTAACATTTAATTGCAAGTAACCTCAAATGACGCTCACTGCATTGCTATCAGCGCAAATTCAAATGCTTCAAAAACAAGTCGCCAATACCAAGTCAAGCGCACTTGTATTAGTAGAAGTCAGTGAGTCAAGGACATTCCTGTAACAAGTGTAAATTAAAAATTTATAACACCCCCGACGATCCAAAGTATTTGAGTTTTCCAAAACATCATTTTCAAATAAATAATTATGTATTTAGGCAACGTCCATCTTGACAGCTTGACATTTGTCTATTGACATAATATTATGAACCTAACGGTTATCTAACCTTCTTTTCTACAAGAAAACTAGAAAAGAGCTGATAACTCTTAAACGACTGAACCAATTTTTTTAGATTATAGCTAAGAACACTCTCGATCAAGCCACCTTTCAAACAAAAAAAACTAAATTAAAATCGGTTCATTCGTTTAGGCGCTACGATGCCACAGACAGATACACAGATACACACGTCAAACTTATAACACCCCTCTTTTTGGGTCGGGGGTTAAAAACAGTAAAATAAGTAGGTTCAATTGGGCTCTAAATGTCTTAAGAGGCACTTAAGATGGCCTATATTCAATTCAATAATATAACATACCTAAATGGTTCTCATGATCATCTCGATTACGAAACGACGTTCCAATAGTTGAAACATCGGTTTAGCAATCGATTTTATTTCGATGTTATCTGTAGCAATTCGGATAGCGGTCGGCGCAGCGAAAGTGTTTGAAAAACGCCGTCTCATGTAGCGTGGCTTCAGACATGCTGGAGAAACGTGGGTTGCTCCAATTGATAAGAAGCAAGCGAATCTTTTTTATTTTTGACAAAACCTTCAAAAAAAATTACATTTTGTTTATTTTAAATACATATTATTATTGTTTCATATTTGCATGCATGTAATGTTACGCATTATGTACAATCAAAATTAAAATTAAAGAATAGTAGTTGTACCGTGACCGTTTGTTGTAAAATAGCGTTTCGTAATAACATTAGTTGTATTATGAAATTTTATTATTTAAGAAATTACCTACGCGTGTAAATAAATAAATTAAAGTATGAACCTTTAAATCACATATCACAACTAATTATTATTTAAGTAGGAATTATTCCTAGCAAGGTAGCTAAATTCTTATGACAAATAAGTTTTTATTAGTTTATTAGGCAAAATGATTTGGTATAGGATCTGTTATCCCGCAGCAAACGATCTTGACTCTAGAGGCCTACCACCAAACTTTTATGAATGTTTCAAGATGCAAGTCATCGCAATATTGCGTCAGTGAACGAAAAAATTTAAATCCAAAACGTTTTTACGTAATTAATAATTAATATAATTAATCTATATCGGTAATCTATTGATAAATAACTTAACGAAATAGCATTTTTATCTATCTATCTATCTATGCATACATTTTGAGAATTCACTCGCCATATGTGTCAACTTAAGTGGACACATATGGCGCTTGTGGAGTTGCATAAGAGCCCTAGAATTTAAGGAACAACATGTATAATATAAATGTGTAACTCTGTGGGCGGTACTTTAGTAAATAAATAAATAAATAAATAAATAAACTTTTATGTCAAAAGCACAGTTCAATAAGGACTGAAATGGTACATTTGATATGACACATAGAGCAAAATGGCGAGTGAGCTCTCAAAATGTACGCACTATTATATGATCTTCTTGGACAAAAAGAACTTATAAAAAATTAACTTAAAGAATCAATGACAAAAATCAGCAAATGATAACCTCTCTTTTCTATTACTTTGTACCACACTCAACCTCACGATTGCAGCGTAATTAATGTCAGTCGAAATAATTTTGAGTAAGATTTGTTTCTTTTCCAAATTTTGAAACATGATCGTGACACTTGTTTGTCGTTCCGTGTTCATTGTTGTTTCATAAATCTCCATCTCCATGCTCCGATAGATGAGCGGTGGCGGTTAAGAGGGGTCTCTCCGTCACTCGCTCCATACAAACGTCTCTCATTGGAATACTAACCAATCATACTCATTGGAATTTTGTAGAATCGTTCCGGGACTAATATCTATGCCTGTGGTTTTCCAGATTTCCGTTAAAATATTCGGTTTCAAAGTTACGCGGTCTTAAAAATTCACATACAAATCTTTGAGCCCCTGCAATTTTAAAACTACATATTTTTAGGAAAATCTTAAACACCACAGGCACAGATATTAGTTTCTAGAATATGCCTGCAAAATTTCATGGAGTTTGGTTGCTTAATATTCAAATTAAATTGGGACTACGATTGTATGGAGTAAGTGACGGAGAGAGCCCTGTTAAAGTTCATACAAAATTCATCAAAGTTGGTAAATAAGTTGTCTATACTAATAAATAAAATTGGAGTGTCTGTCTGTAATTTCTAAATAACTACCGCATATTAGGGTCATATGGTTATTTGAACGATACTATAACCGAATCACACGTTTTTAAAATTTTTGTCTGTCTGTCTGTCTGTCTGTCTGTCTGTCTGTCTGTCTGTTTGAAAAGGCTAATCTTCGGAACGGCTGAACCGATTTTGACGGGATTTTCACAGACAAGTAGAGAATTGACCAGGTTGTAACATAGGCTACTTTTTTAACCAACATCAAAAAGGGAGTTGTGTTTTTCTACCTATGTACACCGAAATCTCCGAGATTTCTGAACCGATTTGAGTCATTTCTTTTTTAATCGATAGAGGAACTTTGCGACATTGTTTCATAAAAAATTTGGATTCTCCGCAATCCTGATGCTGCAGGGGATCTGACCAATCCACGCGGGCGAAGCTGCGGGCATCAGCTAGTTGGTAAATAAGTTGAAAGTCTCACTGATGTTCAAACAAACACATCGGCCGTTTTAAAAGGCGACGAACTCCACCCTTGCTTTTAAGATAACTCTACTCTATGCAAGGGGTGATCTTGGCAATTTTTTAGTTCCTTGAAATTAAGAGTACTTAGATACTATTTTTAGGGTTCCGTACCTCAAAAGGAAAATCGGAACCCTTATAGGATCACTTGGTTGTCTGTCTGTCCGTCTGTCGTGTCTGTCAAGAAAGAAAAGTAAAGGAAAAAATCCGAAAACCGTGAATTTATGCTTACATCACAAAAAATATATTAAAATAAAATGTGGTCATGCACAAAGTATTTTCAATTTTCAAAGTAAGATAACTATACCACGTGGGCCATCATAATGAAAGGTTTTTGAAACCTTTTTTTTGAAATTGAAAGGAAATTGTTCATTCTAAAAGCGATAAAAAGGTTGGAAAATATATCCGAGTATGGAACCCTCGGTGTGCGAGTCTGACTCGCACTTGGCCGGTTTTTTTTCTCCATGCATGCCTGGCAAATTAGTCAAACTTTGAATAATGATGCATACTATGTCATCAAACTATCAATACAAAGATCAACAAACTCGGAAAAGGTGGCGTGTCATTCAACTGATTGTGTGAAAACATAATATGCAAGTGTCAAACGGAGCACTTTCGCTGGGGCTTCGCGAAAACCGCTACAGCCTTCGAGCTTGCAGTGAGAACGAAACGGGCAGCGCGCGCGCATGTATTACCGAACGAATCGATTCTGAATCGATTTCTACCGATTAATCGATATCCATTGTGGACTGTGATGTGTATGTTATGACGCTCATTTTGTCTTGCAAAACTGTGTTGTCATTAAATATTTATACCTATTTTTCATTTATTTATTATACATGAGATTCGTATAAAATAGGTAACTATTTAATTTCACTTTTCACTTCAAGTTTTTCTCGAATATTAACTAAGTATACCTATAGTTTTATTTATTGAAGTGTTATATTTGCGTGTAAAATACTTAGAAAATATATCAATATGACGCTCAATAACACACAACCTCCGTATAGTCGGGTGACTAGTAAGCTGTTCGGAAAGAAAAGTAAGAAAAACAAAAAGTATGTGAAAATGAAAGCCGGGACTTACAGCGGCCGTGAACGGTAAATACTTTCATTACTTAGTCACTAATTAAATTCAAATACCTTTATTTCATGTAGGACAACTTGATGTCTGCTGTCGGTTTGGAAAACAGTTTCTACTGAGAAGAGTCAGCAAGAAATTCAGCAGATCCTCTTTTAAAAAAGCTAAATATTATGTAGTTACATCAAAGCATCAAGTTTTCTTATCTTGTTTTAAATATTCGTATCTGAATGCAAAGCCGACTATGCAATTTCGACATAATGAAATTCATCAATAATTGTGTAATATTCTTGATTTAATTAATGTTGTTTTACACATTTCAATTTATGCAAGGAAAAATACGAGATATCTTTCGGAATCCTATTTTAATACATCTATATCTATACTAATAAATAAAATTGGAGTGTCTGTCTGTAATTTCGAAATAACTACCTCATATTAAGCTCATATGGTTATTTGAACGATACCAACACTGAATCACACGTTTTTTAAATTTTTGTCTGTCTGTCTGTCTGTTTGAAAAGGCTAATCTTCGGAACGGCTGGACCGATTGGCTGGTTTTCACAGACAAGTAGAGAATTGACCAGGGAGTAACATAGGCTACTTTTTAACCGACTTTCAAAAAGGGAGCTGTGTTTTCCTACCTATGTACACCGAAATCTCCGAGATTTCTGAACCGATTTGCGTCATTTCTTTTTGAATCGATAGAGGAACTTCGCGACATTGTTTCATAAAAAATTTGGAGTCCAACTCCTCAATCCTGATGCTGCAGGGGATCTGACCAATCCACGCGGGCGAAGCTGCGGGCATCAGCTAGTACCTACTATAAATGCGAAAGTGTGTTATTGTTTATTGGTTTGTCCTTCAAACACGCCCCAACGGAGCAACGGATTGACGTGATTTTTGCATGTAGATGAAGACTTGGAGAGTGACATCAAATGCAACTTTTAAGAGTTCCGTACCTCAAAAAGAAAAACGGAACCCTTGTAGGATCACTTTGTTGTCTGTCTGTCTGTCCGTCTGTCGTGTTTGTCAAGAAAACCTATAGGGTAGGCACTTCCCGTTGACCTAGAATCATGAAATTTGGCAAGAAGGTAGGTCTTATAGCACAAGTAAAGGAAAAAATCGGAAAACCGTGAATTTGTGGTTATATCATACAAAAAAAGAATGTGTTCACGAAAAATTTAATTCACTTAATCTGTATATAAATGGCACAGACCGCTATTAACTTACAGAGTTGTACGATATAATAATAATATAATTTTTAACGATGATACGGAACCCTGCGCGAGGCCGACTCGCACTTGACCGGTTTTTATCCCGGTTTAAATTTTTAATCATCTTTAATCCACACGGACGATAAATCAGGGGCTTTATCTAGTCATGTTATAAAAGCGTATTTCACAAAGGATTTCTGTACTTTCGCAGTTTATGATTGTTTCTACTTTGTATGCCGACTGTATAAGTATTTGAGGTTAGGTAAAGGTTAGGCCGATGGAGAGAGCTATGTTCGGAGTTTCTTTACATGATAAAATCAGAAATGTGCAGAAGAACCAGAGAAACCGACACAGTCTAACGGGCTGCAAAACTGAAGTGGCAATGGGCGGGGCACATAGTTTGAAGAACCTATAGATACTTAGACGTTGCGTTCTCAATTGCTGGAATGGATATCTCACACCCAGAAAGGTGGTGAGTTGCACAAATGCCATCAAACAAGACATAGGAGTTCGCTGGATCCAGGATTTCGGGTATGAAAGACCCTTCAAGGGACATGTCCAACAGTGGATCCCTATCTGTTGATGATGACGACTTCGACGAAAGATTTTAAAGCTACGATGGCTTGTTGATCTTCATAGCCATATTATATCTTCAAAAACATATCATGTGAAAACATAACTTATACATAACTTTATGCCCGCGACTTCTTCCGCGTGGTTTACACTCAAACTAATATTTTACCGCCATAGAGGTAAAATTTTCAAAAATCCTTTTTTAGCGGATGTCTGCGTCATAAATAGCTACCTGCATGCCTTTCGGCCAGATCCATCCGGTACTTTGAGCTGTGCGTTGATAAAACAGTCAGTCAGTCAGTTATTAGTCATTTTTCTCTTTGCGTGTCTAACTGCGGTACTTAAAAGGGCTCTCTCCGTCACTCGCTTCATACAATCGTAGTTCCAATTTCATTTGAATATTAAGCAACTAAAGTCTATGAAATTTTGCAGACAAATTCTAGAAAATAATATCTGTGTCATTGGTGTTTTAGATTTTTCTAAAAATATGTAGTTTTAAAATTACAAGGGCTCAAAGATTTGTATGTAAATTTTTAAGACCGCGTAACTTTGAAACCGAGTATTTTAGCAAAAATCTGGAAAACCACAGACATAGATTTTAGTTTCTAGAATATGTCTGCAAAATTTTATGGACTTTGGTTGCTTAATATTCAAATGAAATTGGAACTACGTTTGTATGAAGCGAGTGACGGAGAGGCCCCTCTTAAAGTCTAGACTGAATACTTTAAAGACTTTCCCAAAGAAGATAATATGCCATAATTTATGTATATATGCATTTTTATTTACTTCCCTAAGTTGCTAAGAGGTGTAAGTGATAATAATTAAGTGAAAAATCATGGAAAGCTCTAGAAAAGTCAGTAAAGAATATAATAATGGGCCTCTTATCTTGTCACTCTGATTTGTGGAACACATAACTACGGTTGTACCTAATCATAGGCTGACAGAAACATAACATGCAATGGTGTGCACTCCATATAAGCAGTAAGGCATTGCTTAACCTATTGTACCTATACTTAAAATTATTAAATTTTTCCTTTACTTGTGCAAAAAGACCTACTCGTAGCTGCCTTCCAAATTTCATGATTTTAGGTCAACGGGAAGTACCGTATAGGTTTTCTTGACAGATACGACAGACGGACAGACGGACAGACAGATAGACAATAAAGTGATCCTATAAGGGTTCCGTTTTTCCTTTTGAGGTACGGAACCCTAAAAATGTTAAAATAATTTTGGTCGATATATACCTACCTATTTTTCAAAATACTGGTTTTAGGAGTCTTGTTACATATCAATGCGGTCATTAGATAAATAATTAATTTATATTATATACTAATAACCGGTTAAATTGACTAATTTATAGACTTATCCACCACTTACGAAAGACTAAATCCGTGAATTAACACCGTTACTTATATGCTAATGAGTATTATGTATCACAACTTGTCATTGATATAACATGTCCCGAAATAGTAAGCAGAACCTGTTAGACGAGCTCGCCAAAACATACATTGCCTAATAAAAAGTAGGTAATAGCTGGTTTGTGACGTCACATGCCTGCGAGTGAAAACGAGATAAAAGTGAAATTGACCGGCAACTGGTATCAGATGTAATATCGATGATGTATCGGGGTTTGTTATGTAACAGGCAGCTTCTTGTTCAGTAGGTATGGTACGCGACAGGTCGAGATCGCAATCGGGGTAAGAGGCGAGGGGGGACGCCCCGCACACTCGCACGTCACCCGCGCTATCTCGTACTGGATTAGCGGGAGCTGGTTTCTAAAATTCTTTTTTTTTTTTCAATTCTTTTGTAAAATTTCTAATTCCGGTCAAGTGCAAGTCGTACTCGCACACAAAGGGTTCCGTACCATCGCTTGTCAATTTTTTTTTTATAGCGAAAATTCTATTATTTTTGTTATAGCGAGCAATAGAAATACACACTCTGTGAAAATTTCATCTACCTACAGTTCATGAGATACAGCTGACAGACAGACAGATGGACGGACAGACGGACGGACAGTTTGTGTATATACAGTAGACCGCTAAAAAGACTAGGTAGTCTATGAACGGACGCAATAAAAAAAAATCTAGTTTAACGAGTTTATTCTCACATAATCACTTTCATTATAATATTACGTGTTTTTGTATTCAAAATCAAAAGTCCGCCTTTATGATTCAATAGCTTATCGAGTTCTTTAGTACTACAGGTACCTATATCATTTTCAACTTTTACCCGGTTGAGTGGTCTTCGAATATATCCCTATGCATGTAAACTGTACGCATGCGCCGGCACGCAAACTCATTTTTCAAGAAAATAATAAATATAGATATCGTGGTTTTAGCCGTTTTAGTATTGGTAGCGAAAGTTACTACGGAGCGATGAAATGTTCATACATAATTTTTAAATAAGTAGGTACATATAAAATTGCGGAACCGGTAGGATTCGAATTTCGAACCTTCGCATCAGTCAACCAATCAAAATCATTTATTCAAAGTAGGTGTTTGTACACCTTCTGTTTGTTGATTTGAAAGATGATATGATATAGGTAGTGGTGATAATTAATTACGTAAACTTAAAACTAAAGCTACCAGGGTCCCAAACGCGCCCAGGTCTGAGAAGAGCCCTCAAAAAACTCAGCCGGGTATTCTTTTTTTTTACTATCACCACTTTACAAAAGCAATATACGTGAGCAATATGTCATTTCTCGTTCTAAGAGCTGTAAGTAATATGGGCCTTTGAAAGTAGTTTCGATAACTGAAAATACATACATAGACTGCTAAAAACATAACCTTTCCTTTCGGCTTTGCCGTAGTCGGGTAAAAAGTGTGCTATTCAGTCGCTTCAGTACTGAGTGAACATTTATTACATTAAATCTCAAACTTCGGCACAGGCAGCAAGCGAACCGTGGCGTAGCGGTCAGGGCGTCGTCGGCCGCGAACCCAAAAGACGTAGGTTCGAATCCTTCTGGTTCTGCAATTTTTGATACATGTATTCAAAAATTATTTAGAAATTTTCTTGAAGTGGAGGTAAACACTATCATAAAAATTATAAATAAAATATGTTCACACATGCAATATAAATCACGTCGAGCCGTCGCTCCATTGCTACTGATTAAAGGACAAACCAACGAACCAACTAGGTATAGGCCGCAAAAAGGCCAAATCTGGACCTACAATAAAAGTTGGTCACTCATCCTGTTATCAACTTGTATCACATTTTGTATAAGTATAATGTATCATATTTTTTTGTATCTTGTTATTCATGTTACGTATTTGTCCAACAGTGCTAACACGGCGATGGACAATGACGTCACGCCGGTATACCTCGCCGCGCAAGAAGGTCACCTGGCTGTACTGAAATACTTGGTACTAGAGGCTGGGGGAAGACTGGACGCGCGCGCTCGCGATGGGATGCTGCCAATACATGCAGCGGCACAGACTGGCTGCCTGGACTGTGTTAAATGGATGGTAAGAAATACTTGGTACTAGAGGCTGGGGGAAGACTGGACGCGCGCGCCCGCGATGGGATGCTGCCAATACATGCACCGGCACAGACTGGCTGCCTGGACTGTGTTAAATGGATGGTAAGAAATACTTGGTACTAGAGGCTGGGGGAATACCGGATGCGCGCGCACGTGACGGAATGTTGTCAATACATGTAGCGGTATAGACTGGCTCCCTGGACTGTGTTTAATGGATGGTAAGAAAAACTTGGTACTAGAGGCTGGGGGAAGACTGGACGCGCGCGCCCGCGATGGGATGCTTCCAATACATGCAGCGGCACAGACTGGCTGCCTGGACTGTGTTAAATGGATGGTAAGAAATACTTGGTACTAGAGGCTGGGGGAGTACCGGATGCGCGCGCACGAGACGGAATGTTGTCAATACATGTAGCGGTGTAGACGGGCTCCCTGGACTGTGTTAAATGGATGGTAAGAAATACTTGGTACTAGGGGCTGGGGGAAGACTGGACGCGCGCGCCCGCGACGGGATGCTGCCAATACATGCAGCGGCACAGACTGGCTGCCTGGACTGTATTAAATGGATGGTAAGAAATACTTGGTACTAGAGGCTGGGGGAGGATCGGATGCGCGCGCACGAGACGGAATGTTGCCAATACATGTAATGGTACGTATAGACTGGCTGCCTGGACTATGTTAAATGGATGGTAAGGAATACTTGGTATACTAGAGGCTAGGGGAAGACTGGATGAGCACCCGGGACAGGATGATGACAATACATGCACTGGCGTAAACTAACTGCCTAAGATTTTTTCAAAATTACTCAACTTCATGTAGCAAGCAACTTACTTATGGCAAAATATGTAAAAAGACCATCAGCATACTTGAAAATATGTTTAAACTTATACATATAGTAGTTAAAATTTAGTTTTTTTTTATTGTTCCGATTGTTAAATATAAAAACAATAAAGTACAAGTAAATCGAAAAAAATTGTCGAAGGGGATAGGTAAACTTTGTAACCTACCTTTGAGGCTTTGACGCTGGTCTTTACACTTTACATTTGAATTTTTTGAAACGGATATTTATGAAAGTGACTGGCAAACATAATTCGCAAAATAATAAATTTTTAATCGAACGTCATTATTATGTTACACCTTCGCCTATATCCGACAGCTAATTTCCATACATTACATAAAACCACAGGTAATCTATTTTTTACAATACGCCACAGTAGGCGTCGTTACGTAAAAGTAATTCATAAGATTTTCTCTTATATTATCCACTAATTAGAGTTCAATAACTTTCCGCAATCAATCACAGAGCAGGAAACGATCAGAGAGCACGCTCAGACTCTTAAGGCATGGATACACACAAAGTGCATCAGGCTGAGTACAGTTAGGAGGACAGTCTAGTTGTCAATTTTCATACGAAAAGTAATAACGTTTTTCTCCCCGTAAATGTACTCCAATTTTCATAATTTTAAGAAATGTTGTAGATATAATGAAGAACTACGCTCATACGTTTAAATTTTGAAGAAATATTGCTTATGTTAAAAGTTACTGGCGACTAAGTATATATATATATATATATATATTTATTTTTCATGTACCAAAATTGTAGTTACAAAGTTAAGATAAATTAAGCTATGTACAAAGGAAATGCTTATCTCTAAACAGAGATTTCTTCCAGCTTCCCCGTGCAGGTTGTGAGTAAGGTGCATAAATCCACCATGCAAACGCAGGTTGTATACAAATTGTACAGGTGTTGTTTGTAATACAAATGCAGGTTGTAAGTATCCACATTTTTGACCTAAAAATTTTTTTGAGTATTTTAATTTTTTTCAAAATACTAAAAAAAATAAAACTTACGCTAGATTAAGGTGTATTGAATCTAATGAGACCAAAATTGACCGCTGTAGAATTGTAATGTCTGTCACCCATCGTGCATAATGTGTGTTGAAGCCTTAACAATTTCTTCGACTATAATAATTTATCTTATGACTACGCACAAAGCACATTCATGGCACAAAGAAATATGGTCTAAATCTAACTTGTGCATTTTTCATGAGACTTTTTTGCTGGTTATTTTGTAGTAAAGTGAAACAGGATTCGAGTGGCAAAATAATTTATTCAAAATTGAAATTTATTTATATTGTCATGTAGGACAACTAGCGTCTCATATGCTGCACCTGTGACTCTACCACCTGTTCGGAATGAAGATTTTACTGAGAAGAGCCAGAAAGAAACTCAGCGGTTGCTCTTCTCGCGTTCTTAAGGGATATTTTCGTATTTTTTGTATGAGTAACTACGACTTAAACTTAATATTACAAGTAAAACATAGCGTCTAAAACCAGCTCTGGGATTATTGCTACGTTATGCCAAAAAATCATCAAAATCGGCCTTGTAACTAACTAGGGCGGTATTGGGCCGATGATAGGAAGGGAAATACTATCACTCAGACATACACACACAACCTTTTACCCCAAATGCATAATAGGCAGGTAATATCTGTTCAATCGTGCGTGGGTAAAAAATACTATAACTACTATTAATACTAAAATTACAGCATTTTTAAATTACGTAGAACATAAAATTGACTTTAAATATAAAATATTGTTTATAATCCACATTTTTACTAGTGGGATATCCGCCTTTCCAGCGTCATGTCGTTTTAGTATAATGTAATACACATAATACAGGAAGCCTATGCGGCTATATTACGAAGTGACCATTACTCACAATAAGATTAAAATCCAATTTCTCAGTATAAAGTTATGTACACAATATTCTGTGATGTGTTTACGCTTTCCATCAAATCAGATCAATTTACTTTTGTATAACTACTGTCTGCCCCGCCCTCGCTATTTACAGCACAATAAAACAAGTGTAAATTAAAAATTTATAACACCCCCGACAAGTGAAGGTTACAGTAACTAGAAAATAGCTGATAACTTTCAAACGGCTGAACCGATTTTCTTGGATTATAGCTAAGAACACTCTCGATCAAGCCACCTTTCAAACAAAAACTAAATTAAAATCGGTTCATTCGTTTAGGCGCTACGATGCCACAGACAGATACACAGATACACAGATACACACGTCAAACTTATAACACCCCTCTTTTTGGATCGGGGGTAAAAAAATCTGGTTAGATAATACTCAATGGAATTATTGCGGGTAAAAATATATTTGAATAATAACTCAGCATTTATAGTTCGCACATCAATTTTGATTTTTTTGCGATACATATTCTTGTAGTGTTTTATTGCGTTTAGTTCTGAATAGCGAAACTTGTATTAAACGTCTAATTTTTCCCAGATAGTGGAACGCGGTGTGGACCCTAACGCAAGAGACGGTGATGGAGCTACGCCCCTCCACTTCGCCGCATCAAGGGGACATCTTTCCACAGTGCGGTGGCTTCTCCGCCATGGTGCCAGACTCCATCTGGACAGGCATGGCAAGAGCCCCATCAATGATGCTGCAGAGAATCATCATTTGGAGGTAAGTCTTCGTTTTTATCAAGTTCTGAGTATTAGACTGAGGTCTACTTGAGAACTCTGGCATCAAAGGGGAAGTCTTCATAGCGTGGTGATGTCTACGGCTTAGTGCCAGAAAACACATGGATAGACATGGCAATTGTGACGCCGAGAATCATCATTTGGAGATCATTCTCTTCTCTTAATATGTTGCACTAGGGTTTGTAAGTAATTCCAAATTCTGGTGTCAAGAGGCATCTCTCCACAGTGAGGTGGCATCTACGCCAGGTTGCCAGAATACACTTGGACAGGCATGGCAAGAACCCCATCGCTTATTATTATTTGCGCATTCAGTTCCCACCAACTTGAGTAACGTTTCAAAGTGTGTAATCAGCCATCGTAACTACGGCTCTATCTGTAATTATTTATCAGTAAATCACTTAGGGCATTCCGTTTCCTGGGTTTCGTACCCGAAGGGTGCCAGTGGGATCATATTACTAAGCCTCCGCTGTTCGTCTGTCTGTCTGTTTTTCAGTCTGTCTGTTAGCAGGCTGTCTCGTAAGTTACAGCCCGTTAAACAGACAGACCCATGATAACCATAATAGGTAGTTGAAATCTAAAATAAAAATTCAAAATGCGCGCTATGCGCGCCCTAAATTAAAAATTTAAATAAAAAGTTCATAATTTTGTACGGAACTCTTCATGTGCGAGTCCAACTCGCATTGACTGGTTTTTTTATTCATTTATTATCAGATGAGATTGCAATGAAATGAAAAATGATGAAGCTGTCAGCACCAAATTATTACAATAACAAAATATTCACACATAGATTGTATCAACAAACTAGATCAAACAACAGGTTTTGGTTTGTAAATTAATATCTATGTTAATTTTAGTGATAGGCACCTACTTCTCATAGGAGGTCAACGGATGTAATATGATGACTAGACATAGAACAGACTATCGCTTTTACGTAATCTTTTGTCCGTTGAATATTAAAATGATTGAGCAATTATAATTTTTATTTAAATGCATAATGATTTGGCAGGAAAAGTACTCAGTACAATATCTTCTATTTTTAACCCCCGACCCAAAAAGAGGGGTGTTATTAGTTTGACGTGTGTGTCTGTGTATCTGTGTATCTGTCTGTGGCATTGTAGCTCCTAAACGAATGGATCGATTTTAACTTAGTTTTTTTGTTTAATGGAAGAAAATCGGTTCAGCTGTTTGAAAGTTATCAGCTCTTTTCTAGTTATCTTTTAGTGGTTTTAGTGTTGGAGGTTTTTAAATTTTAAGTTATCAAACTATAGCTAGTCTTTGTCAATCCCTAGATGCAAGCTATCTAGAAGCGAATCGATCTCTGTATCAAATTTTGTCAAAAACGGTTCAATGTATGGGCCGTCAAAAACTAACAGACAGTTCCAGAGACAGATAGACAGACCAGACAGACACTTTCGCATTAATAATATTAGTATAGATGGATAATGAAACGTGTAATAACGCTGATTAAAAACGGCGAGATTATTTGATTAAATGATAAAAGCTGATTGTAAAAGGACCTTACAGAAAATATGTCGTGAACTAAGCAATTACCCATCAATGCTGTTAACTCCTTGAGTTTTGCAAGTTATAATGGATACTGTTGCACAAGAAATCGAAGCTATTACCTTTAGAGAGGAGGAAAGGAGGAGGGAGATTATGTTTTTGATTTAGTTTTATTAATTTATTAGATAAGTTTTATTAATACTAATTACTACTATATTTATACTAATGAAGAATTATAATGACATTCGCCGTAACTCTAAATACCAGAGCGAGATTGCATTTTTGAGAACACTCAGGCAACCTTCATTTCCTCACGATATTTTCCTTCTCTAATTGCTTAAAACGCAAATAACTCCGAAAAGTTAGAAGTCCGTGCCCGAAATCGAACCCCGGACCCCCGACTGGAAGGCAGACGTCTTGACCACCAGGCTATCACCGCTTTTCTACCCAGATTACTTTTAAATTCGTGAGGATCTCTTACCTAGTAGCTAACATCTGTAGGTCGATCCCGAAAAACTTGCATCAATTTTTTTTTAACATTCTCTCATTTACTTATTATCTCATTAATAAATACCATATTATTATTAAACACAGTTAAAAAAATAAAATAAACAGAAACAACAAAAAATCAAATAAGTAACAGAAACAAAAAAGAAATAAAATAATGGAAACAACAGAAAACTATATCAATCATTATTACAATCGCAATGGCTATGATTGGCTGAATTTATGCTATTCTTGTTGCAACAATGCATTGTAGCCAATAGTGAGCGAGCGTCAACCAATCAGCGGTGATTGCGATCGTGAAATTGTAGCTTTTTTTTATTCAGTATAGACAAGCGCTTGACCACAATCACATCTGATGGAAAGTGATGATGTGGCCTAAGATGGGACGCGTTTACATAGAAGGTGCCTATTCACTGTTGTTTTAAGCTGTACAGCATTCTACCGCAGTCGAGCTGCTGGTATACATAGAAACGGTTAGGCAAGTTAATATTTGAACGCGTGAATTAACAGGCATCTTTCGCCCACTGGCTCGTATCAATCGGGCTAATTATATACGATTTGCTTCATTTGGTCCATGTTAAGCTGATTGCTGTACGTATAATTGATAGAAACTGTGTGCTTGAGCAAACGGTATCAAGTGTTGCGATGTAATAATTACCACCAATCAACAATTTATGGATCTTGCAATGTTAAAATTCAACTTTTTTCTAATGTCATCTAAAAAATTACGAAGAAAAAAAAAAAACAACTAAATTTTTGATAATAAATGAGTAAATGATAGTGCAGTTTAGAATGCCGTGTAAAAAGAGTGTAAACCATCTATAATAATTAATAGTTGTATGACAAAATCTAATAAGCACTTAGATTCCTATTTGTAACTAAGAATTATTTTCTCCGCTGGTATCAAGACGACTACCCACCGATTCTATTTGAGCAAGTGAAATTTTTGTCCCGAGAAAGCCTTATGTTACGTCATCACTATAAAATCAGAGCTATTACTGACCATACGATATTGTGTTACCGACTATTACGTCCATACATTACAAAGCCTTTGTCATTCACGATTCCCGTGTAAGAAATGTGGAAGTCGTGATCGTGTCTGATTCGTGACGTTATCCACGATGTCACGATATGACAAGCACTTCCATATCGTAATGATATAATTTCTTATTTACACTTATGGTATTATGACAGTAGACCTACTTATACTCCTACACATATAAAGGTAAATGATGGGAGAAGGGGGGCTTATGCAGGTCTTAATCGACTCTTTTCATGAAAAAAAACCTAGTTAGTTCCTAGGGCGATCGCAGCGAGCGCAATTTTTTTTTTCAATACAAATAAAAAGCGAAAAATAAACGGGTTAAGCCAAACAACATTTCATGTTTGAAAGCACCTCTTTTTACTTTTGTCATGTTTTTTATCGCGGAAAACAATGAGTTCCCAGGGGATTTTCCCCCAAAACCCCCCCTGACTACGTCCATAGACCTCATAGATTTTTACGCGATCATGCCCAAGCGTGCCGCGTCCATGATGCGCAGGCTAGTGAGTAGTACCAACACTCTCTTCAGGGCATTGACCATGAAACTGGATAGTTCGAGGTGTTGGGGTGGTGCGCACATAGGCGCCAGGAGACTCTCTCAGGCATTGTAAAGGGTTAGTTTAAAAGTAGGATTAGTTGTTAAGTTCAGCTAGAAATAATTACTAACATATCTATGGTTAAGTGATTTTTGTAGTACGTTATGTTGTGCCTGGAATAAAAGTTTATTTATATAAGTTTCTCTCTCTATTTAAGTAAAATGGCTGAACTTCAGTACTTATAAATATTCTTCTGTTGTTCACAGTGCTTGAACGTGCTGGTAGCTGCAGGGGCTGCTGGTGCAGACAACAAGCAACTCTCCTCATATAAGGCGATACACGCTTGTGCCTGTGCACCAGGGGAGGCTAGAGTAAGTTTTTTTTTGCTAAACATAGTTTTTTTTTAATTATTTTATAGCTAGCGATTTTTACAAATATTATCTTAAATTACATAAAGTTACTTAATAATTTACATCTATATAAAATCATTTAAAAGTACACACTACATGCACATAAATTTTTTCATAAATTACACGGTAACCTTATATAAATATAATAGTAAGATTATGAAGTTTTTTCTAACCCTTTTACGCCCAAATTAAATGAAAGAAACATATTACAGTCTCAGTACTCTTAACTTACTAGCTTCTAATTTATTTGACCTTAATTTACCTACAAAAGCTAGGCACAATACTTTGGATTTTTATTCCAAGGTGCCGATTTCGTAAAACGTTTCGTAATTTCTACAATCGATTTCCAATACTGAAGATAATGTTAAAGTAGAATTTAAATGTTATTGAATTTTATTATGGAATTTAATTTTTTATACGTTTATATATATTTACATTGATTAAAAAAACTAGACATAAAAACAACTCTATTTTTTTTTAATAATTACTTAACCCGTTGGATGCATGAAGGACTTTACAAAAATGTTATTATTTTTTTCCAGTGTGCCTTACCAAACTGCATCAATGCAAACGGAAGTCGTACGCCATTCTACTTACACCCACCAGAGAGAGAAAGACTCAGTTCCACGCACGAGCGTCGAGGCTCTCTGTCATCTACTGTTGGCTCTATAGGCTCAGCGCGTTCTGGACCGGCCGATGGACTGTATATCAACCCTATGCAAAGGACTTCGGCTAGCGTGACACATCACAGCTCTTCGGGGGAAGAAAGTTCTGGTAAGTTCTTAGGGATTCCTAAGGCTCTCCCTCGTCAAACCTTGGAGTTTATAAGATCAGTGCCGTCTGAACCACCCGATGGATTGATATCAACCATATGTAAAGGACTTTGGCTGGCGTGACACATCACAACTCTTCGGGGAAGAAAGTTCTGGTAAGTTATTAAGGATCCCTAAGGCTCTCCTCGTCAAACCTTGGAGTTTATAAGATCAGCGCACTCTATGTAGGCTGATGGATTATATCTCAACTATGTGTAAAGGAATTTGGGTTATGTAACTCATCACAGCTCTCCGGCGCTGAATTCCGTAATTCATTGAATTATTTGTCTTGATCAAGAATGTGATTCCTCATATTGTATAATATCTTCTCATATCAATGTCTCAAAAGTAAGGCTCATGAATCCATAGCTTATTTTTGTGAAAAAATCCCCAGCCAGCACAGATAAAGATTGTATCATAAGGGTTCACGAAGAGACAAACCCCTTTTAACATCAGAAATTAAATGAGTGTATTTAGGGATAGGTATAACCGTGAAGTTCGCTCTGGTAGACCTTTTTACCAAATTCACCATGAATTCTCTTAGGTCATTGCATGATCAATCAGTTTTTGAACAATTTGATTACCATTACCATTCACACTTTTTCCACGTAACATGAGGTCATAAAACGCGTGAAGAAGCGTAACCAATGCCAGACGAAACTGAACGGAAGTACCAAACAAGTGCAGTGGAAAATACCGGAAACTGATCTGGCGTTGGCTTCCAGTCGATTCTCTATATTCGGATGGAAAACACTGTTAACAAAATGTGCAGTAGTTTCTTAGGTATGAAAATAATAGCTGTGAATGTTGACGTGATTACGAGGAATAAAGTGGTATTTTCACAAGGTTTTATTATTTGATGATAAGTGTTAGGGTATTTTTAAAAATTGATTTAAATTGTTAAAAAATATGACATAAGCAGGATATAAGACTTATTGAAGGTAGCCTTAATAAATCGATATTTTACTTATTTGATGTCATGCGATCTCTTGTAAGAACCAGCGTTTGAACATTTAAAACACCAGAGGTGACCATTTAAACATTAAAAATCCTATCTCAGGCCTGCTTAGATTGATATAAAAACAATTTCGGGAAAGTTTGTGTTAAATTAATTCTAGGTCAATTCTTGTAGTAAACAACTGGTGTGAAAGTAATGTGAAACTTAGAACAAAGGAATTTCAAGGTTCAAAATAAAAACCGGCCAAGTGCGAGTCAGACTAGCGCACTGAGGGTTCCGTACCAACATTTTAAACGATAAATCAAAAACTATTATGCATAAAAATTTATAAAAATCCGTTTTAGAATATACAGGTAAAGCCCTTTTATATGATACCCCACTTGGTATAGTTATCTTTTTTTTGTTTCAATATTTTAAAAATTGAAACACATTTTAATTTTTTTTCGGGAAAATACCTGATTACAGAACCCTCAGTGCGCGAGTCTGACTCGCACTTGGCCGGTTTTTTCTATCATGTTGCTAGTAAAATAAAATCTATAACTCATCACTGTCCCTTGCAGCATGTTCGGCATCAGAAACGGAGACAACCACCACTGGGGGGTGGTTCCTTCACAACGGCAACACCAATGCACCAGCGGCCTTGTACCAGAGAGTGAGGGAATTGTTCCACTCGCGCTCCCCCGGCCCGAGGGTGCCGGCTGAAGGCCAGGAAGCTCCTATTATGACTGGTGAGGATATTGGATTCACAAGGAACAGCAAGCTTATTAATTACTAGTTGATGCCCGCGACTTCGTCCGCGTGGCTCTAAGTTATTTTTTAAAATCCCTTGAGCTTTTAAATTTTCCGAGATAAAAAGTTGCCTATGTAAGTTTCTGCGATGCAAGCTACCTCCGTACCTTTCATATAAATTGGTTAAACGAATGGGAATTTAAGAATCCCGTGGGAAATCTTTGATTTTCCGGGATAAAAAGTAACCTATGTCCGTCCCCGGAATATAAGCTATCAGTGTACCAAATTTCGTCAGAATCGGTTAAACTGTTGGGCCGTAAAAAGGTAGCAGACAGACAGACACACTTTCGCATTTATAATATTAGTATGGATTAGTATGGATTTTCAATATAGATGACGTCATTTTATTTCTTATTTCAACAGTAAAGGCAGAAGTCCACGGCACCACAGAAAAAACTCAAGTTCAAGAGAACTCTGACAGTGACAGCGGCGCCGAGGCCACACGGCGTGATCATCACTACGAAGACATTTACTTGCCGAGAGAAGAGCATCAGAGAAGAAGGTACTTTCATTTGATCTCTATCATTGTCGATCGATAAACGTCTTCAGCTGGACATCGGTCTCTTAGGGGTACTTTCACACGCCACAAATTCACGGTTTTCGGATTTTTTCCTGTACTTTTACTATCAGACCTACCTACCTGCCAAAGTTCATGAAATGTATGTCAACGGGAAGTACCCTGTAGGTTTTTTTGACAGATACGACAGATGGACAGAAGAACAGGCAGACAAACAGGTAGACCGACAACAAAATGATCCTATAAGAATTCCTTAAGTTTCCTTTTTCTTTTGAGGTACGGACTACACCAATTTGAGAGAATCTAGAAAACACTTTTGTTGCCGAAATACCTACTCAAAGGTTTGCTTATAAATGTTATAATACAGTTCAAAATACCAGTATTCATAAATTTAATATCATTTAGGGGTGGGCTTTTTAAAGCATTTTAAGGTACATTTCCATCACTCCTCGATTTATATTAGTGATCCATAATAATGCAATTAACAAAGAAAGAAAGAAAGAAAGAAAGAAAATGTATTTATTTGTTGTTGGTGTCACAGATAAAAACAAAGTATACAAATATACATTTTCATCTGTGACACCACCCCAAATGGGTGTACAGCTCAGCATTATGTCCTGCATCATATGCAGGACGCTGATTTTCAGCTGTGACCCGGGTGACGCCACAGTCACAACAGTGAGTAAATTAAAAAATAATTTAAGATAACTTTAACCACAATATGTGTAGTATGCATGTATACACATAAATATATATATATATAATATATATAAATAATAATAATTAATAATATAAGTATATATACAAAGATGTTATTTATTGATAACAGGAGCAGTTCCCGCGACTCCGGCAGCCACAGCAGACCCGGCAGTGCCGCGTTGGTCGTCGACTACACCACCAAGGAACACACTGAAACGTAAGCAGAAGTTTGCATATGCTCCACAGATTTTGCACCATTGCATATTTGGTGTAGTGGCTTTTTGAGATCTCAGATTCAAGTATCAGGTTTTTAATTTTGATTCAGATACATGTTAGCCCTCGACTGTAAGCTCACCTGGTGGTAAGTCATGATGGAAGCGGGCTAACCTGGAAGGGATATGGCAGTCTGCATCGAACCCATACTCCTTTGGTTTCTACACGGCATCGTACCGGAACGCCAAATCGATTGGTGGCACGGCTTCGGCGGTAGGGTGGTAACTAGTCACAGCCGAAGCCTTCCACCAGACCCAGACCGGAGAAATTTAGAAATTATAAAATCCCAAATTAGTCAGGCCATAATTAAAGTTCTGTCCTCGTACCTACTTACCTAAACCGTGTACCTCCGAGGAGGCCAAAATTCTGGGAAACTTAGCACGCCAAGTATATGTCAAAATATATTAAAAATATATTTAATCGGTTTCCATTTATTTGTACCCAGATACTCACATTAAGCAAAATAAAAAAATAAAAAAATTACATTTCTCAAAGAAGTCTTAAGAACCAAAGCATTGGAAAAAATAGACCCATATTTCAATGGAGCTCTTTAAACGAGAGATGGCACATTGTAATTTCCATACAATTATTTATGAACTAAGTAGGTATGTATATGATGTCTGCGACTTTGTTCGTTTTTGGTTTTTAAAAATCCCGTGGGAACCTAAGCCCTTCCCCGGTACGTCAGTTTCCAGCAATAAATTTCGTCAAAATTGGTTAAACGGATGGGCCCTGAAAAGCTAGGCAGACAGATAGATAGACACACTTTCGCATCTATACTAATAAATAAAATTGGAGTGTCTGTCTGTAATTTCGAAATAACTACCTCATATTAAGCTCATATGGTTATTTGAACGATACCATAACTGAATCACACGTTTTTAAAATTTTTGTCTGTCTGTCTGTCTGTCTGTCTGTCTGTCTGTCTGTCTGTCTGTCTGTCTGTCTGTCTGTTTGAAAAGGCTAATCTTTGGAACGGCTGAACCGATTTTGACGGGACTTTCACAGGCAAGTAGAGGATTGACCAGGGCGTAAAATAGGCTACTTTTTTAACCGACTTTCAAAAAGGGAGTTGTGTTTTTCTACCTATGTACACCGAAATCTCCGAGAATTCTGAACCGATTTGCGTCATTTCTTTTTTAATCGATAGAGGAACTTTGCGACATTGTTTCATAAAAAATTTGGAGTCCAACTCCTCAATCCTGATGCTGCAGGGGATCTGACCAATCCACGCGGGCGAAGCTGCGGGCATCAGCTAGTTTATAATATAAGTAATGGAAGTATGGATAATATGGATGAAAAAGAGACCCATTAGACAAAACGTAGTAGGTTCACAATTTTTAAATTCTAGGCGAAACTGCTTGGTATTTCAAGTCTCCTTTAATATATTTCTGCTTTAAATGCTGTTGTTGCTGTTGTTTGTTTAGGTTAAGAGGGTTCTCTCCGTCACTCGCTCCATACAAACGTAGTTCGTCTCTCATTGCAATACTAACCAATCATACTCAATGGAATTTTGTAGAAACGTTCCGGGAACTAATATCTATGCCTGTGGTTTTACAGATTTCCGTTATTCCGCCCCTGTAATTTTAAAACTACATATTTTTAGAAAAATCTAAAACACCACAGGCACAGATATTAGTTTCTAGAATTTGCAAAATTTCATGGACTGTAGTTGCTTAATATTCAAATGAAATTGGGACTGCGATTGTATGGAGTAAGTGACGGAGAGAGCCCTGTTAACAATATTTTCTTTTGTTCAGATCAAACAAAGCATATGAAGAGGTAACTCCACCACCCTCAGAAATCCAAACGAAGTCCTCCATAGCAACAAAACTCGCAGCCTTCACACACAAGGCTCAGAACTTTGTAAGTATTACCGAGTACATTTGTATTTATTCTTGCCTATTGGCTTAATTAACTTATGATAAGGTAAACGTTAGTGTCCCGAAGTGCTGGAATGATGATCTTGCATTGGAATGCGCAGTGTTGGCGGGCTCCCCACTTGGTGGACGAAATCAAATGAATTGCTAATTTTAGTAATTCTTTTCTTATCTAATTTAGGCACATTATCAGAAATTATCTGTCAGAATAAATTCTCCCAGAACACACTCTGCCTATACATTTCGTACTACTTGCCCCACAGATACGCCACAGTCTGTCAAAATTTTGCTGGATTGGACGTACCTTCTGATGTTTACAGAGTGAATACGACAGAAAGTTTTCTGATAGATAAGTTCTGATTATATGCAGCCGACATTGTTGTATAAAGAAAGAAAAAGAAAGAAAAACTTTTTATTTGGTTCCACAAACATATGTTATCTAAATACATAATATAAAATATGTAAAATGAGATGCGTGGTGTGTGGTACCAAAATGGACTCCACTCAGCATTTGCTGCGCCTGTGTCGGGAACGAAAAAGCTCCAGTTCTTATTCGAATAACATCTTGTTTCTTGTCTTAGGCCAATCGCATATCATCAGCGGCTGGCAGTCGTCGCGCCTCCGTAACAGAAGAAGCAGTAGTGGTCCAAGCCTCCGCATCATCAGGCGTGTCCTCTATCGGCTCCTCAGGAGGAAGCTCAAGCGACGAGGCCCCACCACCTCCACCCCCACCCCTGCCACCAGTAGTGCTGGAAGAACCAGCCCTGAAACCCTCTGAACTTAAAAGTAGGCTGGGTAAGTTTTTTCTTATATTAACCCGGTTTGGGATGCTTTTTACTAACTTTTTAGGACAAAGACAGGGTGTTGGATAGCGCAACGGAATAGCATGGTGACTTGGAATACAATACTGCTGGAATAGATTGTGTGTTGGTGTGCTCTTAGTGGCTCATGTCCAACAGAAGCGACAGGAATAGTTAAAACTCTGCAATAGTACTAACAGGCCAATAAGGCCAGGTGAAATGGCAGTACGATATTCCAGTCTCTATTTGTTATTTTAAGAACATCTGGACATATTATTGCGACCAATCATTACCATCAATCCTCGACACAAAATCGCAATATCGCATAGGTAGGTATATAGCGAGATAATATTAATAGTTTTATGGACCCCTATGTCAATCGAAAGCAGTTTTGGGAGACCTGTTATAAAATGGAGACTGTTACTGGCAAGCAAGACATGGGAATACAAGAGATCGATGAAATGTAGAGGATGGTGGGAAGGGGCCGCCTGAAGAAAGAAGAGAGTCGTATTTGGTAGCGTGCTCTTTACTAAGAGTCAACTTGATGTCTAGCAATGGATACGTTATAAACAGTTTCAAGTAGGTTTGATAGATAGACTATCACACTAATATTATAAAGGCGAAAGTTTGTGTGTGTGTGTGTGTGTGTGTGTGTGTGTGTGTGTGTGTGTGTGTGTGTGTGTGTGTGTGTGTGTGTGTATGTTTGTTACTCCTTCACGCAAAAACCACTGGACGGATTTGGCTGAAATTTGGAATGGAGATAGATAATATCTTGGATTAGCACATAGGCTACTTTTTATCCAGGAAAATCAAAGAGTCGAAAAACCTAAATCCACGCGGGCGAAGTCGCGGGCATCGGCTAGTCTAAGAATATTAAATCCGTCAGTAGTAATCAAGATTCTATATTGTCAGGCAAGTCCTCTATCAGCTTCTTCAGGGGAAGCTCAGGGGATGATGCCCCAGGCAGTTTATGACCTGATGTTCATTCTAGGTACTACTACCAATATTTTTTTTTAAAAGAATATTAGCTATGATGCTAATCATGACTCTTCTTTCCCCTCCAATTAAGACAATAGTGCAACGGGTAGGGTTTGAACCGCCGACCTATCGGAATTCAGGTCGCTCCTCAACCGTTGAGCTATCGAGGCTAAAGGTTCGAGGCTATCGAGGTTACAATCCTACACGGCTTTTACACAAGAACACACCTACCCCAGACCTACACTGTTACTTCCGCTTGTAAAGTTTTAAGCTATGTTGATAACAGCTTACTACTGATACCTACTTCTTGATTGATGACGAACTATACGGTCTACTGTTGTCGGCACTGTCTATGTCTGGTTGCCGGCAACTACTTCCTGTATCTTCCTTTTTTTTCCTCTCTCGTCTGGCTTTACAAAGATTAGCCAATGTCAAGTTTGTAGTTATTTTTATTTGTAACAAGTTAGTTTAACTATACAAGTATGGACCCCGTCTGGTGGTGCCGGCGCTCGCCGACATACGCACGGCACCCCCTTAGAGCGCAGTCAGTCTTAACAAAAAAACACTCCAGAAAGGCAGAGCACGCCCGCCAGCTAACACCAACACAGACGAAGTCCTCCCATATCTTCTAGGCTGAAATTCAGGTATTACCTAAAATTGAGAATATAATAAAATTTTAAAAAAAAATGCCTGAAAGTTGATGGTGTGATTACGAAGAATTTTCATTTTGGCTACTTTTATATCTAATTACGTAGGTACCTAGATAAATCGAGTTGGTATAAAACTATAAATCATATTGTCTGGTAACCTATTTAATGTAAGTGTTAATTGCATTCATAAATCTTGATAATTTCTGTTTCTTTGTCTAATTTCTTACTTTACATTTTAGTTGTTCTGGCTGTTACCCATTTGAATAATTTAACTTATTTGCATGCTTACTTGTTTCAGTATTCACTAATACATATCTAATTAATTATTTAAACTAATAGAGTCAGCAAATGAGTGGAAGAAAGTTGAGTTGCATGATAGGTATAGTTGCTTTTATGTATATAAATTTCATATATTAATTCACTAATGACAAATTATGTAACAACAACGATCGAGAAAAGAGTAGAATTAGGTAACAGCATATGTTGCGAAGCATAATAACATTTTTAAATAACACATTATATTTCTTTAAAATACTGATCATGATTTTGTTGTTTCTGTAATTTTTGTAAGCATTTTTGAACATTGTAATGATAAGTATATTTATTCTGATTAAAAGAGAGAACAGATGAGAACAGAGAAATGACTAAAGAAAATTGTGAACTCTTTCCTCCTTAAATAAGTAGGTGGATAGGAAGATAGGTATATTTTGGTCTCAAACTCAAACTCAAACTCAAATTATTTTTATTCAATTAAACTTTTACAAGTGCTTTTGAATCGTCAAAATAATCTACCACTGGTTCGGAATGCTAGAAATGTCTAGAATTAAAGAAAAAAATACGAAACTTAATTATTGGTGGTATCTTTTTACTCAGTGTACGATGTTTTTTTACATAGTCCAAAATGTATCCATCTGTCTTTTACAGCATCTCTTGAGCGAAATTCGAGTTGAATAAAATTACATATGAAATGAGATGATCGCCTTAATTGTGATTCGTTTACTTTCTACAAAAGTTTAATAGGTTGTTAGTTGCGTTCTGATTCGGCCGCGCTCCGACAATAATAATATGTAAAGTAAATTACTTTATAGAGTAATAGTTTCACTTTCCTTTTCGCAATAGAATTAGACTACGAATTTACTGTGGCGATTTCACAAAAAAATTCTTTCTCCGAATCATCTTTCATATAAATGAAAGGATATACCTAACGATCAGATGCAACAACGTAAGAAACGCAAAATGCAATATGACGCAAAACCATAGAAATGCGCTTATATAATGCCATTCATATATTAATACGCGAATTGTTTTGGCGCCCAAAAATGGCACAACTGTTTTTGGGCGCTATTTTTCCAAGATGGCAGCGCGAGCGGTAAAGATTTATGTAAATTTCTTAAACCGGACACTTTCAAGTAAAGATTTTTATATTTACCTTTGGAGATGATACTGCCATTGGCGGTATTAGAATACCATAAGCCTACATTGTTGTATTTGTTTACAAATTGCAAAAAACCAAATTGAATTTCGCGGGCAGACCCGTGTCATGGACCTTAAGATGTCGCCGGCGGAGGTCCGGAGTTCATGATCGATGCCAGGCACGGTACCTCTAACATTAAATATTATCACTTGCTTGAACGGTGAAGGAAAATATCGTGAGGAAACCTGCATGCCTGAGAGTTCTCCATATAATGGCCCCGAGGCAGTTTTATGTTTGCCTATCCGCACTTGACTAAGTATGGTTGGACCGTGGTTGGACCTTAAAACCTTTTAATTTTGAGAGGAGACTCCATAACTCCGATGACTACTACATAACTATCGGAATTTAATGTTAAAACTTTTATTAAACAACTAAAAATAAGTGAAGTTTTAAAGGAAATTTTCAAGATGAAACCTGGCCATACTTAGCCACTAAAACAATAAAAAAAAAAAAAGTGTGTCAATAATGATAATTAAAAGTTGCAAGAAGATCGCCGGGTAGGTGGTGCACTCACTAGAAAGTTGAGGCCTAGATAATAATATTATGAATCATTTTATTTTAGAGATTTATATTTTATGAGATCTATCTTTCGTGAAATATAAAAGACTAGGTGTAGCCTGCGACTTCATCCGCGTGGATTTTTTAAATATATAATTAGCGAGCAAACGAGGAGGCCGCCCATGAAAAATTGCAACACCAAAGGAACCGCCATTGCGTTGCCGGCCTTTCAGGAATTTGTTGATCCGCCCGGGAAGGAGGGACTGGTGCCAGAACGCATGGAACGCTTTGCTACTGGTTACAACTAGAGTGTTGTTACGACTGGATTTAGATTTTTTTAATTCCGTGGGCACTCTGTTTTTCGGGACAAAAAGTAGTTCTATGCCCGTCCTCGGGATCCAAGCTACAGTACCCGGCAGGAAATATTGTATATCGATCTTTAGAAAGAAACAGCGGTTTCTTAGAGCGTTGTCTCTGTTGTTGATATACAAGTCAGTCAAAACGTCACATAATTAATATACTCGTAGGTAAGAGTTTTATGTATGGGGTATTGTTAAATATCCTTAAATAATCCCGAGTGATACTGGCTAAAGGTACATTTTTGTTTTTTTTTTTTACTTTTCATTTCATTTCTGGTAGGGCAGTCATGTAACTAAATATGTCATTAACATATATTATGTACAGTCACTAACAAAATATGATTGCCCAGAAAAAAGGGTTTAGTATGTTTATTCCACCACTTCTAAATGCTTGAACAGGTTTGGTTGTATGCGACACATAGGGTACCTATCTTTGAATTTATTTTTTAAGCATGAAAAGGTGTTGCGCAGGTGCCAATGACTTTTCCAAAATAGACAAGTGGTTCGCAGGAATGCTCGGGCGATGTAAGATATAACAATACAGTAGACATGCATACCGCTCGTACGCAACGCGTTCATGAAATGATACGCCTCAGTGGGCGCATTCTCATTACAAAGAAATTGCTTCTCCGTAATGTAACAACTTAGTAACTAGGTAAGGTGTTGCTCAAGTTTGTCGAACTCAAATTAGATCGGTCAATTATTATTAAGTTTCGATGGAAATGTCGAGTTACTGAAATTAAATCCATATATCAATATTATAAAGAGGTACCTACGGTTGCCACCTGCCACTTCTTCATTACGGGTATACATCGATGATTACGGGTTACCAGCATCAAAAATACGGGTTTTAGATTTTTTTACGATAGACAGTGTTTTCCATAGATATTTTGTTATACTTATTGTTTGAAGAAAGCTCTTCATTTTGTGACACAAATGTATACAAGTGTAAATTAAAAATTTATAACACCCCCGACAAGTGAAGGTGAGCTGATAACTTTCAAACGGCTGAACCGATTTTCTTGGATTACTTATAGCTAAGAACATTCTCGATCAAGCCATTTTTCATACAAAAAAAAAAACTACTTAAATAAAAATCGGTTCATTAGTTTAGGAGCTATGATGCCACATGCTAGATACATGGGTACCTAGTACCTACGACCGAACTTCGCTTGGCTTCTTCCGATTTCTTCCACTCCACGGAACTCAGAGATAGCAACTTGGAAAGTAAAACAAATATCTAAACACAAAATTTCATCCAAATCTTTAGAGCCATTGCTTGCAAGCTAGGTAATAAAAATATCTGCGCAAGCTATCAAGATATAGAAATCTCATAACCATGCATAACGTTATTTGCATCCACAATACGTAAATATTTAAATAAAATCAACGCGCGTTTCTTTTGAATCGATCGCGGGCATTATGCGTTTTCTAATGTTTATTCATTGTTGCCATTCTGCCATCAATCTTTACAGCCATTAATGGCTTGAACGACATCCGTTTTTCTGACAATTAAGACACTCGCGCTTGTGTTTTAATTTACACGGAATACCTACTGTCATCATCACAATCTATCGCCCCGGCCCACTACTGAGCACAGGTCTTCTCTCAGAATGAAAAGATTTGTCTGTTCTTTTACTACCAAGCCATCAAGCCCTGGACTCTCTGAATTGGAAATCAACCACCACTAGGCCTAGGCTATTACTGTTTTTTACCGACTTACCTATTTATTACCTCGCATCTTTCATGTGTATTTAAAAGTTTATGAGAAATAAGTACCTACCCCCTTACCCAATATCCTAAGTAGATAGATACGTTAGCAAGATTGTAACAACAACATCGTGGTTAGTAGGTACATATAGATTAAAATCGCTGGATGGTAAAGATTAAATGGCAATTAAATTGTATTTAGGTCTAGACAGTTCAGTGTTCATAGAAGCGATTTAAGACAGACTACATTTTAGTGTTTTAGTATTTAAGATATCACGCTCGATGCGTCGCAATGCGCGGGGTGCGAGCGCGAGCGTACTTTCTCTCCCCCCTAACTGACCGGCTTGTTGCAGCGGGGAGACGCGGCTCGGCGGCCTCAGCAGACGACGAGCGGCCGCGGGCACCCAACCTCGTGAACAAGCAGCCCGCGCTCCCCTTCGTGCCACCGGCGTTCCCGCACAACGCGCCCGACCGCCTCATCAAACCCTCGGAGTACTTGAAGACAATCACGGCGCCGTGCAAGCGCGACGACGGCGCGGCGGAGGCCCGCCCGCCCCCGCCGCCGCCAGTCCCGGAGAACATCCCGCCGCCGCCCCCGCAGCCGCCCCTGTCGCACCAGCCGCTAGCCGCCATCAGCACCGCCGACCTGTCCTCCGTCCGGCTCAAGACGATCGCTACCAAGACCTTGTCAGCACCGCCGCCCGCCCGATCCGTCAGCTTGCAATGCATCCCGAGCGCTGCGGACTTCAGAACGGCGAAAACGGACCTGATAGAGGAACTGAAGATGTCCAAAGACATAACTGGGATAAGGAAGCTGAAGGTGGAGCGAGCGAGGCGGGAGAGTTTGCAGGACAAGGAGACTTTCACCGAGTTCACCAAACGCTTCACTGCGGAGAACTTTGTTGATCAGGTAAGTGCTTTTTTTAAACCTTGAAATGAAGTGGCATTGTGCCCTTTGATTGATTGGAAGTGGCACAGATAACCTTACAATAGAATCTAGATGATAGTGTATTCTTTAGGAATTTCATGAATTCTACGATGCAACTGCATCCGCGCATTTAACCCACTGATCCACTTTGCCTCAGCTCCCTCGGCTCGTCTAATAACCGTGAAATATAATGACTACAATATTTTGAGCGAAATTGCTCATTTTTCCGCTTTGCTGGAATTTTTGTACTTAGTGAAAACTTCTGTAGGCGCGCTGGGCGATTTGAGTATGGGTAAAAACTGCAAGCTCGCGTCACCAACATGCTGATGTTAATAGTGCTTAGAGTGACGATAGATGCAAACTAAACTAAGTAACTTTAAGGGTTTTAATAAAAATCATTGTTGTTTCATAGTTCTAAGTTATCACTTCTGTCAACATTCCCCAAAAATTACCAATTTTTTGGATAGGAAAATTTCTCGAAATATGTTCCTAGATTTTTTACTTCCGTGCACTATAGGTACCTACTGAGGTATTTATTAACCCCTTTTTTTTTGATAAAAATGCAAAAGGGTTGATACTTGATACATCATGCTAGCTAATTTTACAGGTAGTTTCAAATGTTATCCGAGTAGGTAGTTTTTGCCAGATTTTTCGCGTATTTTTCAGTTCAAAACAGTTAATTTGTAGGGTCAAGGTACTGTACGCTTTCTGCACTAAAACCTTCAATTACAAAATTAATAGAACAATAACACTAAAATTATTTACATTGCTATTAACTCTGTTATAAAATTATACCTTTTCAAACTACAGAGTTTTCAAATGACCTTTTGCAGAAATAACCTAGCACGATTTCATAATTTCATTCGTTTTAGTTTTTATTTATTTGAAAAGTCATTTTATAATATTTTGTAAAACATATTGTATTTTCCGGTCCTGATGAATCTAGGAATTTAAAAATCTAGCAATTCTTTTATGAAGAAACCAAATAACATAAACCCGATACCTGAAAAGTGATTTTATTATCTAAGGAGCTCTTAAAAATACCGAAATTACATATCATCACTTACGTACCATTATATGAGATCATAGTCCAGGGTCAATTCGTCAACGCATTTCAAAAATGTTACACCATTAATTTATTATCAAATTTACAGTATTTTATACGATTACATTGACTTAATTACTTAACACAATCCATTGCACACTTTAAATAGCTTGAAGCTGTTAGAAATGAGGAAACATCTACAAGGTCAATTCATCATTATTACCATTGGGTTCTGAAACCATCTAACCGCTTAATTTTCTGTATAGGTTACTAGGTATTTAACTGAGTCCAAATGACTGAATGAATAGAATACAAAATAGAACTATAAATATAATACAAGTGTAAATTAAAAATTTATAAGACCTCCGACAAGTGAAGGTTACAGTAACTAGAAAAGAGCTGATAACTTTAAAGGCTGAACCATTTTTTTTTGGATTATAGCTAAGAACACTCTCGATCAAGCCACCTTTCAAACAAAAAACCAAATTAAAATTGGTTCATTGCGATGCCACAGACATATACACAGATATTGATACACACGTCAAACTTATAACACCTTTTTGGGTCGGGGGTTACTAAAATAGAACAGAATAAATCAGAATTGAAGAGAATGGAATAGATTTTTTAATATAAATAAACAAATAAATCTACAAGATATTAAGGGCAGGAATTGCAAAGAAAACTAGGTGTGGCAAAGTACCTAGATTACTTTTCTGATTACATAGTAATTTTCTCTGCGGAGGGTCATTGTCCCTTATATTTTAAACATAATAATAGTTATAAAAAATGGTATGGTTTTATTTTGGGAAAGCCAAGTGCTAAGCGATACTGTACCCCATTGGGAGCATGGGTTTAGATACGTAAATCATTTTTATAGATTAAATTAATCCGTTTCCATCTTAAACTGTAACTTTTGGCGATTTGAAAGTAGATACTTATTTGTAAAAGTACCTACCTATACCTAGTTGCATAAAATTTACTTTTAATAAAACTCAAAGACAAGTCGCGGATAAAATCAGTAGGTGTACTTCTTAATGAACCTCCATGATTTTAACACATTGTTAGCTACTTAGTTAGAACATAGTTTGAATCTTTCGCGTTAGGCTTGCGCAAAAAGTTCTAGCTCGTTCGCGGGTTACTCAACCATAGCATTGTGTTGTGTTGTTATCTATTTATCAATCCTCACGATCAAGGCATAACATTGCGACTTTATTAGGCGTAGCTATTTTATAAAGTTTTGCTTTTTGTAGTCCATACTAATATTCTTAATGCGAAAGTGTGTCTGCTGTCTGCTACCTTTTCACGGCCCAACAGTTTAACCGATTCTGACGAAATTTGCTTCAGGGTCAGCTTATATCTCGGGAACGGACATAGGCTACTTTTATCCCGGAAAATCCAAGAGTTCCCACGGGATTCCTAAAACCGATCCGCTTAACCGATTTGTATGAAATTTGGTACCTAGATAGCTTACGTCCCTGTAATTGACATAGGCAACTTTTTATCCCGGAAAATCAAACAGTTCCCACGGGATCTTTAAAACCTAAATCCACGCGGATGAAGTCGCGGGCATCCTCAAAACTTAATGTGTATGGATAAACAAATACTTACTTTTCTTTCGATCTACGAACTTTCTGTTTTGCAAAAAAAAAAAATTGTCGTGTATTCGACAAACGTTCGCGATAAATTATATAAACATCGAAATCAGTAGACTTGTCATTGGAAGAAATCGTGCCAGTGAAATTATATCATCTGTCGAATGAGTATTTTGTAATGTTATTCAGATTGGTCGCTTGGAGATATCATTTCCGAAAAGTTCTTTGAAAGTTTTGAATAACATTGATCTAGAAATTACTAGAGCCAGAGTGAAAGAGCGTTTAACAAATAATGATATCCAAGTAGGTATATTATAATATACGTAGGAATAATAAATAAGTAACAAAGTAAACAAGCGATGATATACTTAACAGGGCTCTCTCCATCACTCATTTCATACAATCGTAGTTCCAATTTCATTTGAGTATTAAGCAACCAAAGTCCATGAAATTTTGCAGACATATTCTAGAAACTAATATCTGTGTCTGTGGTGTTTTAGATTTTTTCTAAAAATATGTAGTTTTAAAATTACAGGGACTCAAAGATTTGTATGTAAATTTTTAATACCGCGTAACTTTGAAACCGAATATTTTAACAGAAATCTGGAAAACCACAGACATAGATATTAGTTTCTAGAATATGTCTGCAAAATTTCATAGACTTCGGTTGCTTAATATTCAAATGAAATTGGAACTACGTTTGTATGAAACGAGTGACGGAGAGAGCCCTCTTAATATTATAATGTAGATAATGAAGTACATTTCACGATTAATTTGATGATTTTGACTTGTCGATCGAGATGAAGTTCGAGGTGTCATAGGCAGTACCAATAGCTACCCGCTTTCTTGTTCATTTCACTGTTTGGGTCTGGGGTTCAATTCCGGGCACGCCACTCTAACTTTCAGAGTTATCTGTGTTTTAATTTAAGTAATTAAATATAGTCTGCTTAAACGGTGAATGAAAACATAGTGAGGAAACATGGAACAATGGTGTGTAAAGTCTGACACTCTACACTCGGCCAGCGTAATGGACTATGGTCTAAATAAACTTTTTTCATTCTGAGAGGAGATTCGAACTTAAAATAGAGAGGCGACGGGTGATAGGTATATCTATTTATTTGTATAATAAAAAGGTTTTGTAGTTTAACCTTGCACGATTCTCAAATTCAAAGATTAAAACACATTGGAAAAGTGTTAAATTAGGTACATAATTTTCTGATAATAATAATAATTAATGACTTACCTACATAATACAACATTATGTAAACAGAGAATCATCAATTAATTCAAACTGTTAATATATGTACATATATATGATTTAAATAAATTATTTTTTATCGGAAGATAATAAATTATTATCTAATTAAGTTTTTATTAAAATAGTAACAGGCAAAACGTTGTAGTAACATAAGTATCTAATTAGTAATTAATATATGTATTATAACGATTTTCACAATCATTAGTGTTACGTATTTAGTGGCCAATTATTATCTTATAGCTACTATCTATATAAATGCGAAAATGTGTCTGTCTGTCCATTAGGTACCTATCAACTAGGTACCTACATACCTTTCGAGGACCCATCCGTAAAGCCGATTTTATACAGAGATAAGCTTCCAAGAAACGGATATTATGCCGGAAAATCAGTTTCCAAGGGAATCTAAAAAACCTAAATCCACGCGGATGAAGTCGCGGCTCACCTATTCACCTAATGTTTATGGTATGTTTTAACCCTCGACCTAAAAAGAGGGGTGTTATAAGTTTGACGTGTGTATATGTGTATCTGTCTGCGGCATCTTAGCTCCTAAAAGAATGAACCGATTTTAATTTAGTTTTTGTTGTTTGAAAGGTGGCTTGATCGAGAGTCTTCTTAGCTATAATCGAAGAAAATCGGTTCAGCCGTTTGAAAGTTATCAGCTTTTTAAATTTTTTAAATTTTGAGTTATACCTACAGTTGTTCTATTCACCAAGTATGCAATAAGGGTTGCCACCTTAACTCAGTTTCAATAAAATATAAATCAATCGATAATCGATATTATCGATAATGTTTTAAGCTGAGGTCATAAGTAGCTAATTTTTGGCAACCCTAAAAATTCAGTAGGAAATTCAATAAAT
Organism: Maniola jurtina; assembly: GCF_905333055.1. Classification (NCBI taxonomy): domain Eukaryota; kingdom Metazoa; phylum Arthropoda; class Insecta; order Lepidoptera; family Nymphalidae; genus Maniola; species Maniola jurtina. The sequence continues at coordinate 11,444,506 of NC_060045.1, forward strand.
TAATTTACAACGTCTACAGTAAATTACTGCTATAATACTCATTGTTAATTATCGTTTCATTATTAGTGATTAAGTAGGCAGGCGTAATACGTTACGTTGATTTTAAGTTATTTCAGCTGTGTGAAAAGTGGTTGAAAGATTACATTGTTCAATTAACCCAGCCATCATAGATAACCTAAATCTACTTATTTACTTACCTAACTAATATTTTACTCACATATTAAATCCATTTTTAGTAGAATTATAAGCTACATGATGCCGGCGATTTCGTTCGCGATTCGGATTTAGGATGTAAAAATCCCGTGAGCGCTCTTTAATTTTGCGGGATGAAAATGAATATAAAGTAGCCTTATCTACGTCCCTGGGATGCAAGCTATCCGCTAGCTACCACAGCTAACTCTTTCAAAAAAAGATTCCGACGAATTGAGACTCCTTTTTTGAAGTCGGTTAAAAATAGATGATGCCCGCGACTGCGTCTATGTGAATTTAGATTCTTTTTCAATCACTTGGGAACTTTTTGATTTCGCTGGTTCTTCTCTATGGCATTCTGAACCAGTATTTCTTTCACTTACCATTCATTCCATTCCATCAGCCTGTATGAGTCCACTGCTGGACATAGGCCTTTCTAAGACCGCGCCACCAAACACGGTCCTCCACCTTCCTCATCCACCTGCTCCTCGCCACCTTCTTTAGGTCATCGGTCCAGCGGGCAGGAGGTCGTCCCACACTGCGCTTACCGGTACGCGGTCGCCACTCCAGAACACGTCTGCCCCAGCCCCCAACGGCCATCGGTTCTACGACAGACATGACCGGGCAGGTCTTCTTCTTCTCTTCTTCTCTCTGGGCTGGTTTCCGCACTTAAACGTTTCCGTTAACGTGACCGGGCAGGTCATTGCTGGTTGTAAAACATTCGGTCATAAAAAAGTTTCCGCTAAGCTATAATTCCCGTCTTTCTCTAATAAAGTGTAACTTGCTAAGTGTGTAACGCAATTTTTACAGAGACTTCGTACCAATCTAATCTAAACTACCAATAGATACCTAGACAACCGGATTTCAAAATACATAGAACATTAAATGCGTGGTCAAGATCATATTATCAAGATTAGAAGATGAAATCATGGGATTCCAACGTCTATCCGAACTACGTGCCCTGCCCATTGCCACATCAGCTTGCTAATCCTTTGAGCTAAAGCACTTGCAAAAATGTATTTGAATAAAATTACGTACTAATTAACGTTTAACTTGGGCTCATTTCAGCAAAAATAATAGAAATCGTAAACAACTTATTATAATGGTCTAGTTACTTGCGTCTTGTCTTTATTTATACCGGAGCGAAAGCTGTCTGTACGTCCGAGTATGATATCAATTAGCTCATGACTTGAACAGAAAATCTTTATTTTGTAGCCGGTACGCATCTGTTGCCGTTTTTACGCTTTCACTGCTCTCGGATGCTGGTGCAGATCACGCTTGACGACTTTTTATTTGTTTTTGATTAAATACTAGATTATGAATATGAATACTTACTTGCCTAGACATTAGTTGCGTAATAATGGAAATGATGTCTATAATCTTCTGCATTTCATATTATTTTGAGAGATTTCATGGGCGAACTCTCCATCCATGCCGTTAAAGCTAAAGTCTAAACCGATTTAACCTTTTTTTTCAATTTGAAAGTATGCGTGGGTACCTATAGTATGCGACAGGTCCTTTTCGGAGTTTAAGCAACTAAATATAACTTGCTTTAAACAGCGAAGGAAAATATCGTGAAGAAACTTACACGCCTAAGAGATTTCCACAATGTTCTTAAAGATGTGTGAAATCTGCCAGTCCACACTTGGCCAACGAGCTGAGGATGACAGTGATCTCTTTTTTTTTTTAAATTCAGATACAATTTAGTCCTTGACTGCAATCTCACCTGGTGGTAAGTGATGATGCAGGCCTATTTATCTAGATATCATGAAATTAATTTTTGTACTTATAGGTATACTGCTTGACTTGGATTTAGATCTCACTATGACGTTACGAGTATGTCGTTTCAACGCAAGTAGAAATTTTGCGGAACTTTGATACAATGTGCGTTAAAGTGTCATAAAATAAGTGATGTTGTGTTGAATACGATCGCATACAACATTTAGAAACTGAACGAGTGGTAGTTAAGTGCGAGAGAGCTGTATTTTACTCAAAACGAAACTTTCATTGCGCCGGCGCCGACTGCAAACGATCACAATCATGAAACACTTCATTCTGAGACCAACGGCGAAATATTACCATCATAATATTACTAGGTAGGCATTACTAGTTGACTCGCTCCGGCTTCTCACGGGTGGGCTTTCCTATTCTATAGCCAATAGATTGCAATCTTTTTTATTCAGTTAGGTATTATTTACGTTTTTTGGTGTGACCCCAAATAAAAGATTTTTCTTTCGTTATTTATGTCGCAATAGATGATTTTTTCTGTGAGAAAAACGTCATTTTTGTCTCGGGGGGAAAAAAATAGACTATGGACCCTTTCAAGTAAAGATTTTTATATAAACCTGTGAGGATGACACTGCCATTGGCGCAATTAAAGTGCCATAAGCCTACTTTGCCGTACCTACCTATTAGTTTACAAATTGCGAAAAACCAAATTTTTGAATTTCGCAGGCAGACCCGTCTCATGCACCTTAATATGTTCTTATAATCATAAACGCTTATCATGGAAAGATTAGTTACGGCCGTAATCGTAAAAATATACGAGCCAATTTCTCCCGCGTCAATATTTGTTTAAATCTCGCCGATTTCCGCCATTGCGTAAACCCACGTACGGTCCTTGACATCGAAAGCTTTCGTACGAATAAAATAATTCATGTTACTTAACCTAGGGTTGTCAACGTTTTGTAACAATAAATTATAATAAAAATACCAACGACCAGTAATATACTTTACCTGCCAGTAATATACTTTGCCTGGTAGAGATTGCTCTAAGCAATAAGGCCGCCTTTGCACACTATTGTTTTTTCTGTTTTCTTCTTTCTGTGTTGTGCTCCTTTACATGTGTTTTTGTGTGCAATAAAGTGTTCTATCTATCTATCTACCTATCTACTTTGGCGCAGCGACGCAAACGAATTCATGAAGGTAGAAAAAATAAAATCAGCATTGTAGTTTCAAAAAATATTTGTAAATTGAACCTAGTCTATTACCTACTTATCTAAGAACCAATTACGGTCGGGTCAGTCAAGTGCGAGTCGGACTCGCACACGAAGGGTTCTGCACCATCGTACAAGATATACCACTTTTATATGCAACACTGCAAGTTAATGACTGACAGCGGCATCTACATGAGATCTAAGTAAACAAAAAATCTGTTCATGTACAGATTTTAATTTTTTTGTGATGAAACCACAAATTCTCAGTTTTTGGATTTTAACCTTTACTTGTGCTATAAGTCCTACCTGTATGCCCGTGATTCTCGGTCAACGGGAAGTACCTACCCGTTACCTTTTACTTACATTTTCTTGATAGACACGACAGACAGACAGACAACAAAGTGATGCTATAAGGGTTCCTTTTTCCTTTTAAGTTACGGAACCCTAAAAATGATCCATAGTAGGTAATATTATAAATAAGAAGATACGTCTATATCTACATAGTTAGGTAGATAGTCTATATAAAGTAATAAGAATTTAATAGACCATAAAAATATTGTAGGTATTTACTTATTGACCGGTACTTACATCCGAATTACTTACACAAAGATAAACATCCCAATTGAATTTTTTTGCTTAACAGGGCTCTCTCCGTCACTCGTTTCCACTCGTTTCATACAATCATAGTTGCAATTTCATTTGAATATTAAGCAACCAAAGTCCGTGAAATTTTGCAGACATATTCTAGAAACTAATATCTGTGTCTGTGGTGTTTTAGATTTTTCTAAAAATATGTAGTTTTAAAATTAGAGGGGCTCAAAGATTTGTATGAAATTTTTTAAGACCGCGTAACTTTGAAACCGAATATTTTAACAGAAATCTGGAAAACCACAGACATAGATATTAGTTTCTAGAATATGTCTGCACAATTTCATGGACTTTGGTTGCTTAATATTCAAATGAAATTGGAACTACGATTGTATGAAACGAGTGACGGAGAGAGCCCTCTTAAAAGATGTTCATCCGTCATAATCCTTCAGTTCCCGTTGCAGTCACGCCTTGCGGAGATCGCGTGTGATGTAACTATGAGTATGTTTCTGCCATATAGCACCGGTACCGCTTAACGGTATCAGTGTTATTAATAGGCACCTATCAAGAAGTCTATATTATTTACGTTGTTATGGATATGTTGGAAGCGGAGGCGAGATATTTTTTTGCCCATTAATCCATGTTTTTCAAATTACGTAGTTGTATCCTACTTTATATGTTAGAAGAAGAATTTAGGGGTTAACGGTACTAAAAAATCTAGATTTATATTTTTAAGTACCTAAGATATTGCGGATACGTTGAAAACGACGTGAGGTAGGTAGATAGATTTTGGAAATGCAAAGTACATATAGTTAGTTCATGAACGTACAATGGTATACCTACTTACCAATACCTACATATCCATACACGTGTAGGTGTTATTCCTACAGAGATCAGAACACAATGCCACTTCAGTCATCAAATTCAATTTTTTTCTTAAGTACCTACTTCTCATATAAGACTTATTTATATCTAAATTGAGTTTTCAAATAGGTATTCTACAAATAAAAATGCATACGAGCTTAATTAGCTGAATATTCGAAAAATAAGACTTCCATCTTATCTACACCTTTCTAAGCTGAGAAAAAAATAAGAATTTCTGCTTGTTCTATGATTTAAGTTCAGACAAATAAATACGTTGCTTGGTAAGCTTTTAGCCAATTTAAAGCAGAATAATGAGCAGTAATTTTTTTAAGATATTCCGTTATTTTTGCCCTTTTATCGTAAGCTTGCCCAAAATTCGAACATACAAACTCAATTTCTCAAACATCCGAATATCGGGTATTCGTGCTAAATCGGTTGTACACAATCTCTGAACTAATTGACAGGTCAAAAAGTTATCTATCTATGTATCTATCCTTTTCCACGCGGAACACTTTAAAAGGGATAGCACTACAATTAGACCTGTCAACTTAATTTAGTTCCGAGATTGTATACAACCGATTAGCAAGATTCCCTCAAAATCGGACGGTTGGTCGACGGCAGGGCTTTTCGCAGATCCCCGAGCGAGACACGGCGGGTAACATCATACCGGCGTGGAAGCGGCAGATGCTGGCGCGGAGAGCTGCGGAGAAGGCGCGGAAAGATCTGGAGAAGGAGCTAGCGGGAGAGGCGGAGAGACGGAGAGCTGCGTCTGTGCCTGCGTGGAAGAGGCAACTGCTTGCTAGGAGGGAAGAAGCGGAGAGCCGATTACGGTGAGTGCAATTTAGGACATTTGGAAGAGTGCAAGTGGCAGTTGCTGGCGCAGAGAGCTGCAACAAAAGCGCGAAAAGATCTGGAGGAGTTAGCGAGAGAGGCGGAGATATGTAGAGCTCTGCGGCTGTAGCTGCGTGGAAGAGGCAACCTGCTTGATAGAAGGAAACGAGCGAAGAGCCGATTATGGTGAGTGCAATTTGTAATTTTGGAAGGGTGGGAGCGGCAGATGTTGGTGCGGAGAGTTGCGGAGAAGGTGCGGAAAAATTTGGTGAGAGAGTTGACCTGAGAAGTGGAGAGTTGCAGCTGTGCCTGCTTGGAAACGGTAACTCAGAAATTGTTTTAAAATATTTTAATGGATAACGTGTACCTATGGCAGAGAGATGGGAGTTTTTGATGGTAATGGATTAACCAGAAAAACAATTATAATTTTACTATTTTATTTCCAGACAATCACTATACACTCCAAAAGTTGAGGAATCAAATGAGATTTGCAAGCCAAATGGCGAATGGCGCGCTTACCCAAGCGGCACGCAGCGCGCCGTGTCCATAGACAACATCACTCTGTGCTACGACGTGCATTCAGAGCCCATGCGCGCGCCTTCCGAAGCCAAACTGTCCACGGAACATTGCAATGGTAGGTATTTTTTTTTTTTAATATTTTGTCACTAGTGTAAGATGAAATTATTGAAACTCATTAGGTCTAATTTTAGGGTTCCGTACCTCAAAAGGAAAAACGGGACCCTAATAGGATCTCTTTGATGTCTGTCTGTCTGTCAAGAAACCTATAGGGTACTTCCCGTTGATAGGTAGGTCTTATAGCGCAAGTAAAGGAATAGGTAAATCTGAAAACCGCGAATTTATGGTAACATCATTAAAAAAAAATTAAAATGTGCTTAAATTTTCAAAGTAAGATAACTATACCAAGTGGGGTATCATATGAAAGGGTTTTACCTATACATTCTAAAACAGATTTTTATTTATTTTTATGCATAATAGTTTTTGATTTATCGTGCAAAATGTCGGAAAAAATACCCGAGTACGGAACCCTCGGTGTCTGACTACAGTCTGAGTCCGACTCGCACTTGGCCGGTTTTTTTCATATGGACTCAGCCCGCTGTGCGTTGCAGTTGAGACTGCGACCGCGACGCGCAGTGAGCTAAGTCCCTATGAAAAAGGACCCTGGATTGGTTCGAACTTCGAAACTAGCCGGGCTTACGAGTAGAGTATGTAAGTATAGCCGTAATAATAGTATGGGTTAATTTATATTTTCAAAAAATGTTTTTTCTTCCAGGTCACTCAACATCGAACGGACACCACGAACCGGTAAAGGAGGAAGAAAGCGCCAAAATCATCCCTTGGCGAGCACAGTTGCGCAAAACAAACAGCAAACTTAATTTACTTGAGTAGTTAGTTAGTTAGTGATAAGATTGGTAAGGTTGCTGGTAAAAACGAACTACGGTAGTTTTTGTTTTTATGGCAACATAGTAAAATATATCCATTATATTTTATATGTTGTCCAATTCTTTTACGTGTACTCGATAGCTGATAATACTGTTTTGTTATCTACCCACGTTTTTTATTTTTAAATTTCGAACGATTATTTTTTTCGATAAATGTTTATTTACTTTTTTAAAGATAAATAACTAGTGTGGCTATTCTACGAGTATCTGTTAATTTTTATACCTTAGACGTATTCTAATGTGTGAAAATTAAATTGTGTAGTAACTATTTACTTTTTTATTTTTTGTAATTTAAAAAAATTTAGTGATTATTAAACAAAGATTTTTGAGATTTTTATACTTTAATAAAAATAATGTAAAGAAAATAATATTAAGCGAAACATAATTATTATTATTATTACGATGTAAAAATGTAAATCTTTTAACATTCTTTAACGTTTGTTTAATCGTAAACTTAAATAAATTCAGATCGTCAATTTAACTTCTAACATTAATATTTTATTTTATTGTTTTAAAAAACTGAAAAAATATTTAATAGTTTTTAGATAATAATAAGTAACATACTAATATGCAAGTGATATAATTGTTGCAATATTAGTTTTAAGCTTAACAGAGGCTTCTGCTATAAACGATCATACTTGTAGTTACGATTATGTAAGTTATAAATGATTACGATTGTTAATAAAAACCTGTTGCTTAAAATGCGTTTTCTTATTACCACCCGTACCTAAACATATTAAATTACTAGCTGACGCCCGCGACTTCGTCCGCGTGGATTTAGGTTTTTTGAAATTCCGGGAGAACTCTTTGGTTTTCCGGGATAAAAAGTAGCCTATGTGCTAATCCAGGATATTATTTATCTCCATTCCGAATTTCAGCCAAATCCGTTCAGTGGTTTTTACGTGAAGGAGTAACAAACATACACACAGATACACACACACACACACATACATACAAATTATAATATTAGTGTGATGACCACAAGCGGTCTTTTGATAAATAGAAAATATCCACAAAAAATATACAAGCGTAACGTACCTACCTACATGTACTAAAATTAATTAAGGTGGATGCGACGGGTCTGCCCGCGAAACTCAAATTTTATTTGGTTTTACGCAAAATGTAAACTAATACGACAAAGTAGGCTTATGGCATTCTAATTGCGCCAATAGCAGTATCATCTCCACGTGTTTATATGGAAATCTTTACTTGAAAGGGTCCAGTTTAAGAAATTAGCTCTAGTATCGACTATAACTAACAAATTAGTCGAAATTAGTAGTTGGCGCAATTAGAATGCCATAAGCCTACTTTGGCGTATTAGTTTACAATTTGCGGAAAACCAAATAAAATTTGAATTTCGCGGGCAGACCCGTCGCTTGCCCCGTATTGACCCTTTTGTATTATGGATCAAATTTTAAAAGCTAATAAGTTGAGGTTGAAGGATTTATGTTTTTAAAAGACCAAATCTGACGAAGTCGGATATTGTTTATTGTAAAACGATTGCTTGTGGCCGTCTAGACACTTCCTATAGAATAATGCAAACAAGATCGTAAATCATAATAAGCAAATAAAAAAAATACCTGCAAAATGTTTCGTCGGTGTTAGTTCCGAACTCATAGGATGCGAGGCCAGGCTTCTGTCTATAGAGCGATCTTTTGAGCTTGCTCAAACGAGACAGACTTATAGCCTAAGCAAAGTCAAAGTATGATTCTGTATAGGCATCGGCAATTAGTTCGGGGTGAAACAATAGTTATTTCAGTAGTTAAACGTGTACAAGGCATAGCCACGCATAGCTAGTAAAACATAAAATGATAATAAAAATAAATGACATTCCATATCAAAATATTGAAGTTATATTATTGAGTTATTGAGTAAAAGATTTTGTAGTCATAAATCATAATATAAAATTGTAACCCTTTTTCAAGACAAGGTAAACTGGTATGGCATATCTTAAGAATTTATTCAAAATCTATTATTTTACCCAAGTTATTTTAGCATACAACGCATATTTTTGTGTAGCTGTAACAACAGAAATAAAGGGTAATCTACCAAAAGCATCAATAATTTATAGAATACTTAATGAGTTTTTAGGACCAGTTATGAGATCTTTTCCTAACGTTGTATTGAACAATTTTCAAGAACTAGTTGATAAAACAATTAGAGAGAAGATAAAAGAGCTGCAACCTCTACTTCAAGACAATGATATGATGGCTTATGATGAAAACATGATGTTGGAAGATAAAGATGACACTACGATATTAGAGTTTCTGCCTAAAACAGAAGAACATAAGAAAAAGATCGAAGATCCATTCAAAAGTAATCTAAAGAAATACAAAAAGATAAGAGAGAAAATAAACAAGGCTCTTACAAAAGAATCGGTTTCAGTGAAAACGAAAAATCTTGTAGTCAAAACTTTGGACGTGTTGATCAAGACTTTACTCAGCAGTCAATGCAAATGGAAGAGTCGTGCTGTGAAATCCGAGAAACCATCAGACATAGCAAATAAATGGAATAAGGGTTTGCAGAATATTAAAGATGTTCTTCTCAGTTTTCTTAAAAATAGATCTGTTCCCACGAGACGGAATGATGACGTTTTGAATTTTTTAAACGCGCTTAAAATAATGTTTCGAAGTATCACAGAGGATGTTGATGTTATTTCTAAAAAGTATAAAATTCTATGCGACTTTGTACCGAAGGAACACAATTATCCTAAAGATGCCATGAATGCCAATGCTTTAAGAGATAACTGGGACATAACTGATCTCGAGGAAGATCGATGTCGTAACATCGTAGTATGTTCCAATGAGCTTAAGGAATTCTTGCGAAACTTTTACTTCACTTTAAATGATACAAATGTAAGCTTATTAAAAAATTATGTAGACATGTACACAAGAGATGTGATCGTCGAAAATGAAAATGAAAAAGACATAATAATATCAATTTTAAATAAAATTACCACTGGTCTTGAAGAAGGTATAATCAAAGTATTTGTTAAAGAGACTCAGAAACTTATGCTTGACAAGGAAAAAAGAAATCACGCAAACGTAAATATTCTGTCAAATTATGTCGCGAACACTATTAAAACTGTTCAAGACTTTGCGAAACAGCTGTTAAAATCAGAATTGCTTGTGTTGAGAGATAAGATTTTAGCAGTCATATTGGACGATTTGAACGTCAATTTGGATGTAGATTTGGGGAATTTGGAAAGGGAATTTGTAAGGAAAATTTGCGCCATGTTTCGTCTCTGCAATGGTAGATATAGAGGTAGGAGGCAAGGCTCAAGCGATCTCAATAAGGACAATCTACATGTACAAGTACTATTAACTTTGGCTAGTGATAATACGACAGATATAACTAATAATTCGTATCGGAAATTTTTGAACGAAGTAACTTCTAGAAATAATACTGTTAATAGATTTACGAGTTCTATGGGAAATGTAACTGTGACGAGAACCACACTCATTAATAACGTTACAAATTGGTAATTTTTTCAATCTGGCATTTTTATGCCTACTTACTTTTATCCCTACTTGCCTAGAAGTAAACCTAGCACGCTCCTCAGCACTTTTCATACAAACGTAGTTTGTTTTTCATTTGAATTATATTATACAAATTTTTGAGCCGATATATTATCTTCTACACTACTTTTTACGGAAATCTGAAAACCACGGACTTAGATATTTATTTCTAGAATGTGTCTACAAATACAAATTTCATTGAGTTTGTAATATTCAAACGAGAGACAAACTACGTTTGTATGGAAAAAATTTTTTTTTCATTCAATTAGAATTTCACAAGTACTTTTGAATCGTCAAAAGCATCTACCACTGGTTCGGAATGCCTTTCCTACAGACAATTTGTTTTTTTTTTTTTAATTGAGTTATTGTTAGGTAGTGGTATGGAACACAAAAACTCAATCTATAAGTTAAAAAAATATATTTACAAGACACTTTTTTACATTTTCCCATTCTTACACCTTTAGTTGTACAAAAATAACTTAAGTCTTTACATAAAATTGATGTACTTAAGTAGCTAATATTCATGCAAACTAGATCTAATCCACACAACTTGCCAAAATCCAACTTTAATTTATCAATCAAAGATCAATGATTACTAAAGATCTGATTCTGTCGACAACTAAATATCTACTCGCATCTTTTTCTTATCAAAGTATCTAAGAAAAGGACAATTTTTTTTTAATTTAAAATTGTCAAACCTCATGGTTTTAGGTAATTAGCAGTCTTGCGCAGTCTTTAATTTTGTAGTACAGCACTAAAATTTTCATGTAATCCATACTAATATTATAAATGCGAAAGTGTGTCTGTCTGTCTGTCTGTCTGTCTGCTACCCTTTCACGGCTCAACCGCTGAACCGATTTTAATGAAATTTTGTACAGACTTAGGATACATTCCGGGGAAGGACATAGGCTACTTTTTATCCCGGAAAAACAAACAGTTCCCGCGGGATTCCTAAATACTCATCCGCTTGATCGATTTGTATGAAATTTGGTACCGAGGTAGCTTGCGTCCCTGTTATTGACATAGGCAACTTTTTATCCCGGAAAATCAAATAGTTCCCACGGGATCTCTAAAAACCTAAATCCACGCGGACGAAGTCGCGGGCATCCTCTAGTTTAGAATAAATTCTTGCAGTTACATCTATAACTGGGTGCCAAAGTAAATAAAGCTTAGTTTGAGTTGTTAATTAAAAAAAAGACCAATTTCACTCCGTTCTGCAGGTAGGTGTTGCACATAAGGCTTACGTCAATAGCTGTCAGTGTAAATGATAGGGAAGTGCTGTATCCTGCCGCTGGACCAAGCGATGGAGAGACAGGCGCCATCTGTGAAGTTCTGCTGGAATGCCATAGTTGATGGCACTTCGTTGTCTATGCCGCTGATGAAACAACTGAAAAAAAAGAAGAAAAAAAACACTAATATTTGTGTAAACACTTATAAGATTTTAGTACTCTTTTTTTGAATTCTATGGCAAGTCACACAGAAATGAGCACTTTGTAATGAGCATAACTGCTAACTAGCGATCTCAGAAAGATGGCAAGCGCAGCGAGCGCATTTTTTTTTTGGGTAAAGCCAAAGACTATATTCAACTTATCAGAATAGATATTTAAAAATAAAGCTCTGACTGAGGAATACTGAGCGATAAAACGTACCTAGCTAGTTTTGGCGAACAATAGCTTTTGTCCGCGAATTTGTCTATGCAGATTAATGTTTTTTTAATGTATTATCCATCAGGATGCAAACCATCAATTAGTATTTGATATGCAGGCCATGAAGTAATTGGACCTAAGTTTGAAATCTATAGAATGGCATTTGTCTTTGCTCAGACTTGAGAATAGAAAAAGACCACATACAGTGGTTTCTGTAATAACTTACCATGGAGTAATGCTAAGTTGCATCATCAGCTGTGTAGTACAGAACACGGATATGAGGTGGGTCTCTTCATACAATATGGCGAGGTAGCTGCCAGATGGGTCCCAGCACATATCCAGTATGGGTCCTCCCACTGCTTCGCCAGAAGGCAGTTCGATTTTTGTTACGTCAAGAACTGGCTGGGCTTTACTGGCTTTTGCTCCTGAAAATAATGTTATAAAACAGACCATATTATTAAATACAAGATGATGCCCGCATATTCGTCCGCGTGGATTTAGGATTTTGAAAAATGCTATGGAAACTCTTTGGTTTTCCAGGACAAGTAGCCATCCAGTATCCACTCCTGGGATTTAAGCTTTCTCTATACCAAATTTCGGATAGGCTGTGAAATTTTTTACCATATGCTGTCTGTCTGTTACCTTTAACAGACAAACTTACTTTCACATCTTTACTTCTATTCTAATATAGTAGAAAGAGTGTGAATTTTGTGAGTTTGTATGTGGAAGGTAATCTTGCATCTCCAGAAAAATGGACATAGGCATTATGTATAACCCAAGCAGGCAGCTAACTATATAATATTACCTATGTATAAAAAGAAAAGCTGACTGACTGACTGACTGGCTGACTGATCTATCAACACACAGCTCAAACTACTGGATGAATCCAGGTGAAATTTAGCATGCAGATAGCTATTATGACAACCACATCCGCTAAGAAAGGATATTTGAAAATTCAACCTCTTAGAGGGTAAAATAGGGGTTTGAAGTTTGTGTAGTACCTACAGGCGGAGTCGCGGGCATAAACTAGTTTATCACACTAATATTATAAATGTGAAAGTTTGTGTATATGGATGTGTGTGTATGTTTGTTACTCTTTCACGCAAAAACTACTGAACGGATTTGGCCGAAATTTAAAATAGAGATAGATAATATTCTAGATAAGCACATAGGCTACTTTTTATCCCAGAAAATCAAAGAGTTTCCACGGAATTTCGAAAAACCTAAATCCGCGCGGACGAAGTAACGGACATCACCTATTTCATAATATTAGTACGGATTTGGCAACTCACCTTTCATTAAGCCAGAATTGCACAGTGCATAGACAATCGGTTCGCCCTTAGCAGCAAACAGCACCGTGTCGTTGGGTCCCCAGCACGCGGCCACCACGCGGCAGCCGCGCGCGCACCAGCGCTCCGGAGACCAGGACTGAGTGTCCCATACCCTGATATCATATAACAAAGAATGATGTGTTAAGTTAGCCGGCATATCCAATAAAAACCACTTGCCCATGAAATGAAAGCTTATATCATTTAAGCTTAAATTTTTATCATTGGCCAGAATGCTGTAAACTTCCACAGAAAAGAGATATCACCCCTGCAAGTACCACAAAAATGTGCAGTTTTTTAGTTCAGTGATTATTGCTGTACTTCAACCACTCCAGTATGTAGGTATACTGGAGTGGTTGAGCAATAATTAATCAATGAAGACATGAAAAAATTGTTTATACGCCCATTTAGTTAGAGTAACTGTAGGTCTATCAGCAATAAGCTAACAGATAGAACTCTATTGGCTATCAGGCCTGGGCCCATACAAAAATACCCATATTTCTTTATTTTATTTCATTTGATCCAACCGTTTACCAAATTCTCTAAATTATATCCAAATGTCTGCAGAATATAGGAGGTGACAATATATTTTGATACAGGAATACATACCTGAATATAATAGAAGATGTAGCAGCAAATATTTTGCTAGCACTCAGGGACCAGCGTGCAAACACAATGCCACCCCCAGCCACCCTCCGCAAGGGTATGGCAGCTTCCATGGCAACATCCCACACCAGCATAGAGGTGTCGGCTCCACAGCAGCTCACTAGGAGATCACCATTCGGAGACCAGCTCACATCTGTCACGGGACTGTGTCCAGATCTGAAATTGTTCCAATAAGACTTTTGAAAGTACATGCATAGTTTCATGTAGAAACATGTTAAATACTAGTTTGTGCAAAGGATTTTGTTAAAAATCCTGTGGGAGCTCTTTAATTTTCCCAGATAAAAAATAGTCCATATCCTTCTCCAGAATGGAAGTTCTTGAATATTCTTTTATCATGATCTGCACAGGTGTAGAGCTGTAAAGCTGTAATGCCAACAGACAGACGAGACACACTTTCACTATTAGTTTTGGATTATTCCAAAATTAATAGCCTCTACACATATTGCATGCGTGCAACTATTATTATGGTACTACATATGCATACTATTACAATATACCTTTATGCCATATGGTATAAAGGTATATTGTAATTGAATAGTGAATGTCAGCATAGTTTTAGCACACGTTTGTTAATATTATATGACTTGTAGAAAACAGCTTTAAAAGAGCATTTGAGTAGTAGATAATTTTAATTTGGGATAACTGTTTAACTTGATACATAGTTTTGAATAATTGATATAATCTCACCTCTTCAAAACTACAGCATTACTAGACGATGGCTTAGTAAACATAGAATTTGGGTCCACTGTCCACACAATCACACCTTGTTCACATCCAACTGCAATCTCAGATGCCGAGTATGGCCTCCAGCATAAAGACGACACGTGCCCTTGTGCCTTACATTTTAAAGTTGATACAAATGATACTTCTGAACAATATACCCGTACATTATCATCGGCTGTTGCTAATGCAATTTTTGTTGTATGGGGGTGCCAAGCGAGACATTTGACAGGGGAACTACCCCAGTTTCTTGTTCTCGAGTAATTTGACACGATTTTAGGTCCTATGTCCTTTAAATGTGGCTGCATGAAGTATCGTAATGCTGTGAACATGTTTGCCACTTTTAATGCATAAGACGCTGTCACAGCTAGCACGCGGCTTTCTCTGTTGATATTAGGATCAGCGGCCACACTTAGAGCTTCCAAAAACCCTTGTTTATACCACACACTTGTGATTTTCTTCAGTAAATTGTCTTCAACATCAACGTACATGGTTATGTTTTCGTCCGACAATCTGTGATGGTGTAAATCCTTAGTAACATTGATTTTGGGATGCTTTTTGATCTGAAACGTTCATTTAATTGATTATTACAGTTTTGTGAGTCTAATAGCAAGATTAAAGGCGATAACCTTACCGAGTTTGTAAATGTTGAAATATTTCCATATCGAACGTTTCCGCAGCAATACGCTTCGTTGATTTTACAAAAAGCAGTCTCCTCTGGTCCTGGCAAGTTAGGAAAACTATTGAAAATCGTCATTTTAATGTAAAAATATAATAATAACGGAACAACCGGTGAATTTATTTCAAAATTCAAGTTTTGCTTGGTTTTGCTTTTGAGGTGCTTTTGAGTTTGACGTGTGACATGTGTCAAGTTTGTTAATGTCAAACACGGACTAATAACACGGACTAGTGAACATAGACTACAAACACAGGTGTCTCGGAAGTCAGACACGTTTGTAGGTTTCTCATTGGTTTCTAGCCAATAAGCGATGAAAGCTAGAGTTCCGGTATTTAAATTATTAGATAAAATATGACTATTTTGTTAAGGTAGGTAGGTACCTACATCCGTACTCAGGGCAAGTATTTTCAGTGCAGGCAGTGCATTAAAGTAGAAAGTTTTGTGCTTTTGCCCTTTGCTCAGAACTAGTTACCTAAGGCACTTAAGTAACTCGTGCCTTTTACACTCATGTGCTTGCCGATTTTAGCCACAGGCCGTCGAATGCCCTGAACGTGTAAGCCATCATCATTAATCATCAACCCATCACCGGTTCATTACTGAACACGGGTCTCCCTCTCAGAGGGAGACCCGTGACCCGAGACCATAAGAATGGTTTGGCTCGTTTGGCTCATAGTCTACTACGCTGACAAGTGCGGATTGGCAGACTTCACACGTCTACCTTTGAGAACATTGTGGAGAATTCTCAGGCAGATTTTCTTACGATGTTTTCCTTCATCATTAAATCAAGATGTGATTATTCAATTGGTTTGCAATAAGTATAATATGCTTTATGTATATGGCGCAATATGCTACTTCGTAAATAGGTAGGTATAAGTTCAAGATTATAAAACATTATTGAAATAACTGCTAACATTTCCCATTTTTCCGCTTTGCATAATAAAGCAATAAAAAGAATTAAGAAATCTTTGTCTGCAGTTTCAAAGAAAAGTAAGTAATTTCGAGTTACGAATACCGAATGCCAAGATAAAAGGTTTTGCGTCCCAACGTATAATAACGTGCTTTCCGGAAATTTACAGCGGTTTTGAGAGATTTATTCTGAGTAAGGTGATTGTAGAGTAGGGTGACCATAATATTGAGAATACTTCGGCTTTCCGTTTGGTTCTGAAGCCAAGAATAGCATAGCACACCAGCTGTTTCCGTCCAATGTTCACCCATACATCTCTACTGTTTACCTATATTCGCAATAAAGAAAATTGAATTGAATTGAATTGCAACTGGGCATAGAGCTTTTCGAGAGGCGCCTAATCGCCAACCACAGCAGGTCGCCCGCATTCTAATCCACCCACTTTTTGCCGAGTCGTCAATCCAGCATACAACCAGAATGTTATCCAACGTAGAATGGTATTAAATTAAGTAGGTAGGTACTTAAATAAAATAAAAAATCGTTGAAAAATAATATAGTTACCTAAGCATATCTTCGTAAGATGATTTTTTTTCAGCCAGGTCATGGTTTGAAACCTCAATTGTTTAATAGTTTTGGAGGTGGAATGTGACTGGTCCTAAGTTCAAACTCTACCACTCTTTGCCTCACTAACTTAGTTATTTACCTCTAGGTAAGTCGCCTATGTACATTCAATTTAACAATGGGCAATAAAACATTTAAACCAATAAACAAACACTTAAACTATTGTCATGCCTTTTATTTGTACAAGTTTCGCTTAGTTGGAGAGGAATGGGAAATTAATCTTTAACATATCACTAAGCCACGATTCGCTTATTGCCAGTGACATGTATGTTCACTGAGTTACTTAGTGGTTAGAGCGTCGAAGCCAGAAGACGCAGGTTCAAAATTTGGTATGTATTTAAAAATAATCTAGAAATTTCCTTGAAGAGTAGGTAAAACACTATCACATAAAAGCTTAAGTAGGTATATTCAAAAACCTATTGTCAAAATGAGAAAAAATTAAGGAATAAGTATTGAAGTAATAGATGAACACAGAACTGCTAAAATCATAACCATTCCGTACGCCTTGATCGTAATCGAGCAAAAAAATTGGTTGTCTGTAAAGTCGGTTTACTGACGATAGTTGAACGTGACAACAAAGGCCGATTGTGCTTCTTTGTCGCTCGTTCCGCGCTCTCGCTTGCACTTCAAGCCTTACATGGAACGCCTCAGAGCGAGGTAACGCCGCATGAGTCATGTTTTTTCGTGCGTGCAGCCGGCTCTATCGAATTATAAGACGTTGTCACGTCAGAATATTAGTATCTAAACATTTATAGCAATCGCGTGGTTACCCTTGCGGAAAGGCAATTGATTTTGTACGCTATATACACGTGAGAGGTAACGGAAAATGCCTCTCAAATGTAGATTCAAGATCGCATCTTATCGCTGTAATAGTACTTACGTGTTTTTACCGTAAACCGTAGTTCATAACCATTTCGAAAGACGGCTTTTATTTTTCGTAAGTGTTAGGCTTCTTTTCCACTAGAGACGTGCTAATGCTACGTTATTAGAGGCGTGTGTAACATCCCCGACCATTTTCATCGCTCCACATAGCTAGGCATTGGTTTAAACAGGGTTCAATGAAGTTATGTTTTTTAAATGGAGGAATGCGTGCCATGGGAGGCTACAGATGGGAGCTACGAATGGGAGCTACGAATGGTGGTGTAATGTGTTGTAGCTTTGTGCCATCGTGGAAGCAAAAATTCGTTAAATCTCATAATTTGCGTGAAGAATGAGGAAGGAGTGAAGAATGAGGAAGATGCCTACTTATTTACTCCAAAAAAGAAAGGTATAGATACTGGATGCGAAATCACGAACTTATTATTGGATGCGCTTAGGTCGAGTCGCGCATCTATCTCACACAGCTAAGCTTTTTTTATTCCATTACAGGTTAGCTCTTTACTGCGACCTCACCTGGTGGTAAGTGATGATTAAATCTAAGATGAAAGCGGGTAACTATGGCAGTTTCATTAAACCCGTACCCCTGATCGGTTTCTACGCGGCATCGCTTGGCGGCACGGCTATGCTCTTCTTATTTGAATGAAAAACCGTGCTCATAAGTGGAATGACGATGAGTTGAAATTGAAGACATTTAGGTATGTTAAGATGAATGAAATAGTGAAGTAGGGAACATGCTAGGTAGGTGCATATTTTATCAATTTCCAATAATTCCGCTATGCATATTTCCCTGCGCTTTAGAAATGCAACAGGATATTAAAGGCTCCAGTGGGTCTAGACCCCTGGTATCTACGAGTATTCTATCACAAATATTTGATAACGCTCGTCTGCCGATAGGGAGTGCATTTCTCCGCATATTGGTTTTAAAATAAGCTCAGAAATTCGACTGAACAAATGTTGAAAGAGCAAATAAAGTCAGCTTCCACAAAATAATATGATTTACATAGCTGAAAAGTAAGTGCGAATATTTTTGATTTTTTTCCATAAGGGACTACGCTATAGGAGAGGTGGGTGAGGGGACATAGGGGATATAACAAGCGCCCCGTGCACAGACGGGACCTTGTGAAGACAAAATGTATGTAGTTGTAGGTATATTGTATAGAAGCAGGCGTTATTTGCGGAAGTCCATGAACCAAAATGCTTAATTTGCTTGCAGATTATCGCATGCTGCATGTCGCACCTTACAGATTTGTCTGGTTTAGCGGATTATAGCAGATTAAGCTTTTGGCTCCTTGTAAAAAATATATGGTGTATTGGTACGAAAGGGTGCGCGGCAGGCGCTTGCGCTTGTTGCATTTCGTTCCATAGAGTGCTATACATTAATGTCTTCATAAGTAACGTCTACGCGCCCGGGGAGCTTGACGTATTATCAAGTCTCTAATATTATACAGAGAAACTAGCGTGCCGTAGTAATTGAGTAGGTAATTGTAGGACTTTTTTTAACCCCCGACCCAAAAAGAGGGGTGTTATAAGTTTGACGTGTGTATCTGTGTATCTGTCTGTGGCATCGTAGCGCCTAAACGAATGAACCGATTTTATTTTAGTTTTTTTTTATTTGAAAGGTGGCTTGATCGAGAGTGTTCTTAGCTATAATCCAAGAAAATTGGTTCAGCCGTTTAAAAATTATCAGCTCTTTTCTAGTTTTCTTGTAACTTTGTAACAGACCGTTAGGTTCATAATATTATGTCAATTATTGACGAATGACTGAATCTGTCAAGATGAACGTTGCATTATTATTTATTTGAAAATTATGTTTTAGAAATCTCAAATAGGTACTTTGTCGGGGGTGTTATAAATTTTTAATTTACACTTGTTTAGAAATGTGCTTTACACTTCGCTCGCACGTGATTTTTAGAGCAGAGCTATTAAAACTATTTTTGGAGAAAATATTTAATGAGATAAAATTGTTTGCTAGGGAGGGAGGTTTACACAAATCGTGTGCTGACAGGCCAGTGTTCCGGTAGTAGTTACAGTAATTAAGGACGTATTTGCACACTTGTATAGATTTTCGGTACGCTTTGTGGCTAAAATATACTAAGTAAATTGGAACTACAGATTGCTAAAAATAGATTGGTCCTTTATCTCCAGAGATCGAGTAATTTTTTGATAAAATCATTAATTTTGATACTATAAGAACGATTTTCCTTCACCTCTTCCACGCAGAATTAACGATTTAGGGTCAAGTTTAGGTACATTTTTCTCAGTTTACGTACGGATTTTATTCTTCTAATAAATATTTTCCGTTAGCACATAATGTGTACCTCAAAATGTGAGATTATTATATTAATAGTATTATAAAAATAAATAAAAACATCGTGTATAAATTTTTCACGTATTTTGCTTCAACCGCAAACCTTAATACAGTGCACTAAGGGTTATTTTGATATTGGGCAGGCAATGGTATGATTTCAAAATTATATCAGTCAGCGGCCAGCCGCCTTCGTGGGTGGTCTCTGCGTCGGTTGCTATAATTTTTTGATGTGGAAAAGATCGCTGTACGAACACAAAATAGTTCGACAAAACCCTAACTGATATTTATAGGTACTTATTCCGTGATTGTGCTGATATTTTGGCAAGGTAAGATAATAATGATAATATTATGTACCTATTATCACATTTTATCGTTAGCTGGATTTTTTTCTTGAGCATGATAGTGATCTGATAGTGAACTTCGAAGGCTGCGACAGGAACTTGAAGACTAGAAGAACTAGATGTGTCCAGTTTGGGCTCGTTTTCTTAGTCATGACGAGATCTTACCTCCGGATTTGTGGAGTGACCTGATGGTATACCTCGAAAGTCACTATTGGAACTCGGAGACGAATAGAGCTAGGTGTTTCGAGTTTGGGCTCATTTTCTTAGTCATGATGAGATCTTACCTCCGGATTTGTGGAGTGACCTGATGGTATACCTCGGAAGTCACTATTGGAACTCGGAGACGAATAGAGCTAGGTGTTTCGAGTTTGGGCTCATTTTCTTAGACATGATGAGGTCTTACCTCCGGATTTGTGGAGTGACCTGATGGTATACCTCGGAAGTCACTATTGGAACTCGGAGACGAATAGAGCTAGGTGTTTCGAGTTTGGGCTCATTTTCTTAGTCATGATGAGATCTTACCTCCGGATTTGTGGAGTGACCTGATGGTATACCTCGAAAGTCACTATTGGAACTCGGAGACGAATAGAGCTAGGTGTTTCGAGTTTGGGCTCATTTTCTTAGTCATGATGAGATCTTACCTCCGGATTTGTGGAGTGACCTGATGGTATACCTCGGAAGTCACTATTGGAACTCGGAGACGAATAGAGCTAGGTGTTTCGAGTTTGGGCTCATTTTCTTAGTAATGATGAGATCTTACCTCCGGATTTGTGGAGTGACCTGATGGTATACCTCGGAAGTCACTATTGGAACTCGGAGACGAATAGAGCTAGGTGTTTCGAGTTTGGGCTCATTTTCTTAGTCAGGATGAGATCTTACCTCCGGATTTGTGGAGTGACCTGATGGTATACCTCGGAAGTCACTATTGGAACTCGGAGACGAATAGAGCTAGGTGTTTCGAGTTTGGGCTCATTTTCTTAGTCATGATGAGATCTTACCTCCGGATTTGTGGAGTGACCTGATGGTATACCTCGGAAGTCACTATTGGAACTCGGAGACGAATAGAGCTAGGTGTTTAGAGTTTGGGCTCATTTTCTTAGTAATGATGAGATCTTACCTCCGGATTTGTGGAGTGACCTGATGGTATACCTCGGAAGTCACTATTGGAACTCGGAGACGAATAGAGCTAGGTGTTTCGAGTTTGGGCTCATTTTCTTAGTCATGATGAGATCTTACCTCCGGATTTGTGGAGTGACCTGATGGTATACCTCGAAAGTCACTATTGGAACTCGGAGACGAATAGAGCTAGGTGTTTCGAGTTTGGGCTCATTTTCTTAGTCATGATGAGATCTTACCTCCGGATTTGTGGAGTGACCTGATGGTATACCTCGGAAGTCACTATTGGAACTCGGAGACGAATAGAGCTAGGTGTTTCGAGTTTGGGCTCATTTTCTTAGTAATAATGAGATCTTACCTCCGGATTTGTGGAGTGACCTGATGGTATACCTCGGAAGTCACTATTGGAACTCGGAGACGAATAGAGCTAGGTGTTTCGAGTTTGGGCTCATTTTCTTAGTCATGATGAGATCTTACCTCCGGATTTGTGGAGTGACCTGATGGTATACCTCGGAAGTCACTATTGGAACTCGGAGACGAATAGAGCTAGGTGTTTCGAGTTTGGGCTCATTTTCTTAGTAATGATGAGATCTTACCTCCGGATTTGTGGAATGACCTGATGGTATACCTCGGAAGTCACTATTGGAACTCGGAGACGAATAGAGCTAGGTGTTTCGAGTTTGGGCTCATTTTCTTAGTCATGATGAGGTCTTACCTCCGGATTTGTGGAGTGACCTGATGGTATACCTCGGAAGTCACTATTGGAACTCGGAGACGAATAGAGCTAGGTGTTTCGAGTTTGGGCTCATTTTCTTAGTAATGATGAGATCTTACCTCCGGATTTGTGGAGTGACCTGATGGTATACCTCGGAAGTCACTATTGGAACTCGGAGACTAATAGAGCTAGGTGTTTCGAGTTTGGGCTCATTTTCTTAGTAATGATGAGATCTTACCTCCGGATTTGTGGAGTGACCTGATGGTATACCTCGGAAGTCACTTTTGGAACTCGGAGACGAATAGAGCTAGATGTTTCGAGTTTGGGCTCATTTTCTTAGTCATGATGAGATCTTACCTCCGGATTTGTGGAGTGACCTGATGGTATACCTCGGAAGTCACTATTGGAACTCGGAGACGAATAGAGCTAGGTGTTTCGAGTTTGGGCTCATTTTCTTAGTCATGATGAGATGTTACCTCCGGATTCGTGAAGTGACCTGATGGTATACCTCGGATGTCACTATTGGAACTCGGAGACGAATAAAGCTAGCTGTTTCGAGTTCGGGCTCATTTTCTTAGTCATGATGAGATCTTACCTCCGGATTTGTGGAGTGACCTGATGGTATACCTCGGAAGTCACTATTGGAACTTACAAAACGAGCTCAAACTCATAACATCTAACTCTACTCGACTCGAAAGTCCAATAGTGGCTTTTGAAGTATACCTTCAGAGCACTCCAACAAGTTTCAAGGTATAATCTCGTCATAACTAACAAAACGAGCCCAAACTCGAAACACCTAGCTCTATTCGTCTCCGAGTTCCAATAGTGACTTTCGAGGTATACCATCAGGTCACTCCACAAATCCGGAGGTAAGATCTCATCATGACTAAGAAAATGAGCCCAAACTCGAAACACCTAGCTCTATTCGTCTCCGAGTTCCAATAGTGACTTCCGAGGTATACCATCAGGTCACTCCACAAATCCGGAGGTAAGATCTCATCATAACTAAGAAAATGAGCCCAAACTCGAAACACCTAGCTCTATTCGTCTCCGAGTTCCAATAGTGACTTCCGAGGTATACCATCAGGTCACTCCACAAATCCGGAGGTAAGATCTCGTCATGACTAAGAAAATGAGCCCAAACTCGAAACACCTAGCTCTATTCGTCTCCGAGTTCCAATAGTGACTTTCGATGATACCATCAGGTCACTCCACAAATCCGGAGGTAAGATCTCATCATGACTAAGAAAATGAGTCCAAACTCGAAACACCTAGCTCTATTCGTCTTCGAGTTCCAATAGTGACTTCCGAGGTGTACCATCAGGTCACTCCACCAATCCGGAGGTAAGATCTCTTCATGACTAAGAAAATGAGCCCAAACTCGAAACACCTAGCTCTATTCGTCTCCGAGTTCCAATAGTGACTTCCGAGGTATACCATCAGGTCACTCCACAAATCCGGAGGTAAGATCTCATCATAACTAAGAAAATGAGCCCAAACTCGAAACACCTAGCTCTATTCGTCTCCGAGTTCCAATAGTGACTTCCGAGGTATACCATCAGGTCACTCCACAAATCCGGAGGTAAGATCTCGTCATGACTAAGAAAATGAGCCCAAACTCGAAACACCTAGCTCTATTCGTCTCCGAGTTCCAATAGTGACTTCCGAGGTATACCATCAGGTCACTCCACAAATCCGGAGGTAAGATCTCGTCATGACTAAGAAAATGAGCCCAAACTCGAAACACCTAGCTCTATTCGTCTCCGAGTTCCAATAGTGACTTTCGATGATACCATCAGGTCACTCCACAAATCCGGAGGTAAGATCTCATCATGACTAAGAAAATGAGCCCAAGCTCGAAACACCTAGCTCTATTCGTCTCCGAGTTCCAATAGTGACTTCCGAGGTGTACCATCAGGTCACTCCACCAATCCGGAGGTAAGATCTCTTCATGACTAAGAAAATGAGCCCAAACTCGAAACACCTAGCTCTATTCGTCTCCGAGTTCCAATAGTGACTTCCGAGGATACCATCAGGTCACTCCACAAATCCGGAGGTAAGATCTCATCATGACTAAGAAAATGAGTCCAAACTCGAAACACCTAGCTCTATTCGTCTCCGAGTTCCAATAGTGACTTCCAAAGTATACCATCAGGTCACTCCACAAATCCGGAGGTAAGATCTCATCATGACTAAGAAAATGAGCCCAAACTCGAAACACCTAGCTCTATTCGTCTCCGAGTTCCAATAGTGACTTCCGAGGTATACCATCAGGTCACTCCACAAATCCGGAGGTAAGATCTCATCATGACTAAGAAAATGAGCCCAAACTCGAAACACCTAGCTCTATTCGTCTCCGAGTTCCAATAGTGACTTTCGAGGTATACCATCAGGTCACTCCACAAATCCGGAGGTAAGATCTCATCATGACTAAGAAAATGAGCCCAAACTCGAAACACCTAGCTCTATTCGTCTCCGAGTTCCAATAGTGACTTCCGAGGTATACCATCAGGTCACTCCACAAATCCGGAGGTAAGATCTCATCATGACTAAGAAAATGAGCCCAAACTCGAAACACCTAGCTCTATTCGTCTCCGAGTTCCAATAGTGACTTCCGAGGTATACCATCAGGTCACTCCACAAATCCGGAGGTAAGATCTCATCATAACTAAGAAAATGAGCCCAAACTCGAAACACCTAGCTCTATTCGTCTCCGAGTTCCAATAGTGACTTCCGAGGTATACCATCAGGTCACTCCACAAATCCGGAGGTAAGATCTCGTCATGACTAAGAAAATGAGCCCAAACTCGAAACACCTAGCTCTATTCGTCTCCGAGTTCCAATAGTGACTTTCGATGATACCATCAGGTCACTCCACAAATCCGGAGGTAAGATCTCATCATGACTAAGAAAATGAGTCCAAACTCGAAACACCTAGCTCTATTCGTCTTCGAGTTCCAATAGTGACTTCCAAAGTATACCATCAGGTCACTCCACAAATCCGGAGGTAAGATCTCATCATGACTAAGAAAATGAGCCCAAGCTCGAAACACCTAGCTCTATTCGTCTCCGAGTTCCAATAGTGACTTCCGAGGTGTACCATCAGGTCACTCCACAAATCCGGAGGTAAGATCTCTTCATGACTAAGAAAATGAGCCCAAACTCGAAACACCTAGCTCTATTCGTCTCCGAGTTCCAATAGTGACTTCCGAGGATACCATCAGGTCACTCCACAAATCCGGAGGTAAGATCTCATCATGACTAAGAAAATGAGTCCAAACTCGAAACACCTAGCTCTATTCGTCTCCGAGTTCCAATAGTGACTTCCAAAGTATACCATCAGGTCACTCCACAAATCCGGAGGTAAGATCTCATCATGACTAAGAAAATGAGCCCAAACTCGAAACACCTAGCTCTATTCGTCTCCGAGTTCCAATAGTGACTTCCGAGGTATACCATCAGGTCACTCCACAAATCCGGAGGTAAGATCTCATCATGACTAAGAAAATGAGCCCAAACTCGAAACACCTAGCTCTATTCGTCTCCGAGTTCCAATAGTGACTTTCGAGGTATACCATCAGGTCACTCCACAAATCCGGAGGTAAGATCTCATCATGACTAAGAAAATGAGCCCAAACTCGAAACACCTAGCTCTATTCGTCTCCGAGTTCCAATAGTGACTTCCGAGGTATACCATCAGGTCACTCCACAAATCCGGAGGTAAGATCTCATCATGACTAAGAAAATGAGCCCAAACTCGAAACACCTAGCTCTATTCGTCTCCGAGTTCCAATAGTGACTTCCGAGGTATACCATCAGGTCACTCCACAAATCCGGAGGTAAGATCTCATCATGACTAAGAAAATGAGCCCAAACTCGAAACACCTAGCTCTATTCGTCTCTGAGTTCCAGTAGTAGGTTCCAAAGTATGCAATTTCATCAAGTCGGGAGGTAATGTAATGCTATCCTTCTCAGATTATTTTAGTCATAGTAGGAGCTCATAATTTCATAAGCATGGAAATGTTGTTCATTGCCAAGAAGTCATGGTGAAATATTTCATCATCAGACCCTTAGTCTGTAGGCACTGTTCTACTTACTGTATTATTGTCAAGATACATATTTAAAAAAAAAACTGTTAAAAAAAAATAGATGACCAAATATAAAATAAAATAAAAATATAAAAGTATCAAAATCAAGTCGATTCACTCATTTTGACGCAGCTGTGTGCGTGTGGGCAGTGTACTTATGTAGTAGTGCAATTTTGATACCTATTCATTTTGCAAAGACGTCCTTAAAAGGGGTCGTTTCGACATCAATGATTACGTCAGTTCGCATGTAAGAAGGGTCGGGGGTAGTGGCCTTAGCTTTTAAACTTTCTAAGTAGTTATTCGTGTTCTTTTACCGTGAACAAAGACTAGATTTAATCTCAAGTTTCATAGCAATTTATACAAACTATCCTTTCTTATTTAATCTAGAAGTCTCATTACGGAGGATAACGTCGAAAGGACTGATATAAGATAATGAATTTTTGAAAGCATTCAGTTTGAACAAAGAGATCCCGTGCTGGATCTGCATTTTGTTTTAAAAGTTAAAACTATTTCTTGCTACCGATCTACATTGGCAAGATAAGGCAAGATAAATTCAGCACGGGCGTTCATATGGAAAATTACTTTTAACCCCAGACCCAAAAAGAGGGGTGTTAAGTGTATCTGTGTACCTATCTATCTGTGCCCTGTGGCATCGTGGCTCCCAAACGAATGAACCGATTTTAATTTAGTTTTTTTAATTTAAAAGGTGGCTTGATCGAGAGTGTTCTTAGCTATAATCCAAGAAGATCGGTTCAGCCGTTTGAAAGTTATCAGCTCTTTTTTAGTTACTAAAACCTTCACTTGCCGGGGGTGTTATAAATTTTTAATTTACACTTGTTATATATTACTGTTTTCTTCCAGATAACAGTGGTGTTTATTATGAAATTCCTTGTAATATTCATAATATTCATTGCATCCGAGAGAATATCTCTCGCAAAACACAGTCCCCGGTGGCTGTCCTCGGGGAGACGAACAATTATACTGCTTGGAAATAACAGTTTATACTATTTCTATAATTTTAAGGTATATATAATAATATATATAACAGTTGCAGTTGCAATAGTGAGTAAATAAATCAATAATAAACACGAAAGTTTATATGTGTGTGTATGTGTGGGTATGTCTGTGCGTGTGTGTGTTTGTGTGTGTGTGTTTTTGTTACTCTTTTACGTAAAGAATATTGGACGGATTTGGCTGAAATTTGGATTAACACGTAGGCTAATTTTTATCCCGGAAAATCAAAGAGTTCCCACAAGATTTTTAAAAAACTAAATCCACGTGGATGAATTCGCGGGGGTCATCTAGTATTAAATATGACTAGATTTAGATTATTGCTTTGGTTTTCAGATTTTGTGCTACACTAGGTAAATTGGCAGAGTGAATTACTATTGGCCCCACTACTTAATTTATTTTGTTTCAGGGCGAATTAAATACTTTGGTTCTGGTCATCCACTATAAACCTATGTATAGAAGTAGAAAGGCCACTCACGCCAGCGTGGAATACGGCCCAGGGTCGTTCAAGCGCGGTCAGGCGAAAAATCCGCCAGAGTATCTAATTACGAGATTCCAAAAACTTTTGGCTATGAAAAAGAAAATGGAAGAAAAAATCGACAGTAAACCTTTTTTTAAATGATGCCTCGTAATTACTTAACTCTATTGTAGCTGAAAACGTAGTAAGTACTTAAGTATCCATTGCTGGTCCAGTACTGAGAGCGCTTAGGCCATAGTCTGCCACGCCGCGATGGATCAGTGCGGATTGGCAGATTTCACACACCTTTGCGCTTTGAGAACATTGTGATGAATTCTCAGGCATGCAGCTTTCCTCACGAAATTACAGACAGACACTCAGTTTTATTTATTAGTATATAGATACGACGCAGAGAGGGATTAGGTGGAGAGAGGAATAGATCATCTTTTGTTCTCAGTAGTTAGTCGTTACGCTCTTGACAGACCCATCCGCTTCGTCGTGGTCGTCACTGCAGTCCTCACTTGCTCTGTCCATCTCATGGACGATCTACTAATATGTGCTCTGGTACCCTCTATCTACTCTTCCTTGCACTACTAGACGTTCAATGGAGACTTCGTCGCATCTGGGTCGTACGTGACGGATTGAGATGGCAATCGGGGTATGAGGCGAAGGGCGCCCCAGTCACCCGCACTCACCCGCAGCGGTGCGGAGGCTGTGCGGGTGTGCGGGGCGTACCCACCCCGGTTGCGCACTATAAGGTATTCCAATCGAAAGGATACCTAGGTAGTTTAACATAAGAAACAAATGAAATTAACGTGAGGAACTAAGGTATTATTTCTGTAAGTATAATTAACGCTCCCTCTAATAATCCCTCCCTCGATAATGAGTACCGGGATGGGATAAGAAAACGAACTTTTAAACTGTTACGTCCGAACAAAGAGATCCGACACTGAATCTGCATTTTGCTTACAACTAATTTTGCTTCATGGTCTTTAGAGGGTGACCAAGTTTTGATTTTATTAATGGAATTGATCATCATCATTATTGTCAACCGGTATATGTCCACGGTTAGACATAGGTCCACACACGTGGCGTGTGTCCACTGTAGGACACACGCCACGCTCTTGCATCGGCTAAATCCAGCGGCGCCCTGCGACTCATTTTCGACAACGATAATCGTATCTAGAAGCTAACTGTTCCTATCCTATTGGATGCGGTCTCATTGACTTTGTCTTCACGATCAGTCGTGACGTTTCATATCGTCATTAACATCTTACGTGACCATGTTCAAAGTGGGGCGTGGGCCGATCTCGGAGGCACCGTCCGACGTCCACTTCCAAAAATAAATTCTAGTCTTGTTTTGAATATAATAATTTCCTCTCTCGAGGTCGTCCACGCGGACCCTTTCGGGTCCCGGGGTGACTGTTCAGGGCGATGGCCCTCTTCAGTGGTGGCTACGCCGCCTGCGACTGCGGGCGGGGCACGGGGTTGGACCACTGGTCTGGGTGTCAATTCCGGATTGTCATGTCCGGTAGTGGCCGCACGGCAGTGCGATCGAGCCCGCGGATGTTCGCGAGCGATCGGTTACTGCGGCGGCGTGGGATGTCCGTGAGGCTAACGCCCGCGGCTCGGCGAGGTCGAGCCCGCCGGCGATGTTTCGGCGAGCGCCCGTCAGCCAGCGGCGGGGAAGCAGTGGTGTCTTTTCAGGTAGTCAGGTCACGTGGCAGACCTAACTTGTCCGGCGGACGCCGATGGTATGGCGCGATGCCCCGCAGGTGCTGGGCTTGCGCTCCATCAGCGCGCGCGAACATCGAGGTGCTCAGGCGGCGAACGTGGTCGTCGAGGCTCTCCATGCGCAGGTCCCTGGAGATGACCGCGTTCCGTACGAAGCGTGGAGCTCCGGCGATGGTGCGGAGCGCTAGCGACTGCTGCGCCCGCAGCGACTTGCGGTCCGTTTCGCTTAGTAGCGCGTACCAAGCTGGGGCCGCGTAAGTGAGTCGCGTGCGGACGTACGTCTTGTAGACGCACAGCCTCGTACGGAGATGCAGGTGGGACGCCAGCACTGGGCGCAAGAGAGCCCGTGCGGCGCGCGTCTGCGTGACCACGTTCTTCACGTGGGATCGCATCTTGAGTCCCCTATCGATGGTCACCCCCAGGTATTTAGCCGAGGGCGTCCACTCGATGGTCTCTCCTAAGAGCGATACCCGAGGCGGCGGGGCAGTCCGCCCGAAGGATACCGCCTGAGTCTTCGCCACGTTGACCTTCAGCCTCCAGTCATTCAGCCAAGCGGGAAGTGCATCCAGTGCACGCTGCATTTTGATCGCCGCGTGCGGTCCTTTGATCGACTTTGTTATGAATGCAGCGTCGTCGGCGTACAACGCCAGCATGGCGTCGCCGACCACTGGGATGTCGTCCGTGTATCTGCCATAGCAGACGGGCGACAGGCAGCTTCCCTGAGGCACACCGGCTCGGATGGGGCGCTCCGTGGACAGGGCGTCTTCAACCGCCACTTGAAAACGTCTGTCTTGCAAAAAGGTGGCCACAGTCTTGACTACTCGACGAGGAATAGTAGACGTGGACAGCTTGTAGATGAGCCCGGTGTGCCAGACGCGATCGAACGCCTTCTCCATGTCGAGGAATACTGCAATGCACCGCTCTCGCTTGTTCATGGCGGCAGCGAGATGGTGCAGTACCCTCGAGACTTGGAGCGTGGTGGAGTGTTCGGTACGGAAGCAGAACTGTTCGTCGCGTGGCTGAATATGAGGCGTGATGTGCAGCAACAGCAACTTCTCGAAGACTTTCGAGATCGTCGACAGCAGCGTGATGGGACGGTAGCTCCCAGGCTGCATTGAAAAAATTTCATACAACAGGTTACAGGTCATTCAGTTCGCCCGAGTCTTCATAGCGTCATGCTAAAACTTGGATGAATTGAATAGTGACATCTAGCGGTGAATTGCAAAAATAAAACTGTACAAACTAAATAAAATGGAAATGAATTGTTGTATTTTTAGGAAGCTACGTAACTTAAGTTCATAACGCATGAAAAAGGTAGGTGCTTAGGTGCTAAAGTTTAGAGTTTACTCTAAACAATGGATTTAGGAGAAAAAATGATAGATAGAACAGTCAATGACCTCTATGCATATATTGCCTATGCACTAGATGGGTCATATTTTCGAACCTTAGATTGTTATTGGGCTATTAAAGAATAATTATTTTCGAACAAAAATCTTGTACTTATGTCATAATTAGTAGGTACGACACTTGCCAATCAAGATATATAAGCAAAGCAAAAGCAAGTTGCAGCTAGGTTGCAGCCCACAATTTTTTTATTATCCGGAATGACCCGTCTAAAGTATAGGCATCGATGTATTTAGTGAGCCGGCGACGAGTTGATCATAATGATGATGATGATTTTGATAAAGTTTAAATGTCTCGTATCTTATAATTTAAAAACCGTGGTTACACTACAAACTACACAGTAAAGGTCGTAGCCGACTTACACGACTCCGCACCCACCCAACCAAAGTATGAGCATTCAAAGATGCACTTTACAATAACAACACAAAATAGCAGACAGCGCGCGGTAAGCGAGTTTGCGGCAACCTTGCCCCTCAGTTATTAGTTGACATCTTGCGTACAGCGTACTTCAAGACAGCGGCCCGTACGCTGTGAGCGCAGCGTCTGTCCGCTTGAAGCGTGCTAACGGTCGGCGTACGTGCGCGGTTGGAGAGAGGCCGGCCGCCGTCATCCGCTCGCCGTACTAGAGGGCGGCTAGCTGCAGGCGCGGGGGCAGCGAGTTGTCTACTAGCTACGAGTATACCTACAGGTGGTGTTATGCAGGAGCTGTGTTGCAGCTGGGTCGTGTAAGTGGGCAACGACCTTAATAAGTATAAGATAGCTGTACAGTGTAGAGCTGCAGCGACACTAATCTGATTAGAAGAGAGGACGCGATGTCTTGAAACCGTTTAGTTCCATTCAGCTGTGACACTGATAAACCGTGCGGTGAGGATGCACCTGGTTGTTTACTAAATTAAATGAGAATGCATTTCCCTATTACGTAGCAGGGTTGTCAAAGCCTAAAGATGTCTTACCTGTGATGACGTATGGCGCTGAAATGTGGACACTGACAGTTGGCCTTGTCCACAAGTACAAAGTCGATCAGCGTGCTATGGAGCGGGATATGTTAGATGTCTCTTTGAGGAGCAAAGTACCTACGTAACGAGGAAATCCGTACCAAAGTAACCAACATAGGTCAACGAATTAGTCAGCTGAAGTTGCAGTGGGTAGGCCATGTCGTAGTACCGACCGCTGGGGCAGACGTGTTCTGGAGTGGAGACCGCGTATCAGCAAGCGGGGACGACCTCCAAACCGCTGGACCGACGACCTTAAGAAGGTAATGGGAAGGGGGTGGATGAGAAAGGCGTACGACCGTGTGTGGTGGCGCGCTCTTGGGAAGGCCTATTTCCAGCGACCAGTAGTGGACGCAAACATGCTGATTGATTGATAGTAAGGTTGTATTCAAAACGTTGAAGAACTATTTTGCTCCTTTGTGCATACTTCTTTACTTAATATAGTTAGTACATAGTAGTTTAGTCCTCATTCTCTTTAAAAATGAAGAAGTATGCGTTTTGAGAACTTTTGGAAACTGGAGCGAAGTCGGGGCAGGTCAGCAAGTAGTTGTACATTGTATAGTACGCGACAGATCGAGATGGCGATCGGGGTATGAGGCAGGGGGGATGCTCCGCATACTACGTCACCCGCGCTAGCCCGCACCGGGTTAGCGCGGGGGATGTGCGTGTGTGCGAGCGTCCGATTGCCATCTTGACCTATCGCGTACTATACATAGAATACACATAGAATATCATCTGCAAAAGACATGTGACGACAATATGAACGAGTACGTATCCTGACAGTAATTTATTTCAATTATCCTGTCTCCCGTAGAGACAAAGAATAATTAAAGTTATTGTACCAGATCTGGCACCAGATTTTTTTTGTCACCAATCCTTTAGCCATCTACCTTGATATATGACAAATATATGAGACTGAGAGGGTGGACCATGGACTTGGGGTAACTAGGTAACGTAAGCCCGAAATTTGAGCCAAATATGATCTCAGTGCCTATTTTTAACCGACTTCAAAAAGGAGGAGGTTCTCAATTCGTCGGAATCTTTTTTTACGTATGTTCCCCGATTACTCAAAGACGCCCTGGACCGATTTGTAATTTTTTTTCTGTTTGAAAGGTATACCCTTTCTAGGTGGTCCCATATAAATTTGATAAAGATCAGATGAATATCTTCGCAGATGGAGAACAGAACTCCTCAATGGATAAGAGTAAATTAAATTGCTCACGATCAGAGTAATAGCTTAGGAAACAGAAGGTTTTTAACTAGGCATAGCATATTTTAGTACAGTAGGCCACTAAAAATTGTGAAATAAAAAAAATCGAGCGAGCATATTAAAAGAAACTAGAAATCTAAGCATGAAGCTCGCCCGACTTCATACATACATTAAGTAGTAGTACACGTGTAGAAACAAAAAATATTTTTTACTTTTTGGTGCTTGTGGTTTTTGAAGTCGATTTTTTTTTAATTTTTTCATACTATTAAATGAAAATGTGGCATCCAGCTATTCCAAGTCCATGGGGCACATATCGGATGCATGTATCTTTGCGAGTCGCGAGCTAAATGCTCGGTCAGTTTAGACGTGCGCCGTGCCTTGGGGTTCTTCGATTGAGGCAAGTCATCATCAAAATCTGCAAAATGATTGACAGAGCGGTGGGTGCAGTAGCATTAAATTTTGCACAGGAGTTTGTAGTTAGAAAAAAATCACGCGAAATTTTTTCTCGGTAGGGTAGTAATGTGTGCTTTACATACATTTTAGAATTTTGCCTCGATCCACTGTCAATATCAAATCGACTCTAGGGAGTTATATAGGGGATGAAGGAAAATCCCATCGGGCTATTTAAATTTTGAATAATGCCGTGACTCTACCGGACTTTATCAGAAAGAATTTAAAAAAAAAATTTTGGTATTTTACAATTTAGATCAGATCAAAAAAAAAAAAAAAAGTTAATTGGCTGTAGTTTAGGCTAAACTACAGCCAATTAACTTTTTTTTTTTTTAATTATTTAAACTTAAAACATTTCACATGGTAGGGAGAAGGGACACTGTCAAGAATGAACATTCTATCAAAATTTGCAATGAGTAGTCTTTGTACACAAAGTCACACGCTGCGAATAAAATTTTCCCTACTTTCTTTTTCAGGCGACAATACATCTGCTCACCACGCGTGGACCACATTTCTATTTTCCATTGTTTTTGTTCTAAACAGTTTAGTATAAAACCGTATCCCAGGACGACCAATCGGTAGTAGTTTCTCGTTCGCATCTAAATTAAGACCGGGTGTCGGCCTCGAGATGCGCGCGCGCACACCCACCGACCGCTCAATAAAAACCAAACGTAGCACGTATTATATTTTTTTCCATCCTGATTTTTCCGAAAACCCCGTACCCGGGTGACGATTCGATAAAAAAATAAATAAAACCCGGATAATTAAAATGGTGAGTAAATTGTTTTGCTTGCTCTAGTTCTAAAAATAGTGCTCTTGAAATATTTTTCGTTGGCAAATGGTTAAGAGTAAGACGGATTGTTTTGTAATAAAATGTTTGTTCCAGTCTGTGATGTGAAAACGAAGTGATATTAGCGAAGTTACAAGACTTATCCCGTCAATATGAAGTTCCAAATTGACGTTTTGGGGATATTTTTGAAAGTAGTCGTTAGGGTAAGTGATTGCGAAAGTGATGCCTATTTGAGAACGTGATTGAACTTCTGGCAGTCAAAATAATTAATCTGTGACAAATATTAATCGCTTTTGATTAACAATAAAAATAAAACTAAATTAAATTAATTATTAAATGATAAATTGGCTTATTTCATGAGTAACATTAAGTAGTTGGATTTAAAATAATTTTGTGACTAATAAAATAAAACAAGTTGAATTTATTAAAGTTTATGTAGGTACAAGGATCACATTTTTCATTGAATTGAACAAAAATAATAATTAACAAAATAAATAGACGATATTTATTACAGACGAATATTTTAACGTAATAATTAATTTTATGACAATGAACTACCACCAAGATTCTTTAGCATGTTTCCATTCTTACCTAAACAATTTTGTTTATTTGCGTACATAGACGGACGACGACATACGAATTGAATGAAGAATTTACCTAGGAATCAATATAATATTATATACAATAATCACTTTGTAAAATGACTCCACGATTCTGAAATTGACTTTGGAAACTGAAAGAATCCGAAACTTGAATTATGTAAACATACAGCGATTAAAACAAGTGAATTTCAGACAGTTTATTATGTTTCTAACAAACATAGTTGTAGTATTCGTAGAAACAATGATAGATGGGCGTAAATCAACATACGAGTGGATTCACGGCCGCACCAGCACCTTGTACCGAAATATCTGCCATCGTGAATACTAAACTGTTTTGTTGCGCATCACCACGCGTCACTTATTATGTTCTACGTTGACATAGGGCCAAAAGCCCAAAACACAATCTATACATCTAAGCTATACACCATCTATGTATACCTACTTTTTATCTACATAATACTTATTTTAAAGTTAATCCATCCATCTATAATTCTTTATTATAATACACTAATCACTAATTAAATCTTGCGACTTCACCTGTGTGGATTTAGGTTTTTTAAAAAATCCCGTAGGAACTCTATGATTTTCCGGGATAAAAAGTAGCCTATATCGCTCTCCAGGTCTTTCTTTGATTACACGCAAAATATCACGTCAATCCGAACGATGCGAGTCGGACTCGCGCACTGAAGGTTTTGTAGAAACTTGTAGGTATGTAAACAATTCGTTCACCATGGGAATCGAGTCTTGAAGATACTCTAAAAATTGTTTTTTTTTTTGTAATGTAGCCACAAATTCACGATTTCGGATTTTTTCAATACATACCACATGATTCTAGGTCAATAGGAAGTACACTTTTCCCATTGACCCTTGCCCCTTTAAGTTCAAGTTTTGATTCCCTTGACGGGTCTTAACAGACAGACAGAAAGATAATGAAGTGGTTCTATTTTTCTCTAGAGATATAGAACCCTAAAGCTGATTTCAAACTACGGAATATTATATAATATGTACATATATAAATATCGCTCACCCTAAGTTGAAATGTCACTGTTCACACTTAGATGTAACATAATATTACATCTAAGTGTAAACAGTGACATTTATAAATAGGGTGAGCGATATTTATATATTATATTATATTTCCGTAGTTTGAAGGTAACTTAAAAAGAAGTCTTTCATGTGCATGCAGCAGTTTTATACTAAGAACATTATTTACATTGTTATTGCTATTTGCTAGGACGCTAACGTGATATTTTAGTAACTCGCCTACGGATTCCCAACTTCCTAAGTTCCAACACTAAATTGTAAACATTTCTTTTAAAAATAAACACGTCATGAAAATGTAGTGCGTAAGCAATAAAGTCAAGATCACACCGTGAGACCTTTTGTTTTAAGTCTTTTAGTCGTCTGGCTTTTATAAACGACATATCGAACGA
The DNA here is from genome assembly GCF_905333055.1 of Maniola jurtina. NCBI lineage: Eukaryota > Metazoa > Arthropoda > Insecta > Lepidoptera > Nymphalidae > Maniola > Maniola jurtina. The sequence goes on from NC_060045.1 coordinate 11,480,986, forward strand.
CACGAAAATATCCAGACCAGAATAATATACATACGAGTATAAATAGGTAATAGGTATACATGAAAAAGGGAGACCTAGAGAGCTAATTAGTGATCAAATTACGACCTCGTAAGTTTAAGGGCAAGCGTCAAATAATATTTCAGATGAAACTTAAAATGCTTAATTACAAGTAAGTTGTAGAGCCTTCATTGATGTAACGTAAATAGATTAAGCAAGGAATTTTTCTTGACGATGATAAGCATTTCAAAAAGCTACTTTAAGCTTTTGTTTAGGTTTCCATACCGGAAGGGGACCATATTAAGCCTCCACTGTTCGTCCGTCCGTCCGTTCGTCCATTTGTCTGTCAGCGGGCTGTATTTCGTGAACCGTATTAGGTAGGGAGTTGAAATTTTCACAGAATGAGTATTTCTTACCGCTATATCAACAAATAATAAAAATTTCAAAATGGCCACCTTAGAAATAAAAATAAAAAAAAGTGTTATTTCTTGGCGAAGGTACGGGACCTTTCGTATACGAGCCCGACTCGTACTTGACCAAATTATTACTTTACATGTTTTAACTAAGTATCACTTGCATAACTTATTTGCTTTTTCCCACACGAGCTTTTCTCTTTCTTATTACCTAACTTCTGTCTGAAAATCTGTAATTAACTATACTTACTTAAGTAGGTAGGTATTGTACTAATTAAGTAGGTAGGTATAATACTATTTTTTGTATTTCTTGTAATTAGCTGTAAGTTTTCATTTCTAAATTCGAAAAGTGTCTTGACAGAAAATAATGTCTAATAATGTGAAGGAACCCTTAACCAGTATTTTTCACAAGTTGCAACATGTCTGCTCTTGTGTAATTTATCAAAGCTCACTGCATTTGTAAAGCAGTTAGCTTGAAAATGCAGCTTTTAAACAACTGTCAGAATCAGTGTAATATGTAGTGGAAAATATACGCTTGAAGAACTTAACTTGTGTAAGTTACACTGCTTTAACTGAGTACCTACTACCTACATTAGGTATTTAAGACGACACCTAACTAACTTCCCGCGACTTTGTCCACGTGGACTTAGGTATTTAAAAATAACTACTTAACTAACTTATTGGTAACTTTTTGATTTTGGGACAAAAATGGCCTATTATATACCTATTACTAGTAGCCTATTATAGTACGCAACGGGTTGAGATGGCAATTAGGGTATGAGACGGGGGGACGCTGTGATTTTTTGCATGTGTATTCATACAAAAAATCACGTTGATAGTAATTGAAGGACAAACCAACAACCCAACAAACAAACACCGTGATGCATTGACCGACGTGATCCTGAAAATTGTATGGCATTTTTTTTGTCATTAATATAATATGCTTGAAATTATGATACTTACGCGTAATTATAATCTCTGCAGAACTAAAACTGAAAACTCAGTCCTGAATAAGCAGTTTTCTAATAATACCTAGAAATATAAAAAAAGCTTACGCAATTGACGCAATAGTTCCTTGGCTATGTGCCAAATATGGCACACATACATTTAAATAAATAATAACAAAATTCAGTTTTTATTATAGTTACCTAATAATACACCTACAGAGTACCTCGTAGCATAGCTCGTCGGGTTTGAAAAAAACAGTTAAAAGAAAATATAATAAAAACATCCTGTTTAAAACAAAAAAAAATTAAAAAAAAATGTTTTAAACAAAAAACACTGATATTTTTATACGGCTGTTTTAAACGTTACGTCTCCTAAAACGTTTTTGGTTCTACAAAGAAAATGTTTTAGGGAACTCTAACGAGATTTTTAAAAAGCTAAATCCACGTAGATGAAATATATGCAAAAACTATTAATAATGATCTTCTATTTATGAAATGAAATTTAATGAAAGCTTCAAATTAGCATGTATTAAATTTATCTATTCCTTTTATCTTTTAGTTTCCTATGCAAATTCCGTAGAGCAAGCATTCATAGTGTATTGGGATTTAGCGGGAACACAAGTTTTACTGAAACATACGGGAGAATAATATTATCAAAACATTGCTAAATAATCCTTGAATTTCACTAAATTATGAAGTAACGGGCATCTTGAGAAGGCTTACATTCACTGAGCGTGTGATGGAGGGAGCTTACTTATTGGAGTTTATTAACGTGATCAAATCAGAAATGAGGAGATCCGTAGGAGAATCAGAGTAACCAACATACGAGTAGCTCAGAAGCAAAGCTGAAGTGGCAATGGTCAGGGCATAGTTCAGACGTTAGGGTCCCAAGGTGCTAAAATAATGACCTCGCACCAGAAAGCGTAGCATTGGAAGACCGCCTACATGACCCCCGCGTGTCCGTGGCGTGTGGAAGACCCTACAAGAGAGGTACATAATATTATATTCAACAGTGAACGTCTATCGGTTGATAATGATGATGATGCAAAGTGCGAACTGTTTGATTTTCTGGGATAAAATGACGCAATTACAGGGACGCAAGCTACCTCGATACCCATACAAATCGGTTAAGCGGATGGGTTCTTAGGAATCCCGTGGGAACTCTTTGGTTTTCCGGGATAAAAAGTAGCCTATGTCCCCCGGATATAAGCTAACCCTGTACCAAATTTCGTCAGAATCGGTTAAACTGTTGGGCCGTGAAAAGGTAGCAGACAGACAGACTTTACTTTCGCTTTTATAATATTGGTATGGAAGTATGGATTAATGTTGGGTGAAATTGTTCCCGTAGTTTTCAAGTTAACATTCGTCATCCACTGAACGGGTGGTGTATAAACATTTTCAGAGACTCAAACTATATTTGACTACTCGGCGTAAACCGCTGTAAGCTGAACGATAATTTAGCACTTCATTGGCATAAAGCGCTGTTTACGTTGACAGATTTATCGCAGTTTTGTATGAAAGCTCATTTTCGCTTTGGACATTAGACAACCGTGGGACTATAGTTCCATAGAGCTGCACCATACCACAGACGTGTGGCCTAGTTGTAACAACGCATCAATCGATTGTGCTTGTTAAGCAACGTTGACTCAAGTCGGTAGCTGGATGGGTGTCCGACTTCAGAGATCCGAATTTGGCCTTTTCGTTGCCTCCGTGCCTCGGAGAGCACGTTTTAAGCCGTCGGTGCCGGTGCCGGTTATTATCGCTAACATCTGATAATAACTGTAAATTAACTTAAGAGTCAGATACACACGTCAAACTTATAACACCCTTCTTTTTGGGTCGGGGGTTGAAAAATTAGTCGAGCACATCGTATCTATCGGATTTTTCAAAAATATATTGTAGTTCCGAACAAAAATATAGAACAAAGCTCGCTCGACACATAAAAGTTCCCAACTAATATATGAGCATGTTCATGCCAATAAAATGGATCGTTACTCCACGTTTTCAAGGTACATGTAAACAGGTATTTTATTCCAGGCGACGCGACGCATAAAATTCTACGTAAATCCAGCATAAATGTTGCTAAATTGCAAAATTTTATCCAAAGAATGGAGTTCGTTTAAAGTTACCGATATGATAATGAAATAACTCAAAATTTAAACAACCCCCGACTCAAAAACCTCTATATAAGAAAACCAGAAAAGAGCTGATAACTTTCAAACGGCAGAAGCGATTTTCTTCGATTATAGCTAAGAACACTCTCGATCAAGCCACCTTTCAAACAAAAAAACTAAATTAAAATCTAAATAATAAAATTACTTTAGGAGTTACGATGCCACAGACAGATATACAGATACACACGTCAAACTTATAACACCCCTCTTTTTGGGTCGGGGGTTAAAAAGCAAAAGACTGACGGGGTTGAAATGTAAAATGATTCTATCATAAAATTTTTATATAGCCGTGCTTAATTCGTGGTTATTTCGGATGAGTTTCGATCGTTCCCCAGCATTCTGAGTCAATAAAATCCAGTATATGTGAATGTGAAGTATAGAACAGTAGGTTGGACTGTAGTCTGGAGTCCAGATTAGACATGGTTGGACACTATTATAACACTATATTCAGTTTTTTTTATTATTTCTTGTAATAGGGACAATAGAAATACACACTCTGTGTCTTCATCTTCTATCTATTACGGTTCACGAGATACTGCACGCTGACAGACGAACGGACGGACGGACAGCCGCGGAGGTTTAGTAATAGGGTCCCGTTAGCACCCCTTGGATATGGAACCCTAAAGATTATATACAAATTCCATCAATCCACCTCATCCGGGAAGGACTAACACATGTTTCAGATTATACACCCTAGACTGATTGTTTTAAGGTTCTTATTCTGGATAAGCCTAAAATACTATGTATAGGTATAGCGCATAGGCTCTTACGGTAGTGGAGTGGTGCGGGAGGGTGACAGTTGTCACAAATTGACGAATCACAGAGCTCTCGCGTCACGTCATCACACCCCTCCCGCACCCCTCCACTGCCGCAGGAGCCTATTCAGTTATGCGCTATACTTACCTATACATAGTATTTTAGGCTTATTAGGCTCAGCTAACCGGTATGCCTGTAGTTATTTCTTCTTTCCAGATCAACAAAGTGACGTTTGCACCACTAGTGGTGTCAACGTTGTTCATCCTCCTAACATCTCTGTTAGCGCATTGCGCGCGGCGGCTTGTGCAAAAGACTGTCAAGGAACCCTTCGTGAAACTACTCCTGGAAGAGGCGATCGCTGCTGCTGAGCTATGCGGGTGCTGTTTTGAACTGATTGTTGGTGAGGAGATTTTTTTTATATATAAAAAATAGCGAGCAAACGAGCAAGCATGTCATTTGGTGTTAAGTGATTACCGCCGTCCAAGAACATATGCAGCACCAGAGCCTACTGTGTTGCCACATGCTAGCCTTTCAGGAATTTGTTGGTCCGCCCCTTGAATAACCCCATGTTGTAATCTAGTGGTAACACCGCCGATGAGAGTTGATTCCACAGTTTGTATGTGTGTGGAAAAAAGGATCTGGCACAACGGGCGATCGATGTGCACCAGGCACTTAGGTGGTGAGGGTGAAATTGCTTGAAAAACATAGCCTATTTAAACTGTTAAGAATCAGCTTGTTTGTTCAGCACAGAAATGCAATAGTTAGCCAGTATCTTGATCTATCATTTCTTGCTTTCATTCATGGATTGTACAAAATGAGATCTGAGTCAGGCACACTTTTAGCACAAAATCTGTGATCACTTTTTGCAACATATGAGACATAGACTATTAAAGCATTTAGTATGTGTACTTACTTTACTTTTACTTTACTTTACTTATAGTATGTGTAGTACTTTAGGCACAACACAATGACATAGCTCCCCTAAACTATTCGTACATTTTTTCGGACAGATTTTCACTTGATAATGATTATTATTATTTATGGTAGGTGTACTTACTTTTTCCCATGCACCTGCGATCAATCAGGGATAAGAAAATGAGTTGTACATTTTTTCGTTCCTGTAAACGCCCTAACTATTGTTCCAACTTCCATCAGATACCTATCGACTCGTTTAAATAATCTTTTCACTCTTGGAGTGACTAGAAATAAGTTGGCTGGGTGGTTAGATGAACTTTGTGTGATTATATATCATGTTGAAGAAGAAGTCAATACTTATATATGCTTTGAACTAGAAAGTTTTTGTTAAAAAAGCTGTTTAACATTTCAGTGGCGGACCATTTCGGCGTAGCAACGTATGCGATCTTCTTATTCGCGCTCACGATTTGGTGGTCGATGAACTGGGGAGACGCGACGGCGTGCCCTTACACGCACATTGAAGACGTCATAGAAGGTAAAATTACAACATCCTTTATTGGTTAGTCGATGTAAGCCCGACTAGTTTCGAACCCATCTGGGGTTATTTTTCTCGGTTTGCGACGCGGCGCGGTTGAGACTTGAGTGTCAAGATCGCGCTCGCGAGTTGACTTCCTGTGAAGGACCCCGGATGGGTTCGAACTTCGAAACTAGTCGGGCTTACATCAACTAACCACGTGAGTACCTACAGCCGAGAACTTGTATATATTTATAATGGAAATCACCCACGATAGTTTGAACGCTATAATCCATGTAGAGCTAGTCTATTTTGAAATGACGCGCCCCACTACATAATTTGTTGACGATGTGTAAATTGCGGTGGTGGGGCGCGTCATTTCAAAATAGACCAGCTCTAATCTATTACTCGTTATGCTTTAATTGAAAATGTCACAGAAGCTAGCCTTATCTATTTACTGAACCTTTGGCAGCCCATCTGTCCAATCGATCTTAACGAAAGATACAGATATAGCGTAGCTTGCATGCCAGGGATGGGCATAGGCCGCATAGGCTCATTTTTATCCTGGAAAATCAAAGAGATCTCACAGGATTTTTAAAAACCTAAATCTACCTAGATGTAGTTGTGAACATCATCTATTTGGTAGAGTCTGGAGACGGACATAGGCTACTTTTTACCCCGAAAAAAACAATGTAGCCACGGGATTAAAAACCTAAATCCACGCGGACGCGGTCGCGGGCATCATTTAGTATTCTAATAAGAATAAAAATGTTTTCATTTTTCAGGCAGAGGTGATATAAGAAAGGCTCTCTTAAAAACATGGGCGGAGTTGACAGGCGGTCTCTTGATCTTCAAATACGTGCAGTTGTACTGGGCGCTAGAAATATCCGACACTCACAAGAACAAAGCCTTCGAAGACTGCACGGCAGATTTACAGGTGATAGCATTTAAGGACGATTTACACCAATTGCGCACAAGTGACACGTGCGTAGTGATGCGCGTAAACCCCTAACACACCGGGTTACGCATACGTCAACGTTTACGCAAGTGGTGTGCCCTGTTTCATACAGTTCCATACATTACAACGCAATGGTACGCGCTACGTCTACGCTTACGCAGCCTATGTGAACGAGCTAAATAATCCAAAAATGCGCGATCAAAGCGATTACGAAGCGAAAACGCTCGCGGCCGGTGCGGGTGGTCACCTTGCGCCTTGCACCATTTGCGCGTATAGATTCGCGTCATGGACGCTCCCGCATCTCACCCCGCATCCCACGTTTTTGAAGCGCAAATGTAACCATGGCCTTATAATTAAAAACCTAATTAAAACGGAATAAGTTGTTACTAACTTGTAGTTCAGCACAAGGTTTATTTTTTAAAATCATCAAAAAGATTTTTCGATGTCTATGATTCAAATAGGTAATATTCTTCTAGGTAAACGCGTCCCATCTTAGGCCACATCATCACTTTCCATCAGGTGTGATTGTGGTCAAGCGCTTGCCTATAGTGAATAAAAAAAAAATATTATGATCCTTGAATAACCTGGTGAAATAAATAATAACAAGAAATTCAAAGGATTCACAAACAAAATCATTTTTGATGACATTTTGTGTGAACTAAATTGGCGATGATTTGATCAAAGAATGATTGATTACACATTTAGGGAGCAGGGAGTCTGTCAAGGGGTTTTAGTTTTAGTTGTCTGCATGTTTGTTTTAGTTGCATTTATGGTTGAGTTAATAGTCGCATGTCTGTTTTATGGGATCTCTATTTTTTTTCTAGATGCGTGCTCTAACGGACTGGAATGTGTCAATGTGTGTTGCTTTTTTTTGTATTTCTTGTGTGTTCTCATAATAGGTATATGTTTAATCTTTAAAAAACACCCAATTAGGAGTTAAGACTTCAAGAAAGAAACCTAGTTTTTTGCTAACCTACCTATATGATTGAAATAATTTCTGAATTTTAAGTTAACTACCTGAAATGGCCTAACATTTTATCACCACGACAATTTAACATCAGACATGTCTGTCTGTAAATAGTTAAAATACTTTAATAACATTCATTATTCAACGTACAGACAACGTTTTAAACTCCATCTATAGACTTTTATTGTTAACCATTTTAATTAAATAACAATAGCTTTCACTGAGAGAATGGGGTATAAAGAGGTCATTTCAATTAATACGAAGACTCGCGAAAATCGTTTCAGAGAGACAATTATTGTTTGCATTTAAAATAAACGAGCCGTTTAACGATCACGGTACCCGTTTCGGCACATTTTTGTAGAAAAATTTTATGGGTATTTTCATATCAAGCAACAATTTTATCAGTCCTTTGTAAACTTTTATGTCCCATTTTTAACCCCCGACCCAAAAAGAGGGGTGTTATAAGTTTGACCTGTGTATCTGTGTATCTGTCTGTGGCATCGTAGCTCCTAAACTAATGAACCGATTTTAATTTAGTTCTTTTTGTTTGAAAGGTGGCTTGATCGAGAGTGTTCTTAGCTATAATCTAAGATAATCGGTTCAGCCGTTTGAAAATTATCAGCTCTTTTCTAGTTACTGTAACCTTCTCTTGTAGGGGGTGTTATAAATTTTTAATTTACACTTGTACAAATATCGGTTGCTATCTCAAACATTTACTGGCTTACTATTAAGGACGGATCTCCTCTCAGAATAAAAAGTGTTTAGGCCATGATTAGCCACCACCACACCACAGACCACCACGCTAGCCAAGTGCAGACCAGCAGCTTCACAAGTCTTTGAGAGCATTATGGAAAATCTCAGGCAATGTAGGTTACCTGACCATTTTTCCTTCATCATTATAGCAATTGCTAAAAATACATTTAAGTAACTCAGAAAAACTAGCTTGGACGGTGAAGAAAATCGTCAAGAAACATGCATGTCTGAGAGTTCTCCATTATATTCTCAGAAATCTATGAAGTCTGCCAATCCGCACTTGACCAGCGATATGAACTATGGCCTAAGCTCATTCTGAGTAGAGACCTGTGATCAGTGGTAGGCCGGCGATTGCTTGAGATGATGATGATGATGATGGAGTGCACAAGTTGATTCCCGTTGCACTGGATACCTTGGTACCTTGCACGAGATCTGTAGTAGGTATCGCATTAATATTATAAAGGGGAAAGTTTGTATGTGTGTGTGTGTGTGTATGTTTGTTACTCCTTCACGCTAAAACTACTTGACGGATTGGGCTGAAATTTAGAATGGAGATAGATTATACTCTGGATTAGCACATAGGCTACTTTTTATCCTGGAAAATCAAAGAGTTCCCACGGGATTTTTAAAAAACTACATCCACGCGAGCGAAGTCGCGGGCATCAGCTAGTTTGCTACTAAATTGGAATAGTCATGCTAGACTCTGATTGCCTGGTCCGTGCTTCGTCCGAGCATAAAACTAATGACAGTTTTTCATCTGGTACGTACCGTAGACGTTCTAGTTTGAAATCAATAGAATCAATGATTTATACTAACATTAGATTTTCTGATGTTTGATTTTCTTTAAAGCCTGACCAGAAATATAGTAAAACTTGCTCTAGGGGCGTCACTTTTGCACATTTAATTGCAATAGGTACTAAGTAGGTATGAAGATAGTCTTGTATAGGTAAATTAGTTCCACTAGTTTCCCGCAATATGGCGAAGTTTTTATTTTTCTGACCAGGCTTTAACAATTTAATTGCACCCTAAATGCGAATCGGAGGCACACACACACAGGCTTCTGGTTATTACGTAGGGTGCCATAACATATTGCCCTTTCCAGACAAGGCTGCATTTTTGTAGATGCAAGCACTAGAGTCCGTTAGGGCACAATAATATAAATAACTAAGTATGCACTTTAAGTAGTCGAGTGTGTTTTAGAAGATTTGTGTGGTGTTGTGTGATGGTGATGCGTATTGCTTGCTTAGTCGCTTGCTTTGTCTGCAGACTTAGTAGAGGGGGTTGGGTGGTGCATACTTATCACATGTTGCACGGTGTATCATACTTATCTGTTTTGACGGATAGTACCGAATTAAGCTTGTATTTCCTTGTATAATGTAGACTGTCAAAATGAAAGATTGGTTTATTTTAAACATGTATTCAATTATGTGAAAGTCTTTTTTATGATGAAAAAGGAGTTTGAAATCGAGTAAAAGTGTAAGCGGGCTCTTTTTCCTATATACAATTCTATACAATTCTTAGAATTATTATTATTATTACAAGTCTATACAATTCTTAGAATAATTATTTATTATTTTAGTGAAGGCTTCTTATCAAATGAAAGTACTTAATTTAACATCAAACGCTTTCAAATACTGTCACTGGTACCAAAACTTTAACACGAATTTACCCCCGTTATTACAGAAGAGTTTACAGCTCCCTATATCTCTGAAAGCTGCGCTAATTTTGTAGAATCAATAAAGCTAGGCAATAAAGTAGGTGCTTTGGCGCAATTTATGAGTTTCGCCAATGAAAACGGCACAATCGAAATTCGCTGCAAAGTGCAAACATGTAAGGCCGATTAACACCAAGCACGTACACGTAACACGCGCGTAATGACGCGCGTGAATTCGTAGGCATAACTGCACGCATTACGTCTACGCAAACGTTCACGCCACGCAAGCGGTATGCCATGTCTCATACAGTTCACGCAGCCTGTGTGGACGAGCTGTTATAAAGATAAAATTGAAATTTTCATAATAATTATATGTGTCAGTTTGTCGAAAACAAAGGTTTGCAATTTTTATGACTCGAGAATATTTTTGGTTTCATTAAAAATAAAATAAGTAATTATTTGTCAAAGAAACAAAAGCTAAAAATCAACAATACAATAATTATAGCACCACTATCAATTTAGCGAGTCAATGCCACGTCGTAGGTGGGGCATTGACCCGAGTTTTGCACGCCATACATTGCGGGTTTGAAAAATACTAAATTTAAAACTACAAGATAAGACATATGGTTATTGGCATTGTATTGTGTTTAGGTAGTCTTATAATAACTTTCTGATCTGATTATGCAAATATTTGATATTCTAGATGGAAAGTTTTCCGGGAGTTTTGCAAATTGGTGGTTTTATAGATTTTGATGTGCCATTTCCGAATTTTTATTTTGCCACCTCGTATCTTTGCCGCTCTACTACTCTACCACACTCACACTACCACATCGTGGTGTGGAAATGAGTTATTTGGCCAAAACGAGTGTTGGAGTGGGCTTTACGGCGTTCGTACGCTAAAACTATTGAGGCTATAAAAAAAGATGACTATGTAGTCATCTTACAATTTATGTAAATTGTAGGAAATTGTCTCTAGTTTAATTGTTACATAGCCATTTTCATCGTAAAATAAATCGGAAACAAGTTATCGTCAAAAAACTGTTCTTGAACGCCATTTTTCCAAGATGGCGGCGCGAGCGGCAAAGATACGAGGTGGCAAAATGAAAATTCGGAAATCATAAACATCGGAAAGCACATCGAAATCTATAAAACCACCAATTTGCAAAACACCCGGAAAACTTTCCTGATAAGCCCCTTTTTGAGCACGAACTGACTGGACTATAGTTACAAAGTCCTACCGTCATTACAGGTGCCAGTTCTCTACGGAGCTATCGTAGAAGGCGTAGCAACATGTATTTGCCGTCTGGCATCCAGGTCACTAAGCGATTTAAACCCGCGCTACGCCACTGCCATCGACTCTTTCATTGGAACATCACTAGTTGTTGCTGGTATGTCTTCATTACTTTTTTTATTTTTCTGGCTTTCGAGTGTTTTTTTATTATCTCATGAAATCATATGATACTTACATTGACTTCATACTACTTCTTCTAAGTTCTTTGTTTATATATCATTATCTACTAAGTGCCGATTTCACCAAACGTAGGGTGACGTTTAACCGTGGAATAAATTGGGCGTAATGACAGTTTGAAAGCCTGCCAAAATATCACACTCGCATTAGACTTATTTTAAGTTGGCGAAATTGGCCCTAAGTAATATAACTTCGACGTGATAAAAATCACATAATCCTTATAGGTGTTGAAAATTACAAAGCGTCAGATTCAGCGAGCGTTATTAAGTTCGCTTTTTTAATGTTTGTTTGAAACGTTTGTTAGAAAATTATCTGTGTGCCTAGTGGGAGATTTTTAACCTATTCGATCGCGTAAAAGTTAACTGCGTTTTGTATGGAATTGAAACAGCGCCATCTTCTTGTCACTAGATGGCGCTGTTTCAATTCCATACAAAACGCAGTTAACTTTTACGCGATCGAATAGGTTAAAAATCTCCCACTAGGCACCCTGTAATCGCCCGTTTTTCTCACTGATTTTGATTTTTACTGACGTTGATTTTTGTAACTAAAATTATGATTGTTTAGCCCCCAAAAATCACTTTTAACATTTATTTTTCCAGCCAAACATCAGCCATTTTTTTTTAAATCTTTGAATCATGTAATAAAAGTGCAAGACATGATCGTGCAGAAGAATTTTCAAATCGAATCTAGAGATTGGCCAGCATTCAAAACAACACAAAACCTCTTCACAATAATAATTTTAGTATTTTAATAACCACATAATATTGTCATACTGAAAATTTCTCTTTTAACCGTTTTTTGGGCATGCATATAATTCCAAAGATCGATCACGCATTTACATGAAATAAAAAAAGGATGATTCAGTATATATTCAGCTGTAGTATAGAAAATATTCCTCGCTTGGACATCAGTCTCATTTGGGTTCACTTTGCAGGGGTCCTCACTAGGAACACGGTACTCGTCTACCGCTATGAGGACAGTAGTGCTAATGCGGACCTCAGTGTGTCCATCTTTTGCAAAGTCCATGTAGGAAAAGGTACTTGAGTTTGCCGTCCGAATCAAATCCACAGTTGATATAAAATTCCCAAGAAATAGCTCTTCCTCAAGTTTAATCGATAAAATAATAAAGGAAACAATTATACAATAACAACAATTATAATATAATAATAACAAGAAAAACATAAATAATAAAACATAAGAAAATAAAGATCCACAAAATCTTATAAGAAAAGAAAACCTTTCTAGGAAAGGGTATTCCCACTTTTTTTTAAACAAGACCACAGACCGATCTTTACTGAGGATTTTCGGAGCTTTGAAAAAGATTTTTTAATAATTATTTTTTAGATGAATTAGTAATTAAGTGCATATTATAAATTCGATACCAGCAAGATTTTCGATTTCGAAAATCAATTCAATATTGATTTTCATAAACTGTATTTTCTCTTTGCACTGTATTTTGATTCGGACCAAGCAATGTGTATATTTAAAACTAATATTATAGTGCATGTTACTAAGCTATTTAAATTGAAATCCTGGATGAATTGAAATAAGTGCCAATCGTCTTCTATTATTTTGCTATAGTACTCTATGAAACTTCCTGTAGCAACCAAGAAGTAGTTATAAAGCGAATAATCTCGGATTTCATTTTAATATCTGTTATTTTTATTCGTAATCGCTCTAAGTGACCCGCTTCTCATTCCCACCACTTTCATTGAATGCATCTTCATCAGGCTAAAAGCGCATTTAAAATCCACTTTAATTTTCGGGCTTTAAGATCATGTTTTTTCGGGAAAATTTTAATGAAGATTTTGTAGAGAGAATCTAAAAATATACTTTTTTGTTACTCTTGAAACATATTTAATACTTTTTTTAAAGTAAGAAGGCAGACCTAAATATTACAGCTCTTTTCACTTTTAAGAGCTTCAAAGATTCAGTAAATAATATAAAAAATTGCAGTAAAAATGATAGTCAATGGAACTCATTCTTTGTAGAATAATTTATTTTTTCAATTAGCAAAGTATTCATGAAATAAATATCTATGTAACAAAACCTACGGTCAAAACAAATACGCAGGTATTATGCATCTCACTATTTCTTTAATACTAGCTTTTGCTCACAACTTCGTCCAATACTTTATATTAATTATACTTTATTGCCTATAGCACTAGGGGATAACGTATCTATCAGTTAGTGAAAGAATTTTTAAAATCGGTTGAGAAGCTTTGGAGATCACCTCCTAAATCCAAACTGTACCTCTTTATAATAGTGCAGATTTCAGTTATTACATTGTTTCTATTGAAGCTGTGATAGCTTAGTGGTTAGAACGTCCGCCTCCTAATCGGAGGTCGATCCCGGGCACGCACCACTAACTCTTCAGTTATGTGCGTTTTAAGCAATTAAATATCACTTGCTTTAACGGTGAAGGAAAACATCGTGAGGAAACCTGCATGCCTGAGAGTTCTCCGTGTTCTCAAAGGTATGTGAAGTCTGCCAATCCGCATTGGGCCAGCGTGGCAGACTATGGCCTAAACCCTTCTCATTCTGATAAGGAGACCTGTACTCAATAGTGGGGCGGAAATGGGTTGATCATGATTGTTTCTATTGTTTACAGCTTTTGACTACTCGGGTGGGTACTTCAACCCAGTGTTAGCCACATCACTGAAGGCTGGCTGCGAAGGTCACACTTTGATGGAGCACGCTTCAGTCTACTGGCTGGGTGCTACTGCTGGATCCATCCTGTCTGTATACTTGTACAAACTACCTTATATACAGAAGTATGTGAGAGGTACCACGGAAGTTAACGGTGACAGCATTTGGGCTGATAAAGATGATTAGGTGAACAAGATACTTCTATATTATTTTTTCTACGGAAACTTAATAAAAAAATCAGGAATTACTATGGATAATGTTATAGAACGAGCTCAATCTTTCAATTCAGAGGGGAATATTATAAAAGTGCGAGCGAAACAAGCGTAATTTTTTTTATCAACATGAGTCAAACTAAACTACTGATTGAGTAATTTATGTATTCTTAGTAAGTGGTTGTTATGAAAAACAAGTTCGTGGAAGGCTCTAGAAGTTGCACAAAAGTTTGCTGAAGTGGTACAAATCATTTCTACAGAAACTATTTCCTATGTAACGTTTTATTGCATTTTGAGAGAGAACATTTTATGACACTTATTGTTTTGTTATTTATAAGTTCATGGCGCCCGAACACAACCAGAGCGACACACTATATCTTTCGCGACAATGCTGTGAGAAAGTATTGATTGTGCTTGGGCTGTTAAGGCTGTTTTACGCCTGGTACAAAGTACCGTGCTGTAGAATTGGAATATTAGATAAAATAACTTGAATCTTGTAAAACCCTGTAGCATGACCAAATACCGTGCTGTTATTGCTTTGGCGTAAAACTGCCTTTACAGCTAAATAATGAAAAGTAGGTCATTTTCTATTCTATTCGAATTTTTCCTTAATTCTAGTCATTTATTTAGTTGAGGAACTTTGAATGGTATTTATAGAATATGTAAAGTTAGGGAAAGATAAAAAAGTTTATTGTGGAATGTATACTTAATAAAACCCTATTTTATCGAAAATAATTGACATTACTTGAAAACATCAAATTATGATACTTTTTCAGGAGAGTTTCAACTATTAAAGTTGTTATTATATTAATTATTTTATTAAGTAATAGTTTTTCATTTTGTACCTTTCAAGAGACTTGTTGCGTCTTCCAAAAATATAATAAGTGCTACGCTCTCTTGTTGTAAATAAACGTTTATCTATGTTTGTGACTTGTTTCTTTACATATTCCTACCCTCATTTTATTGTTTATATAATATATAACGGCCTTACTAGGTATAAGTCATATAGCGAGTGTCTGTCCGTCAGTAACTTGACATTTAAAAGAAAAAATCAAAGAATTGTGATATTGCTAAGAAGTTATAAGTTTATTTATAGTTCTTTCTTTAAAAATATAAGAAGAGCAATTGGTAAAATACAACTGTTTATCAAAATCACCAACAAATCACAATTTATCACATATCTGAGAAGTATATAATAAGGAATAAGCTATAAAAATTTGGTTTAATCCTGTTTTCCTTTTCACAACAGTCATTTTATTCTCGTTAATGATTAAGTATTTGACTGTCGTTTGTCATCGTATTTCCTTAAAAGGTTTTCTTCGTTCGTCAGGTTGAACGGTATTATTACGTATTTTAATCTTCTACACCAATCAACATGTTGGGATCTTAATGGTAAACGAACTCAAACCAGAGAGAAAGTAGAGTTGACGCAGCATATTCCAGCGTATTAAATGTAGCAGATTTTTCAAATGTTTAACAAGTGTAAATTTTAAATTTATAACACCCCCGACAAGTGAAGGTTACAGTAACTAGAAAAGAGCTGATAACTTTCAAACGGCTGAACCAATTTTCTTGGATTATAGCTAAGAATACTCTCGATCAAGCCACCTTTCAAACAAAAAAAATAAAAAAAAATTTCATTAAAATCATGATTCAAATACACACAGATAGATACACACGTCAAACTTATAACAGCCCTCTTTTTGGGTCGGGGGTTAAAAAATCTTTTTAATTTATATAAGCCTTTTCGGATTGAGTCACATTACACTCCTATGATAATTATGTTATGAAGGACATAGATAATATCTAAATAATAATGTCAATGTATTTTCTGGTAGCATTTCTTTTTATTTTTATGTCTACAGTTTGGTCGCTTAAGGCGATATTAAAAACAAACAAAAGTAAACCAATCTTATTACAAAAATGTTGTGCCTAGCATTATTTCTTGCCATATTGAAAGTCACGACTGCTGATATAGAACCAATTTATGACCAAAAAAATCCTAATATAGAATGCATTGTGAAGTATTTACTTAAAAATTTAGACGTTGATGAGTTCAGGCCGACGATATTAGTTGTTAGAAATGAAATGGATGACGCACTACTCAAAAACTATAGTTTCATAGATGTAACTGTAACTGAAGTTGTAAAAAATCAAATACCTTTTATTATAACGAACAAAATAAGTGGAATGAATATAACTGAAGAATTCGATAGAGATAATCTATTCTCTCTAAGTTATTTCGAAAATTGTAAAGATATTATAAATATTGCTAAAGAAATGGACAAAACAATTAAGTATTTTATAATTGTTCATAAAGTCTGCGAAATTATTATAAACGACATGTTAAATGATATACAATTTTATGAAGTCAAGTTTTTCATACCAGATGAAGAGGATGGAAGATTTATTTCTTTAACCATTACTTCAGAAATGAACGAGAATAGTTGTCGTTACAATGGACGTATAAAAAAACAAAAATTTAAAATATGTGATAGTTATTTGGATAAGGGCAAAGAAATAATTGAATTGTCATCTTTGGAAGCGCCGTTAGATCTAAAAATGTGCGAATTCAATGTAGGAATGGCAAGTCTTTATCCATATTCTACTATAAAGAACAAAGAGCATCTCAAAACATTTGACCCGCTGTGTATAGATGATATGAATGGATCTGACGTGGAAATCATTAAAATCATAGCGAACTATTTCAATGCGACTTTAAATCTATATTTTGTTAAGAGGAATGAAGAAAACCCATATTTTGATGATGAATACCTAAAGTTTGTGATCAATGGATCTTTAGACGTCTGCCTAGGTGGTCTCTACAAAATCTATGGTGACAATATCTCTTACTCCGGTATTTACTCGAGCCAAGCTATCGTTTGGGTATACACTGTGGAAAGAAGTACAAGATCTTGGCAAAAGCTTGTTGGAAAAACGCATGGCCTGTACATATTCCTAATATTTTATATACTGTATTCAATAATATGGAGGATTGTTACTAAATTTGATGGTAAAGCAGCTTCGATAACGGACACCCTTTTATATAGTTGGGGAGCCCTTGTAGGAGCGACATCTTTGCAAGATGCTAGAACGGTGAAACAAAGAATTCTCAATATCTTATACCTAGTCATGAGTTTATACTTATCTACTTATGTGAGCTGCCAGATTTATTCCTACCTTACCATTGAAGAACCACCGCCACATTACAAAACAGCAGATGAACTTATAACATCAGACAAAACGCCATATCTGGTTCCTGTATCAAAATATTTCGTTCAAGATAAGAAACACGAGGCATTTGCGAATACGTCTTGTGATTGCACAAATTTTAACGACTGTGAAGTAAAATTGATCAAATATAATGCATCAACAATTCTTATAGATGGACATTTGCCTCTTTTGCAGGCAAGAACAGCTGTTGATGATGAAGCAAGGGTTTTGAGAGTTTCCAATGAGATTCTAACAATTTATCATGAAATGATTATTAGGAAGTATAGTCCCTTTGTAAAAACTTATCAGAAGGTAACGCAAAGACTGTTTGAATCCGGAATTTGTCGGAAGCTGTATGAAGCAGCTATTGGGATCACGGTGGTCGATAGAGCTAAAATTGCAAATAAGAATATTTTGTCTAATAGTTACAGTTGCACTGTCGGTTGCAAAATTACTCTTTCTCAGTTAGCTGGTATGTTTTATCTTTGGATTCTTGGGTGTAGTATTTCTATCTTGATCTTTGTTATGGAGATCATAGTTCATAGAGAAAGAGCAATGTAATTTTTTAATTCTGTTAATAATATAAAATATGTTTTTGACCGTTTAATTACTGTTATTATTTTTTATATTAAGTATAAATTGTCTCTTTATCTGTAAACCTGAAACTTAGTTTCCTATCTGACAGAAAATTGAAGAAATCACAACGATCTTCAAATTACACCCAGTTGGGCACGTTAGTAATACAATTTTTATAGTCAATGTGCAAAAAAACTATAAAAAAAATCCCTATACAAGTTCCTTTGATGTTATTTGAAGAGATGTATTTCATAACGCTCGTTATATTACGACTTTTATTCACATGTGGTTCACAGTGAACGTGAAAAAAGAAAATGAAAAATGAAAAGAAAACAAATAACGACCATGTGAATATTGAAAAGAAAAAACTGGTACTTCAATATATTGCTGAAATCGAAAACTGATAAGACTTCGTTCTGAAATTGTTTCGCCTTGGAATGTTTGTTGTGAAAATATTAATAGCGAGAAATTATTTCGTTTACTCTAAGTTTTGGAATAGCTTTAACAGGGCTCTCTTCGTCTCTTACTCCATACAATCGTAGTCCCAATTTCATTTGAATATTAAGCAACTAAAGTCCATGAAATACAGATATATTCTAGAAACTAATATCTGTGCCTGTGGTGTTTTAGATTTTTCTAAACATATGTAGTTTTAAAGTAACAGGGGCTTAAAGATTTGTATGTGAATTTTAAGACCGCGTATCTTTGAAAACGAATATTTTAACGGAAATCTGGAAAACCACAGGCATAGATATTAGTTCCCGAAACGTTTCTACAAAATTCCATTGAGTATGATTGGTTAGTATTCAAATGAGAGACGAATTACGTTTGTATAGAGCGAGTGTTGGAGAGACGCCTCTTAAAAAAATCCGATTCAATCCACAACCTGTATGCGTCAATTGCTGGACATCAATCAAGAGCGCTTCAAGAAATATGATTGAAGTTTCTTATGTATACGTGTTTCTTATCTATTTATCTATAGTGATGCTATGCATGCACTCAAGAGATGCCTAAAGGACAAGAAAGGATAGAGATAATATTTATTATTTTAATAGGTATTCTTATAAGAATATAATGATCTCTCTTTTTTTTGATACAATGACTGTCTTAAAACCTTTGCGGTCTATAAAATAATGAAATATAAATAGGTACCTAGCGACCATACGAAGCTTTGCTCCCGTGGAAATTTCAAAAAATTTTGCCTTATTATAGTATAATATTATGTTAGTATGTAAAATTACTAATTGTATAAGGTCGTTGTTTTTAATAAGGAAAGTTTAAAACAACTTTTATTTTAAAATTTTACTTTTGACTAGACATTTAATGACGAAATCTTTTCGCTTCGAAGCGTAGAGACTAGAGATAGTTTCTTTTAGAGTTTTAATATTAAAACTCTTTCTACTATAGTGTGAATCCGACGGAGTATACATAAGCTTCATTAAAACTTGTACAGAAGATTTCTTTGAAATTCGCTAGAATCATACTATAAAGAACTTATTAATAAAATTTGACGACCTCTGGGCACTGAGGTACGATATCTCACCAAAGGGAAAGAGGTTCGATTGCACCCTGCCGAAAAAGTCGTACCTATCGCCAAACGATTTAAAGAGTTTCAGATTAGCGTTTTTTACGCGTAGAAGGGATCTAAGTTCATTTTTGTAACAGCATAGACATGCTTATAAGCTTGTATTTTAAGCGAGCCGTTTTTATATGAAACCTATATTATATGGAGAGCGAGCTAATACATAGGTATTCACCAAAAAAATGTTAGTAAGTATACTCTATCCGTGGGCTGAAGTCGCGGGCATCAGCTTTTTTTTTTTTTTTTTAAATTATATAGACTAGCGCTTGGCTGCAATCAGACCTGCTAGCAAGTGATGATGCAGCCTAAGATGGAGCGCGCTTGCCTAGAAGTTGCCTATTCACTCTTGACTTGAAGGTACCCATATTATAGGTAGAAGGGAAAACTGACGCCGGAATACTAAGTACTAGTAATAAATAAAATGTTGACGAAATACATTAAAAAAGCCTTTTCAATAGTGAAAATGGAAATGGATATTTACTGATAAGGCTCACGTCAATGCTTCAAGTATTCACATTATTCATTTTGAAATGGTCGTATTTAATTTAAAAACAAGACCTGTTTTTACGTATTTCCGTTATTTGATTTTAATTATTATGCGTAAGTAGAATTGGTTATTTTATATTTAAACGACGGATAGTTATTGAATATAAGTAAATATAATAATATTAAAAACTAGCTGATGCCCGCAGCTTCGCCCGCGTGGATTGGTCAAATCCCCTGCAGCATCAGGATTGAGGAGTTGGAATCCAAATTTTTTATAAAACAATGTCGCAAAGTTCCTCTATCGATTAAAAAAGAAACGACGTAAATCGGTTCAGAAATCTTGGAGATTTCGGTGTACATAGGTAGAAAAACACAACTCCCTTTTTGAAAGTCGGTTAAAAAAGTAGCCTATGTTACACCCTGGTCAATCCTCTACTTGTCTGTAAAAATCCCGTCAAAATCGGTTCAGCCGTTCCAAAGATTAGCCTTTTCAAACAGACAGACAGACAGACAGACAGACAGACAGACAGACAAAAATTTTAAAAACGTGTGATTCAGTGTTGGTATCGTTCAAATAACCATATGAGCTTAATATGCGGTAGCTATTTCGAAATTACAGACAGACACTCCAATTTTATTTATTAGGATAGATGTGTAAGTTTGACTGACTGTTACTCATCAAATTTCTAAAATTCATCATACAAATTTCTAATTTTACCACAATCGTGTAATTTTTAGTCAGTTACATCATGCAAGTACAAAGTGCGGTGCCCATTGACATTGAAATAGTGAGTTCAAAACCAGCCAGGGATGAACCGAAAATCATCTTCATGATACCAGACAAGAAGCCACTGATCTCAAGACGTAGAACATCCCTTGCAATACAATAAGTCGATTATTCCACGTAAGCTGTTGTATCCTCGAAACCGCAAACCGAACCGCTAATCTATATACATATAATAAAATTGTAGAAAAGTGGTGTCTGTACAATGGAAATATATAAAAAAAAGTAGCAGGGGTTGTTATTATATCGATGCCGAACTCGAAATTGTAATTAATTTTTTTTTGTCTCTTTGTCTGTGTGTACGCACAGACAAAGAGACAAAAATAAATAAATAATTATCTTTGCACGCTAATATCAGAAACGGCTTATTCGATTTAGATACAGTTTTCACTAATATATTGTAGTAAGCTTCACTTAACATTTAGTGTTTATTTCATGTCAATCGGTTCATAAATAAAAAAGTTATGTCAATTTAAAGAATCACGGCGAACATTTTTAACGTACAGAGTACGTACTACACGCCTCGCGCCTGAGCGTCCGTGGCTATATAAAGCGCGCTGATTCCACGCGAACGAAGTCGCGGGCACAGCTAGTAAACTAATAAAAATGATAAGAAAATGAGACTTTTAATTCCTCCATATTATAACGGTAAAACTTTGAAAGCGTATTAAAACTGAACGAAGAAGATATTGAGGGGAAATATCTCAAAACTATCTGATTAAAGGCAGAAACTCTTTTACTTGGGCTAAGTTGTGATTAAAACAGATTTTCAAGGGAAGTGAATGCGACGGGGCGTAAACTCCATCAGAACTTATAGAAAAGATCTCTTTGAAAACCGCTTTCAGACTGCCAGCGTCTTATGAAGTGCCACAGTGTAATAAATAACCAGAGCAGAGCAAGAAATTATCACAACATTATATTTTTGCTTTAATTTTAAGTATGGGGAACCCCCATTTATAGTTTTTTTTCTATTTTGGTGTGAAAATCTTAATACGGTTCACAGAATACATCTACTTACCAAGTTTCAAATGTATAGTTCTTATAGTTTCGGAAAAAAGTGGCTGTGACATACGGCAGACAGACAGACACACAGACAGACATGACGAATCTATAAGGGTTCCGTTTTTCCTTTTGAGGTACGGAACCCTAAAAATCGGTACAAACTATCGCCGCAATAGTGTCGCCCTGTGGAGATTGGCTGGCCCATAGAGTTTGCATCGAACTTTGTCACACAGCGAGAATATCGCCGCGATTCTCTCGTCCGTGGAGATGGCGCCTTAGAGACTGAAAAGATTTTATCCAACTGAATCTGTATTTAACCCTCGACCCAAAAAGAGGGATGTTATAAGTTTGACGTGTGTATCTGTGTATCTGTCTGTGGCATCGTAGCTCCTAAACTAATGAACCGATTTTAATTTAGTTTTTTTTGTTTGAAAGGTGGCTTGATCGGGAGTGTTCTTAGCTATAATCCAAGAAGATCGGTTCAGCCGTTTGAAAGTTATCAGCGCTTTTTTAGTTACTGTAACCTTTAATGGTGGGGGGTGTTATAAATTTTTAATTTACACTTGTTTTTGAAGTCAATCTCTGTTAGAAGCTAGTCTGTGGTATACGTAACTTTATAACTTTAACCGGCATCTCATCGGACATTTTCTTTTGGAAGATTGAATTAAAGCGTACAATCATCGAAAAGGCCGAGTGGCTTACCGAGTAATCCGTTTAAGATCCAGGATAACGCTTCTATTTCATTAGGAAATAGATACTGTAGCTTATTGTTATTGTACGTATTCAGTTGATCTACTTAGGTGTTTTGTGATTGTATAAATTATAGGGATCAGACGAATAATTAAGTATAGTAGGTCCCTACTTTTTAATTAGAGATAATTATTACTAATGATAAACTAACAAATATTATCATTTTTAGGGTTCGTACCTTAAAAGGAAAAAACGGAACCCTTATAGGATCACTTTGTTGTCTGTCTGTCTGTCCGTTCGTCCGTCCGTCCGAGTTTGTGGTTACATCACAGAACAAAAAAAATGTGTTTTAATTTTCAAAGTAAGATAACTATACCAAGTGGGTTATCATTATGACAGGGCTTTACTTGTACATTCTAAAACAGATTTTTATTTATTTTTAAGCATAATAGTTTTTGATTTATCGTGCAAAATGTCGGAAAAATACCGGAGTACGGAACCCTCGGTGCGCGAGTCTGACTCGCACTTGGCCGGTTTTTTTGGTAGATAGGTATTATAATCCTTATTATACATACCTTACCTTATAATTATGTACCTACTCTACACATTCGCACACTTAAAGAGTGTGCTCAGGAACTTTTCGATCTGTCCTCCTTTACCTTTTTACCACCGTACCACAAGATGTCGGGCGAGTTTCCATCCTTCCATCCATCGCCACGCACTAAACGTTTTGCGTCATCATTCCTCATAATGGCTAAGGTTTGGAATACCCTTCCCCGATCTATGTTTCCCTACAAGTTTCTTTCTAACGTATCTTTAAAACAAGAATTAATAGGTATCTTCAGGTAAACGCATCCCATCTCAGGCCACATCATCACTTTCCATCAAGTGTGATAGTGGTCAAGCGTTGCCTATATTAAATTTAAAAAAGCATAGATGTTTAATTTACTTTTATTGTAAAGTCAGGGGTTGTTATAGATAGCATGGTTGCATGTAGTAGCTTTTCCAATAATTAAAATTATTGTTTGAACGTGCGCCGAGTAGCTTGATTGGTACAGCTGCATCGATTGTTGTTATGTTTTCACTTAGCTCCATGATTTCCATGATTCCCTCCTGAAATAAAAAATATCGAAAATTATTTTTAGTTTAATTACAAGTGTAAATTAAAAATTTATAACACCTCCGACAAGTGAAGGTTACTGTAACTAGGAAAGAGCTGATAACTTTCAAACTGCTGAACCATTATAGGCACTGCTTTATACATTATAGGCAAGCGCTTGACCACAATTACACCTGCTGGAAAGTGATGATGTGGCCTAAGGTGGGACGCGTTTACCTAGAAGGTGTAAATTAAAAATTCATAACACCGCCGACAAGTGAAGGTTACTGTAACTAGAAAAGAGCTGATAACTTTCAAACGGCTGAACCGATTTTCTTGGATTATAGCTAAGAACACTCTCGATCAAGCAACCTTTCAAACAAAACAAAAAAACTAAATTAAAATCGGTTCATTAGTTTTGGAGCTACGATGCCACAGACAGATACACAGATACACACATCAAACTTATAACACCCCTCTTTTTGGGTTGGGGGTTAAAAAATAGATATTTTCAAGCTAATTCAACATAGAATATCAGAAATATCCTCCAGTCTAAAAGCGACCGCAGTCAAAGTTTGCGCTACAGTAGTTCGGCTGACTTCACTAAACTGCAGTTTAGTTAGTTGGTGTTGCGTTTAGAACTTAATTGAATGCTTGTTTTAATACTGCTAATTTGAACTAGTTGCTTGCATAAGTGTTGAGGAGAGATGAAAGTTAATTAGTAGATGTATTGAAAGTTAAAACTGAGTTGCTTATCGCCTTCCTTCCAGAAATCAACATTTTCAACAATTAACTGGTTTTTATCGAATTTAACTTACATTAAAGAAAAACCGGCCAAGTGCGAGTCAGACTCGTGCATCGAGGGTTCCGTACTCGGGTATTTTTCCCGATATTTTGCACCATAAATCAAAAACTGTTATGCATAAAAATAAATAAAAATCTGTGTTAGAATGTACAGGTAAAGCCCTTTCATATGATACCCCACTTGGTATTGTTATCATACTTTTAAAATTGAACCACATTTAATTTTTTTATGTCGTGTAATCACAAATTCACGGTTCTCAAACTTTTTCCTTTAAAGGTGGCCTACCTACCAGCCAAATTTCGGTCAACGGGAAGTACCCTATAGGTTTTCTTGACAAATACGACAGACAGACAGACAACAAAGTGATCCTATAGGGGTTCCGTTTTTTCTTTTAAGGTACGGAATCCTAAAAATAAATAATTATTATGGTTTTTAAAATTGCGTCCCACGTAACTGCTGGTACGCTTTGCGTGTGTCCAAACCCTTATTTTTAGTAAATTTAATTATTCCTAAAGTATTTTCAAAAGAATTTCCATCGTAAGCTTACGTCTAATGAGGCGTTCAAGTCTGTTTGCCCTCGAGAAGTATTCAGTTAATTAAAACTTGAAAAGTCTTACGCCCTTCTTTCCAGTTCTTTTCATAGGATCCAATTTATTGTATGGAAATTGGATTGTTGGAATTTTTACCCCTTGAATGTATACAAGGGTTGTGAACTGAGACTCTTCAACCTTGGAGGGTTAAATAAATGTTATTTCTCTCAGTTATTTGCCTCGTTTAGCTATTCACCTCATACCTACCTGTTTATCAAAATGTTTATAAGTGATTTCAACTTATATCTCTTCTTAGAATTAGAAGGATTTATTAGACCTCCCAAATTAATTCTATAATATTGTAAAATTAGAGAACAAATAAAAGGCTTTTTTATCATATTTTTTTATTATTATTAAGCTATAATGCATTACGCTAGCCAAATGCGGATGCGCAGACAATACACCTTTGACAACCTTACTGAGGACTCTCAGACTGCAGATTTTCTCCCAATAATTTCCTTCACCGTTAAAGTAATCAAAGCACAGAAGTACATCCGAAAAGTTAGAAGTGCACCGATTCAAATCCTGGACCCTAAAACAGGAGGTCTTCACATTATATTTAACTCTAAGGGACATCACCCATGTCGACTCTCTTAGTAAGTTGTATGCGGAGTATTGTATGTAAGGATCTGTCAACCCACCGCATTATTATCGCAAGAGAACTCCTACCATTATAGCATTAATGGAAAGGGGTCACGACCCTCAGTAATGAGGAGTAAGGAGGAATATAGAGAGAGACCTATCTTCTACGCGATTCTGAATCGCGACAGTAGCCGACACAGAATGAAAGGAATGAAAGATACACGGGCCAGGGACATCGCTACTGTATCGCGATCTTTTTGTCGTCCACTGTTGGTCTCTTATAGGGACTTATGAAGGCCTATGAAGGAACAGTATGCAGTATGCGCCGCCCGCCCTCCCACTGCTAAACATGCAGGAAAAGCCAGCCACCAAGCACCACACAAATCCCAAAACTACTCGACGCACACACGAGGATCACAGAACTCGTTCATTCTGACAGAACTCTCATTTTATATCAGATCCAAGACCGCTGACTTTTAGGACGACGCAAATAGAAGATGGCTTCAAAGAGTTAGTTATTATCCGATTAGATGAAAGAAACCTGCATTTATTCAAGAGAGATTAAAACTATTTCAAGTGAAGTGAAAGCGGCGAAGCGTAAATTCCGTTAGAAGTTTATAGAAAAGGTCCCTTTTGAAAAATCATAGCGCTTTTTATGAAGACGTTATAATAATATTATGATGAATAAAAGTAGGTAATGCTTGGCTAATAACTTGGAAAGATAGTTTAAAATCTAAGCGGATTATGTTATATAGGCAATTATTATATCCACACTACTATTTTAAACAAGATGATCCCCGCAGCCACTATAATACCATTTTATATTTAGTATTACTTATAACACCTGTTAGGAGTTGTTACTTAAACCCTGATCCTTATAGTTACCACCCACTTTATGTATTTTCAATTCAAAAAAAATTTGTACCTACTCATTGCAACTTCAACACAGACATACCAGTTTCCTGCAATGCTATAAAAAGGAAATTCGTTTTCATATCCTTAAATCTTATTTTTGTCGTAGTGAAAACAGTTCTTTATTAAATATCTTTGAAGTAATAAACTCTGCGGAAATCCGTAGCAGAAACCGAGACACTATCAGATCATTCTGAGCGATAAGAGAGAATTTATTTTCTCAGAGTGGTAGCTACGGAGGTATGTTTGAGCTTTTATGCAATTTTCTTTTATAATAACTCTTGAGATAACCCGCACTTCTTACCGTCTTGTTATTTTAGGGTTCCGTACTTCAAAAGGAAAAACAGAACCCTTATAGGATCACTTTGTTGTTCGTCTGTCTGTCTGTCTGTTTGTTCGTCCGAAATTGTATCGAATTTATGTACTTAGGTATGCGGAATTCTCATAACATGCAGTACCTACTAACAAGCCAACGTTAGTTCAAAGCATGATTTGAGAAATTGGAGTCCGAGCGAGAGTTCAAGCGATAGTTGGTTTTTTTAAAGAATGTTAGCCATGCTAATCATGACTAATACTCCCCTTTTCCCTCCAATTAAGCGTAAAGCTTGTGCCAGGAGTGGGTACGACAATAGTGCAACAAGTGGGGTTTGAACCGCCGACCTTTCGGAATTCAGTCCGCTCCTCAACCGTTGAGCTATCGAGGATCTATGGTTTAGTTCAATTATTTAATTATGGGTACATTGATTCGTTTTTCCCAGTATAGCGAATATTCTATGCCATTCAGTGCTTTTTGCGATCTAGAGGTGACGATGTATAAAGCTGGAAACATATTTATCACTAGCTGTGCCCGCGACTTCGTTCGCGTGGAATAGTGACTTTTCGGGCAGCATATTTTGAATTCGTCGTTTGGGAAGCTAAAAATTTACTTTACAGTAATGCTTCTCTGTACGTTAAAAATGTTCGCCGTGATTCTTTAAATTAACATAACTTTTTTATTTATGAACTGATTGACATGAAATAAACACTAAATGTTAAGTGAAGCTTACTCCAATATATTAGTGAAAACCGTATCTAAATCGAATAAGCCGTTTCTGATATTAGCGTGCACAAACACACAGACAAACAGACAAACAGCTAAAAAAAAAGTTTATTACAATTTCGGGTTCGGCATCGATATAATAACAACCCCTGCTACTTTTTTTTTATATATTATCCATTGTACAGACACCACTTTTCTACAATTTTATTATACGTATAGATGAGGCTGTATAGAGATGTATAGATGAGGTCTGTATATCATGAACCGTAGTTCATGCTATACAGCCCTCTGAAAGATATACGGACGAACAAACGGACGAACAAAGGCTTAGTAATAGGGTCCCGCATAGAATTCCTAATTAATTCCAAAATCCTTCCCCAATAATCCGTATGAGAGATCTTTGCCCGAAACTGGGAGTAACTAAAAATAAGTTAAGCTAAGTAACACAATTAATGCTAGATTCTCATAACATGGCAAAGTTAGTTCAAAGCGTGATTAGAGAAATTGCAGTCCGAGCGGGAGTTCAAGCGATAGTTTAGTTTAGTTCAATAAACTTAATTACGGCTACAGTGATTAGTTTGTCCAGTGTAGCGCATAAGAGGGTATTAAATGCGTTTATAGGAGTATGACGTTTGTCGTGTTCGTATTTCGATTTAGCTTACTACCGCGAAAGCATGTTACCTTACCTATCAGTTTGGCCTGGTGGACAAATGTCAAGGAGGTACGCTGGTGGATCAGTAACGATATCAGCGAACGATACTAATAATATAAATCTATAAATTCCTATACAGGGTGGAATTTTGTAATGCCACCTGAAGGGAAAGTACTCTTAATACTGTAGATAGAAAATTTTACTCAAAGAAAACATTCCTTTATTTTTGAATAGAAAGAAAACTGCATTCAAAGATTTTCGAAAATTCGCTTGCCACACCCGGGAATCGAACCGACTAAAGTCTGTAAAAATTACAACCTGTACTTTTATTGCATCGATCGGTAGGGTCAATTATAAGGATGAAATCTCTCTAAGAAATTTGATAAATTAAATGAAAGGAAAGCCATGAAATCTGAACATGATCAAGTGCGTAAATAGAGATTGTAATAGAAATTCGGTTTTGCAAACAGTTGGTCACAATTACGGGTGCAAACACATTCCGTATTCCATCTGTTGAAATAAATCGCGCCGCTGCCTCCCATCAATCTCATCTAGTGCTAAAGGAGTAAGTACACTGGGATATTAGCAGAGATCGGTGTGCCTAGTGGGAGATTTTTAACCTATTCGATCGCGTAAAAGTTAACTGCGTTTTGTATTTAATTGAAACAGCGCCATCTAGTGACAAGAAGATGGCGCTGTTTCAATTCCATACAAAACGCAGTTAACTTTTACGCGATCGAATAGGTTAAAAATCTCCCACTAGGCACACTGAATAGGTAGTGCAATTTAGGATGACACTTGACAGTATGAATACGTCTGCGGGACTTTGGGATTGATTTGACAGACTTGCTGCCTCAGTGGTAAACACTGTCTTATTAGTGGAAGGTCCGGGCTCGATTCCCGGTTGGGGTTTGGAGTTTTATAATTTCTAAATTTCTGGTCTGGTCTGGTGGAGGATTTGACCGTGGCTAGTTACCACCCTACTGGCAAAGCCGTACCGCCACAGTTTTAGCTATTAGGTACCTATTTGTTTATGTACATAAAACAAGTCAGTATCGCTAAAATAATCAGGTAAACACCTATCTATTTAAAATCACAATTGTATCTAAATATAAATATGAAACGTATGAAATTTGGGATGAAAAATATTATGTCCGCGTAAGTATATGTAAATATTCGCATACAAGTGCGATTATGTTTGTTTGTCTTTCATCACTCACCAAGTAAATGCATAAGGGTCAAATGTAGCCCAGAACGAAATCTGAGCACCCTAACTCCACGCAGACTTGTCTGTCTTACCACTAGGGAGTTTTTTTTCTCTGTCGTCTGCCTTTACAAAGATTAGCCATTGTCAAGTTTGTAGTTATTTGTAACAAGTTAGTTAAACTATACAAGTATGGACCCCGTCTGTGCCGGCGCTCGCCGACACACGCACGGCATCCCCTTAGAGTGCTTTCCAGTCAGTTTTAACAAAAAAAAAAATTGGTTGTCTGTAAAGTCGGTTTACTGACGATAGTTGAACGTGACAACAAAGGCCGATTGTGCTTCTTTGTCGCTCGTTCCGCGCTCTCGCTTGCACTTTACGCCTTACATGGAACGCCTCAGAGCGAGGTAACGCCGCATGAGTCATGTTTTTTCGTGCGTGCAGCCGGCTCTATCGAATTATAAGACGTTGTCACGTCAAAAAACACTCCAAAAAGACAGAGCACGCCCGCCAGCTAACACCAACACAGACGAAGTCCAGGGAGTTTTTATACAGTTTTTACAAAGCCAGAACCCAACCCGATAGGGCGCCACCGCCGGGACTCTATTACTAAATTGGTATAATAGGTTCCCGTTGCCAACCTTTGGGTACGGAACCCTAAAAAATAGTAGCCAATTGATCATAATTTTACAAAGAGACCACAGGAACAGCAAATCAGCTCTGTAATGCTGTCCTAAGTGAGAGTCGGCTGCGGAGGGCCTTTGTGATTGCAGATCAAAGGCTGATTCTCTGTGACGCGCCTGCTGTTTGCATGCTGCGCAAATTGACAACTGATCTGTCACTGGCTAAACCGCATAGCGCTAGTTTTGCTATAGGTACACTGAACTATTATAAGTGATAACAAGTGTAAATTAAAAATTTATAACACCCCCGACGATCCAAAGTATCTGAGATTTCCAAAACATCATTTTCAAATAAATAATTATGTATTTAGGCAACGTCCATCTTGACAGCTTGACATTTGTCTATTGACATAATATTATGAACCTAACGGTTATCTAACCTTCTTTTCTACAAGAAAACTAGAAAAGAGCTGATAACTCTTAAACGGCTGAACTAATTTTTTTAGATTATAGCTAAGAACACTCTCGATCAAGCCACCTTTCAAACAAAAAAAACTAAATTAAAATCGGTTCATTCGTTTAGGCGCTACGATGCCACAGACAGATACACAGATACACAGATACACAGACACACAGATACACAGATACACACGTCAAACTTATAGCACCCCTCTTTTTGGGTCGGGGGTTAAAAATATCCTCAACTCATAACAACTGACTTTATTCCATCGCTATACAATGCATGATAAACTTTAACATTAATTCTAAACTACTAACTTCTTGAAAACATATTAATAAATTCCAATCTTTGGATGGGTATCTAGTCAAATAAATTTATATTATAATAAATAAACTAACCTAGTTACTAACATAGTCTTAAGCAATTGTTTGTATTACTAACAAAATGGATGTAATATCTGGAATAAAGATTATTATTATTATTATTATATAACTTACTCTCACGCCCGGTTACAAAATAGATATATATAAAAGCCAAAGGGAATATACATACTTACATACATAAAAATAAATAAACCTACATACACATTTACATAAATAAATATTTGTACCGGGCGGAGGATTACGCCCCGGCAGGGGAGACCAAACGGCCGGGGGTCAGGGCGACAGGCTGAGAAAGCGGCGGACTATCCTTGCCGAGTCTAGCAAGACCGCTTTTTGCTTATGCAATTGTTTGTATTACTAACAAAATGGATGTAATATCTGGAATAAAGATTATTATTATTATTATTATTATTTTCTGCTTCGAATCAATATCAACCGCTTTTCTTGCCGCCATTTTCCCATCTCCCTCCAACAGTGTTTTCTTTTTTTTAATTCAACTCTAGGCAAAGGTAAAATCGCTAACATAAGTAGCAGTGATAGCCTTCCGTCCAGTACTTATTCGATCCCGGGCATGTTCCTTTACCTTTTAACCCCCGACCCAAAAAGAGGGGTATTATAAGTTTGACGTGTGTATCTGTGTATCTGTCTGTGGCATCGTAGCTCCTAAACTAACGCACCGATTTTAATTTAGTTTTTTTTTGTTTGAAAGGTGGCTTGATCGAGAGTGTTCTTTTCTTAGCTATAATCCAAGAAAATCGGTTCGAAGTTTGAAAGTTATCAGCTCTTTTATAACTACTGTAACCTTCACTTGTCGGACACTTGTTTATTTATTTAGAAGTCTTTATTGCACACACATTACAGGAAAGTGGATCATCATAAGGCATCTTCTAGGTAAACGCGTCCCATCTTAGGCCACATAATCACTTTCCATCAGGTGTGATTGTGGTCAAGCGCTTTCCTATAATGAATAAAAAAAGACTTTACTATTCTGAGTTATGTGCGTTTTCAGTGAGTAAGTAGTACTATATATAGGTACTTAGTCTACTTATTTTTTAATCCCATAGGCTGAGATCTTGCTGAGATACATTTCATAAAACAGTTCAAGAGCCTTTTTGCTGTTCACATTTTTTAACAGCCAATCAAGAGAGAACACAATCGGAGAGCAGGTAGGTACCTAAATATAAACGGTTGACCGCCAGCCTACGTCACGAATGTGTAGCATATGCAGTATGCACAATGCATCGTTCGATGAATACCAAACAGGGACGTGCAAGTGCATGGACGGACATGTCGAGACGTGAACGGATATAATGTTTCTCTTCGTACCGGGAAACTGTTCCCTTTGAGGTACAGCTGGCTTTTGAAAGGGCTTTTTGACTGCCACGACGGCTAGGCGTGTGATTTCTAGCCTTTGTAAGTGATATGGTTTAACTGGCAACTTCTAGGCAAGCGCGCTCCATCTTAGGCTGCATCATCCCTTGTTAGCGAGTCTGATTGCAGCCAAGCGCTAGTCTATATATACTTAATTTAAAAAAAAACTGATATTACTCGTATCCATTGCGGAGTTCTGTTCTCCATCTCCGAAGATATTCATCAGATCTTCATCAAAATATGGGACCACCTACGAAGTATAACCCTTTCAAACAAAAAAAATCCAAATCGGTCCAGGCGTCTTTGAGCAATCAGGGAACATACATAAAAAAGAAAAAAATACTTACCTAATAAAAAAAAAAGATTCTGACGAATTGAGAACCCCCTCCTTTTTTTGAAGTCGGTTAAAAAAACTAGAAATCTAAGTGTGAAGCTCGCCCGACTTCATACATACATTACACGTGTAGAAACAAATTTTTTACTTTTAGTGTTTGTGCTATTTGAAGTCGGTTTTTTTTTTGAATTTTTTTGTAAATCATGAAACCAGAAGAAACTCGTGAATGAAGGGGCGACGAAGCGAGTCTTCTGGCATAGCTCAATGCCAGCGCCCATTTCGAAAAACTCTATTGAATCGGACAGATAAGATTACATGATTTTAAAACCACTTAAGTGATTGAAATTTTGTAAGTACTATTAACCAATATTTTTCAGTTCAAACAACTTTTCACCAACATCACAAGTTAAAACTAGTTTTGACCAGATAAAAGTTTTACCTGTAACATCTCTATAGAATTTATACATGTAGGCATTCTGAAACCTAGAATTATACATGTAGGCAATTCCATTCGAAACCTACAATTAGGATTAATTGCGACAATTGCGTAATTATTGTCACAAGAGCACTGCACTCTGATGAATTTACGAGATAACAATATTGATGTGCACGACAAAATGGTAAAATGTGGCTCCAATTTATACAATTCGAATCCAACTTCCATACTAATATTGCCTGTCTGTCTGATAGAATTTCACGGCCCGTCTATTAAATCATTTTTGACGAAAAGTGCAGAGATAAATACTATCCCAGGAAATGATATAGGCTACTTTTTGCCCCGGAAAATGAAAGAGTTACCACGGGTTTTAGAAAACCCTAAATCTGGACGAAATAGCAGGCACCATCTAGTGTGAAATAAGATTTTGACGATTTATGTGTCTAATAAATAATGAGCAAACTTTGAGCAAAATTGTAATGTATTTTGTATTTTTTTATTACTGGTATTTTATGTATTTTAACACTAAAATAACGACAGACACTAAATTTCGTATTTAACTCAAAGCGCAATAAAGTCACAAAAATATTTTATTTAGGTATGGGCTCAGAGAGAGAGCTACCAACATTAGCAATAATAATACTTAAATACTTTAAAAAAATATTTTAACACTAAAATAAAGACAGGAACTAGAATTCGTAATCGAATTCTTTACGGTATCCAACCTTAGTTGGTCACGTTATAAAAATTAAACTATTTAATTTTTTTTTAAACGAACTTTTACGTTTTTTTAAATCTCATTTTATCCTAAGGAAACCCACCATACATACCACTGTGATGGGCCACGACGTCAGCAGAAAGAACACGACGAAAAAGATATTACCTACCTATCTCATTTCATTTTAGTAGCAAGAATGTGTGCCATCAAAAATTTTTTGCTCCATCCTTTTTGGTTTTAGCAGGTACCTACTTTGCCATACATTTCCCATTGCACTTGCCACCATCAACCCATATAATTTCAACAACGTATTTTTTGACCCATTTTAGTTTTATCAGGATGGGTTTATTTTGTCACTTGACCCGAAAAATATAATATTAATTATATTTACCTACGCGATAGAAAGAGAGGCGCTCAATAAATTTAGGCCACAGTATTGTGCGAGCTTAATTGCACTTTATTGTATAACTCAATCGCTATTTATTTAAACATCTTCGAGGAGTCATTGGTCTGTATCTGGAAGTACTGTTAATATTCTTTGGTTTTACGCAATGTAATTGTTCAATGCTTTCGCAGTAACCGAAGCAAAACTGAACGCCACTTAAAACTCGATCAGCTTTTTGTTGTTTTTTGTTGTTCTGAGCAGGTAACTTGTCATCCAATGCTATTGGCGGCATTTTAACACAACCCATAGAATTTCAATCACTGCTTTATGAAACTTAATTGACTGGGAACGAATGTGCGTCCCTCGCAGACACATTCCAAGCTACGAGTACATTTAATATTAGTTGTTTTAATTTTTTCTTAATCGCAATGGCATTCTATATTTCACAACAAAAATTTAATATTTAAGTATGTACGTTAAAACTGATGAAACTAAAAAAAATATTGTCTTTTTCCTCAGAGATTATTGTAATAAGACTGTCACAATTAACTAAGTTCTGATCTTTTCTATGCCGGTGGTTCTGACCATGTTCTGACGAATAAAACAGTCATTTTTTTTAGATTTTCAAATTTATATAACTCTTTGAATAGGTCAGATTTTCCAGTTTTTCAGATGTCACAAATATATGTATTTAATTTTTCTTGCCTTAGAGTTGTTATTAAGGCTTTGGTAAGGCTTTATTTTCGCGTGAAAATAAACAAGCATTATGATTGCAAAGAACAAAATGCCACTTTGATTTATAAGGAACAAAAGAATCTTGCAATGCTCGTACCTTTGTAACCATAATGGACATCAACACAAAGTGGTTGCATTCTTCCTTAGCACCATTGTTGAGATGCTGCGCTTTTGATCCGGGCAAATACAAAAATTTCACGGTTCAATCATCCTAAATATCTAAACTACACCATCTCTCTCTGATAAAGGACTATTATGTATATCTGTCTCTTTTGCTTCGGAATCCTAGACGCAGCGCTGATATCGACGCAACCTTATCACTGATGTCGCAGCAAGCAATAATTGCTTTTATTCGTTATGTATAAGGGATGAATTTTAATTGTGTAAATGTTGTCTAAGAGGTTGTTCACGTACCTGAATGGCCGTATCTTGTAGCTTGTAGTATTCGAGAATGGATCTGCTCACATTCACAATTTCCAGCCCCAGTAGCGCTCAGATCATCGACGGGAAAACACGTGTGTTTGGTTTTCGCGAAAACAGCATCCGCGTGTTCTGAATTTAAATCGTAAACGTATCCCGATTTCTTTATCGAATAAATGTTTTAGTGATCACATTTTAATACTTTCGATTGATTAAGTTTTAAAATGTGTGTGTGGTTTTGAAGAATTGTGTGGTTTGTGACGTTTTTTGGACACTTTTGCCGGTGATCGGATAAACTTGTCTCGAAGGTATGTCAACCAGTTTGTTACTTACTGCAGTTTTTAATAATTACTTATGTATTGAAGCGGATACCGGTGATTTCCTTTTGGTATGCAACTCGGACCTGTTTTTCGTCCGGGCAAGCGTGGGAAGGAATTTCGTTTGCACTTTTAATGATACTACAGAGTACAGAGTCAGACACGCGACATTGTTAGCACGTTTTTTCTGAATAGTAATGCGTGAGACGTGACGTACCTATCTCGAATATCATTGAATCGACTTTGACTAAACTCATTACATTATTACAAGTTACCTATTTGTTTTAAATTTAGATTTTAAAACAAAATTGAGATCTTATTTAAGACAAACTAAAATTACATTGTCATTGTCATTATTTTTAAATTCACATAGTTAAATGGGTATACAATTGTTTTACGCTCACAAAAAATCTGAAGAGGTATTTTTTGGTTTTTATAATTGCTAATGTATTTTCATACATACCTAAGAATATATGATTATTTCCACTGATGATGAAATTCTTACGTCTTTTTCAACTTGTATATTATGTGCTCGGTATTATGTCGACATAATAGGTAACAGGCCAAATTGTAATAGGTCTACAGATAGGCATTATGAGAATGGCTCTCCCAGGGAGCAAATAAGCGATTCATCTGGAGGGCCTATTCCAATAATGAGAGTAGATATAGAGACGGAAATAATAGTTAATCTTGGGCATGAGAAACATCCAAGCATTGTGGTTTAACTAAATGCACTCCTTTATTGAAACCAATTCTGCTGAAGATATACATTTTAACCCAAATTGACTAGAACCAAAATTTAATGTAGTGATAATTAAGGTACTACATTGAATTTCATTAAAGAATAATTGCATTGATAGGGTTAAACGTAGTGGGTAGCTACCGGCTTCTTTACAATGTTCTTTGAGACTAAGATAACGTTTATGGTATTATTAGGTATCTACTTGAAATAATAATAGGTATTAATCACACATATTCTTAGTTTTGGTTCTGGTAAAACTAATAGCTACCCACCAATTTAATCGTTTATATGGAGTTTTTTCATTTTTTATTAAAAGTACTTAATATAAAAACGATAACATGATTTCTTACAATGTGGAAGGAAAAAAGAGAAGAGGACGACCAAAGAAAAGGTGGATTGATTGCGTAAAAGAGGATATGCATTTAAAAGGGGTAGATGATACGTTGATGGATGACAGAAGAGAGTGGAAGAGGAAGACATGTTGTGCCGACCCCACGTAGCATGGGATAAGGGCTGGAAGAAGAAGAATTTGATTTCTTACAATTGAATCTTTAACGAATGTAAGTTCATTTCCAAATAAGAGGTCTTTATTTGCTTCATTACTATCAACGAAACTAACCTTACCCAACTAAATGATAAAAAAGACACCAAAACCCAAAGATGAATGAATAATTATAAAAACAAATAGAACCACTGATTCCGGTAGTCGATATAAATAAAGTCTATCCAATTAATTTTAAGTAAAGAGAAAGTTGATAAAAAGTTGATTTCAATTCTAGTTCACCTCATTACGTCGACAAAACTGATGATTTTATAGCAAAAATAGTAATAACATGATTGATGATTGAATAAGAGTAGAAAATTTTGCGTTGAAGAGAGGAAGTAGGTAGTTTTTACCTACGGAGTTGTGACTTAATTTTATTTTGTCATTCATTTTAGTTTTTGACATACAAACTAAAAAAAAATACTTACTTTTGTGACTAGTTTTTGAAAGTTTTTGTAGCTCACCTCATTATTTTAATTTAACAAGCATTGAATTATTATATACTTACTAAATACTAACCATAACGTAATAATTTCTCAAGGCAACATAGAAAAAATAAGGCACAGTAATTTTAAAAGAATACCTACCTATCTACCGAGCTCAACAATGGAGTGACCGGACCTGGTATAATCACATAGTGAATCAGAGAATCTCAAAAAAATCTCAAAAATCCTGCTTTTGTCTAAATGAACGCTTTAAATAAATACTAAGCAATTAAGCTAATGATTAAGTAAACAATACTGATTACATGGTTTTTAGCACACGAGATTTGTTTGCACATTAGATTGGTACTTTAACTTTTATCTGCTAAATTTATTTAGACAACAGCGCATGAATGAATAAATATAACCTCCGTAATGTGGCAATTAGAACGGCAATTAAGGTCTTTTGTGATTTCAAAAGGGTAAGCCACTGTAGCCTATTGTACCTAAAATAAAAAGATTCCGACGAATTGAGAACCTCCTCCTTTTTTTGAAGTCGGTTAACTATTAGGTCACTCACAATATCTGCCAAACCATAATTATCATCATCATCATCATCTTCTTCCTGTGGCACTAAGGTCTTTTGTGAACCCTGCCCGAATTAATTAAAAGGATTTTTTATTTTTCTTTGTCAGCCTTTATTTATGCATTGTTGGACATAGGCTTCCCCACATGAAAGCATTTCTTCCCGGTGGTGTCGGGCGAGCCTTTTCCAAGTTTCTCGCGCAAGCTTGCAGTGATGTTGGACCAACCAGCGTTTCTCCTTAATTTATTATAATTATACAATAATTTAATTAATTTTAATTATACAATAATTATACACGGGATTTATAAAAGTTAAATCCTTGCGAAGGAAATCACGAGCATTATCTAGTCTAGGGATATATAAAAAGGTTCTTCTTCATCTTGATTCCAAAATTGGAGTAGCAATCGTTTAGCTTCACTAAGTTAAATAACTTAAAGCAGTAATTACAGAAACTTAACCATAGGTATACAGAAATGCACTAAAATTATTAAATTTTCAAAATAAACTCCTGCAGCAACTTGTGCAGTTAACTTTATGCTTACAATGTTATAAATAGGTAGTAGCAGCAGGTAACAACTGTAAGGTATATTTACTTCTGTGTATCTATCTATTCGTTACGTAATATAATCCAAACTTTAGAAATCTAAATTCAAAATTCCTGAAGATTTCTTTTGGGAAATATGCTGTGATTTCTGTGCTCAAAAAACCTAATTTCACAAATTGACCTTTTGGGATTAATTTCAAGTGGAAACTTGATTAGATTATCCTGTTTAAACCCACGCCACTCACCCGTCAAACGAAACACCGCTATACGTTCTTAATTTTTTACTCACTAAATATCTGATATTTGTTAGTAGTAGGTATAGTAGCACACTTAAGTCAACTAATCTATTAATCAAAACATTAAGTTTAATATGTTAAATAGAGAGTGCTTGCATTGAGTTACTGTGTTCTGGTACATGGTCATGATGTAGGTAGCTATTAGACAGTTAGAAAGCAGTTAGTAGACCAATAAAATTGACATAAATTATTTTAAAAAAGAATCAATTTCTTGAACAGGTCTAATTCTAAATTATAATAATAGTTGCCTACTTAATTCTAAGCTTATTTAGGTTTTCGCTCATACATTTTATTTCGCTACTATTTTGGCACTAATTAATTTAACAAAAGCTTTAGTCTATTCCATTTGATACACCTCATGCATTTGAGGGTTAAAAATAAATATTAATTTTTGACTAATGTTTTCTAAATATCAAATTGAATTTGAGTGCTTTTATTTAAAAATCTTTAGTTCTATCTTCTAAATAAGTATATAAAATGAAAAGCTGAATGACTAACTGACTTATTGACTGATTTATCAATGCACAGCTCAAACTACTGGATGGATCGGGCTGAAAGGCCTGCAGTTAGAGCTATTACGAAGTAGACATCCACTAAGAAAGGATTTTTAAAATATAACCCCTAAGGGGGTAAAATAGGGGTTTGAAATTTATGTAGTCCACGCGGACAAAGTCGCGGGCAAAAGCTAGTGGATAAATAAAACATTTAAAAAGCTATTGACATAGATACAGGCTCTCATTAAGATAGTTGAAGTTCCTTTTTAACTATTGTTAACCCCCGACCCAAAAAGAGGGGTGTTATAAGTTTGACGTGTGTATCTGTGTGGCATCGTAGCTCCTAAACTAATGAACCGATTTTAATTTAGTTCTTTTTGTTTGAAAGGTAGCTTGATCGACAGTGTTCTTAGCTATAATCCAAGAAAAACGGTTTAACCGTTTGAAAGTTATCAGCTCTTTTCTAGTTATTGTAACCTTCACGTGTCGGGGGTTTTATAAATTTTTAATTTACACTTCTTGATAACTATGTATAAGGTTAGTTTCAGTCTATTTCGTTATAACCTATCAAGGATTAACCTCGACCCAATCACAAAATTATGTTCCTTTTTGTCCATATTTGGTTATCTTGTAGTAAAGTAAGTAACCTTCACAATATATTTGCATTTCCGATTCAAAAGACCGGAATACCAGTGACGGTATTGTTCGCGAACTTATGAGTCATTCCCACTGCAATGGACAAAATAAAAATACGCTGGAAGAGGTGTACAATACAAAATGATGGCAATTTTTTTGTTCAGATTCGAAGCGCCGAACTTACCGGGCATTAAAATTGCTTTTTGATTTTGTGTCAAACAGTCTTCGTGTTAACATTATTTTAACAGATATCTCATTAGCATCACTAACAGTTCTGAGTAGGTACGCTTGTGATGCTCACTCATGCTGCTATCAGCGCCAAAATGTTGAAAATCAAGTTGGTTCAAAAAACAGGTCGGCAATCGCAAGTCCAGCGTGTCTACTTTTATTAGTAGAGTTCAGTGATCATTCCTCACAGAATTACGCCTGTTTGTGTAATTTTCTTAATCTCCTGTCATTTTAAAGCTGACGACATTCGTTTCAGCCTGAATTATGTCGTAAGCTAAGGCTATAAATAGGACTGAATTGCGAAGGTCATTTATTATCCTAGGAGCTACTATATACCTACTATTATAATTGCGAAAGTGTGTTTGTCAGTCTATCTTTTGAGGATCTCAAAAACTATTCAGGATAGTACTATCGATACTATTTCCACGTGTCAATACCTACCTACCTACTAGTATATAGCGTATTTTGCGCTTTCGATAATAGCGATAGCGCAAAACAAGCAATACTATTGATGAAGGCATTACTCTCAATTCTATCGATAATTCTCCGTTCGATACTATCGATAGTATCGATAGTATTGCAAAATTTGCCAAAGTATCGATAGTTTTACACTATCGATAGTCAACGACTATAGCATTGCTTGTTTTGCGCTATCGATACTATAATCGATAGGTTGCAGTTACTATCGATTCGGCTTTTATCGATACACTGTTGATAGTCTGGATATTGGACTATCGATAGGCAACTCTACCCACCAGTGTAAGCGAATATGGACGGGTGCAAACCTAGCTTAGTTGCTGACCCTACCTATTATTTAGGCACCGCTGTTATACTTCTATCACAGTTCACTCTGGTTCTATTGTCTTGGTTAAGTGTTAAGGCAATTTAGGATAAGGGCACAATGAGCTGTAACGAGCTGGCGTTTCTGACACCCATTATCATTATGTACAAACGACGGAAACCTGTGGGAAGGCTTAACTCGGTAAGAAGGTCACCAGGTGGGTAGTGGTGACATTCAGTTGATGTAATGTTTAAATTTACTGTGTATCCTGCTATTATTGTGAATACGTAACTATAGCAGTCATAGCCATAGTGGGGTCAAAGGTCAGCGGAACAGATAAATAGATATCACGACAGGTGCAATAGTAAGCTTAGAGGTTTGTGTTTTCCTGAGATGTTTGTATCATGTGGGGGAAAAATGTGTGCGAATGCCGAACACAGACAAGGCCTAGATAATATGTACACAGAGATAGTGAGCGTTCTTTCTGATGCTGCGGTTGAGACGTACAGGGGCAGTAAGGGTAGGAAGGGTCCTATAGTTGGATGGAACAAGCACGTCAGGGCCGCTCACTGGGAGGCTCGGTCGAAATATCAATTATGGTTGTTATATAACAAACCAAGGTCAGGAAGTTTGTGGGATGAAATGTGTGAGAGCCGTAAAATATTTAGAAGTCGGTTAAGATGGTGTCAAAACCATCAAGACCAAATAAGAATGGATATAATTGCTTCTCTCAGATCTGCTAAAAACTTTTCAAAATTTTGGAATGCGACAAACAAATTGAATGTTCGACCGAGCTTACCAGTGAGCGTCGCTGGTTGTAGCACCCAGAAAGAAATAGCCGATATGTTTAGAGATCACTTTAGGGTGTCATCGCCGTTGGGGCCGTCAACTCGAGTGTTCGATGCTCAGGTAAGTCTGGATAAGGAATTGCTACGTTTCTCCACTAAGCAAGTACTAGAGGCCATTCAGAGAATGACCAGAGGAAAATCACCTGGGTACGACAGCCTAAGCGTCGAACATTTGAAGTACGCGGGTTTCCACTTACCCAGGGTGCTAGCAATGTTTTACTCGCTCTGCGTCAGTCATGCATACATCCCGGCGAACATGATGAAAACTGTAGTGGTACCTATCGCTAAAAATAAAACGGGTGACCTTTCTGATAAGTCCAACTATAGACCCATATCGCTTGCTACCATAATGGCTAAGGTGTTGGACAGTCTGTTTGATAGGAAGTTGAGCGAAACACTTGAAATCCATGATGCTCAGTTTGGTTTTCGTCCTGGACTATCAACTGAGACCGCGATATTTAGTTTAAAACAGACTGCCCAATATTATACGAGCAGAAAAACACCCGTGTACGCCTGCTTCCTCGATCTATCAAAAGCCTTTGATTTAGTTTCTTACGATATATTATGGCAAAAGATGGAGGCTGCAGGTGTGCAAGGGGAGTTGCTTAAAATCATGCAGTTTTGGTATGCAAACCAAACAAATAATGTTAGGTGGGGGAAGGAGCTCTCTGATTCATACAGGCTGGAGTGCGGGGTGAGGCAGGGGGGGTTGACGTCACCGAAGCTCTTCAGCCTGTATGTGAACGAGCTCATAATGGAACTCAGC
Source organism: Maniola jurtina (assembly GCF_905333055.1). Taxonomy (NCBI): domain Eukaryota; kingdom Metazoa; phylum Arthropoda; class Insecta; order Lepidoptera; family Nymphalidae; genus Maniola; species Maniola jurtina. Next base: position 11,523,648 of record NC_060045.1, read on the forward strand.
AGCAAGCCAGTAGGGTGTTGGATAGACGGCGTTTGTGTAAACAATTTTAGTTATGCCGATGATATGGTGTTGCTGGGTCCCACGGCTGGTTCGATCAGGAAGCTACTCCAAACCTGCCAGGAGTATGCTGCCAAACATGGTTTAATATATAATGTGAACAAAAGCCAATACATGATCTTTAAGGCCCCTCGTAAGCAGGTGCAATACGAGCCAAGAATTTCCCTGAACGGTGCTGCACTCACACGAGTGCCGCAATACAAATACTTGGGCCACTACGTTACGGAGGACCTTAGGGATCATGTTGACATTGAAAGAGAGAGAAGGGCATTGGCAGTAAGATGCCATATGTTGGCCCGCAGGTTTGTCCGATGTAGTAAAGAGGCAAAAATAACGCTGTTTAAAGCATATTGCCAAAATTTCTACTCGGGAGGCCTGTGGGTCAACTACTCAAAGAAAGCCATAGACACCCTAAGGGTGCAGTATAACAACGGGTTCAGGATGCTGTTGGGCTTGCCGCGGTTTTGTTCAGCGTCAGGTATGTTCGCAGAGGAGCGGACTGATGACTTCTTTGCCATAATGCGGAAGAAGTCATCATCACTGCTGACAAGACTGCGCTCAGGCACCAACCGCATCCTGAACATGTTTGCAGATAAGTTGGACTCACCAATACTTGAACACATGATTCAAGTGTTGGTGAGGCAACAATAATTGTAAATTGTTCGTTCCACTACAACATTATATTACTAACATTAGTTTTTAAGCATCAATATTGTCTACTAACAAAGTGAGTCCTGGTTGCTCTTAATAAAGATTTATTATTATTATTATTATAGCCTAGTGGTTAACACGTCCGCCTCCTAACAGGAGGTCGGGGGTTCAATACTTGGCACGCACCTCTTAACTTTTCAAGTTATGTGCGTTTTAAGAAATTAAATATCACTTGCTGGAGGAAAATATTGTGAGGAAACCTGCATAGAGCTACTTATCTAAGAGTTCTCCATAATGTTCTCAAAGGTGTGTGAGGTCTGCCAATCCGCACATGGTCAGTGTGGTGGACTATGGCCAAATCCTTCTCATTCCGAGAGGAGACCCGTGCTCAGTAGTGAGCCGTCGATCGGTTGATCATAAGGTATCCATTAGTAGGAAATAGACAGTAGACAATGAAAAATACTGTAAGTAATTTTCTATCTAATGAACTTCTGAAAAACATTTCTCAGGCTCCGCCACGCCCGAATAATCGGTGACTAATTTTTAGTCGGCAATAAATGAAACATATAGATTGCCAAAATTGAAACATACAGATTGAAATGCACACGCCCTACAAAAAGTCGGTCAAAGAATCTATGATAATCGTCCGCGAAATTACAGGCCTGATTTTATCGAATATACAAAAAAATCCGACGTATGGCGGTTTTAGTGGCGAATAAAAAGTAGGTACAATTTTACAAAAATTCTTACAAAAATATAAGAGTTCTCGAGGTTTTTGTTCCCACATTCTAGGGCTGCTGGTAGAAATTTTGAAATATGTAATTAGTTGTCTTTGTGCATGTCTTTTCAATGTTCTGGTTTTAAAGTTCTTGGCACAAAATAAATAAATAACACAAGAAAATCTTTTTTATTTTTCGTATTTCTGTAACATTTTGCTTTTCAAAAGAGAAGGTAGCTAAGTACTGAGTTTCTTGCCGGCTTTTCTCAATATAATCTGCTTTCCGAGAACCAGAGTGATAGAGTCCTTAGTCCTGATACAAACTTGATGTACATGAAATAAATACATTTCATTTCGATTCAAAACCAAAGTACCTAATTGTTTGCATAATCAATTTCGTCTTATCAAATCGCACCTTAATTTTATCAACATTTGCCTTTGCGTTATTGGTTAGTACACTTCCTTATCTTAGCAATTAAACAGTGAATTAAACCGTAAAGATATGTCAATATCAACAGCTGATAACACGGTGTTTATGTTGTGGAAAATTATTACCTACCAGCACTCAACATAATATTATTACAGTTTACTGTATGTTATTCGTAGAGTTTAACAAAAATTCAGGTGACTTTTTTAAAACATTGCCAATTAGATTTTCAGAGAATACAAGTGTAAATTAAAAATTTATAACACCCCCGACAAATGAAGGTTACAGTAGCTAGAAAATAGCTGATAACTTTCAAACGGCTGAACCGATTTTCTTGGATTATAGCTAAGAACACTCGATCAAGCCACCTTTCAAACAAAAAAAACTAAATTAAAATCGGTTCATTCGTTTAGGCGCTACGATGCCACAGACAGATACACACGTCAAACTTATAACACCCCTCTTTTTGGGTCGGGGGATAATAAACGCTTTGAGTAACACTAATTACTCAACTTACTGCATTATCCGTGAGTAAATAAACAACGAGTATGACTCATTTCATTGTCTTTATTACTTCCTAAAATAGTTAAGTTCCATTGAGAACTAATTATATCACGCCGATGTCCTCATTCTTATCTTACGTCACACGTGTTGTGATCACTGATCGCCTACAATGTATCCTGGGCTTATTTTTAATCTCATCTCCCGCGTCCTCAGCAGTGGTAATCACACTAATATTATAAAGGCGAAAGTTTGTGTGTATGTGTGTGTGTATGTTTGTTACTCATTCACGCAAAAACTACTGGACGGATTTGGCTGAAATTCGGAAGTTCCCACGGGATTTCGAAAAACCTAAATCCACGCGGACGAAGTCGCGGTCGTCAGCTAGTCATGGTGTAATTATGTCACTGCATGTAATCAAATCAGAAGTGACGAGATCTCGGCTCATTTGAGTGGTTCTCCTCTCAGAATTAAGAATTAATTTCAATTAACGCTTAAACGGTGGTTAATGGACAGGTACACAATAGATGAATTTTTGAATTTAAAGAATAGGTTAAAAATAATATTATTTGTTTCACTTTTTTTTAAGTACATACTTCAAAAAATTAGAGGTGCGTGCCCGGGAATGAACTCCGAACCGACGTTTTAACCACTAAGCTATCATGCAGCAAAATACCGAAGACATTTTAATTTTTAACAAATATTTTGACTCCCACCAGAGTATATGAGCCAATTTAAATATTTTTGCTGCAAGTACCTAGTTATTCAATGTATGCTAAGTAAATAAAAAACAGGCTTCAAAACAAACCAGTTATATCATGATCCCAGCCTTGTCATCAAGGCTACTTTAATCCGTATGTAGGTTGTTAAAACAAAAGCAAAAAGTATTAAATTATTTTTGTCACAGAAGTGGGTACCTAATACTAGTTACCTAGTTTAGTTTTTACCTCCAAACTCTACCGATCTATCATGAGCATGACATGTCTGAGCATTCATGTTTCATACCTTTTACAGAGTTGTGAACTATTTTTAGGGTTCCGTACCTCAAAAGGAAAAACGGAACCCTTATAGGGTCACTTTGTTGTCCGTCCGTCCGTCGTCGTGTCTGTCAAGAAAACGTATAGGGTACTTCCCGTGGACTTAGGGCACTTAGGGCCGGCACACATAATATGGCGAAGCGCAGCGCAGAGCATTTTCCACAGTCAAAATACTATCGACATTGTCCTCATTGAAATAATATCTAAAATCAATTGTGCATCCGTGCGGACATCTGCGCGCATTGCCGCGCGTGCTCGCGCATTCTCTGGTAGAAATTCGCGTAATGTGTCACGCGATTAGAACACTTCGCGGGCATGCTCTGCGCTGCGCTCTGCCATATGTGCGCCGGCCCTTAGAATCATGTTTGGCAGGTAGGTAGGTCTTATAACACAAGTAAAGCAAAAAATCCGAAAACCGTGAATTTCTGCTTACATCGGAAAAAATACTCGAGTACAGAATCCTCGGTGAGCGAGTATGACTCGCGCTTGGCTGGTTTTTTTTAAATAATTTGAACAACTATGTTTTTCTCTTCCACCTTATAGGTACTGATGTAAATAAAAAGCAGTCTCCCAAAATAAAATTCATATTTTTACATTGACGCCTTGTTACAATGGCGCTTTTTATCAAATTCTGTTTAACTAGATTTATTAACCCCCGACCCAAAAAGAGGGGTGTTATAAGTTTGACGTGTACTATCTGTGTATCTGTCTTTGGCATCGTAGCTCCTAAACTAATGAACCGATTTTAATATAGTTTTTTTTGTTTGAAAGGGTGGCTTGATCGAGAGTGTTCTTAGCTATAATCCAAGAAAATCGGTTCAGCCGTTTCAAAGTTATCAGCTCTTTTCTAGTTACTGTAACCTTCACTTGTCAGGGGTGTTACAAATTTTTAATTTACCCTTGTGGTCAAACTCTGTTAAACTAGATTTATTTGTTTGTTGTGAACCAGCTATTCCTGACAAAATTGGAGTATAATTTACTTGCTTTAAATTTAGTTACTTTTATAAGGAGTCTCAATACTATTAGCGGCAATAAAATACAGAGTCTGTAAAACTTCCAACACTCTACCAATTGCAGTTCATGACATACAGCCCGCTGACAGGCAAACGGACCGACAGGGTGGCTTAGTAATAAGGTTCCGTTGACACTCTTCGGATACGGAACCCTAATAATGAGCATTGAGCTGATCACACTAATATTATAAAGGTGAAAGTTTGTATGTGTGTGTGTGTGTGTGTGTGTGTGTGTGTGTGTGTGTATGTTTGTTACTCCTTCACGCAAAAACTACTGGACGGATTTGGCTGAAATTTGGAATGGAGATAGATAATATCCAGGATTAGCACATAGGCTACTTTTTATCCCGGAAAATTAAAGAGTTCCCACGGGATTTCAAAAAACTTAAATCCACGCGGACGAAGTCGCGGGCATCATCTAGTTCAATATGAGGGTAAACAGTGCCTTTATATGTCTATGACCTGCACGCCATTATCAGGTTAGATCATGTATGTTAGACCACAAAACTCAGTTACTAATTGAAACAAGTTTACTTTACTCAAAACTCATAGAGAAACTTCGTTAAAACTGCAGGAAAGTTATGTAGGAGCAATAATTTAGAGTCGATCGGAAACGGGAACAACAATCTAGACAGGCGACCATTCTTAATGCGTGTTCTGACTTTCTTTACACCGTTTGATAATTTATTTTGGTGATTCGTAATTTATGTTGGTAATTTATTACCTAAGACTGAGTTGACTAAAATTTATTGGTTTTAATAGCTCTTACCACTGACTAACTGACTTTGGGTTCCTTGGCGCATTGGTTAACTACTGTGGTCTTATTAGTGGGAGGTCCCGGGTTCGATTCCAGGCAGGGATTTGGTATAATTTCTCTGGTCTGGTGGAGGGCTTCAGCTGTGGCTAAAGCCGTACCGCCAAACGATTTGGCGTTCTGGTACGATGCCGTGTAGAAACCAAAGGAGTATGGGTTTAATGAAACTGCCATACCCCTTTCAGGTTAGCCCGTTTCCATCTTAGACTGCATTATGACTTACCACCAGGTGAGGCTGTTAAGGCTTAACATGTATCTGAATGTTTTCTACTGTTGAATATTTGTGTAAGCAATGGACATTAAACATGAAACGAACACAATGACATGAAACGAGATCGGAAATCGGAAGCGATCCTCCGTAACATCTCTAGTTCCTAGCTCTTACGAATGATTTAATTTTCTATTGATTTTTACTATACAATATCGATGTAGAATGTAAAAGGCTACTTATTTGCATTCAACTTAAGAAATTTTACTCTTGGACTGAGTTTTGTGATTTTTGATTGGTTTGAAATCTAAAAGATACATAAAAGCCAGCGTTTACTAGCTCGGGGTGAATTAGAAAGTCGATAGAGAATGACGATTTTAATAAGTATGTGAATAGTTAAAAAACACATCAAAATTTAGATAAGAGTATAATTTCGCTATTATCATTAAGTAAATTTACATAGTGCTACCCGTTTTCTACGTGCCACCAGACGACAAACAGAATAAACGTACTCGTAGTTTTTGGTATATTCCTTTTGTAAATACACTCAACATTTATTTAAAACGCTTAGTTTTGTTACGCTTCGGTGCAACAGTGAGTCGACATGTTTGTGGCTTGTGCAAGGTATTAAAATAATGAAAGTGCGTGTAGGTGTCTTTTAAGCAATATCTTATAGAATAGGTATTGTGTTTGAACTTTACTGAGAGATTTTATTGTTCAAAACATCTCGTAAAGAAGTGATTTATTACCTGTTTGATTATAAATCTATTTCATTCTGCATAAAAGTCGAACACTAATTACAGAATTACGAGTAGGTTATAAAATCTCAAGATCCGTGAGGAAAAATTATATTTTTGGATAAGAAAAAAAATATTATTATTTAAACTATATAATGACGCATGGATATGGATAATTCTATTATTAAACTATTTTTGACCAAAGTCAGAAGGAATTTCAAATGTTACCACATTAGAATATATTAGAAACTTACAGTTCTAATAATATATGTAGGTACAAAAGTTTAGAGATAACTTTTTCTAATTAAGGCAATATAATCAAAAATGTTTTGATACTAAATAAGACTATTTTGGAATCGCAGTATTTCATGGCACTGTTTAAGTTTATGCAATGGCAAATGAAATCAATATTAACATCTTTCCACAATATTCACATTCACCGTGTAACATGCAGCTAATGTTTACTCAGTTCGCCATGGTGTAATCACACTAATATTATAAAGGCGAAAGTTGGTATGTGTGTGTGTGTGTGTGTGTATGTTTGTTACTCCTTCACGCAATAACTACTGGACGGATAGGGCTGAAATTTAGAATGGAGATAGATTATACTTTGATTAGCACCTGGAGAGTGTCATAGGCTACTTTTTATCCCGGAAAATCAAAGAGTTCCCACGGGATTTTTAAAAAACTACATCCACGCGAACGAAGTCGCGGGCATCAGCTAGTAGGGAGTAATTGTAGGAATTTGCGGGCATCATCCATTTAGCGCTGAGGTAGCTCCCACCCTGGAGAGTGGGGATGAGTCTGGCTAATGAAATATGAGACTGAAATCGCCCGGCAAATTTAAAAAAAAATCGGAGGGCATCCCCAAACTTATAGTGAAAAAATTTGAATAACTTAATTTGATACTTGCAATTATTTAATTTTTTAAATGTTAATTTACAGATTAGAAATCTTTTCACACATATCCAGTTTTACAAACTTCTACGATTTTAATAACTCATTAAGGGTTTGGGGGTTCGATTCCCAGACACTTTGACGTCCCTGATACATCTTACAGTTTTATTATCAAAGGAAACAGTTTTTGCGTTAAAATCAGAAATCATAACGAATAATGTAATATATCGTATCGCTTACAATCGTAATATAATAAAAGCTATGTGCTAATAAGAGACATGGTTTTAGAAAACATAATTAATATTAATATCTTTTACGAATTTAAACCAAGTATCAAAATTAGATTGTCATACTTACATAAGAAATGGATGACGTCAAACGACGTTTTAGGGTTGCCCACTAAAAAGTTTGGGAAAAAGCCGAGGGTCATCATTAGCCAAACTCTAGCATGCAGTTCGCCACGGCGGCGCGGCGCGGTGTGAGAGGCAGCCGGTATGTTTATTTAATGCATCGCTAGCAATGAATCCTAAGGCGCATAAGGGCATGTGGGTAGTATATTTACTGCATTGCCGTATACAGGAGTTCTTTGACCGCGTATATTATTCAGTATTTTTCCAAGAATTTCTTTAATATCACTGAGATACTTATTTGTATGCGGTTACTTGAATTTCTCTCAAAGGTATTTCAAAACAGTACCTACGTAATGTATTTCAGCGTTTAATGATAAGTAAGTATATAAGTATTTTTTTTAAATTTATAGACTATCGCTTGACTGCAATCAGACCTGTTGGCAAGTGATGATGCAGCCTAAGATGGAGCGCCTTGCCTAGAAGATGCTTATTCACTCTTGACATCTAAGGGCCGGACTCGCTTTTCCCGGATAATACGAAAACCTTATCCAAACGAGTAGGTTTTTTTTTAAAAGAATATTAGCCATGTTAATCATGACAAATATCCCCTCCAATTAAGCGTAAAGCTTGTGCCAGGAGTGGGTACGACAATAGTGCAACGGGTGCGGTTTGAACCGCCGACCTTTCGGAAGTCAGTCCGCTCCTCAACCATTGAGCTATCGAGGCTCTGTATAGCGAATCGTACCTACGTAGGATAGCTACGTTAAATGTAAATATAGTTTTTAATTAACATTGTTAGTATAATAATTAGTGTTGGTAGTATTATTGTTAGTATTGTGTTGGTTACCCGAATTGTGGGTATGTTCAGTATTATCCTGGGAAAAGTTTCGTGTACCTACTACCTACATTTATACAAGCTGTAAATTAAAAATTTATAACACCCCCGGCAAGTGAAGGTTACAGTAACTAGAAAAGAGCTGATAACTTTCAAACGGCTGAATCGATTTTCTTGGATTATAGCTAAGAACACTCTCGATCAAGCCACCTTTCAAACAAAAAATACTAAATTAAAATCGGTCATTAGTTTAGGAGCTACGATGCCACAGACAGATACATACGTCAAACTTATAACACCCCTCTTTTTGGGTCGGGGGTTAAAAACCACATCATTCACCACTGCCAGAGTGAACTATGCGCCAGGGAAATCGTCAAAAGGTACAATGAAATATAGAATGCTGAATGTCCTGGCGTGCTAGAGTCCATCCAAGTATTATTTGTTCCCTTATGTGTACACTGGGGGCCATATCTAGCCTTATTTAAGGAGAAATAACTCCCTGGGGTCTATATTCCAAGTAGATACACCATTAAATTGATAGTTTTTCTATTTAGCAGAAAAACATCTTGCATCAACCTGTTGTTCAGTGTATATTATGGCTTTATTTAAGGAGAAGGGAGCACCCTAGGGTTTCGATTCCACTTCGACATTCTGAGTAGAGGATGAAACTAATTTTATTTTTCTATTTAGCAGCAAAACATCTTGAATTAATCTATATTTCTTCAGGCTTAGGTATTGAAGGAGAAGTGCTGCCTTGACTTTGCCTTTGAAGTCCATATTCAGAATAGGTACCTAGAGAATGCAATGAATTGTTGTTTTTCTACATACATGTTGAATATTTACTTTAACTAAATACGTACGCCTACGTAGACAAGTAGGTACCTATTATTTTTTAATGGTTTTTGGTGTTGTTAGAGACCAGCCATAACTAAATAACCGAAACCGATAGTAAATGACCTCTGTAAAATCTGAAACTTTTTAAACATGTTAACATTTTAATTACTGAAATATTCGGTTCAGTTTGAGTTAGAAAATTGAAAATTAAAATATTCTGAAAAAAAATCAGCTGGGGGTTAGGCAATAACTCATAGCACATTCGGTTCAGTTTGAGTTAGAAAATTGAAAATTAAAAAATTCTGAAAAAAAAAATCAGCTGGGGTTTAGGCAATAACTCATAGCATACCTCTTGTTACTTGATATAGGTACACGAAAAAAATCCGGTCAAGTGCGAATCAGACTCGCGCATCGATACAGACAACAAAGTGATCCTATATGGGTTCCGTTTTTCCTTTCGAGGTACGGAACCCTAAAAAAATCATAAATGTTTTCAGCCAGAAATCGAATCTGCGATCTTTAGCTTGGAAGCGAATATCACTTCGCTTCGTATCTAGTCAAAGCTTAAAATAATTCACTTTTTTGTATTACTTTGGTCCCGGTCGTCCAACATTTATTCACGTATATCTCGACATGCCCATACATCGATATACTCTAACCAATGGAATTTATACCTTAACGGTTTAAAAATTAGATCCAAAATTGATTCGCACGCACTTAATCAGACACCACACACGTACCATACGTAATATGTTGGAATACCTCTGCGTATTATGTAACTTACTATCTGTGGATTGTTTTGGCTTCTTTATTGCAATACAAGCTGATGCCCGTGACATCGTTCGCGTGGGTAGGTATAGGTTTTCAAAATCCCGTGGGAACTCTTTGATTTACCGGGATAAAAAGTAGCCTATGTGTTAATCCAGGGTATAATCTATCTCCATTGCAAATTTCAGCCAAACCGTTCAGTAGCAACAAATATACACACATACACACACTGTGCCTAGCTTTTACCCACGACTTCGTACGCCTGGATTTAGGGACTCGAAGATCCTGCTGGAATGTCTCAAAATCCTGTCTCAGTTGGAGTCTTCCGACGTCAGAGAGGAAGATACGTGCAAAATTTCAGAGTTGTACGTTAATATGTCAGTCAGTTATTTTCACCTTTTGAGGGTTCCGTACCTACCCTAAAAAAGGTAAAAATTAAATATGAATGCCATGCAAATTAAAAAAATAAACAAAAATATTGGCATAATATGGTGTAATTATCTTGTACGATAGTATCTACGGAACCCTTCGTGTGCGAGTCCGACTCTTACTTGGTCGGTTTTTTTAATCTACAGACTAGCCCTAACAGTCTACTCTAAACATTAAGTTGATGTTAGTCTGTCTGTTCAACATTTTATATATGTGTAGAGAATAGAGATGATCCTGTAGGTAGATTAATGAATTAATACAAGGTTTTTGTGCTATGTGGGTTTGCCTGAGTTAATTGGTTTAATTGGGAACACCTTGTTTAATTGCTTACAAAGATAATAAACGGGCATCTATTATTTATTTTCCAAAATAAACACCTACTCAATGCGGATTTCGTTTTATTTCTGAGGCCCAAATGTACCTACTTTAAAACTCCTAATAACAACTTTTCTAAACGATTTACATTCAAAGCGTATCATCATCATCATCTCAACCTGTCACCAGCCCACTACTGAGTACGGATCTCCTCTTAGAACGAAAAGTGCTTAGGTCATAATCCACCATGCTGGCCAAGTGCGGATTGGATTGACTTCACACATTGGAAACATTTTGGAGAACTCTCAGGCCTGCAGGTTTCCTTTGTTAAAAAGTGATAATAATTGCTTAAAACGCACATAACTCCGAAAAGTTAGAGGTCTGCGGTATCGAACCTTGGACCCCTCGACTAGGAAGCTCACTAAGCAATCACCGCTTTTTCATTTATTAACCGACTTCAAAAAAAGGAGGAAGTTCTCAATTCGTCGGAATCTTTTTTTTCCATTCATCTAATAATACTGTTTCGGTTTGCTATTTGTGAATACTAGCCGATGCCCGCGACTTCGCTCGCGTGAATTTAGGTTTTTTGAAATCCCGTGGGAACTCTTTGATTTTCCGGGATAAAAAGTAGCCTATGTGCTAATCCAGGATATTATCTATCTCCATTCTGAATTTCAGCCAAATCTGTCCAGTGGTTTTTGCGTGAAGGAGTATCAAACATACACACACACATACTAACTTTCGCCTTTATAATATTAGTGTGATTGTTTGTAACACCAAGAAGAATAGGTACCTACTGTTTCGAGTATTTTCGTCATAATGATCCCAGAAAGAAAGTCTTACATAAACAGACTATTTCTTTTTTTTTTGCTTTATTTAGGTATTTTGACAGGCTTGCACTAAAGAACCCTGTTGGACTTTAATTAATAAAATATTTCCTGAAATTTTCTCGCAAGAAATTCCGAGTCAAAACGTAATTGCAACGTCCATGGACGGTCATTTCTAAAGTCTCAAGGAGACTAAGGGAGGTACTGGGTGTGAATGAAATGCAAGCTCCTTATCAAAGAAAATCCACCCTTTGAAGACGTTTCGCACAATGTAAGTAATTGGCATTCCGATTCCTTTCCGCTGAACAAAATTGCAGGCGACTCCTTTCATGTAAATTCTCTGGACTTTGCAATTTTAAATAAACGTTTACTGACGTTGCATCTCGTTACATATTAATGTAGGAGCGTCCGGTGCAGTTTCTTAGGCTAAACGCACATTGACTTCTATCGCCTGAGCATCTAGCCGTTCTATACTTTACGCATGTTGATGCTTTATACTGTTGTTACTGGCACTTGCGTTAAGGTTTTTAATATCACATGATTCATGCCATTCAATCCATTCAACTCATTGCCGGCTCACTACAGAGAACGAGTCTCCTCTCAGAATGAGTAGGGATTTGGTCATAGTCTACCACTTTGACCAAGTGTGGATCGGCAGACTTCACACACCTTTGAAAATATTATAAAGAACTCTCACGTGTGCAGGTTTCCTCGCGATGTTTTCCTTCACCGTTAAAAAAAACACGCGATATATTTAATTACTTAAAACGCACACAATTCCGAAAAGTTAGAAGAGCGTGCCCGGGATAGAACCCTCGACCTTCAATTAGAAGGCGGATGTCTTAACCACTACGCTATCACAGCTGCTGATTTAGTTTCTGATAAACCATGCTGTTAACGGTAAATAGGTGAATGCAGTAATGGTGAAGCAACCAGTGTCAAATTATCTCGATGGCTCTGAGACATTGAGTTAGCGAATCAATCCGCAAATGCCGAAGACAAGAAATCGCTCAGACGACATAAGTCAATGAGCGTCAAGCTTTATGAAACGTAGACACGATTATTTTATAAACTACAACCTCTGAAAATGGTTTTGCGTTCGTGTTTTTCTTTTTCTACGGTAATAGTTTTTTTTCAGCGAACTCTACCAAGAAAGATAATGAGAGTACTTATTATAACCCTGAATTGAAAATGCGACTTTTGGATTTGAAAACTATATAATAACTAAAATTTATAATATACAGTGTTTTTTGGGTCTTTATACAGCTGTTATTGGCACTTGCGTAAAGTTTTTAATATTATTATGATCAACCCATTGCCGGCTCACTACAGAGCACGGGTCTCCTCTCAGAATGAGTAGGGATTTGGTTATAGTCTAACACGTTGACCAAGTGTGGATTGGCAGACTTTACACACCTTTGAGAACATTATTGATAACTCATGCATGGAGGTTTCTTTACAATAAGCCCTTAAAGGGGTAAATTTTAATAGAATATGATTACCTCTATAAATATTAAAGCTAAAGGCATGTACTAGTAAACAAATTCCTTGCGTCTTGGTACTATCCAACACTAGCACTTCTCCTTTCAGCAAAGGTTGCCTGGTAGAGATTGCTCCAAGCAATAAGGCCGCCTTTGCACACAAATGTTTTTTCTGTTTTCTTCTTTCTGTGTTGTGATCCTTTACATGTGTTTTTGTGTGCAATAAACTGTTCTATCTATCTTTCTATCTTGTAAACTTACCTAGCAATGACTTTTCATACCTACTTATTTTTAGCATTCCGTACGCAGGAAACCCTATAGTTTCGTCAGGTCTAAGTTAAATATTTTGTTTGACCGCAAGAGAGCTGTGTTGAAATAGTAGCTACATTCTTCGACCTTCTTTCAACAAACAGGTAACTTAAGTCGTAGGCATAATAAAAGGTCACATTTTTAATACGAAATTGCTGTCAATTTCAATTATTTTGAAGACCTTTACAACATAGCCATGTGAACTGACTATCGATTTTTTTATAATAATATCCTTTCACTTTACGTAAATTATGGACTAAGAGCCAGCGCCTGCCAAACCTTCGTTATTTCATAAAAGCTGAAAATGTCTGTGTGCATTGTTTCGAACACAGAGAGGAACAATCAGCGACTATGAAGTTTATATCATGGTGGCTTTGACAGATAAAATGTAAAAATGGTGTAAAAAAATCGCTTAGTATCGTGGCAACCCCCTGCCAGACACCCTTAACCTTTACAGGCGTCTGGTAGGGGGTTGCCACACCCTAAGTCTCTGGCATTGCATGTCGTTATTTCTAATACTATTTCGAAGAAAATAAATAATTTTACTTTATGCCGTGAGATAACTTATACTACTTACTATAACTTTTTTTTTTAAGTGGAGTTGAGTTGATGATGGCGAATAATATATTATTTTACAGTTAACTTAAAGTTAAAAAACCTACACGTTTGCTGACGTACAGTTAATTTAAATTGACTCGTTGCGAATGCATGTAAAGTTGATCGTCGTTTTTATGTAACTTCGGTGCAAATTACATAAACTTAATCCCGTTAATTACCATAAACAAACACTTTTTATCCGAACTATTTGACGGCTGTTGTCGGCAGGTGGGCGCACACCTTTAACCCTTAAAAGGGCGAGGTTTACATAATATTGTTTTTTTGCGTAAATACCTAACTAGTGAGCATTCCACTATATGCCGAACTTAATTAAAAACTAGTTTTAAATATCAGGTCACTTATGTAGTTTACTTGATATTTGAACTCTATTTTTTTTTAATTAAATTACGGTAACTTTTTAATTATTGCGCATTATCTTTAACCTTTTAAGTTAAGAAACATTTGAAAACTTTTTTTGAAGAGAAATTTTTTTAGATGAATTTAGAGATTTTAAGATAAAACTTCAAGGTCGAGTCAACGACATGCTTTATATGTATTTGTATGCGTGTATGTCTGTGTGTATATTATTTACTCTTTCACGCAAAAACTGTTGGATTGATATGGCTGAAAACTAATGGCTGAAATGGAGATAGATTATACCTGGATTAGCACGTCCTTCTTTCTGTGCGGAAAATAAAGAGTTCCCAAGGGATTTTTAAAAAACCAACACCCTCGCGAATAATTAGTCTAGTCGTAAGTATGGGTTAGAATAGAATAGAATAGATTTTTATTCAAATAAACTTTTACAAGTGCTTTTGAGTCGTCAAAATAATTTACCACTGGTTCGGAATGTCGTTATCCGTTGCAAGTGACTATTCAAAACGTGAAGTATCGATCTAGGCGTGTAATTGGCATAATCGAGAATAGAACCCGGTACAGTTTACAGGCAAAGTACCGCTATGGTGACAGAGACAGGGCGTACAGGTATGCTAGGTCCGTAGCATACTTGTCCGTAGCATACCTGTGTACCTTTCCCCACTGTGTGCTTCTAAACTGTAGCTACGAGCGCAAAGTGATAATACTGCATTTGAGTGATATCACACTATCACACTTATAATAATATTATAAAGGCGAAAGTTTGTATGTGTGTGTGTGTGTGTGTATGTTTGTTACTCCTTCACGCAAAAACTACTGGACGGATTTGGCTGAAATTCAGAATGGAGATAGATAATATCCTGGATTAGCACATAGGCTACTTTTTATCCCGGAAAACTAAAGAGTTCCCACGGGATTTCGAAAAACCTAAATCCACACGGACGAAGTCGCGGGCGTCAGCTAGTAAATCATAAAAGGCAGTTACTTCTTTGTTAGAACAACAGATGCCGTTTCATTCAGAGAATTATAGTGAGTGTGAAATTATAGTGTTCACTTGTTCAGTAGGTTTCTATATCGTTGTATTGTTAGTCTAACTGACTACTTAGCTGTACTTATAGCAAAAACTTTCTATTGATCTTCGTATTCATTTGTAATGCTGAGTCGTTATTGTACAGCCGATAACAAAGCTAGGTTCGACCCACCAGTAGGTACAATTGACTGACGGGTGCAAACTTTACTTTGTTGCAGACTGTACGTAGCTTTCATATTGATTACTAGCTGATGCCCGCAGCTTCGCCCGCGTGGATTGGTCAGATCCCCTGCAGCATCAGGATTGAGGAGTTGGACTCCAAATTTTTTATGAAACAATGTCGCAAAGTTCCTCTATCGATTAAAAAAGAAATAACGCAAATCGGTTCAGAAATCTCGGAGATTTCGGTGTACATAGGTAGAAAAACACAACTCCCTTTTTGAAAGTCGGTTAAAAAAGTAGCCTATGTTACTCCCTGGTCAATTCTCTACTTGTCTGTGAAAATCCCGTCAAAATCGGTTCAGCCGTTCTGAAGATTACCCTTTTCAAACAGACAGACAGACAGACAGACAGACAGACAGACAGACAGACAGACAAAATTTTTAAAAACGTGTGATTCGGTGTTGGTATCGTTCAAATAACCATATGAGCTTAATATGAGGTAGTTATTTCGAAATTACAGACAGACACTCCAATTTTATTTATTAGTATAGATTCCTGAAATACGGACAGACAGACAGACAACGAAGTGGACCCTTATAGGAACGAATCCTATAAGGTCTTTTTAACCCCCGACCCAAAAAGAGAGGTGTTATAAGTTTGACGTGTGTATCTGTGTATCTGTCTGTGGCATCGTAGCTCCCTAAACTAATGAACCGATTTTAATTTATTTATTTTTTGTTTGAAAGGTGGCTTGATCGAGAGTGTTCTTAGCTATAAGCCAAGAAAATCGGTTCAGCCGTTTGAAAGTTATCAGCTCCTTTCTAGTTACTGTAACGTTCACTTGTCGTGGGTGTTATAAATTTTTAATTTACACTTGTGTCCTGTTGAGGTAAGGGACGCTAAAAATAAACTTCTTCATTTAAATAAGTGCTATTAATTTCAACTAGGTATTTCAACGTCACAAGATGCATTAAATTGATTAAACTGGCTGCAATATCGAGTGGCTCGATGGTCCACTCGATATTGTTTGGGATCGCTCTGGAGTTTATTTGCTTTGTGAATTTAATCGCACAAATGGATTTATTGATAAAATACGGTGCTATATTACTAGAGTTTGTAGTCCTTCAATAAGTAGTACCTAAGTATCGCTTTTTAATATTAGTAGTGTTATTAGTCCGTCCGTCTGTCCATCAGTCTGTTAGTCATCGGGCTATATAGGCATCTCGTGAACCGTAATAGGAAGACAGTTGAAATTTTTACAGTGTGTACCTATTTCTATTGCCGCTATAACAACTAAAAATAAAAACAAGTGTAAATTCAAAATTTATAACACCCCCGATAAGTGAAGGTTACAGTAACTAGAAGAGCTGATAACTTTCAAACGGCTGGACCGATTTTCTTGAATTATAGCTAAGAACACTCTCGATCGAGCCCCCTTTCAAACAAAAAAAAACTAAATTAAAATCGGTTCATTAGTTTAGGAGCTACGATGTCACAGACAGATACACAGATACACACGTCAAAGTTATAACACCCCTCTTTTTGGGTCGAGGGTTACTAAAAATGGCCGCCATGTAAATTTAAAAGTAGATAAGTAATGTTTTATCTTGTACGATACAAAGAAAGCCATTTCTGCGAGTCCGGCTCGCACTTGGCCGGTTTTTTCTTCAAACTTTTTGCATGAAATATTTACGCTACTTAACCCACAATCTTCTCCATTGTTGAATGAAGAATACTGCAAAAAGTATAATTAAGAAGTTTTACAATTTACACCAGCGGAGCAAAGATGCCGTAAAACATAGAACTGGAAAGTTTTGAACAGTTTATCATCAAGCAACACGTCTGGAAGTAGACAGTCACATCAGATACATAAAAGTTCTAGCATTTTTTATATCACACTAATATTATAAAGGCGAAAGTTTGTATGTGTGTGTGTGTGTGTGTGTGTGTGTGTGTGTGTGTGTATGTGTTTGTATGTTCGTTACTCCTTCACGCAAAAACTACTGGACGGATTTGGCTGAAATTCGGAATGGAGATAGATAATATCCTGGATTAGCACATAGGCTACTTATTATCCCGGAAAACCAAAGAGTTCCCACGGGATTTCGAAAAATCTAAATCCACGCGGACGAAGTCCCGGGCGTCAGCTAGTATTATTATAAACTAGTGTCATTGCTTGTTTAAAGAGTTCCATATTAACTATAATATTATGCGTTACTAGATGTCCCACCAGTTATTTAGCTGGTTAATAAAAATACATAATATCGAAAATTTTGTCATCGACAGTGGAGGAACCGTGGCCCAAATGGACTAAAGGCACTCCAAAGCTGCGATAGCCAGAGGGCTGCAGGTTCAATCCCTGCTGGTTCCACAGTTTTTGATTTGTATAAAAATGTGTTTCGAAAGTTCTGGCATTTTCATCATGATGGATCGGAAGTGAAGATTGGGAGAATTGTAATTCAATTAGTATCTTCAATACAATGTCCCCTTCAACAAAGTCTGTTTGCAATTTTCATGACTAAAATGCAAACTTGTATGCCATTTGAAAAAACATTTTCGAGCCTTCTTCTGTATAACTTCATTGCTTTTTTGCACAAAAGGGGGAAGAATGTTAAGACCTTAAATTAATAACTCAAACATAATCACATAATATTTTATTTTATCACCTCTACTTTTTAACGGGCTAAAAAGGATTCTCAATTTAGCGCGTTTGTATTGACCTAGTGGTCCGGTGCAATGGTAGAGCGGGGATCATTGCCCATAGTTTGTCTCGGCTGTATACAGTTTTGTAAAACAGTTTGTTACAGTGTAAGACTTCACAAAACTCGTTCCCTGTCTTACACTGATGCGCTCGAAGTCACCGTCTTTGTGGAACAGGATCCTTTGTGAACCTTTGACGCTTCGAAATGTCCTAGTAGAAGTTGGTTGTGAGTTGTTACTTGTATTACAACGAAATGTTCTTAGAGTTTTGTGCTGTATTTCTAACTAGCTGATGCCCGCAGCTTCGCCCGCGTGGATTGGTCAGATCCCCTGCAGCATCAGGATTGAGGAGTTGGACACCAAATTTTTTATGAAACAATGTCGCACAGTTCCTCTATTGATTAAAAAAGAAATGACGCAAATCGGTTCAGAAATCTCGGAGATTTCGGTGTACATAGGTAGAAAAACAAAACTCCCTTTTTGAAAGTCGGTTAAAAAAGTAGCCTATGTTACTCCCTGGTCAATTCTCTACTTGTCTGTGAAAATCCCGTCAAAATCGGTTCAGCCGTTTCCAAGATTAGCCTTTTCAAACAGACAGACAGACAGACAGACAAAAATTTTAAAAACATGTGATTCAGTTATAGTATCGTTCAAATAACCATATGACCTTAATATGCGGTAGTTATTTCGAAATTACAGACAGACACTCCAATTTTATTTATTAGTATAGATGCACTTTTTAACCCCCGACCCAAAAAGAGGGGTGTTATAAGTTTGACGTGTGTATCTGTGTATCTGTCTGTGGCATCGTAGCTCCTAAACGAATGGACCGATTTTAATTTAGTTTATTTTGTTTGAAAGGTTGCGTCATCGAGAGTGTTCTTAGCTACATATAATCGAAGAAAATCGATTCGAAAATTTGAAAGTTATCAGCTCTTTTCTAGTTTTCTAATAGAGGTTTTTGTGTTGGGGGTTGTTAAATTTTAAGTTTTAAGTAAGCTGCTAAAAAGATGTGATATTTTCTCATTGTTTTTTTTTAGTAAATGTTTATGAAAAACTGATAATTATTTATGTGTAAAAATACGGTAGAAATATTTAGTTCATACCTACAAGTACTTTATATAAAAAGTCTGTAGCAACGAAAATTCACATAACTACATCCAATATTAGAGCCTCGATAGCTCAACGGTTGAGGAGCGGACTAACTTCCGAAAGGTCGGCGGTTCAAACCCCACCCGTTGCACTATTGTCGTACCCACTCCTGGCACAAGCTTTACGCTTAATTGAAGGGGATAGGAGAGTATTAGTCATGATTAGCATGGCTAATATTCTTTAAAAAAAATAAAAAATATTTTATTGGATAAAATATTATGTATTTATACACAACTTCGGTTCGAGCTGAAACACAGGCTAGATTCTAGAAATTGTAGTACCCGTAGTAGCATCGATCGTCGGCTAGAAAAGATAAGAATCGAAAAGAACCTTCCCCTACTCTTAAGAGGGGTCTCTCCGTCACTCCCTTCATACAAACGTAGTTCCAATTTCATTTGAATATTAAGCAACCAAAGTCCATGAAATTTTACAGACATATTCTAGAAACTAATATATATCTATGTCTGTGGTTTTCCAGATTTCTATTAAAATATTCGGTTTCAAAGTTACGCGGTCTTAAAAATTTACATACAAATCTTTGAGCCCCTGTAATTTTAAAACTACATATTTTTAGAAAAATCTAAAACACCACAGACACAGATATTAGTTTCTAGAATATGTCTGCAAAATTTCATGGACATTGGTTGCTTAATATTCAAATGAAATTGGAACTACGTTTGTATGAAGCGATTGACGGAGAGACCCCTCTTAACATGAAATTCACGTCTATGTGAGAGCCTGACAAAGCCCCGCAGATAAAAAAGTTGACGCGACAACACTTCGCAAATCTGTCTCGCCTCGGAAACTTTCAAGTGTCTTGTGCCATTGTTTTGTGGAGTTACGCGAAAATGGCTATTTTTTAGGGTTCCGTACCTCAAAAGGAAAAACGGAACCCTTATAGGATCACTTTGTTGTCTGTCTGTCTGTCAAGAAACCTATAGGGTACTTCCCGTTGACCTAGAATCATGTAATTTGCCAGGTAGGTAGGTCTTATAGCACAAGTAAAGGAATAAATCTGAAATCTGTGAATTTGTGGTTACATCATTAAAAAAAAATTAAAATGTGTTTAAATTTTCAAACTAGGATAACTCTGGGGATGAAAGGACTTTACCTGTACATTCTCAAACAGATTTTTATTTATTTTTATACATAATAGTTTTTGATTTATTATCCAAAATGTCGAAAAAATTACCCGATACCGAATAAAAAAGCTACAATACACCATAATCTTATAGAAAATAAATTCCATAGGTGTTACGAAGTTTCGCAAGCTTGAAAGCGTGGACTTTCACTGAATCCCTCGGGGGTCAATACCCTGCATTGTGCGGAGTACTTGACGTTCAATAGGTATTGTACAGCAATATCTTTTTATTGCTGACTATTAGTTTAGTACTGCACTGTGTGAAAGGGAATTTCAATATGGACGAATCTTTATCCACTTAGGTATTTTAGTCTTATTGTATTCATCAGTTGTAGTATCCGACCGAATTTATTACTAGATCATGCCTACGACTTCGTCCGCGAAGCTTAGGTTATTTTAAAATCCTGTGAGACGTATTTGAATTACCGGGATAAAGAATGGCTTGTATCCTTCCCTTGGATACATTCCTGTATCAAATGGTCTTTGTGGAGTGAGCCCACTCTATCGCTGCGAAGGGTTCCGTATCATCGTACGAGAATTTATATTATACAATACAAGATATACCTAACACTGTTATGTAGAACAATGCAAGTTAATGACCATCCGTCTATAGGTATGTGCTTAAGTAAATTAATTTTTTCTTGTACACATTTTAATTTTTTTTGTAATGAAACCACAAATTCACGGTTTTCGGATTTTTTCCTTTACTTGCGCTATAAAAATTACCTACCTGTCAAATTTTATGGTTCTAGGTCAACGAGAAGAGGAAGACGGACAGACAGACTGACAACAAAGTGATCCTTTAAGAGTTCCTTTTTCCTTTGGAGTTACGGAACCCTAAAATCGCTTAGTTTGAGTGGAAAGTCATATTCATGACAGTCATGATATTTTTTTTTAGTTTAAAAATTCATTCTGTAATTTCACGTCAAAAAATCACCCACAGGTACTATGTGGTGTTATCATATCCCACAAAGAGTTGAGAATTTTATCATATTTGTGAGATGCTATGACAGAAACACAAAGATATATTTTCTTCATCCAAACAAGAATATTATCGTGGGTATTCAAAGCGAATACTAAAATTAGATCAAAGAATGCTTGGATCTAAAAGCATCTTGAATACTTACATCGGACGTTGATATGGCAATGAATAGAATATATTCCTTTGTGTGCGGACAATAAATAAGGATTTAAAAAATATTTCTTTACTAGCTGATGCCCGCGACTTCGTCTGCGTAAAAGTTTTTAAATATCTCGTGGTAGCTCTTTGATTTTCTGGCAAAAGAGTCTTATGTCCATCTCCGGGCTGAAATCTGTACCCGGTCAAAATCAGTTAAAAAGAAGGACCGTGAAATGGTAACAGACTGACAGACACACTCTATCGCATTTATAACAAATATATTAATTTATTAACCGACGTAAAAGGAGATTCTCATTTATTTTTATTTAAAACTAGCTGGTCCTGCGACTTTTTCCTCATAGATTTAGTCTATTTAAAAAAAAAGCGATTGAGCCGTAAAAAGGTGACAGACAGACACACTTTCGCATCTATAATATTATTTAATTGATTTAATGAGCAGTAGATAACAATATTTTATGTTTTGTAATAGACGTGTCTCGGACTTCTAAATTTTAAGTTTATTAAAATTTTTAGTTGTTATACCTACCTACACGTACTTTTAGCAAATTAAATATATAATAAGTATTTCATTTCATTTATATTTACGTCAAAAATAGTACGACTTTTAATTTCAACGCATGTAAACCATCGATGATGTAAACAGTAAATATTTTTGAATGTGAATTACATATCTAAAGAAGGAGAGGTACAAATAGATAGAAAATATTTAACGGAATTTCCCTTGTTAGCTTGAGAGAGCTTAGAATTCCCCGCGAATAGAATTCCTTAGTATTCTTTCTAGTTTATTAAGCGTCTTCCAAGAGTTTCGCGTTGCCTTGGCGTGTAATTTACTGAGCCAATAAATTAGGTTTGGAATGACCTGAAGCGAGAGGCATTTCAATGAAGTCAAACGCTTTTACATAGCTCTTAGTCACTAAGGGTCTGTTGTACAATAGACTACTATACTAACTTTCGTTAACTTTTGATTTTCACAAGAACAAATCGCCCATTTGTGACTAGAACATGTTTCACAAAACTTGATTTTCGAGAAAACACATATAAAGATTTATCATTGATACTGTGAAAAATCCATCTGCATCATCACTTGCTAGTAGGTCTGATTGCAGCCAAGCGGTAGTCTATATAATTTAAAAAAAAATCTCTAGTTCTATATATTTTTAACCCCCGACCCAAAAAGAGGGGTGTTATAAGTTTGACGTGTGTATCTGTGTATCTGTGTATCTGTGTGTCTGTGTATCTGTGTATCTGTGTGTCTGTGTATCTGTGTATCTGTCTGTGGCATCGTAGCTCCTAAACTAATGAACCGATTTTAATTTAGTTTTTTTTTGTTTGAAAGGTGGCTTGATCGAGAATGATCTTAGCTATAATCCAAGAAAATCGGTTCAGCCGTTTGAAAGTTATAAGCTCTTTTCTAGTTACTGTAACCTTCACTTGTCGGGGGTGTTATAAATTTTTAATTTACACTTGTTAAGCTACAAAACAGATAAGATTAATATCTCCATTACTTCTGTGTTTGGCTCTGTTATAGGTAACATTCGAATTTTAAATTTTAAATAGTATGGAAATATGGTTTGTATCAGATCAAAAGCGAATATAGCTATTAAAACTTTCCCAAGGAAATATTATACTATTTATGATATGGGTTAGGTAGTATGTACATTAATCTGAATATGTAGCTACTTTAGAACTAATTTCCCTTGGGGGGCGTACACTTACTCCATGTAATGCCTCATCCCGTTACGTTGCGGGTAATCGAGCCTCCTGATCATTGACTTACATTATGCGGCGTGGAAATTTGAAATGGGCCAGTAAAATATATCTAAACCCACACCCTATTTGTGATGAAAGCTAGAGGCTTTATTGTAAACTATCTGACGCCCGCGACTTCGTCCGCGTGGAATTAGGTTTTTCGAAATCCCGTGGGAACTCTTTGATTTTCCGGGATAAAAAGTAGCCTATGTGCTAATCCAGGATATTATCTATCTCCATTCCGAATTTCAGCCAAATCCGTCCAGTGGTTTTTGCGTGAAGGAGTAACAAACATACACACACACACACACACATACAAACTTTCGCCTTTATAATATTAAGTGTGAAGCGCGGTGCCAGAGCCAGGGATAAACGTGATCAAATCAGACGGGCTCATTACCATCATCAGCATTCATCATTATTATAAGCGTCACTCAGAAATACAGGTATTAATTAAACAAGTGTAAATTAAAAATTTATAACACCCCCGACAAGTGAAGGCTGAACCGATTTTCTTGGATTATACCTAAGAACACTCTCGATCAAGCCACCTTTTAAACAAAAAATAAATAAATAAAATCGGTTCATTAGTTTAGGAGCTACGATGCCACAGACAGATACACAGATACATACGTCAAACTTATAACACCCCTCTTTTTGGGCCGGGGGTTAATAATACAACTACAATACTCCCTAACTTATTAGCCGCATGTTGGCTAGGCCCTCATTTTCCCCTACGAGTCTCCTCATTTCCGAGTTTTCGTATGATACCCATAATAAGCGACCATGTGTCCGATCCATAATATCATCACTAGCAACATACTGTTCGAAGATTTTGGTCTTTTTTGGACTGAGGAATTTTAGACAAGAAGACGTGTCAAAGACTGCCGAGGTGGATTCGGCGGCTAACCCCTTTCTCAAAATTGGACCTACCTAGCTGGATTGTGTGTCCCAAGTCTACAATTTCGAGTTCCAGAAAGGCTGTCAAGATTACCATATTTATTAAATCTATACTAATAAATAAAATTGGAGTGTCTGTCTGTAATTTCGAAATAACTACCGCATATTAAGGTCATATGGTTATTTGAACGATACCAAAACCGAATCACACGTTTTTAAAATTTTTGTCTGTCTGTCTGTCTGTCTGTCTGTCTGTTTGAAAAGGCTTTTTTAACCGACTTTCAAAAAGGGAGTTGTGTTTTTCTACCTATGTACACCGAAATCTCCGAGATTTCTGAACCGATTTGCGTCATTTCTTTTTTAATCGATAGAGGAACTTTGCGACATTGTATCATAAAAAATTTGGAGTCCAACTCCTCAATCCTGATGCTGCAGGGGATCTGACCAATCCACGCGGGCGAAGCTGCGGGCATCAGCTAGTATCAAAATATAGCTGAAATTACCTAATTTCCATTTGGATCCGTGTCAATTCGCCAAAGTAAACAAACTGGCGACCTTATCAGCCCCGAGCAGAGCTTGTCACGGCCTCCCTTAATATTAGATGTCTTACCTTGAAATAACAGGGTTCGTGAGGACTTTTTTCTTTATTTAGTAGAAGTTAAACGATTTTTCCGCAGATGCGAGCAATTTTGTCCCCAGATTCGTGCCAGTAATAGGTACATATGCCAGTTCTATTTCGGAACCTTTTTTCCAATTCACTACTAATACTTCATGATCAACCCATTTCCGCCCCACTAAACTGAGTACGGGTCTCCTCTCAGAATGAGAAGGGTTTAGGTCATAGTCTGCCACGCTGGCCCAATGCGGATTGGTAGACTTCACACACCTTTGAGAACATGGAGAACTCTCAGGCATGCAGGTTTCCTCACGATGTTTTCCTTCACCGTTAAAGCAAGTGATATTTAATTGCTTAAAACGCACATAACCGAAAAGTTAGAGGTGCGTGCCCGGGATCGAACCCCCGACCTCCGATTAGGAGGCGGACGTTCTAACCACTAGGCTATCACAGCTTCTACTAATACTGTGTCTGTTTATTGGTTTCTCGTTCAATCACTGGCCGCTGTATGGCACCGTGTGAAAAAATTTACTTTTGAGGTCATTTTTTGGCAGAGCAGTAGTGTTTTTTTGAGATTTTTAAAGTATTACGATTTATTATCCCGTAAAATCAAAGAGTTCCTACGGGATTTTCAAAAATCTAAATCTACGCGACGAAGTCAATGGCCCACGGGCCACAGTCATTTTTTTTGTTAAAGGAATACATAAATAATCTCGACTACCTATTCATTTTAATGTTTATTCATACATTCATATTATATTCTAAACATTAATATTCTATCACGAATAAATTGAATAGTTATTTTTATAACTTAAACCGTTGGCATATGGATAGAAATGGTACTTGAATATTTATTACCAATAGACTTTCATTTCATAGCAGTATTTTATTTTATAGCTAAACCTAAATACCGAATCGCTACCGATTATGAAAATAATCAATTAATCGATACATCTTTTCTATTTCGATGGCTACCGAATATGTTAGAAAATAAATGATTATTATTTAATAGTCCGACTAACAAAAGCTGTAGGGTTAAAAAAAACTGCCATTTCTAACTCCAGCTTTTAGTAGACAGAATGTACCAACTCGGTGGCAATTCCGATGAAATCCGTATCCGTAATAGATGCAAATGTTATTAATATGAAAGTGTTAGTCTCTATGTTTGTCTATATCAGCAGATAAAGGTACTATTAAGTATACTAGAGTGTATCATCATGATCAACCCATCGCCGGCCCACTACTGAACCACAGGTCTCCCCTCAGAATGAGACGGGCTTAGGCCAGAGTCAGGCTAGCCAAGTACGGATTTTACGTTTGAAAACATTACGGAGAACTCTCGGGCATGCAGGTTTCCTCACGATGTTTTCTTTCACCGTTAAAGCAAATGATATTAATTTCTTAAAACGCACATAACTTCGAAAACTTTAGAGGTGCTTGCCCGGAATCGAACCCACGATCTCCGGAGTGTTAACCACTAGGCTATCACGGCTCATCAGTCTGTACATTTTCAGGTAATTGTATTTTAACCCTTGTGATATGAATAATTTAAATTAATGCTCAAGTTTAAATAAGTTTTGTAATGTTTTCAGAATATACAAGCTGGTTAATGAACTTGTGTTTCATAGTTCATACCAATTAAATTTTCAGTTCTGAACTCATAGTCCAAGAGATGACGAACGATTAGTTTAAGTAATGTAGACATTTAATTTTAGCAAACACATTACAAAAATATAGTGAAATGATTTCGACATTATGCACCGCAATTGAAGTTGAATACATAAAACCTCGTTAGATTTATCTACTACATTTATCATATCCATCTTTATAAAAGTATTATAACTTGCCTCCACTCAACTGGATGTGATGACGTAGTAATATGTAGTCTTAACAATGTTTTTGTTAGTTCTGTTGCACAGAATCTCGTAACCAAACTTAATTGACGGGTCCACATCTAGTGTTATCCCTTTCGACAGGGAGCATTTTGAAAGGGATATCAATACACTTAGGTCTATCATTTTTATTTAGAGATTTCATACTATTAGATTATGTACAATATGCTTTAAACTACGAAATTTCAGCTAAACACATTCAGTGCTTTTCTTGTATAAATAAACAACCCATCTGAGAATGGGCATGTCTGCTTAGTATGAGATTTTACATCATACCAACGTTTACATGAATAGAATTCGAATGTCATTACTCAGTAAAGTAAAATTTGGACTAGTATAAACACCCTAAACAAATCGTTCACTAGCTCTTAGCCTATTCTGCATTCGTTGTAGTTTCTTTGGCGCATGTAGCTGACATTTTCATTAAGCTTATCACATATTATGTCTGACATTGTAGTATTTTGAACTCAGTGTTAGAAGAAACAAGGTTTGAAATCGAATTGTTGAGCAGCTATTGTTCTTAGTTGTATTGAAGAGGGTATGTTTTGCTTATTGCTACAATTTATTAGTATACCTGAATGCAATCAAAAGGAGTCTTTACAGTTAAACCCCGTTTACACGGTATTAATACCACTCGTTTTTAGCAGGATAAATCTTACCTGATAGGTTGTACCTCCATAGCACGGTAATATTATCTATATATTACCGTGTCCATAGTGACATTCACTGAGTAATGAACCGTTCACACGGTTGCAAACAAACTGTATACTTACGTTTCTTTGCAGTACAATCAACGTGTTTCTGAGATTAGCACTTACGAAGTACAGACAGACAAATGCCGTGTAGGGACTTTTTTTATAATAATAGATGATGCCCACGCTTTAAGGACGTCTTTGCAAAATGAATAGGTATCAAAATTGCACTACTACATAAGTACACTGCCCACACGCACACAGCTGCGTCAAAATGAGTGAATCGACTTGATTTTGATACTTTGATATTTTTATTTTATTTTATATTTGGTCATCTATTTTTTTTTTAACAGTTTTTTTTTTAAATATGTATCTTGACAATAATACAGTAAGTAGAACAGTGCCTACAGACTAAGGGTCTGATGATGAAATATTTCACCATGACTTCTTGGCAATGAACAACATTTCCATGCTTATGAAATTATGAGCTCCTACTATGACTAAAATAATCTGAGAAGGATAGCATTACATTACCTCCCGACTTGATGAAATTGCATACTTTGGAACCTACTACTGGAACTCAGAGACAAATAGAGCTAGGTGTTTCGAGTTTGGGCTCATTTTCTTAGTCATGATGAGATCTTACCTCCGGATTTGTGGAGTGACCTGATGGTATACCTCGGAAGTCACTATTGGAACTCGGAGACGAATAGAGCTAGGTGTTTCGAGTTAGGGCTCATTTTCTTAGTCATGATGAGATCTTACCTCCGGATTTGTGGAGTGACCTGATGGTATACCTCGGAAGTCACTATTGGAACTCGGAGACGAATAGAGCTAGGTGTTTCGAGTTTGGGCTCATTTTCTTAGTCATGATGAGATCTTACCTCCGGATTTGTGGAGTGACCTGATGGTATACCTCGAAAGTCACTATTGGAACTCGGAGACGAATAGAGCTAGGTGTTTCGAGTTTGGGCTCATTTTCTTAGTCATGATGAGATCTTGCCTCCGGATTTGTGGAGTGACCTGATGGTATACCTCGGAAGTCACTATTGGAACTCGGAGACGAATAGAGCTAGCTGTTTCGAGTTTGGGCTCATTTTCTTAGTCATGATGAGATCTTACCTCCGGATTTGTGGAGTGACCTGATGGTATACCTCGGAAGTCACTATTGGAACTCGGAGACGAATAGAGCTAGGTGTTTCGAGTTTGGGCTCATTTTCTTAGTCATGATGAGATCTTACCTCCGGATTTGTGGAGTGACCTGATGGTATACCTCGGAAGTCACTATTGGAACTCGGAGACGAATAGAGCTAGGTGTTTCGAGTTTGGGCTCATTTTCTTAGTCATGATGAGATCTTACCTCCGGATTTGTGGAGTGACCTGATGGTATACTTTGGAAGTCACTATTGGAACTCGGAGACGAATAGAGCTAGGTGTTTCGAGTTTGGACTCATTTTCTTAGTCATGATGAGATCTTACCTCCGGATTTGTGGAGTGACCTGATGGTGTACCTCGGAAGTCACTATTGGAACTCGGAGACGAATAGAGCTAGGTGTTTCGAGTTTGGGCTCATTTTCTTAGTCATGAAGAGATCTTACCTCCGGATTTGTGGAGTGACCTGATGGTACACCTCGGAAGTCACTATTGGAACTCGGAGACGAATAGAGCTAGGTGTTTCGAGTTTGGGCTCATTTTCTTAGTCATGATGAGATCTTACCTCCGGATTTGTGGAGTGACCTGATGGTATACCTCGGAAGTCACTATTGGAACTCGGAGACGAATAGAGCTAGGTGTTTCGAGTTTGGGCTCATTTTCTTAGTCATGATGAGATCTTACCTCCGGATTTGTGGAGTGACCTGATGGTATACTTTGGAAGTCACTATTGGAACTCGAAGACGAATAGAGCTAGGTGTTTCGAGTTTGGACTCATTTTCTTAGTCATGATGAGATCTTACCTCCGGATTTGTGGAGTGACCTGATGGTATCATCGGAAGTCACTATTGGAACTCGGAGACGAATAGAGCTAGGTGTTTCGAGTTTGGGCTCATTTTCTTAGTCATGAAGAGATCTTACCTCCGGATTTGTGGAGTGACCTGATGGTATACCTCGGAAGTCACTATTGGAACTCGGAGACGAATAGAGCTAGCTGTTTCGAGTTTGGGCTCATTTTCTTAGTCATGATGAGATCTTACCTCCGGATTTGTGGAGTGACCTGATGGTATACCTCGAAAGTCACTATTGGAACTCGGAGACGAATAGAGCTAGGTGTTTCGAGTTTGGGCTCATTTTCTTAGTCATGAAGAGATCTTACCTCCGGATTTGTGGAGTGACCTGATGGTATACCTCGGAAGTCACTATTGGAACTCGGAGACGAATAGAGCTAGCTGTTTCGAGTTTGGGCTCATTTTCTTAGTCATGATGAGATCTTACCTCCGGATTTGTGGAGTGACCTGATGGTATACTTTGGAAGTCACTATTGGAACTCGGAGACGAATAGAGCTAGGTGTTTCGAGTTTGGACTCATTTTCTTAGTCATGATGAGATCTTACCTCCGGATTTGTGGAGTGACCTGATGGTGTACCTCGGAAGTCACTATTGGAACTCGGAGACGAATAGAGCTAGGTGTTTCGAGTTTGGGCTCATTTTCTTAGTCATGAAGAGATCTTACCTCCGGATTTGTGGAGTGACCTGATGGTATACCTCGGAAGTCACTATTGGAACTCGGAGACGAATAGAGCTAGGTGTTTCGAGTTTGGGCTCATTTTCTTAGTCATGATGAGATCTTACCTCCGGATTTGTGGAGTGACCTGATGGTATACTTTGGAAGTCACTATTGGAACTCGGAGACGAATAGAGCTAGGTGTTTCGAGTTTGGACTCATTTTCTTAGTCATGATGAGATCTTACCTCCGGATTTGTGGAGTGACCTGATGGTGTACCTCGGAAGTCACTATTGGAACTCGGAGACGAATAGAGCTAGGTGTTTCGAGTTTGGGCTCATTTTCTTAGTCATGAAGAGATCTTACCTCCGGATTTGTGGAGTGACCTGATGGTACACCTCGGAAGTCACTATTGGAACTCGGAGACGAATAGAGCTAGGTGTTTCGAGTTTGGGCTCATTTTCTTAGTCATGATGAGATCTTACCTCCGGATTTGTGGAGTGACCTGATGGTATACCTCGGAAGTCACTATTGGAACTCGGAGACGAATAGAGCTAGGTGTTTCGAGTTTGGGCTCATTTTCTTAGTCATGATGAGATCTTACCTCCGGATTTGTGGAGTGACCTGATGGTATACTTTGGAAGTCACTATTGGAACTCGAAGACGAATAGAGCTAGGTGTTTCGAGTTTGGACTCATTTTCTTAGTCATGATGAGATCTTACCTCCGGATTTGTGGAGTGACCTGATGGTATCATCGGAAGTCACTATTGGAACTCGGAGACGAATAGAGCTAGGTGTTTCGAGTTTGGGCTCATTTTCTTAGTCATGAAGAGATCTTACCTCCGGATTTGTGGAGTGACCTGATGGTATACCTCGGAAGTCACTATTGGAACTCGGAGACGAATAGAGCTAGGTGTTTCGAGTTAGGGCTCATTTTCTTAGTCATGATGAGATCTTACCTCCGGATTTGTGGAGTGACCTGATGGTATACCTCGGAAGTCACTATTGGAACTCGGAGACGAATAGAGCTAGGTGTTTCGAGTTTGGGCTCATTTTCTTAGTCATGATGAGATCTTACCTCCGGATTTGTGGAGTGACCTGATGGTATACCTCGAAAGTCACTATTGGAACTCGGAGACGAATAGAGCTAGGTGTTTCGAGTTTGGGCTCATTTTCTTAGTCATGATGAGATCTTGCCTCCGGATTTGTGGAGTGACCTGATGGTATACCTCGGAAGTCACTATTGGAACTCGGAGACGAATAGAGCTAGGTGTTTCGAGTTTGGGCTCATTTTCTTAGTCATGATGAGATCTTACCTCCGGATTTGTGGAGTGGCCTGATGGTATACCTCGGAAGTCACTATTAGAACTCGGAGACGAATAGAGCTAGGTGTTTCGAGTTTGGGCTCATTTTCTTAGTCATGATTAGATCTTACCTCCGGATTTGTGGAGTGACCTGATGGTATACCTCGGAAGTCACTATTGGAACTCGGAGACGAATAGAGCTAGGTGTTTCGAGTTTGGGCTCATTTTCTTAGTCATGATTAGATCTTACCTCCGGATTTGTGGAGTGACCTGATGGTATACCTCGGAAGTCACTATTGGAACTCGGAGACGAATAGAGCTAGGTGTTTCGAGTTTGGGCTCATTTTCTTAGTCATGATGAGATCTTACCTCCGGATTTGTGGAGTGACCTGATGGTATACCTCGGAAGCCACTATTGGAACTCGGAGACGAATAGAGCTAGGTTTTTCGAGTTTGAGCTCATTTTCTTAGTCATGATGAGATCTTACCTCCGGATTTGTGGAGTGACCTGATGGTATACCTCGGAAGTCACTATTGGAACTCGGAGACGAATAGAGCTAGGTGTTTCGAGTTTGGGCTTGTTTTGTTAGTTATGACGAGATTATACCTTGAAACTTGTTGGAGTGCTCTGAAGGTATACTTCAAAAGCCACTATTGGACTTTCGAGTCGAGTAGAGTTAGATGTTATGAGTTTGAGCTCGTTTTGTAAGTTCCAATAGTGACTTCCGAGGTATACCATCAGGTCACTCCGCAAATCCGGAGGTAAGATCTCATCATGACTAAGAAAATGAGCCCGAACTCGAAACAGCTAGCTTTATTCGTCTCCGAGTTCCAATAGTGACATCCGAGGTATACCATCAGGTCACTTCACGAATCCGGAGGTAACATCTCATCATGACTAAGAAAATGAGCCCAAACTCGAAACACCTAGCTCTATTCGTCTCCGAGTTCCAATAGTGACTTCCGAGGTATACCATCAGGTCACTCCACAAATCCGGAGGTAAGATCTCATCATGACTAAGAAAATGAGCTCAAACTCGAAAAACCTAGCTCTATTCATCTCCGAGTTCCAATAGTGGCTTCCGAGGTATACTATCAGGTCACTCCACAAATCCGGAGGTAAGATCTCATCATTACTAAGAAAATGAGCCCAAACTCGAAACACCTAGCTCTATTCGTCTCCGAGTTCCAATAGTGACTTCCGAGGTATACCATCAGGTCACTCCACAAATCCGGAGGTAAGATCTCATCATGACTAAGAAAATGAGCCCAAACTCGAAACACCTAGCTCTATTCGTCTCCGAGTTCCAATAGTGACTTCCGAGGTATACCATCAGGTCACTCCACAAATCCGGAGGTAAGATCTCATCATGACTAAGAAAATGAGCCCAAACTCGAAACACCTAGCTCTATTCGTCTCCGAGGTCCAATAGTGACTTCCGAGGTATACCATCAGGTCACTCCACAAATCCGGAGGTAAGATCTCATCATGACTAAGAAAATGAGCCCAAACTCGAAACACCTAGCTCTATTCGTCTCCGAGTTCCAATAGTGACTTCCGAGGTATACCATCAGGTCACTCCACAAATCCGGAGGTAAGATCTCATCATGACTAAGAAAATGAGCCCAAACTCGAAACACCTAGCTCTATTCGTCTCCGAGTTCCAATAGTGACTTCCGAGGTATACCATCAGGTCACTCCACAAATCCGGAGGTAAGATCTCATCATGTCTAAGAAAATGAGCCCAAACTCGAAACACCTAGCTCTATTCGTCTCCGAGTTCCAATAGTGACTTCCGAGGTATACCATCAGGTCACTCCACAAATCCGGAGGTAAGATCTCATCATGACTAAGAAAATGAGCCCAAACTCGAAACACCTAGCTCTATTCGTCTCCGAGTTCCAATAGTGAGTTTCGAGG
This sequence comes from Maniola jurtina, assembly GCF_905333055.1. Classification (NCBI taxonomy): domain Eukaryota; kingdom Metazoa; phylum Arthropoda; class Insecta; order Lepidoptera; family Nymphalidae; genus Maniola; species Maniola jurtina. The sequence continues at coordinate 11,556,888 of NC_060045.1, forward strand.
TATACCATCAGGTCACTCCACAAATCCGGAGGTAAGATCTCATCATGTCTAAGAAAATGAGCCCAAACTCGAAACACCTTGCTCTATTCGTCTCCGAGTTCCAATAGTGACTTCCGAGGTATACCATCAGGTCACTCCACAAATCCGGAGGTAAGATCTCATCATGACTAAGAAAATGAGCCCAAACTCGAAACACCTAGCTCTATTCGTCTCCGAGTTCCAATAGTGACTTCCGAGGTATACCATCAGGTCACTCCACAAATCCGGAGGTAAGATCTCATCATGACTAAGAAAATGAGCCCAAACTCGAAACACCTAGCTCTATTCGTCTCCGAGTTCCAATAGTGACTTCCGAGGTATACCATCAGGTCACTCCACAAATCCGGAGGTAAGATCTCATCATTACTAAGAAAATGAGCCCAAACTCGAAACACCTAGCTCTATTCGTCTCCGAGTTCCAATAGTGACTTCCGAGGTATACCATCAGGTCACTCCACAAATCCGGAGGTAAGATCTCATCATGACTAAGAAAATGAGCCCAAACTCGAAACACCTAGCTCTATTCGTCTCCGAGTTCCAATAGTGACTTTCGAGGTATACCATCAGGTCACTCCACAAATCCGGAGGTAAGATCTCATCATTACTAAGAAAATGAGCCCAAACTCGAAACACCTAGCTCTATTCGTCTCCGAGTTCCAATAGTGACTTCCAAGGTATACCATCAGGTCACTCCACAAATCCGGAGGTAAGATCTCATCATGACTAAGAAAATGAGCCCAAACTCGAAACACCTAGCTCTATTCGTCTCCGAGTTCCAATAGTGACTTTCGAGGTATACCATCAGGTCACTCCACAAATCTGGAGGTAAGATCTCATCATGACTAAGAAAATGAGCCCAAACTCGAAACACCTAGCTCTATTCGTCTCCGAGTTCCAATAGTGACTTTCGAGGTATACCATCAGGTCACTCCACAAATCCGGAGGTAAGATCTCATCATGACTAAGAAAATGAGCCCAAACTCGAAACACCTAGCTCTATTCGTCTCCGAGTTCCAATAGTGACTTTCGAGGTATACCATCAGGTCACTCCACAAATCCGGAGGTAAGATCTCATCATGACTAAGAAAATGAGCCCAAACTCGAAACACCTAGCTTTATTCGTCTCCGAGTTCCAATAGTGACTTTCGAGGTATACCATCAGGTCACTCCACAAATCCGGAGGTAAGATCTCGTCATGACTAAGAAAACGAGCCCAAACTGGACACAGCTAGTTCTTCTAGTCTTCAAGTTCCTGTCGCAGCCTTCGAAGTTCACTATCAGATCACTATCTCAAGAAAAAAATCCAGCTAACGATAAAATGTGATAATAGGTACATAATATTATCATTATTATCTTACCTTGCCAAAATATCAGCACAATCACGGAATAAGTACCTATAAATATCAGTTAGGGTTTTGTCGAACTATTTTGTGTTCGTACAGCGATCTTTTCCACATCAAAAAATTATAGCAACCGACGCAGAGACCACCCACGAAGGCGGCTGGCCGCTGACTGATATAATTTTGAAATCATACCATTGCCTGCCCAATATCAAAATAACCCTTAGTGCACTGTATTAAGGTTTGCGGTTGAAGCAAAATACGTGAAAAATTTATACAAGGTTTTTTTTATTTATTTTTATACTATTATTAATATAATAATCCTATATTTTGAGGTGCACATTATGTGCTAACGGAAAATATTTATTAGAAGAATAAAATCCGTACGTAAACTGAGAAAAATGTACCTAAACTTGACCCTAAATCGTTAATTCTGCGTGGAAGAGGTGAAGGAAAATCGTTCTTATAGTATCAAAATTAATGATTTTATCAAAAAATTACTCGATCTCTGGAGATAAAGGACCAATCTATTTTTAGCAATCTGTAGTTCCAATTTACTTAGTATATTTTAGCCACAAAGCGTACCGAAAATCTATACAAGTGTGCAAATACGTCCTTAATTTGCGTGTATTTAGTTAGATTTATAAATAAATTCTGTGGACAGCCATTTGTATTCTGGGTTAAAAAGTAGCTAATACCCTTCCCCAGGGTGTAAAATTGGTTAAGCGAAATGAGCCATGAAAAACATCTTTGTTGTAACGGACAAAGAGACCCACTTTCGCAATTATATTAGGTATTACTAGCTGATGCCTTGCGCGACTTCATCCGCATGCATTTAGATTTTTAAAAATCCTGTGAAAACTTTTTGATTTTCCTGGATAAAAAGTGGCCCAATGCCACACTCTCAATAAATCAGGTCAGTCCGTTGCTTCATTGCGGGCTGCGGCGTGATTGAATGACAAACCAAACATACGTATACATCCGCTTTTTAACCCCCGACCCAAAAAGAGGGGTGTTATAAGTTTGACGTGTGTATCTGTGTATCTGTGTATCTGTCTGTGGCACCGTAGCTCCTAAACTAATGAACCGATTTTAATTTAGTTTTTTTTTGTTTGAAAGGTGGCTTGATCGAGTGTTTTTAGCTATAATCCAAGAAAATCGGTTCAGCCGTTTGAAAATTATCAGCTCTTTTCTAGTTACTGTAACCTTCACTTGTCGGGGGTATTATAAATTTTTAACCGACTTCCAAAAAAGGAGGAGGTTCTCAATTCGTCGGGATCTTTTTTTTTTTTTTTTTAATTTTTTTTTTTTATGTATGTTCCCCGATTACTCAAAGACCCCTGAACCGATTTGGAATTTTTTTTTTGTTTGAAAGGGTATACTGTGCAGGTGGTCCCATATAAATTTGGTGAAGATCTGATGAATATCTTCGGAGATGGAGAACAGAACTCCTCAATGGATAAGAGCAAATTGCTCGCGATCACTGTAATAGCTTAGTAAACAGTAGGGTTTTAACTGGGCATAGCATATTATAGTACAGTGGGGCCACTAAAAATTGTGAAATAAAAAATTTTCAAAAGAAAAATAAAACCGACTTCATATTAAAACAAAATTAGAAATCCAAGAGTGAAGCTCGCCCGACTTCATACCTAGGTACATTACATGTGTAGCTAAACAAAAATTATTTTCTACTTTTTAGTGTTTTTGGTTTTTGAAGTCGGTTTTATTTTTCTTTTGAAATTTTTTTATTAATCTACACTTGTATAATATGGGTAGTAATATGTGGAAGTATGGTTGTAGTGATAGTCAAGAGTGACTCAGCGTTTGTAAGTAAAGATACAGTGTTTTAATGACTATGGTGTGTCTATGGCATGTCGGTAGGTAGTGTTTTAATGACTGTCTATGGTGTACCTTCACAAAGGAGGTAATGCGTGTGTAGGACGTACTCGCGGCTTCAAAGTTGCAGCGAGGTGCAACCATTAGTACAGCCATTACAGCCATACACATTACAGTTATTGCTTTCTCTTACTACACAACATATATTGCATAGAGTCAGGCGTTGCTTTGCGGAACTCCATGATATACAAAGACAATATATAAACAAGAATAATACTCAATATATTTTAGGATCTACTTTTTTAGGGTTCCGTACTTCAAAAGGAAAAACGAAACCCTCATAGGATCACGTTGTTGTCTGTCTGTCTGTCGTGTCTGTCAAGAAACCTATAGGGTACTTCCCGTGGACTTAGAATCATGTAATTTGGTAGGTAGGTAGGTCTTATAGCACAAGTAAAGGAATAAATCTGAAAACCGCGAATTTGTGGTTAGAGTATATCAACTTTTTGTTGATATTGTGTTGCCAATTTCAAGAAGCGTTTTCAAGAAATCAAATAGGTATTTGGAGGAAAAACAGCTATCTACCTACTTAGCGTTTACGTAAAAATAGCAATAAAATTGAGTACCTACGTACTATTTCAACTTTTCAATGCTCTTCAATTGATTTGTTGAGTTTTTTGTACTTGTTCAAACACAAAAACAAATAGCTCTATCAAATAACGAAATCTTCGATATCAGAAAAACTGTAGCTAACTGAAATTGTATTTGTATGTAAACTAGTTTTTGTCTGTGACTTTGCTTGAACATCGTCTTATTTTGATAAGATGGTAAGTGTCCTATGTCCGTCTTCAAGATGCAAGCTATCTTTTTTCCGAACGATCCAGATCTTTAGTTGAGGTGTGAAAAGTTACAGACAAACCACCTGTGTAGTGAGGCAAACAGACATACAGATTTTAGCATCCTATTAATATTATATTTGCGAAAGACATTTTTGTTGGTTTGTGCTTCCGGAGGAACATATTGAAGTGTTTTTTTGCATGGGTAGGTATAAAGTGGAGAGTGACATCTAGGCTGCTTTCTGTTTATTCCGGAAAGTCAAAGACACAGAACTCCTAAGAAGGCACTTTTCCTAAATCTGTGGTCAAAGAGTTCCCATGGGATTTTTAAAAATCTAAATCCACGCTGACGAAGTTTCGGGCATCAGCGAGTCACTATCAATATTATAATGCGTGTTTGTTGGTTTGTCCTTCAATTACGTCGCAACAGAGGAATGGATCGACGTGATTTTTTGCATAGTTATAGTTTAAGATCTGGAGTGTGGATAGACTACTTTTTATCCCGGAAATCAAAGAGTTCCTACGGGATTTAAAAAAAAAATTGGTTGTCTATAAAGTCGGTTTACTGACGATAGTTGAACGTGACAACAAAGGCCGATTGTGCTTCTTTGTCGCTCGTTCCGCGCTCTCGCTTGCACTTAAGCCTTACATGGAACGCCTCAGAGCGGCGGCGTTACCTCGCGAGGTAACGCCGCATGAGTCATGTTTTTTCGTGCGTGCAGCCAGCTCTATCGAATTATAAGACGTTGTCACGTCAAAAAACTAAATCGTGGACGAAATCGCGAACATCAGCTAAAAGATAATAATTTAATTACAGAGAAGACAGTAATGGATACTTATAATGATATTAAGAGACATAAATACGGCTATTACGGTCTGATAGTTGGTTTAAGTTCAGTCGTTAATGTGCTCATTTAATGTCGGTTTTGCGGTATACTGTGTATCTTGGTATAATGGAGATTGAAACTTTGTTTAAGCATTAAGAAGTTTTGTTGTTGAAATAAGACGAGCTTGACGAAAATAAAGAGTCTATTAGACGAAGTTTTGGTGTCATTTTATCATAGACCAGGGGTCTATCAGGGATCCTACCGTAATCGGTTCACGAGATACAGACCGCAGATAGAGGGAAAGACGGACGGACAACGGAAGCTTAGTAATGTCCCGTTGGCATCCATCGGGTACGGAACCCCTTAACAGGGCTCTCTCCGTCACTTACTCCATACAATCGTAGTTCCAATTTCATTTGAATACTAAGCAACCAAAGTCCATGAAATTTTGCAGACATATTCTAGAAACTAATATCTGTGCCTGTGGTGTTTTAGATTTTTGTAAAAGTATGAAGTTTTAAAATTACAGGGGCTCAAAGATTTGTATGTGAATTTTTAAGACCGCGTAACTAACTTTGAAACCGAATATTTTAACAGAAATCTGGAAAACCACAGGAATAGATAGATACGTGCGTTTGTATGGAGCGAGTGACGGAGAGAGATCCCTCTTAAAATGACTAAATAAAAACGCTTCCTCTCAAGTATGTCATTCATCTGTTCGTCTTCAACAGGTAAAATCTATTTTATACCTAAGTGGTTTAAGAAACCTGTAATGTCGAATTCAATTTGAAATTAATCACTCACAGAGGTTTCACTTCCTACATTACACTGTCTAAAGTTACCTTATAAGATACTTGTAAGTTGTAATTAGTCCAAAACCAGAAAGCAATACTTGCAACATATCAAGTGTGCTCGAAACCCAACCCGCAGTTCCCAAACTAAACTAATTTGTATCTCTAGCTGAGACATTTGTCGAGACTTGAACAATAATGTTGTTTTGGATCCTGTCTTCTCTAAGACTTGCTACCCGCTTGTTGTTTTATAACTTTGAGTTAGTTGCGTTTAAATATAACTAGCTGATGCCCGCGACTTCGTCCGCGTGGGTTCAGGTTTTTCGCAATCCCGTGGGAACTTTTTGACTTTCCGGGATAAAAAGTACTCTATGTGCTACTCCAGGACATTATCTATCTCTATTCAAAATTTCAGCCAAATCCGTCCAGTAGTTTTTGCGTGAAGAAGTAACAAACATACACACGCACATACACACATACACACAAACTTTCGCCTTTATAATATTAGTGTGATAGTGTGATAACTCTATCTTATATTAATTACCGAAATAAAAAGTTACCTGTTTAATATATTCTATACCCTATGGACCTACGTTATCAGTAAGATGTGGTAAGATAATGAAGTCAGTGTCGTCTTGTCGATAAAATAAATGTATACACACTAACACTAGCATATTTTACTAACATTAATTAGGTTAAGAAACTAAATTGTAATAGTTAAGATTAGACATAAGGAAAATTTGTAAGATAAGGAATAAATAAAGGCTTAATAATATTAAAAAGATGAGTGATGTCTTATTATGTGAAAGAGCCCTTAAGCTAAGTTACTCACTGCTAAAGCCGTTCGGTAAGAAAGCGGCTTAAAAGCAATGTGTGATCGTTGGTGCTGCAACCCAACGTCATCTATCTTGCTGAGCGTCATTTAACTCAACTGAACCCATCTCTTGCTTGAAAGCCAGTCAGGGGATATGGGAATTGGATGACAGCTGAGCCTATGTCATCAGTAAGATACTGTAGTATTGTAATAGAACCGATCTTATAACAAAGCAAAATGTATTCTCCTGAATTTTGACACATTTCAAAGCCACAAAACCTTCCCTAAAGCCGCTCGGTAAGAAAGTGGCTTAAAAGCAATGTGTGATGGTTGGTGCGCAACCCGACGTCATCTATCTTGCTGAGCGTGATTTACTACTGGACCCGTCACTTGGCTAAAAGCCAGTCGGGAAGTATGGACGAATTTTAGCGCGAATTGGTGTAGTGTTGTCTTTTTGAGGTGAAAGTGAAATTATTATGAAAGCGAGTTTTTTATCGATGACAGTTTTATGGCCGTAAATTATTATTATCCAATCGAAAATGGAAACCAGTTAAGTTGGCGGAGATCAGAACTCTTTAAAAGCATAATATACCGGTCGGGTTCCAAAAGGCCACCAAGCAAGCAGTAGACCAGGTATATTTCACCACCACCATACAACACCACACAAGTCCTACAAAACGTTTTGTTTTTGTTTTGAGAAATTGCAGGGTGGCTTACTTTTACTGCATATTTAATAGTGGGAGGGCGGGAGTGCATATCACCTGCAGCACGGTGCATATCCATACAGATTTGTCTGTTTTAGTGGATTAGGTAGGTATAGGAAATTAAGCTTATGGATTCTTGTATACATGACCTTCCACAAGTGAAGCCTGCTTCGTTTCTTGTATAATATTATGGACTTCGGCAAAGCCCCCTAAACAATGACTGAATTGACCAGAGCAAGGTACCTATTGCCCTGGAAGACGGCAGCTTCCAGAGCAATAGGTACCCTATACCTAGGTAGGCAATGACGGCGGCTGGCGTCATGCATCTTGCATGAAGCACAAGCTACATGCAAGATGCATGACGCCAGGGGAGCACATCCTTCAGGATGAGCCCAATGGACTTTGCGTAAGAGAGGCACCGGCCTTATTTAGAGTTCCCGGAGCCTTTTGATTAGTTATACTTAGTTGACGATAGGAGTTTAAGTGGGAAGGAACATAACCCGATCTCTCCCAAAAGAGATCGGGTATGTTAAGAAGAGTTTACCCTCAGTTAACAAAAAAGGATACCTACGTACAATTTCACTGAGACTTCAGTCTTATAAGACCACTAGCTGATGCCCGCGACTTCGTCCGCGTGGATTTAGGTTTCCCGAAATCCCGTGGGAACTCATTGATTTTCCGAGATAAACAGTAGCCTATGTGCTAATCCAGGATGATATCTACCTCCATTTCAAATTTCAGTCAAATCCATCTAGTTTTTGCGTGAAGGAGTAACAAACATACACACACACATACATACACACAAATTTTCGCCTTTATAATATTAGTGTGATGACAGTATGATTTAACTCCTGGGACAAGCACTTTTCTGTCTGTATTTCTACAATAACTCTTTAGTCTTTACCTTAACCGGAAATACAAAACATTTTCTCTCGAGGAGCCTTAAGCAATGTAACACGGCCGGTGTTGTACCCTGTCTCATCCATCTCTCTAAGCTTGATTTAGGGCCTCGCGATACTTGGCTGAAAGCCAGCATAGATAGAAGAACACCCATAAAGGTGGGCTAGTTTTTAGGTAACTACTTAAAAGTAAAAGTACTCGAACCTTTAGGGAAAGTTTCGTATCATTTTTTCAGGGATGATTAAAGCACCGTATTTTTTAATTTTTACTATCTAATGTCGGCTAATTATAATAAATGAGGAAGGCGGAGGACCGTGTTTGGTGGCGCGCTCTTAGAAAGGCCTATGTCCAGCAGTGGACGCATACAGACTGATGGATGGATGGATGGATGGATCTAATGCCAGGCAGTTGTTTGGGAAACTAAGTCAAGTCGTCTCATCGTCGATTCCTCAGAGCCTGAAAACCAAAGTCTTCAACCAGTGTATCCTCAGTCCTCACCTATGGTGCTGAAACGTAGACACTGACAAACGGCCTTGTCAACAAAGTTGCTCAGCGAGCTATGGAGAGGGGTGTGTTGGGAGTTTCCTTGAGGGATAACTCGCCCGACACCTATTCCTAGTGCCAACAACAACTGACAATGATTATTGTCAATAAACAAAACATCCATTTTACCAATTTTGACGAAATTTGGTACTGAGACGGAAGTACAAGACATTTCTCTCTAGCAATGTACAACGGCCGGTGTTGTACCTTGTCCCATCCGTCTTACTAGATTGATTTAGATTTTAGAGCCTCGCAATACTTGGCTGAAAGCCAGCATAGATAGAAAAACACCCATAAAGGTAGACTGATTTTTAGGCTAAAACTTAAAAGTAAAAGTGCTTGCACCCTCTAGGGAAAGTTTGGAAACATTTTTTCAGGATTTGCTTTTAGCTATTAGTTTGCGTACGATTTTATTTTATTTTTTTACTATCTGATGTCCGGTCCGTCCGCGTGGATTAAATTTTGTTTTTTAATCCTGTGGGAACTCTTTGATTTCGTGGAATAAAAAGCCTAAGTATATTATAACTCTCCAGGTCCTTAACTTTAGCACTGTAGGTTGATAATAGGTATGAATGAAAAAAAAAAACGGCCAAGTGCAATTTTTTTCAACATTTTGCTCGATAACTCAAAACTATCATGCATAAAAATGAATAAAAATCTGTTTCTGTTTGAAAATAGTAATTAAGTATATTTGTTCATGTACACATTTTAATTTTTTTGTTGTGTAACCTCAAATTCACGGTTTTAAGGAACTCTAAAAATTATAAAGAACAAGTGAAGGGCGTAACTTTAACTTAGAATTTCCCTACAGTCAAGAATAAATTGAAAACTAAGTACCTGATGTTGAAAATCTTTTAAACCCGAACTCCTGCTTTAACGCTGCTTTAAAGTAAATAGAGAATTTTAAAGTTCTTAGTCTTAAAGTGGTCTTACCACATCGCACTTCACGTTAAAACCATAATCACGTATCTTTGAGAGGAACTTTCGTTTTGAACTTCAGTATAAAAGCATAAAAACGCTTAAAAGTTAGCGAGCAACCGCTGGAGTGTAAGATTTTCAGAAAATGTTGGTAGGTAAATACATATAAAATGTTTACTTTTGTAAACACACGCACGAAACGTTTTGCGTCTTCATTCCTCATACGCATGGCTAAGGTTTGGAATACTCTTCCGCGATCTGTGTTTCCTACCAATTACAATCCGGGTATCTTTACAACAAGAGTGAATAGGCACCTTCTATAGGTAAACGCGTCCCATCTTAGACCACATCATCACTTTCCATCAGGTGTGATTGTGGTCAAGCGCTTGCCTATAGTGAATAATAAAAAAAAAATGCTTGGATGTACATAATACCTAAAATAATTTAATTGCTTTTGAGGCTCTAGCGCTCTTGTAAACTAACTTGACGTGTGTGTTGCTGTAAAGCTATCATTGAATTTTGATAGTGCGATTTACAAATTAAGTACATGGGCAAATTAACAAAACTTTGATGTTACGTTTTTAAATTGAATAGTTACACTATGAGAATCTACGATACGCCTTCCAAGTTAGCCCGCTTCCTGCTTAGACTACAGCATAGATCGCAATCAAGGGCTAACTTGCAATCGATTAAAAAATTCAATCATTGATCTCTCAAACTAGATCGTTAGCAGAACCAATTCCTTTATTTTAAATCAAAGCCAACGAACAAGTCACGTAATCATTGTTAAAGTAACTATCAGTAAGTAACTTTAAGGCACCAAAATTGTAAAGTTTATACGGACGGACGTACAAAAAATTAATTATTAATTATAGTTACTAATTAAATGGAAGAAAATATCTACCTACCTTTGTACGTAAACCTAAGATCTCTATGCAAGCCAGTACTCTAAAACTGCACAGACTCCGAGGCAACGTCGTAATGACGTCATTTGTATTCGGGACGACTCACCGGCATCTCTGGATGACCGGGAAATGACCGACGTCCCGGGCACGTTTTTTATTTAACTCAAGTCGGACGCTGGTTAGGTTAGCGTCGTAATGAAATGAAGCTAAAGCGACGCTATAAATGTATCTATATCTACTGTATATTATAAATGTGAAAGTGTGACTGTTTGTCTATCTGTCTGCCTGCCTTCTTACTTCTTACAACCCATCAAATTAACCAATTTTGACGAAATTTGGTACAGAGGTTGCTTGCATCCCGGGGACAGACATAGGCTAGTTCTAGTCCCATAATATCAAAGACGCGGTTTTGAAAACCTAAATCTACCTGGACAAAGTCGCGAGGTCATCTAGTTAGGTTGTGTTGTAAAAATTCCAGGAATAGTTTTTTTTATTCACGAGTACCTCATGCATCTAGATGGTGACTCACAAAGTACCTACCTTACCTAAGATCTATACAAGCTACTACCACGTGCTACTACTCCAAAACCACTATCATTATGCCAGAAGTGAACAGACTCCGAGGCAACGTGGTAATGACGTCATTTGTATACGGGACGACTCACCGGCGTCTCTGGATGACCGGGAAATGACCGACGTCCCGGGCACATTTTTTATTTATTTGGCGTCGTATTGAAATGAAGCTAAAGCGACGCTATAAATGTATCTATATCTACTGTATATTATAAATGTGAAAGTGTGACTGTCTGTCTATCTGTCTGCCTGCTTATTTCTTACGACCCATCAAATTAACCGATTTTGACGGATACAGAGGTTGCTTGCATCCCGAGGACAGACTAACAATTATAACATATTATTCATAATCTGTGCTAATGGGATAAAAGGACTAAAGTGAAGGGAACGCTGAAATACTTCTTGAATATAGTTTTTAAATTAATAGCTTGTAGTATGACCAAAGGCTAAACATCTCGTCTGATTACGGTTTAACAGATGAGGGTCTCCAAAAAGAAGGCTTCATTTAACTCGATTTGCATCGGACTTTAATTCAGTCTGTAATCATCAAGTTACACGACTAAGAGGATACGTAAAAGGCATGTCGAAAGAAAAGATCAGAGCCTCTAGAAGCAAAGACGTTCAGATGGCACTCTTTGTGATGGGAAATTCAATTAAAATCAAAATCTGTTTATTTTCTGAAATAAGTAGGTATAGGTAAATAAAGTGTTGGTACAATTTTTATAAGTAACACTATTTCATGGTGTTACATAGATCAATTCTGTGACTACGACTCGACGCAATTTTTTCGCACTCTACATAATAGTAAGCACTTTTATTATGAGAGTGTAAACTTTTTTTTTTTTAATTTTGTTTCTAAATATATTTTTTTATGTAGGTCCTGAATACACTTTTAAAGTTTCCTAGTGACTTCAGGTGATCTTCACGCTGAAATGTGATCTGAACTGACCAAGTGGTCTGGTGTTATATATTTGCGTAGCTTCTTCCCCTCGAGAGTAGGTCTGTTGTTTTGGGTTGTAATTTACGGCGCATACTTTGCAATTTTTGACCCGGTGATCTAGCACAGGACCCATTTGTGGAAAAAAATCTCTTTTACGGCCAATTTATTGTGACAATGTATGAAAATGGTCCGATTACGCGGTGTACTATATGATCATAACTAGCTGACGCCCGCGGCTTCGTCCGCGTGGATTTAAGTTTTCCGAAATCCCGTGGGAACTCTTTGATTTCCCGGGATAAAAAGCAGCCTATGTGCTAATCCAGGATACAATCTATCTCCATTCCGAATTTCAGCCAAATCCGTCCAGTAGCGTGAAGGAGTAACAAACACACACACACACACACACACACACACACACACACACACACACACACACACACACACACACACACACACACAAATTTTCGCTTTTATAATATTATCACTAATCACTAATACCTGATTCAAAAAGCTTGCTGAAACTCACCAAAATGTATTTTTTCGTTTCGCAGCTTTTCTATCAGGACACATAGTTTTAGAGTTCGATACCCGAAGGCTGCCAATGGGTTCCTTTTTAACCCCCGACCCAAAAAGCGGGGCGTTATAAGTTTGACATGTGTATCTGAGTATCTGTCTGTGGCATCGTAGCTCCTAAACTAATGAACCGATTTTAATTTAGTTTTTTTTTTTGTTTGAAAGGTTGAGTTTTCTTAGCTATAGTCAAAGAAAATCGGTCCAACCGTTTGAAAGCTATCAGCTCTTTTCTAGTTACTGTGACCACTTGTCGGGTGTATTATTTTTTAATTTACACTTGTTAAAGAATATCATCCAGTTTATCTTGACTAATATTCTTCTTTTCCCCTCCTACTAAACGTAAAGCTTGTGCTTGGAGTAGGTACGAAAATAGTATTTAACGGGTGGAATTGAACCGCCGACCTTTCGGCTTTCTGTCCGCTTATTTAACCGTTGAGCTATTGAGCATCTAGTAATAAATAATATAATCCTTAACATACGCAAGTACAGATAATCCCTCTTTCAAAAACCTCTTTCCTAAGAATAATATTCACATTAAGTTAACGGGAGCTTAGAAAAAAATGGTAAAAAGGTCTAAGAAGCTCGTCCATCAATCCGCGACACAGTGGGTAGGAGAGAAATACGCGAAATAGATTACCGACCAAATCCTCGAAGACATTAAACGGCGCGCGATGTGAATAATTCATGTGAGTATGAAGTGGCTTCTTAAAACTAACTTGTACCAATTCGACGAATGCATAGCTAATATGAAAGCTTTTTTTGTGATTTATTTATTTCAAGGGTAATCTTAAGAAGCCTACATAATATAATGTGGCTAATGGAGAAGTTTTATTACAATGAAAATATAGACCAAAACTGATAAAACAGTGAAAAAAGTCCATCAAGTTGCGGGCATCAGCTAGAGGGGTCTCTCCGTCACTCGCTTCATACAAACGTAGTTCCAATTTTATTTGAATATTAAGCAACCAAAGTCCATGAAATTTTGCAGACATATCCTAGAAACTAATATATATGTCTGTGGTTTTCCAGATTTCTGTTAAAATATTCGGTTTCATAGTTACGCGGTCTTATTTTACATACAAATCTTTGAGCCCCTGTAATTTTAAAACTATGTACATATTTTTAGAAAAATCTAAAACACCACAGACACAGATATTAGATTCTAGAATATGTCTGCAAAATTTCATTTCATGGACTTTGGTTGCTTAATATTCAAATGAAATTGGAGCTACGATTGCATGAAGCGAGTGACGGAGAGAGCCCTGTTAATAATATAATTATATGTGGCTTAGTTTGGTGTTCAACCATATATTTGCGTGGCCACGCAGTTTAACATTATGTTGCAATAGAAAATCTTGGCTTTTGTGATATGTAGCGGCAGCTTAAAAAATAATCTTGTCCACATCGAGGTGAGATCGTAACAAGCGGAGAAAAAAAACAAGAAAAAACAGCAATTTCTCCATCAAGAGAAAAACGATAAATCATTCTACTGAGTTTTCGCATGTACAAACCAATTACGCATCGAAACATGTAAGTCAGTGTGTTACCATAACGTTTCTGCACTAATGACCACCGACCACAGTCTAATAGGATACGGTAATAGTTTCATAGACTTACTGTGTAATACCTGTTCTCGATCTACGTTAATGCGTACACTACTCTACTAAGTAAACCTTTAGAATGAGTTTGAACATCACGATAGCGTCGATAGATTTCGATTCGAGTATCGAAACACTCAACAGACGTCGTACAAAGAGCAATCCGTGAGGTGTCACAGAGGCGAGACGGGGTTAGGAAATCAGCAGAATAAACTTCAATTATTTTACTTGGTAGTGGTTCAGGTAGATAATTATGTAAGTGCTACGACCGTAAAACCGTCTCATTCATAAACATTGAGGTCATCGTCTGACAGTTGATATGTATTTACGTTGTAAAATAAGGCCAGTTCCATTGTTCCATATGCTCAAAATATTTCAGCTTGCTAAGTCCAAGGATTTTGTCGAGCAGATTGGTTGAAGGACAGATTGATCGAAAAATAGGAAATTAGAAAAAATTAAAGACAACGCAATAAAAAATATCATAAACGGGCAATTATCTCTCACAAAGAGCCAGTATCACATTTAGCTATGTTTCATGGAAGTTTGACATTGTTATATAGGTATTTTGACTCTCGAATTCTATAAACGTTGCGCGTGGTGTGGCGTAGTCTCGTACTAAGCACACTGGACCCTAGTAAAACACCCGTTCTCGATCAACGTAATTGCGTGTACTAACTACACCACTGGTACTGAAGATAGCTCGACAGTGCAACTTTCTATCCGTACATGGCGCAAGGAAGTGAGAATCCGGAAACCGGCCTCTTTCGCAACGTGGGAAATGAAAACCCATCGCTTTTATACAGTGGCGTTTTAAGGCCGATTCACACCAATTGCGTATGCAGCACGTACACGTGACACGTGCGTAGTGACGCGCGTGAATCCGTAGACATAACTGCACGCATTACGTCTACGCAAGCGTTCACGCCACGCAAGCGGTATGCCATGTCCCACACAATTCCATACATTACAACGCAATGGTACGCGCTACGTCTACGCTTCGCCACGCTTACGCAGCCTGTGTGAACGAGTTTTTAATGGTTCAAAACGTACTCCATTTATATCTTTAAAAAATAAAATATTAGCCATGATGATAACTATCTCAAAAAAACTTTAATAAATTGTTAAACTTTAAGGGTGTCTGTCTGGCAGGGGGTTATCACGACTCTAAGTGTCTGGCAATGCATGACGTAGTTTCTAATACTATCCCGAAGAAAATATTTAAAAAATTACACTTTATAGGTACTATGACGTAAGATTTTTTACACATTTATTACCTGATATCTCTCAAAGCCGTCATGACCAAACTTCATAGTCGCTGAACGTTCCTCTCTGTGTTGGGGATAGTACGCAGATAAACTTTCAGCTTTTACTCGTATAAAATATCTTACATTACACGCGCTGAATCTTAGTCCATTATGCCAAACACATATAATAAACACATATAAGGGCATTTACCTTAGTTGTCAATTAATTACGTAAACTAATTACGTGGGTAAAACTCACAGTTGTAATCGAGACCTAAGGCCAAAGAAGCCTCCTCTGCAGAATCATAAGTAAAAGCAGAGTGAACTATGGTAAAGGTTGATTGATGATATTCATTTGGTACCCTCATAACGCCGAAGTTCAGGGCTGGTCCGCCACAAAGCGTTTAGCAAACAATTTACAAGTCCCTCTTCATAGCGCAACCCTTTATATCTCTGGAAGTGGAAACTTCCATGGCAGATAGCCAAATGTGATATATTGGCGCTTTGTGAGGGATGATTTGCCGTTTATTATTGTTTTTTAACCCCCGACCCAAAAAGAGGGGTGTATAAGTTTGACGTGTGTATCTGTGTATCTGTCTGTGGCATCGTAGCGCCTAAACGAATGAAACGATTTTAATTTAGTTTTTTTTTTGTTTGAAACGTGGCTTGATCGAGAGTGTTCTATAATCCAAAAAAATTGGTTCAGCCGTTTAAGAGTTATCAGCTCTTTTCTAGTTTTCTTGTAGAAAAGAAGGTTAGATAACCGTTAGGTTCATAATATTATGTCAATTGACAAATGTGAAGCTGTCAAGATGGACGTTGCCTAGATACATAATTATTTATTTGAAAATGATGTTTTGGAAAACTCAGATACTTTGGATCGTAGGCGCGGAATAGTCCAAGAAAATCGGTTCAGCCGTTTGAAAGTTATCAGATCTTTTCTAGTTACTGTAACCTTCACTTGTCGGGGGTGTTATAAATTTTTAATTTACAATTGTATTGCGTTGTCTTTCATTTTACCTACTATCTTACTAACTATACTCCATCCACGGAAAAAAGTTAGCATAGTGCTTTCTCTGTTACTTAATCCTATTAAATCCCATACAAAAATCCTAGTGGGCCTTAAGAGGGGTCTCTCCGTCACTCGTTCTATACAAACGTAGTTCCAACTTCATTTCAATTTTAAGCAACCAAAGTCTATGAAATTTTGCAGACAAATTCTAGAAACTAATATCTATGCCTGTGGTTTTCCAGATTTCTGTTAAAATATTCGGTTTCAAAGTTGCGCGGTCTTGAAAATTCACATATAAACCTTTGAGCCCCTGTAATTTTAAAACTACATATTTTTAGAAAAATCTAAAACACCACAGGCACAGATATTAGTTTTTAGAATATGTCTACAAAATTTCATGGACTTTGGTTGCTTAATATTCAAATGAAATTGGAACTACGATTGTATGGAGTAAGTGACGGAGAGATGAACCAACCATAAACATGTATTCAATAAAATGGAAAACATAGTTTTGTTTGTGATTGGTTGGTGTCTGTTGGCTCAAAATGTTCGCTTCAAAAGTAAGTTACGAATTAAAGTAGTACAACTAATATAAAGTTTCAGTGGCTGCAATGTTTCCGAATCAATGTAAGTGTATCCCGCCTACCCACTTGGGGAAAGAACTACTCTCGTTCTTTAATGGTCCATTAGGTCAAATTAGGTCAAGTGATATGCTACCCTGCGACCCAATTATCCCTCATTACACGTTTCTAATGAGCGACCCTTATTTGTTCAGGAACAACTTAAGACGTGAATTGGGGAGGTACCTAATGGTACCTACTTGATTAAAATTTCAACGTTTTTCCGTGTCTTCATACTACGAGATGACAAAAGGCATAGTAACCACAAAACCCGTAGAGCAAAAAAGGTTTATCTTGGCATTGTGATTTATGTAACAAGATAAAAAATTGTCGAAATTCCTAAATTACTTATTTTCTGTAACATAAAACTAATAACCAGTAAGTGTGTACGTTTAAAGTCTGTTTGCCTTCCAAATAAAAGGGAAGCATTTGTTAAATAAATAACAAGTGTAAATTAAAAATTTATAATACCCCCGACAAGTGAAGGCTACAGTAACTAGAAAAGAGCTGATAACTTTCAAACGGCTGAACCGATTTTCTTGGATTATAGCTAAGAACACTTTCGATCAAGCCACCTTTCAAATAAAAAAAAACGAAATTAAGATCGGTGTATTAGTTTAGGAGCTACGACAGATACACAGATACACACGTCAAACTTATAACACCTCTCTTTTTGGGTCGGGGGTTAAAAAGTGTTAGTGTTAAGTGTTGAAAAATGACTTGTATTTGTATTTAGAAAAAGACATAATTAATTTTAATTAATTTATCAATCTTTGCTTAAAATAAATTAAAATGAAATTCTGCCTTTTAAGCTTTTTTGCCTCCTAAGCTTTTTTTTTTTTAAAAAAAATATAGACTAGCGCTTGGCTGCAATCAGATTGCTAGCAAGTGATGATGCAGCCTAAGATGGAACGCGCTTGCCTAGAAGTTACCTCTTGACTTGAATGTACCCATATTATAGGTGGAAGGGAAAGCTGACCACTTGAGCATGTTTATCAGTCTTCCTTTTCGATCTGTATATCAATAAGTGGTTACACAAATGGGTACATTACGTAACTACTGTTTAAACCGATGACTATTAAAGTGACAAGGACAAGCGACCCCGCAGTGGGGTGTGGATAGCGAAACGTTGGACAAAATAAGATAATTAATGACGCGATGCGGTTCGTTAACCGAGCGTTGTCGAGACCGCTGTTTACTCTTTTGTCGAGAGAAATTAATTCTCCCTGTTGACAGAAAATTTCCTTTTTTGTTCGTGAAAGAAATGCTCCGAAAGCATTTAATATAATTATTTGCGTGACTTTTAATTGGAATTTAATATTTTTGGTTGATTGCATTTATTTATTTACTAGATGATGCCCGCGACATCGTTTGCGTGGAATCTGGTTTTTTAAAAATCACATAGGAACTGATTTTCCGAGACAAAATATAGGCTATGTCCGACCCCAGGATGCAAGCCACCATACTATACTTTTTTCATAAAAATTGTAACCAATGTCACTTGGGATGATGGAAAGATTCTAACGATACCCCATACATCCACATCTGTTCAGGCATTTAGAAATTATGGTCGAATAAAGGAACTTACATACATACACGAAATATATGAACCCTGAAAACATTCCACTCCTTGTGTGAGCAGTCGTTTAACAAAAGCGTTATGCCTAGCTATCATTCTGGTACGATGCCGCGATTATTCAAGCAGACGTTTATATGCTAACTCCCTTACAGGTTTATATGTTTCTATCTTATACTGCATCAACATCAGGTCAGGTACGTAAATCTACCCTGTTTAGCCTGTTATGGAATAAAATAAATGACACTCAAGTGTTCGTAAAATAAACAGCAATGACATTGCTACCTTTGACACACATAATCCATTCAAGTAGCACTTGGCAGGCCAATCAGGTCGTCCAAAGTGCACAGTGGTGCGAAAACGAGAAGCCTGGGACAAAAGCCAGCGGTGCGTGTACTCCGACACTAATGCTCAGTGGAGTGATCGCGAGCAAATTAATGGTCGCCCACCGGTTGTTATTTGACGCCTATATGGATCAAGTATACAAAGCATAAAACCGTTTTGTAACATGTACCTTATTCAGCTAAAAATAAAGACTGTAGAACAGAATAATGATTATTAAATTATTCGCTTTCATATTGCCTAGTACTAGTTTTGACTGGCATGAGTTATCTTCGTCCCTTAGTCATGAATTTGTAAGTCTTTGAGGTCTTCCCCTATCCCATGGGATCGCATAAACCTTTACAATTTACATGCTTGCTCAGTTTTGTCTTGTTAAGAATAGTACCACAGAGAGACACGTATTATCCATACTTAATATTATAAATGCGAAAGTGTGTCTGTCTGTCTGTTTGTCTGCTACCTTTTCACGGCCCAACAGTTTAACCGATTCTGACGAAAGGTACAGGGTTAGCTTATATCCCGGGGACGGACATAGGCTACTTTTTATCCCGGAAAATCAAAGAGTGCGAATGCAACCCATTCGCTTAACCGATTTGCATGAAAGGTACCGAGGTAGCTTGCGTCCCTGTAATTGACATAGGCATTTTATCCCGGAAAATCAAACAGTTCCTACAGGATCTTTAAAAACCTAAATCCACGCGGACGAAGTCGCGGGCATCCTCTAGTTTGAAATATTTTAGCATCATATCATCCTTTAGAAACTAATTTATAAGTAAGACATAACATCTCTCGTCTTCAAAAAACTTAAATTGTACTTAGTGTATTAATAAGCCTTAAAATGTTTGTTCAATTTTTTCTTGATAAGAATAGCTCTACAGAGAGACATTTATTATTCAAACTTTTCAGCAAGTTCTATAGGTACTCTATTATATCCCTTTGGAGACCAATTTTATAAAAAAAAACTAATATGTCGGTCCTTGTCCTTAAAAAACTTGAGAACAAATCTTCATGGCAGCTTTTCTTTATGTTATAAATATTGTAATTTACGAGTATATTACGTTGCGTTATAAAAAAATCGGCCAAGTGCGAGTCAGACTTACGCACCGTGGGTTCCCTACTCGGGTATTTTTTTCGACATTTTGCGCGATAAATCAAAAACCATGCATAAAACAAACAAAAATCTTTTTTAGAATATGCAGGTAAAAGCCCTTTCATATGATACCCCACTTGGTATAGTTATCTTGCTTTGAAAATTGAAAATACAAATTATTTGTTCATGAACACATTTTAATTATTCTTGTGATGTAACCTAAAATTCACGGTTTTCGGATTTTTTCCTTTACTTGTGCTATTAAACCAACCTAACTGCCAAATTTCACGATTCTAGTTTAACGGGAATTACCCTATACATAACCCTATAGGTTTTCTTGACAAGCACGACAGATGGACAGACAACAAAGTGAACCTATAAGGCTCCATTTCTTCTCTTGAGGTTGGGAACCCCAAAAATTAGTCATCTTATCTGTTATCTAGGTAATTGCTAATTGTGTTCGTCACAGCTGGCTTTCTGATCCAATTACGTTTTATTGTAAATTCTCCGTTAGACCACACTTTATTTCCATAAAATACTACCTACTGAAACATTTTCCCTGGAGTCTAAAGATTAGAGTCTAAAGGCGATATTTATAAAACTGATTTTCAAGAGAATGTAATCAAGAGGCTTCTAAAAATAAGCAGCTGAGCCTACAAAATTGGATGTTGGAATAATTTTCATTCATCAATTCTATAAAACGAAATTGGCGGACTGCGATCTATCTTTCGTATTATCCGAATAAATCAAAATCTAAGAGTCCGTTTGTGATTATATAATTAGTTTTTTTTTTAATTTTTGTTTCTCTGTCTGTTTTTCCAACGTAATCTTAGAAACGGCTAGGCAAGCGCGCTCCATCTTAGGCTGCATCATCTCTTGCCAGCAGATCTGACTGCAGCCAAGTGCTAGTCTATAAACTAAAAAAGTAATTGTCTTTTCATAAGGAAGAGAAATAAAGAACCCTTCTCAGAAGCTTTTATTTAATAACCAACAGCTTCATCATACTTAAAACGTGAGCCGGCAAAAATGAAAAGCTAGTCTAGTTTGATAAATTGTTTTCATTATGCAATGATAAATGATGGCACACGCTAAGCCTCTGCAACGTGGACCCGATATGTTAGTGGCCACACATTATAGTTACATATACTCGTCTATACGGTAAAATTGAGTGGTCAGAGCCGTGGCTAAGGCAGTACTGTCTGTAGAGGCACAAGCGAGTAATCATTTTAGAGGCTACGCGTGCGACGTAGCGTAATTCGTCAGTTGCCTGTAGCTCGCGGTATTGCATTGTAGCTTCCAAAATTGTAACTTAAAATTGTGAATAAATAATATATATTTTTTAGCGTTCATTTCTTTTGTTTTTCTTACTACCCTGGTAGAGAACACGGCGAATATCCAGCAACATCCGTCGTACATTTAAATATCTGTACACTGTCGACTTATTTGTTTGTTTTGTAGAACTAGGCACTTTTTCTGGATAAAAAAAAAATTTGACACAAAGCTTAAGGTGATGAGGTCTTAAGTTGAAATCTATAGACCGCACTTTAACTTTGCTTAGACTTAAGTTTCAGTTAAAACGAGACAGATTTATGCCAGCGGTATAGCGCTGTCTCGTTTCAACAGTGTCTTAAGTCTGAGCAAAGTCAAAGTGCGCTCTATAGATCTCTGCCTTAGACGTACAACGGAGGTTTAGTAATAAGGTTAAATTATTATTTTTTAAAGTATATCGAGTCATAAGCAATTTGTATTTTTTCATTTTTTCCAATATTCAAATAATGAGAGACTAATTTAGAGATAGAAATAATTCAATTAAAAAAAATCTTTCTGAACAAGAGCTCAAATGGATTCCATTATTCTCCGGGAAAGCTCATTAGCAGTTTATTAAATCAACCGGCCTCAAGGAAGAACTTATTAACCTTATTGTGGTTTGCTTCGCAATAATAAATTCATGATAATGACATTGGATGTGAAGCTTGATTATTTATTACTCCTCGCCCCAGTTTAGTACAGGCACACGAGTAGAGATCTACTCGTGTGGTACAGGCTTATCTAAGACTTACCATTTTCCCACAATTTTTAAGGTTCCGTTCTTCAAAAGGAAAAACGTAACCCTTATAGGATCACTTTGTTGTCTGTCTGTCTGTCAAGAAACCTATAGGGTACTTCCCGTTGACTTAGAATCATGAAACTTGGCAGGTACGTAGGTCTTATAGCACAAGTACAGCAATAAATCTAAAAACTGCGAATTTGTGGTTAAATCATTAAAAAAAATTAAAATGTGTTTCAAATTTCAAAGTAAGATAACTATACCAAGTGTGAAGTGGAGTATCATATGAAAGGGATTTACCTGTACATTCTAAAACAGATTTTTATTTATTTTTATGTATAATAGTTTTTGATTTATCGTGCAAAATGTTGAAAATAATACCCGAGTACGGAACCCTCAGTGCGCGAGTCTGATTCGCACTTGGCCGGTTTTTTTTTTTTTGATAATATGCTTACATAACGTCGTATATTTTTCTTGGCATAGTATAATTCTAGGTAGGATAAAACCACGTCACTAGTACGCTGACATTAAGCTTCTAAACCATAAGGGACTTAATTAAAAATATTTTTTAACCCTTTTTAACCACAGGCGCAAAAAAGATGCCATTATTCTCGGGAAATCTCATTAGCAGTTTATTAACGCAACTGGCCTCAATGAAAGCGCTTTTAAAAGTTCTCAAGGAAGGGTTTGTTGACCCCATTCCATTGCTTGCTATATCTAATTAAAAATAATGACATCTTGTAATGGAAACCCAGCTGACATGTTTTATACTCTACATTTCTCTCGATAATGTCGCACATAAACACATACCTACGATCTTGTTTATGTGTATACTGTATGACTGTATGGATGTGTGCTTTCCCTTCGCTACCTTCTCATCCAACTTAATGCATTGATCAGATGAGATCTGCTAGTTTTATGGTTCCGTTCCTCAAAAGGAAAAACGAAACCCTTATAGGATCACTTTGAGGCCCGTCTATCTGTCTGTCTGTCCATCTGCCCGCCTGTCGTATCTGTCAAGAAAACCTTTAAGGTACTTCCCGTTGACCTAGAATCATGTTTGGCAGGTAGGTAGGTCTTATAGTACAAGTAAAGGAATAAATCCGAAAATTTGTGGTTATATTATACAAAAAAAATATGTGTTCACGAAAAATTTAATTCACTAACTCACATAACATAGATGCAGAACGTTATTAACTTGCAGAGTTCTAGATAAAGGTGTTGGATATGTTTTTTCTACATAAGACATTTACATAAACATTTTCTCAAGAAAAAACAAGCTCATTTTGATTTAACAGGGCTCTCTCCGTCACTCGTTTCATACAATCGTAGTTCCAATGTCATTTGAATATTAAGCAACCAAAGTCCATGAAATTTTGCAGACATATTCTAGAAACTAATATCTGTGTCTGTGGTGTTTTAGATTTTTCTAAAAACATGTAGTTTTAAAATTACAAGGGCTCAAAGATTTGTATGAAAACAATGACCGCGTAACTTTGAAACTGAATATTTTAACAGAAATCTGAAAAACCACAGATATAGATATTAGTTTCTAGAATATGTCTGCAAAATTTCATGGACTTTGGTTGCTTAAAATTCAAATGAAATTGGAACTACGATTGTATGAAACGAGTGACGGAGAGAGCCCTCTTAAGCTGCATTTGGTTCTTTATGTAAATAAACTACGTCAAATAATAATAAATAATTATTCTATGTCTTGACTTTATTAGTTCCACAGTATCAATCAATCAATCATTTCATCAAAGCCCAATTTTCCTAAGAATGCCATTGTGTAGGTACAATTTATTTTGTATAGAACTATAAAGTAAAGGTACTCTTCACCTAAATTAATGGGCTACAAAATTGAGAGAGCCTCCTAAGTCCTAAATAAGGCAAAGGCTCAGGCTAAATGAAAACAGCTGTGGCCCACGAAATTAATTCTACGCTATTTGTATAGGATGAAAATTCATTCATTTACTTAGTTCTACAATTTAGGCTTTCCACTTTTCATAATTTTAGGAAATCCTGCGTTGCTTTTTCAAGATTTCCACTTTTCAGGCCCTAAGTGTTTAATATTAGTCCTAAGAGCTTTTTTTGTTATGAAAGCGTAATCTTCTAAAAATTGACTTTTTGGCAGAGAACAGGCAGGAGAATATTATTATCAGCATTTGTTAAAAACAAATTAATACTTAATTTTTGATTATTTTCAACAACAAAAAAAATACCGAAATATCAAAATATTGGTTTCTCTGTGTTCGAAAGCGTTTGACGACTTGCCTTGACAGTTTTTATTAGATTAAAAATAAATTAATGCAAGTAAAAGATACTTCTGCTTACTGAAGAGTATTACGAGAATTTTACGCCTTTATTTTCAGACTAGCTGATGCCGGATGATTTTCCGAGATAAAAAGTAGCTTGTGTTAATCCAGGGTATAATCTATCTCCATTCCAAATAGCCAAATCCGTCCAGTAGTTTTACGTGAAGGAGTAACAAACATACACACATACACACAAACTTTCGCTTTAATATTAGTGTGTTTAGTGTGAGGCTGGTGGAAAACTCTGCTTGTTTCATGTTAAACAATGACAGTAACTTTCCTCTTGGTGACAATAAATTCAGAACCGATCCCGTACTTTATGAACGCATCCATCAGCTCTCTCTGATTGCCAATACAGATAAACATAGCTGCACTTAATTTGCAACTATGCTAGTACACTCGTAAATTTCATAGATAAACCTGCCAATAAATTATAGCTCGCGAAGCTATTGAGCTTGGTATTGAACTATTGTCTGGAAGCAATTTGCACCTATCTGCAAGGAAACTTAGTAAGCCCCCAGGGCCTTGCAGTAGGAATAATATTATTGTTGTTTCGAAATATTGTTGTTGTGGGTCTGACCCGCCCGGCTTGGTCTACGAGAGAAAATCTACATACAAAATCTCAAGCATTTAGCGAATTGTGCTGTACATTGCTATATCAGCCAAGTAAGAGCGGGCTAACCTGGAAAAGGTATGGCAGGTTTAAGTTACACTTAGTTTTGTAGGTTTTCGGAGGTTTGACTTGTTTGTATGATGTCATTTCGTCCAGTTGGTGACTTTTTCCCATTTGTTACTTTATATTGGCATCGTAGATTTTGTGATCATTGCTTTATTCTTCTTAATATAATACTTATTGATTATTATTATTTGTTCATGAACACACTTCAAATTTTTTTGTGGTGTAGTGTAACCACAAATTCACAGCTTTCGGATTTTTCTCCTTAAGTGTGCTATAAGCAATAGCTACCTGCCAAATTTCATGATTCTAGGTCAACGGGAAGTAGCCTACTTATAGGTTTCTTAACAGACATGACAGACAGACAGACAACAAAGTGATCCTATAAGGGTTGCTTTTTAACCCCCGACCCAAAAAGAGGGGTGTTATAAGTTTGACGTGTGTATCTGTGTATCTGTGTGTCTGTGTATCTGTGATCTGTCTGTGGCACCGTAGCGCCTAAACTAATGAACCGATTTTAATTTAGTTTTTTTTGTTTGAAAGGTGGCTTGATCGAAAGTGTTCTTAGCTTTAATCCAAGAAAATCGGTTCAGCCGTTTGAAAGTTATATCAGCTCTTTTCTAGTTACTGTAACCTTGTCGGGGGTGTTATAAATTTTTAATTTACACTTGTTTCCTTTTGAGGTACGGAACTAAATAGTAAGAAGTACGGTCCAATCAGAAGGTTGACTTTGAACCCTAAAAAACACCATGACTGACCCACATTAGTTACTTGTGAGTTCGTCTGATAACATGATAGGTACCCAGATATTAAATACCTATTAGTACACAAAACAAGCAAGTTGAACGATCAGATATCCGCGTTATATTGGAGCGAGTATTGAACCAGCATTCAATTAAACTGCACCGAAGTTCGCGACAACAAAACCGGGCTCGGCAAGTTCCCAACTTGTTCCCGTTTGTTACTTTATATGGCGTCCTAGAGCTCGCAACAAATTTATGTTCCTACGAGTTGTTCTCAGTGGCTTCACGTGTATTTTTACTTCCTCTCTTTCCTCTTGCCTTACTTACTGTAAATAGTAAACGTTAAGACGTGGTTGTTCCCAATTATTATCACTAACATTTGACAAATTATAGCATGACAGCATGACAAGTGTAAATTAAAAATTTATAACACCCCCGACAAGTGAAGGTTACAGAAGGTAACTCGAAAAGAGCTGATAACTTTCAAAGCTTCTTCGTAAACGTAGCCAAAGATCTTGCTGACAAAGTAAGTCAGAATTCAGCAACTACTACCTTTACCACAGTCTCGACCTCTGCTGCTTGCTTGTCATCATTTGTACTTGTTCAAACAGATACTGAGGAAATTATTTCTGTTATTAAATCGTTAAAACCTAATGCTGCCACTGGTTGGGATGGAATTTCTCCAACAATACTAAAAAGATATTCACAAATTTTGGCGCCTATTCTGTGTCACATTTTCAACCAAAGTTTTTCTTTAGGTCTGTTCCCAACAGCCTTTAAAAAGGCGATTATAATTCCAATTTTCAAAAGTGGTGATGATAAATCTATAAATAATTACCGGCCGATTGCTATACTTACGGCATTGTCAAAAATCCTTGAACGCTTGGTTTGCAAAAGACTAGTTCATTATCTTGAGCACTTCAATTTAATTTCTACCCAACAATTCGGTTTCAGGAAAAATAAAAGCACAAATGATGCTGTCCTTGAACTAACAAATAATGTTATTAACCACTTAAATAACGGTGATAAAGTTCTAACCGTATTTTTGGACCTTGCGAAGGCTTTTGACACAGTACCCATTCCTACTCTCCTGGTCAAGTTAGAAGGAATGGGTATTCGTGGTAATCAATTAAATTTCTTCCGCAGTTACCTTACTGGGCGAACACAAATGACCAAAATTGATAATAACATGAGTGATGAGTTACCAATTTTTTATGGCGTTCCGCAAGGTAGCATACTAGGCCCGACTCTCTTTCTCGTCTTTATCAACGACCTCTGTAACCTTCAAATTCCAAATGCCCAGTTAGTCTCCTTCGCCGATGATACAGCCATTACCTTTTATGCTAAATCTTGGACTGATCTTAAAAAAGCCGCCCAACTTGGATTTGACACTATGTACGATTGGCTACTTTCTCACTTTTTAACTCTTAACATTACCAAAACCAAACTTATGACCTATTCAATACGTACAAATACTCAGCCTACAACTCCTTTAACCATCAAAGTTCACTCTTGCTCAAATAGGCTAAATACCAACTGTAATTGTGATTGTATAGCTCCTACTGACAAAATTAAATATCTCGGTATTGTTTTGGATCAAAATTTAAACTTTAAAGACCATGTCGAATTACTTACTAGTAGAGTGCGAAAATTAATTTTTATTTTCAAAAACCTACGAAGCATTGCAAATTCCACTGTAATCCGTAATGTGTATTATGCTTTATGCCAATCAATAATTCTATACTGCATCACTTGTTGGGGTGGCACTGCTAAAACTACTCTAAAGCCCCTTGAAATTGCTCAGCGAGCCATACTAAAGGTGGCAACTTTTCGGCCTATCCTATTTCCTACTACCATACTGTATAAAGATTGTGGCGTCCTTAGTGTCAGAAAGCTTTTTATTTTAAATATAATTTTACATCAGCATAAAAACACACCATATAGACATATTGAAAAGCGGCGTCAAGATAAGATCTGCACTTTACGTGCGCCTAAATTAGCTTTTACCAAGCGATTCTTCTATTATCTTGGCCCTTTTTTATATAATAAGATTAATGCAGAATTACCCATTTATAACTTACCGCTTACTCAGTGTAAAAAGAAAGTTACATCCTTTTTGATGAATAAATCTTATGAAGAAACAGAAGATTTCTTACAGTCTATCAGTAAATCTACTATATTCACCATAAAAAATAATAATTAACGTGAATTAAAATAAGAAACCTATAAATTGTTTCTATTTTTTATCTTAATCATTTTACAGATTTCTAAATTTTTAACTTTTTAATTAATTGCTTTTTCACGCACCCCTACACATTTTCACTCTCTTATAATCTCGCTCACACACTCTCTCTATCACGCACACACACTCGCGCATACACACACACCCACACACACACACACACACACACACACACACACACACACACACACGCACGCACGCACGCACACACACACACACACACACACACACACACACACACACACACACACACACACAGAAACTCACATACAAACACACACCCACACACTGTGCACCCTACTTTTTTATTTCCCTATTTATTTTTAGATAACTGAGGGAGAGGGCTGGCTATCCTTAACACAGATGTAAAAAATCTAGCTAGGATAGCCAGTCCTTGATCTTGCAACACTCAAAAACAAAGCTATGTTACTAATTACTAATTATCTTACTTTGTCATCAAAAATTTGTTAAGTACCAAATTGTATAATAATCTAGTCTTAGTACATTGTTCAACAGTGTTTAAATTTGTGTGTTTATGTGTTTATGTTTTGCTCAATAAATTTATTATTATTATTATTATATTTCTTCTTTCATTTTGTCTCCCTTTTTACAGGGGTAAATTGTATGTCACACGGGCCTAAGCCAAGTGTGGCATATTTTTACGATGATGCTGGTGAATTTAGAAACTTTCGCGTTATGCGACAGGTGTTGAGGATAACTGCTTTTTGAATGAG
Source organism: Maniola jurtina (assembly GCF_905333055.1). Classification (NCBI taxonomy): domain Eukaryota; kingdom Metazoa; phylum Arthropoda; class Insecta; order Lepidoptera; family Nymphalidae; genus Maniola; species Maniola jurtina. The sequence goes on from NC_060045.1 coordinate 11,585,669, forward strand.
CGCGAGCGTGTTTTTAGGCATTTTTAATGTATTAAGATTACTTTGAAGCGTTTTAGGGATGACGCCTGTGCTAGAGATAACTATCGGTACAATTTTGACTGTGTCTATTGCCCACTGTCTTTTTATTTCTGTAGCCAAATCAATATATTTGGCCATCTTTTCTGTGTGTGTATTGAGGAGATTGTGCGTGTTACATGCTGCTATGTCAATAATAAAGACGGTTTTGTTATTTTTGTCCATTACTGTAATGTCGGGTCTATTATAATGTATGGTTTTATCTGTCATGATGGTTCTGTCCCAGTAGATCTTGTAGTCTTTGTTGTCCAAAACTGTACTTGGTTGATATTTGTAGTATGCTGTTTTATTTGCAATAAATTTGTATTGGTGGGCTAGGTTTTGATGCACTATTGCTGCTATTTGATCATGCCGATGCTTGTAATCAGTTTGGGCTAAGGATTTACAAGCACCGGTGATATGTTGAATTGTTTCTGAACTACTGAGACAGCGTCTACACAAATCTGTAGGCAGATTGGGCATATGGATGATATGTTTCTGGTAGTTCCGGGTGGCTATTACTTGGTCTTGAATAGCGATCGCAAAAGCCTCCGTTTCCGGAAATAACTCGCCTCGGCTCAACCACATGTTCGAAGCCTCTTCGTCGACATGTGCTTGGCCGAGATCAGCTCTATGTCTACCATGCAGAGACTTTTGCGTCCACATATGGATTTTCTGTTCTTTGCTTATGATATTAGATTTCAGATTCTTATCTTGTAGATTAAGAGGAGTAAAGTTCTTGTCTATTTGAGATACAAAGTTGTGGATGTCTGTTTGTTCAGCTTTAAAATGAAAATATTTTCTCAATTTTATGATTAAGTTATTATGTAAATTTTGCACGTCTATTAAGCCTCTTCCTCCTTCTCGGCGCGGTAGTGTAAGTCGTTGGGTACATGTTTTGGGATGGTGTTTTCTATAGGCTGTCATCTGTGTATTAATTATTCGCTGTAGTTTTAATAACTCCGTTTTGGACCATTTTATTATTCCAAACGAATACGTAAGGATTGGTATTGCATAAGTGTTTATAGCTTTTACGGTATTACGTGAGTTTAACTGCGTTTTTAAAATCTGCTTTAATCTTCCTTTGAATTTTTTTATCAACTCTACTTTAGTTTGTTTTTGGTGTATTTGTTTGGATTGATGAAAACCTAAATATTTGTATGACCCATATTCATCTATTGCTTCTATTTCTTCTCCAGTTTCAAGCGAATATGAAGTTTTTACCGTTTTCCCACGACTAACAGCATGGATTTTACATTTATCTATCCCGAATTGCATTTGGATGTCTTTAGAAAATGACTGTGTGATGTCTGCTAGTTTATTAAGTTCCTTATTATTTGTGCCGTACAATTTTATGTCATCCATATACATTAAGTGTGAAATTGAATGTTGTGACTTATTATTTTTTAATTTAAATCCGGCTTTAGCATTATTCAGTAAATAAGATAATGGATTAAGAGCTATGCAAAACCATAACGGGCTGAGTGCGTCTCCTTGAAATATACCTCTTTGTATTTTAATCGGATCAGTAGTAAACGATACTTCTTTGCTATTTATTTTAAGTTTAGTTTGCCACTTGGCCATAACAGACTTTAAAAATGTAACTATTGTAGGGTGCATTTTATACAGTTGGAGAACATACAGTAGCCAGCTATGGGGTACTGAATCGAATGCCTTTTTATAATCTATAAACATTGTGTGAAGGTTTCTATTGCTTGTGTGTGCTTGTTTCATTACAATTGCGTCAATTACTAACTGTTCCTTACATCCCTGGCTATTTTTCTTACATCCTTTTTGTTGTTCAGCTAAAATACTATGTTTATCTAAGTGTTGGTACATAATTTCGCTAACACATCCCGTTATGATTTTATAAATTGTTTGTAGGCATGTGATCGGTCTATAGCTTGACGGTTCTTTAGGATCTGATGGCTTTGGCAACATGTAGGTGACACCATGCATAATGAAATTCGGTATCGTGTGTGGGGACTGTAGAAATTCATTAATGTGGTAATGTAAGAATGGGTGTACGCAAGTGAGTTTTTTATACCAAAAGTTATGTATATTATCTGTTCCAGGTGATTTCCAGCTATGTGTGCGTTTAACAACTTTAACAAATGTATCCACCGATATAGATTCAAACTTCATGTCATTTATATGAGAGGCGTCTTCTACAGTCTTAAGCCACTCAGCGTTTGTATCATGGTGCAAAGGATTTTCCCAAATACCAGACCAAAACTGGTGAAGTTGTTGCGGTGACGGACAGTTAGAGCCATCTGCCGCAGTAGCTACTTGGTTTAAATTTCTATAAAATATTTTTTCATTATTTTGGAACATAGTATTTTGCTGTTTTCTATTTGTACAGATAAGATATCGCTTGAGTCTACTTGAAGCTACATTCAACTTTTGTTTTAATGTGTCCAGAAAATGTTCTAAATTAGTATTTGGCTCTTCAAACTGTGCGTGTGTTCTATACTTCATTTTAACTTCTTCTACTGTTTTAACTACTCCCCTGTTTCTATTTCCTGCCATGAATTGTGTAAGCCTCCCTATTTCTAATCTGTATTTCGTTATTTTATCTTCAAGTCGCCTCTGCCACATTGGTTTTTTAACTTTGATATTATGTCGTTCTCTATTTTCGCTAAACCTGGTACCATTGCAAAGAGCTGCCGTGTAAGCTGCAGAATATATTATTGTATGAATTGAATTAAACTCTAGATTGTGGTTTAAGTACTTTGGTAAAATATTATTATTTAAGCAATGGACTATGTGAGTTAATTTTCTAGAGGGTTTTTGTTTTGGTATATATGGCCTTTCTTCTGCATGAACATCTGTAAAATTAGCTAATGCAGACATGAATTCTTTTTCAATGGCACCAAGTTCTATTTCACTATATTGTGGCACGTTTGTCTCATTATTATGACGTTCTTGTGTTGAGCTATGGACATCGCTCACGATATCTGTATCTACTGTATTTTCCAGACAGCTAATATTTAATTCCGTACTATCCACATCAGGTGTTATTTGTTGTGGACCGTTTGCTGTCACGATATTTGTGCAAGGGGTGTTTTCAATAACGTTCACGAGTTGGTTGAAATTATCGCTGTTTGAAAGTAGTGATATTGGTTCAGTGTTTCCATCGCCATCTACGTTACTACTAGGGTTTTTGTCTGTATGTGGTATATTCAGTGTCCGCTCTACTTCATCCCGGATTTCTTGTATTCGTTTCCCCGTTAATCTACTGTTCTTAACAATGTATCTTCTTTGATCTGCAATTCGTTGCTCAGATACGTGTGCTATTTGTGGGAACTGTGAAATAATGGCGGAATGTAAAGGTGTTCGATAAGCTGTTGTATTAGTTTCACAGCGGGTGATTCTAAAGTATTCGCGTATAATAGCTTCATTCATGCTGTTAGTCCATCGTAACCTTGGATTAACACTACTACCGGGTTGAGATTGGGTGTATATGCCTGATTCAAATTTACTTTCTATGTCTCTTCTTATATTATCTAAAGTTTCTTGGGGTAAAAGCTGATTTCTCAATATTGCTCTTTTTTGATCACCTAACCTCTGTTTTGATACGGCAAAATTTTGGAATTTGTCTGTAAATTGTGCGTGTAATGAGTCTAAATAATGAGGTTTAGTTTCTAACTCGCTAACAATTAGGTACGTGCGCCAAATGTATTCATTCATTTGAACAGTCCATTTTTTTCGCGCCTTTCTATGGCCAGCGGTGGGTGCAGTACTTGCGGCAGGTGCCACCTGCACAACATCCTCTGGACCGGATGATGACGAGTCAAATCTGTTTTCAAACGTACGTGGAGATGAACCTGGGGATTCAAAAAGGCTCTGTGTGGATGATGGAGATAAAGGTGGTTCCTGAGGTGGCCCTACCTTTCCAGCAGTATTCTGTATCCGGTTATTTGATCTTAAAAAATATTTTGATCGGTTTTTTTCCTTCCCTATCGCAGGCGTCGCGTAGTCCATAGGCATATCGCCGGTCGTTTGATGGTTAAAGACCGCCACCCGGAGATTCATCTTTCCCCTAACCCCTCGAGATACGTCCTCACCATCATCAGAGTCCCTCTCAGGGTCGCCGGGCACTTGGGGATGTACTTTTGCTTGCATTTTCATTGTTTAAATTGGACCGTAATTTAAACTCCTGGTGCATGTCCAAGCACAAGAGTGTGTAGTGGACTTAACTAACAAGTTAAGCCCTTTGGACGCCACCGTTGGTATACTAGATACTCTTCCGCTGCCGCCCTGAGTCAGCATCCTACACTGATGCTGACTGTGCTATCTCAGCCTCAACAGAACATCCATGTTCTCGAGCCATGAGATAGCTTGGATCGGTGGGTAGTGGGTACACCACCACCACACCGGTTGGAGAACCTTAAAGTCAGGGGTTCGCGGGCAGAGTAAGTACAGTGGCTTGGTACAGTACCAGTGATACTGGGAGCATCACCAGCACTCCACCTTGCCACACCCATTGCCCTTGCACACCTGACCTTACTGATGGAAAGTGGTTCTCCCTTCCCCCCTCCCCCGTCCCTTAGTCGCCTCTTACGACACCCACGGGCAAGAGATGGGGTGGCAATATTCTACTCAGCCGTTGCCACACGGCGCTTATTATTATTATTATTATTAAACGGCTGAACCGATTTTCTTGGATTATAACTAAGAACACTCTTGATCAAGCCACCTTTCAAAAAAAAACTAAATTAAAATCGGTTCATTAGTTTAGGAGCTACGATGCCCCAGACAGATACACAGATACACACGTCAAACTTGTAACACCCCTCTTTTTTGGTCGGGGGTTAAAAATGACACTAACGCAGCATATCTGATAACCTGTACACGGCAAGAATATCGAATAGGTGCTTATTAAGGTACACAATGTAACCGGAACGAGCGGAATACTAGCGGCTGAATATGTGGATATATTTTAGTTTTATAGTGATAACCATTTTGAAAGAAATATTGGGCACCTAAAGAAAATAAGGGCTGTAGAGAGATCCATGATATGTGTCGAGGGAAATAAGTAGAAGAATGATAGCTGACTGTGCAACTGGCAACCGGTACTATCTCAATTTTAACAACTTTACAGGATGACGGAAAAAACTTCTTTATTCTTCAGCTAATTAATAGTGCATGCCTAAGTCAATATCATTTATTCAAAGTAGGTACAATATGTACACTACTGGTATATATTGTACCTACTTTGAATAAATGATATTGACTTTGACTTTATACCTGACAGTGATGCCTAGGTAAAGTCCCGGCCTGTGTGTTCAAAGATCTTTGTCTTGAGCCGTGGTACTGCGGAGTATCAAATAGTATACCTACTGAATCGTCAAAAATTGGACATAGGAGTTGGGACATAAACTTAATACTTAGAGGTATTCTAGTGATAAAACAGTAGGTACGCAGATAGACAGAATGAAGGAAAAGAAAAAGAAACATAGGTACCTATATATAAATATTATATATAAATGTATACTTGCACCACCTACCTCTAATATCTATAGCTATATCCTTTGGACCATTTTGGTTGCCTGGAAGAGATCGCTAGGTAGCGATAAGGCCGCCAAATTGTACCTATATTTTGTTGAGCTTTTTATGTGTTTTTCTGTACTAATTTTGTGGTGTACAATAAAAGTATATTCATTCATTCATTCATACCTACTTAGTAGATAGTAGAATGAAATTTATTTTTTTTAATTTATAGAATAGTGCTATGGCTGCACCCAGACCTGCAGGCAAGTGATAATGCAGCCTAAAGATGGACCGCGCTTGCCTATATGATGCGTATTCAGTCGTGACTTGAAAGTAGCTATATTAAAAGTTTACCTAAAGTAATAATATGTATAAATACAATAAAAACCTAAATAATTTAGATTTAAACCTAAATAAAAGGGAATATCAGTCATGATTTCTCGAATATTCTTTGAAATTCTATTTTTTTTTTTAATTCTATTTTTCGGCATTTTGTATGCGAGCCAAAATAATCTACCCGATCGGGAAATAAGCTAACTTAAGTAATTAATCCTTTTAAGTGTGAAAACTTAACTGGCTTAGTGTATTTATACATATAAACTAGACTAGAAAATTATGTAATATGTATAGCTGTTTGTTTTCCCAATAATATAAAAAAAACTTAGGCATGTCCTTTCTACGAGTTTGTCTTGTGAATTTCTTTCTTTCTTTTTTGTAATTAATTGAGAGTAATTAAAAGTTAGGTCGGAAGTTTGGAACCAGAGGTCATCAAAATTATGCAAGTCCGTGTGATTAATGTGGAAAATTAGGGACATTTTGTTGGGTCTTTTTTGTCCCAACGAAGTTATTACTAGCATGTGCGAAACATGGAACTTTGACAACAGTTGGTGCCACTCCAAGCTTTGTCTTTGTTTAGGAATGGGGACGGAACAAACATTTACGTTGTTTCTATTACATATTTTTTCGTGAGTTTCTTGTTTCGTTGGTTTTTTCGTTATACTTATTATGGTCTCCAAATATTAACTTGGACTCAACTCTGTGGTACCATTTTTTTTAAATGAAGAATATTAGCCATGCTAATCATGACTAATATTCCCCTTTCCCCTGGAATTAAGCGTTAAACTTGTGCCAGGAGTAGGTACGACAATAGTGCAACGGGTGGAGTTTGAACCGCTGACCTTTCGGAAGTCAGTCCGCTCCTCAACCGTTGAGCTATCGAGGCTCTCAATGTTACAACGTCCTTGATATTTATTTTTGTTAGTTACAGCCAAACTTTATTTCTCGACAAGTAGTTACTTAGGTATAATTTACTGAACTTACATCTCAAACTATTGGGTCTAGAAACTTGGGTATTCGCTAAACCTTTTCTCGTCGTCGAAAGTGGGTCTGTCTGTCTGCCTGTATAATTTTTCACGGCCCATCCTATCAATCAATTTTGACAAAAGGTACAAAGATATGTATCTAGGTCACTTTTTTCTCGGAAAATCAAAGAGTCCCCACAGAATTTTCAAAGAACTAAATCTACGCGGACGAAGTCGCGGGCATCATGTTGTCTTAACATAAAAGTTAAGCATTTCTCATTTATAATTCAGAGCTTAACACGCTACCCCAAAAGTTTTTTTGTGAAGGTCAATAAGTCGGAAGGGATAAACAAACAAAAAAACCGGCCAAGTGCGAGTCAGACTCGCACACCGATGGTTCCATACTCGGGTATTTTTCCGACATTTTGCACGATTAATCAAAATCTTACTTTGAAAATTGAAACACATTAATTTTTTTTTGTGATGTAACCACCAAATGCACGGGTTTCAGATGTTTTCTTTACTTGTGCTGTAAGACCTACAATTTACCTGCCAAATTTCATGCAGACGGTCAGACGGACAGACAGGCAGATAACAAAATGATTCCGTTTTCCTTTTGAGGTACGGAACCCTAAAAAAAAACAAAGAAACACCGAACAATCCACTGTAATCCTGTAACCGGGTCAGAATAGACCCGGGCGCTTATTTACGACGTGTCCCGAAAGATTTACTCAAATGTACTGAAAGTTACCCGATATCGTCCCTTTATTTTACGCTTTAATAAAGGAGTAGGGTTAAACCGATCGCACACAATATTGTGGCCGCAGTGACCCAAACAATTCTGTGTATACAGTGTAAACTAGCCTTAAGATAGCCGTGCCTTCCACACACTGCAAGCCCTGTCTAGAATCTAGATTTAGATTCTATTTAGGTCTAGATCTAAATTTTAGATCTAGAAAGCGTGGCTTATTCCGTTAATCCTCCCTAAAACATCCATCCTAGGGTGTATAGTCTGAAACGTGCGCCCATCGATATCAACCCCGGACGGTGAATTTGTATGATATTTTTAGTCGGAGGTGGAGAGACAGACCTTTGTTTCGTATGGATATACACCCTAGGATGATTGTTTTAGGGTGGATAAATGGAATAAGTGCCAAGTCCTTAGGCTGAAATGATAATTTCAACGGCATGCCGAAGTACATAAAGATGGGTTTCTTTCGTTCTTCTCTCTGGGCTGGTTTCCGCAGTTAAACGTTTCCGTCTGTTGTGCATGCGCTGCCCCTCCCCGCCGAAGTCTTCACTTCAGCCATCCAAGCTCGCTCCAGAAGTCGAGTAGACCGCCCAGGTTGCCGAGGGCTTCATGAAGTGAGGTTGGGGACCCCAAATGGCGTTCTCGTTGTTCTGCCGTGTTCTCTAGGCACGTGCGTCGGTGTTTCATCGACCTCCACGCAGGCCCGTCACAGAGGATTGTCGGTGACACCTATAACGAAAAGATGTTTGTTTAGTGGGCAAAGGTGGGGTTATCAAAAAGATTCGACTCTGCTTCGTCTGTCTGCGTGGCCCTTTAAATTATTGTGTAAAATATGTAGTTCTAAGTTATATTAAAAAGTTTAACTTTTAATTTTAATTAAAGGTTGCCTGGTAGAGATTGCTCCAAGCAATAAGGCCGCCCTTGCACACAATTGTTTTTTCTGTTTTCTACTTTCTGTGCTGTGCTCCTTTACATGTGTTTTTGTGTGCAATAAAGTGTTCTACCTATCTGTCTAAAAACTTATTGAATTTATTTTTTAACTTATTGAATTACTGTTAATATTATTTTATAGTCAAACAGCCATTTTCCTCTCAAAAGATTTATTGTAATGTACTGAAAGCTACCCGATACCGCGCCTTTATTTTCCGCTTTAATAAAAGAGTGGGGTAAATGTAGAGTGTAATAAGTTACGGTACAGAACACCAGCGCGGTGTAACTGTTGTAACTTGTAGTGCGCCCCGTTCTATACGAGGGTGACCGGACGGAAAATATACTTACGCATCCCGCACAAAAGCGGGTATGTGGGCCTCACTGGCACTGTCAAAAATTACCAGCGGGACAGCCCATATCAGGAATGAGGCGTATCAGAATCCCGGGTATCGGTTGTGACTGCGGCGTCCTGACGATGAACCAGCACATGTTTGCATCTGTTTCCTAAGGCGGGAGAAAGTGAGCATGTCTTCTCCTTCTCCCCTGTCTTCTTCTGTGGATATCTTCTCCTTCTCCCCTGTCTTGGTTAGCGTCCAGCTCTCGTTCTCACTCATACTGAGGGAACCTGCCACAAAATATAGACTGCTGAACATATACGGCTATGCCTCTTTGCTCGACTTGGCGAGGGCACTCTCGTGTCCCCAGATTTACTTGTACACTTTATGGATTGTTATAAACTTATCATCATCATAATCAACCCATTGCAGGCCCACTACTGAGCACGGGTCTTCTTTCAGAATGAGAAGCCTTTATTTTTAACCCCCGACCCAAAAAGAGGGGTGTTATAAGTTTGACGTGTGTATCTGTGTATCTGTGTGTCTGTGTATCTGTGTATCTGTGTATCTGTCTGTGGCATCGTAGCGCCTAAACGAATGAACCGATTTTAATTTAGTTTTTTTTGTTTGAAAGGTGGCTTGATCGAGAGTGTTCTTAGCTATAATCTAAAAAAATTGGTTCAGCCGTTTAAGAGTTATCAGCTCTTTTCTAGTTTTCTTGTAGAAAAGAAGGTTAGATAACCGTTAGGTTCATAATATTATGTCAATAGACAAATGTCAAGCTGTCAAGATGGACGTTGCCTAAATACATAATTATTTATTTGAAAATGATGTTTTGGAAAACTCAAATACTTTGGATCGTCGGGGTAATTTACACTTGTACTTTTTAATAAAAGAGTGGGGTAAATGTAGAGTGCAATAAGTTACGGTACAGTAACACCAGTGCGGTGAAACTGTAGTGCGCCTCGTTATGTATGAGGGCGACCTGAACAACACTGTGCGAACCAGCCTCGAAATATAGACTGCTGAAAATATTTACACTTACACATGGTGGATTGTTATAAATAACTCAACGGCCACTCAAACAAAGCCTCAATAGCTCAACAGGTTGAGGAGCCGACTGAATTCTAAAAGGCCAGCGGTTCAAACCCCACCCGTTGCACTACTGTCGTACCTACTCCTAATACAGCTTTGCGCTTAGTTGGAGGGGATAGGGGAATATTAGTCATGATTAACATGGCTAATATTCTTTTTTTTTAACTAATTAAATGAACATTTTAACTGCATTCAACATTCAGGCAACCTATAGCGGGTGCAGCGGCCACCAGCGCCGAACGGACCATTGAGGCGTGGAACCCTCGATGGGAGCTTGATATTTGTGCCTTTGAATGTGGAGACCTTAGGGCCGTAGAGCTCAGGCCTCGAGCTTTTTTTACTTGTCTAGTTTTTTATTTTTCCGGGCAGGAATTATTACTTGATCAATTTCAACCGTATGCCACAATAAAATAAAACTTAGTTCAGGTTGATACAAGTCTAAATTGAAAATTTATAACACCCCCGACGATCCAAAGTATCTGAGTTTTCCAAAACATCATTTTCAAATAAATAATTATGTATTTAGGCAACGTCCATCTTTACAGCCTTGACATTTGTCTATAGACATAATATTATGAACCTAACGGTTATCTAACCTTCTTTTCTACAAGAAAACTAGAAAAGAGCTGATAACTCTTAAACGGCTGAACCAATTTTTTTAGATTATAGCTAAGAACACTCTCGATCAAGCCACCTTTCAAACAAAAAAAACTAAATTAAAATCGGTTCATTCGTTTAGGCGCTACGATGCCACAGACAGAGACACAGATACACAGATACACAGACACACAGATACACACGTCAAACTTATAACACCCCTCTTTTTGGGTCGGGGGTTAAAAATGAAAGAAACCGTCACTGTGTCACTCCACTGCGTCTGTGGGTATTGCGCTTTATTTATAGGAAATAAGTTTATAGGAAATCGTTATTTATAGGAAAAAAAGCTTTATTTATAGGAAAAAAGTTGTTTGGTGTTAATACGAATTAATTCAATCAATGTTTCCCTTTGTTTCAGGTAATTTGGCGCAGACATACGTAATCAAGCAGGATCCACCAGCTGTGTCCAGACGGTGGTGGAATGGGGAATCGCGTTATCGTGCTCATTAATTCTATTTCAGGGTACATTTATTTTGTCTGGACACTCTGGCCCAGTGCCCACTGTGCGTCACATTCATAAACACCGCGGCACATAATAAACAAAAAGTCTAGTTTGTTTATCTCTTCCTAACATTTCCGGTAATTCCGGACTAGCACGCGAACTATGATTATTACATTGCGATTATTGCACTATTGCTATATAAGTATTCGCTGAATTTTATGTAATCTAGCTACTTTCCTGAATATCGTTACTTGACCCGTTTTTTTTTTCACTAACTAGCCTCTGGAAAATTGACATCAAAAAATATAGTAGGTAAATATACTATGGGTGTATAAAATTGGTTATGTAGATCCAGACTGCCTGAAAGAATCAAACAAACTAACTCACTAATTTTACTGTTTTACTACTTTTTCCTGAGACTGCGTCCGTTTTAAACGGATGAACTGTTTCAAAGATCGTTTGGAATTTCAATGATTTCTAGGAGCCCAACGTTACAGAAATCTGCATGAGAAATCAGAAGTTTCTAGTTTGAACTGTACCGTAATATTACGTCACTCATTTTCTCCTCTTAGGACTTAGGTATATAATAAAGGCAGAACATGTAGGAAATTAAACAAAGTCAAAGTCAAAATCATTTATTCAAAGTAGGTACAATTGTACTCCTTTTGATGGTCGAAATTGTTAAACTTGTACGATATAGTGGTGATAATTAATTACGTTACTTAAAAACTAAAGCTACGAGGGTTCCAAACGCGCTCAAGTCTGAGAAGAGCCCACAACAAACTCAGCTGGGTATGAAAACGACCAAATTAGCTTCAATATCTTGCTTAAGTAGCTGGAAAAAATTAATCAAAGAGATTGATTAGACAGCGCACATGCCAATCTACGCCTAATGTGTACCCACCTTAAGAATTGCCGTCATAGATCAATCATTTACTTCCCCTATTTTCATCTCGACATGAAATTTATCCTGTTTTTATGTTCTCTTAAAAACGCTAACGTGGTTCCTAGCATTAAAATTAATCATGTGATGATTTGGTCGTTAGTAGTGATGACGTAATTATCAGTATCCACTGTGGGGCAAATGCCCAGTTTTTTTGACGATTCCTATTTTGACGACCTCTCTGGCTCAGTGGTGAGCACTGTCACAGAGGCACTGTGGTCTTGTAATTGGGGGATCCTGGGTTCGATTCCTGGCAGAGACATTTTAAAATTTGTTTTGAAAATATTGTTTTGACTAGCTGATGCCCGCGACTTCAATCGCGTGGATGTAGGTTTTAAAAATTCCCGTGGGAACTCTTTGATTTTCCCGGATAAAAAGTAGCTTATGTGCTAATCCAGGGTATAATCAATCTCCATTCAGCCCAATCCGTTCAGTAGTTTTTGCGTGAAGGAGTAACAAACACACACACACACACACACACGCACGCACGCACGCACGCACGCACGCACGCACGCACGCACGCACGCACGCACGCACGCACGCACGCACGCACGCACGCACGCACGCACGCACGCACGCACGCACGCACGCACGCACGCACGCACGCACGCACGCACGCACGCACGCACGCACGCACGCACGCACGCACGCACGCACGCACGCACGCACGCACTCACACACACACACACACACACACACACACACACACACATATTTTTACACACACATATTTGTGTGATTCTTCGAATAAATTTAAAAAAAAAAAAAAAAAAAAAACAGGAAATTGTCTCTAGTCTAATCTGGTAGAAGTGAAAGGAAAATGTTGTGGAAGGCACAAGATCGGTAAAGATGTAGCGTTCCGGTACGATGCCGCGTAGAAGAAGATTATGGGTATGGGTTTAATTAAACTGCCATATACCTCTTCCAAGAAAGTTTATAAGTTTAGGTTAATATAAAATTGCTTATTAGCTCTACTCGTAAGCAAGATTGCAATGTTACTAAAGTACTGTCGTCAGCACTTTATGATATATAAAAAAAACCTCTTCCAAGTTAACCCGGTTCCATCAAATTGTCATTTAAAACCAAGGCTAACTTGTAATCGAATAAAAAATGTCTTTCTAAGTAGTTGCTTCTAAAAATATTGCTGGCTTTTACTTTACAACACTGGTGACTACCTATATTCGAAATAACTACGATATTATATTATGAACTATACAAGTACCTACATATTTTTTCATTTGTAAAGCAAAAATATATTTAAAAATATTACTATATTAGTTATATATTGAAAAAAAAAAAACAATGCTTTTAGGAAACTATGTATTGAGAAAAATTCGGTATGCAGGTACGTGAGATAATTAAACATGAAAACAGGATACGACACTCGAAAAAAATGAATGCAATTTCCCAAAAAAGGGACAAGAAAAATGTAGGACAGAAATGAAAATTCTTTCTCAAAAATGATTTCGTTTTCACGTTCCGCTGCGGCCCTAGTTTCAAAATTTCAGCAATGAATAAATTTCACCGTGTTGCTGTGGAATTTTCATGACATTTTTACATTTTTGAGACGCTGACCTGATAGTTTTGCGTCCATTTTCATAATTTATATCGAAAATTACATGATGCTCGCGACTTCGTCCGCGTGGATTTAGGTTTTTTTTTAAATCCCAAGATTTCCCGGGACAAAAGGTAGCCTTTATTTAATTTATCATATACGTCTCAGGAATGCAAGCTGTCTCTCTAACTTTCATCAAGTAAAAAGCCAGCAGACACACACTTTCGCATCACTTCACTGCCTACTCTATTATATCACTAACTCACTACCCATATTATAAATACGAAAGTGTGTTCGTTTGTTGGTTTGGTGGTTTATACTTAATTGGTTCGTCCTATAATCACCTCGCAACGGAGCAACGGAGTCACGTGATTCTTTGCATGGGTATAAATAATTAATGATCTGGAGAGTGACATAGACTACTTTTTAACCCCCGACCCAAAAAGAAGGGTGTTATAAGTTTGACGTATCTGTGTATCAGTCTGTGGCATCGTAGCTCCTAAACGAATGAACCAATTGTAATTTAGTTTTTGTTGTTTGAAAGGTGGCTTGATCGAGAGTATTCTTAGTATACTCGTATTCCAAGAAAATCGGTTCAGCCGTTTGAAAGTTATCAGCTCTTTTCTAGTTACTGTAACCTTCACTTGTCGGGGGTGTTATATATTTTTAATTTACATTTGTTATCCCAGAAAATCAAACATAAATCTGTACAAAGTCGCGGGCATCAGCTAGTTTATAATATTGGTATGGAGACCATGGACTGTAGTTAGCTAAAAACTCTGTTTTCTATCGACTTTTAAGTAATGAATTATTCATTTCAGAACCCCAAGTCTAACTTTTCAAATTAACTTTAATGTACAAAAACCGCCAAGATTGTAATATGGTCGATGGAAATGATGTTCTTCTGTAGAATAGAATAGAATATATTTTTATTCAAGTTAACTTTTAAAGTGCTTTTGAATCGTCAAAATAATTTACTACCTACCTACTCGTAAGTTTCCGTTCATAAAAATTATCTTATAGTTATTGATTTAACTAACGAATTAATTATAATTAATTTTAACGTTAACTTAAACTATATAAACATTTTATGGGTAAAGTAACGTGGGCCTCGCGTATTTTTAACCCCCGACGCAAACAGAGGGGTGTTAGAAGTTAACATGTGTATCTACCTATGTGTCTGTCTGTGGCATCGTAGTGCTCAAACGGATGAATCAATTTAATTAATGTGGTTTCTTTTATTCAAAAGCCTGAAACAAATGTGAAACCATAAACTATGAAATAGGGATTATTTTACCAAGGAGTCAAATAGAGGGTTGTATTTTTATCCAACGGTTTCATGGTAAGATTTTTATTATATATTATTTGATTTATATTTATTTATTTATTATTATTATAAGATTATATATATATTTATTATTATTATTATAAGATTATTTTTTTATGATTTGTGTGCTCTTAGTTTTTCTCTAAGGGTGAGATTAAGAGCGCACTCTGACTTTGCTTAGACTTAAGACAGAGTTAAAACGAGACAGATGTATATCTCTCACATAAACCTGTCTCGTTTTAACTCAATCTTAAGTTTGGGCAAAGTCAAAGTGCGCTCTATAAATCTCACCCTTAGAGAAAAACTAAGAGCACACAAATAATAAAAAAATACTACCTACCATAATGCATGCACATAAAGCTAAGAGTAAGAAAGGCGATAATATGAGTGCTTCTTGAAAAATGAGATACTTACTATATTATACTCAAGATTTTATGAACATATTTGCATGCCAACCCTTTCCAGCTAATAGCTTCTTTTTTACCATTTTGCTACATCATTTTTCTGCGTCGTATTCCTCATTGTTGAGCGGTTTGACCCCTCCCATTAAATCACATAGGTGATTGTTGACGTTTTCTTGGCTCAGCGGGCTCCCAAATCGTTGCACATACAATAAGACTCTACTATTTTAACTCTAATGCCAAGTATCCACTGGCGATAGTTTCTTGCTGTGATAGCCTAGTGGATAGAACATCCGCCTCCTAATCGGAGGTCGGGGGTTCGATCCCGGGCACACACATCTAACTTTTCAGTTATGTGCGTTTTAAGCAATTAAATATCACTTGCTTTAACGGTGAAGGAAAACATCGTGAGGAAACCTGCATGCCTAAGAGTTCTCCATGTTCTCAAAGGTGTGTGAAGTCAGTCTGCCAATTCTCATTGGGCCAGCGTGGCAGACTATGGCCTAAACCCTTCTCATTCTGAGAGCAGACCCGTACTCAGTAGTGGGGCGGAAATGGGTTGATCATAGTTTCTTGCAGAACTTAATCAGTCAATATGAATTTTTGCAAGTTTTTCATTCCGCAACTTCTTGTGCAATTGTTTACAAATTTCAATCTACTTATTCAAGTTTTCACTAATAGGTACGCGGATTCTTTCAGAAACTTTTTACATGATTGTTAAGGGTGCTAGGTCGGGGCAAGTCGACCAGTGTAAAATGTAGCTACTTTTCTTTCTCAACATTTTTATGAACACACTAGCAGACGCCCGCGACTTCGTCCGCGTGGATTTAGGTTTTTCGAAATCCCGTGGGAACTCTTTGGTTTTCCGGGATAAAAAGTAGCCTATGTGCTAATCCAGGATATTATCTATCTCCATTCCGAATTTCAGCCAAATCCGTCCAGTAGTTTTTGCGTGAAGGAGTAATAAACATACACACACACACACACACACACACACACACACATACAAACTTTCGCCTTTATAATATTAGTGTGATTTACATGCCAACCCTTTCCTACTAACAGCTTCTTACATTACCATTCCCACCTTATTATGAATGTTTACCCCGAATTTGAGGAGCCTGAATACTTGAAAGTTGTTAGAGAGACTTACTTCATACATAGAGCGGTCAGTAAAAAGATTTTTATAAAATATCTACTGGGCAACGTAAATTGAAAAAGTGAGCGGTTAGTGCATTAGCGCTCAAAATAATCGTTTGTTTGCTCTGAGCTCTTTATCTCAGAGTTGTGGTTAATTGTCTTGTACACAATTTCTAAACTAAACTAAAGAGATAGGCTTACATTTAGTATTTCAATTTAGTTTAGAGATTGTGTAAAACAGAATTAGCCACATTATATCTTCCATAAAGTTAGCTGTTGTATTTGGACTGCTGCCTAATAGTTGACGCTTGCCATTAGATCAAACAGTCGGGTAAAAATAAGTAAGCTTCTATAACACATTTTTAACATTATCCTATCTATCTGTACACGTTCAAATATCTTAGGTTGGGAGTAAGCAAGATGTTTATTTAGGTCGGTGCGAGGCTTAGAGGTGACACTTTTATAAAAATGTACGGAGTACGGACGCCTGCGTCTTTTTGGGGAAGGAAATTTAACAGGGCTCTCTCCGTCACTCGTTTCATACAATCGTAGTTCCAATTTCATTTGAATATTAAGCAACCAAAGTTCATAAAATTTTGCAGACATATTCTAGAAACTAATATCTGTGTCTGTGGTGTTTTAGATTTTTCTAAAAATATGTAGTTTTAAAATTACAGGGGCTCAAAGATTTATATGAAAATTTTTGAGACCGCGTAACTTTGAAACCGAATATTTTAACAGAAATCTGGAAAACCACAGACATAGATATTAGTTTCTAGAATATGTCTGCAAAATTTCATGGACTTTGGTTGCTTAATATTCAAATGAAATTGGAACTACGATTGTATGAAACGAGTGACGGAGAGAGCCCTCTTAATAGGGTGGTCTCTCTTATTAAAGGTCTTTACATACAAGTGTAAATTAAAAAATTATAACACCCTCGACATGTGTAGGTTGCAGTAACTAGAAAAGAGCTGATAACTTTCAAACGGCTGCACCGATTTTCTTGGATTATAGCTAAGAACACTCTCGATCAAGCCACCCTTCAAACAAAAAAAACGAAATTAAAATCGGTTCAATAGTTTAGGAGCTACGATGCCACAGACAGATACACAGATACACAGACAAACAGATACACAGATATACCTACACTACACGTCAAACTTATAACAACCCTCTTTTTGGGTCGGGGGTTGGCGACCTTGCACCGGAAAGGGCAGCGTCGGAAGACCTCTCACTAAGTGGATGGACGATATCAAACGAGTTGCAGAGAGCCGTTGGATGTGGCAGTCCCTACAAGAGATCTTTGTCCAGCTGTGGACGTGTGACGCCTGATAATGACAATGATGATAATGACATAGGTTTTAGTCAAAGGTAGATCGGTTTCTATGAACCGTTAGTATAGTCCAATCCGAAGTGTATTTTTGACGGCCTCTTATTAGTGGAGTCGGTGGTCTTATTAGTGGATTCCAGGCAGGGGTTTGGAATTTTTCCTGTTCTGGTCTGGTCTGGTGGTAGACTTCGGCCGTGGCTAGTTACCACCCTACTGGCAAAGCCGTGCTGCCAAGCCATTTAGCGTTCCAGTACGATGTCGTGTAGAAACCAAAGAAATATGGGATTAATGAAAACTATCACACCCCTTCCAGGTTAGCCCGCTTCCATCTTAGACTGCATAATTACTTACTACCAGGTGAGATTGCAGTCAAACATTTACCTACTTATCTGAATTCAAAAGATATGAAACTGTAGAAATCATCCGAAAGAATCTACCTACAAAACCAGATCTCAGCTGTATTTAATCCTTACTCTATGACTCGTACAAGCGCTATGTAATTTCAGACTGGATCACTTATTTTGCGTGCTTACCTTGTCTTGCGCTATCTGAATCCTAGAAAGAAAGAAAGAAAAACTGATGTCGTCTGTCCACCTAGTGGGATGTCTGCCAACACTGCTCTTTCCGGTACGAGGTCACCACTCCAGCACTTTTGAACCGACATCTATCGTTTCTCCGATAACGGAAGATATTTAAGTACTTAAACTGCAATTTTTCCAATAAAATCCACCTATCTCCATACAATATATCACTCCCACTATCCACCAAAAATCGCTATTTTCATAGAGCTTACATACTCTGGTGCAGCGTTTTATGCTCATATTACTCGAGTAATCTTTCCCAGACGACGCCCCAATATAAAGCTCAGACAGAATAAGGTTGTGAGCACATTAATAATCGAAAGCGATTACATAATTTAAAAAATAATTATAATTCATTCAGTCACCTATTCGAGGGGGCCGGGATCCCAGACACGCACTTCTAATTTTTAAAGTTATAAAACTCATGAGTTTTAACTATCATTTGCGTTAACGTTGAAGGAAAACATCCGTAATGTACCCAATCTTGAAAAAATTCTACCAATCCGCACTTGGCCAGCGTGGTGGATTATTGCCTAAACCCTTTTCATACTGAGAAGAGGTCTCTCTTACAATAACTATACTTACAAGCTCTGATTCTACAAACCCTAAATCTTGGTTAAAAAAGTACGGCTTGGCCGTTTAATGTTCGTGAAACTATTACATGATATAACATAATATATTAAGGCCATAAGGAATAGTTTGTTCGACAATTACTAATTTGTATTGTACTTCATGATTGTCGCTACTGTATGTCTATACCATAGACCTACGATTTTTCGCTACGCTCAAAGACTGACAAAGCGAGGGAGCGAGAGTAGTTAGATAAGACACACTGCCGCGAGCGAAAGCGAGATAGCGAAACAAGATGCCGATAAGTCATTGTTTACGTGAGTATCGGTCCTTAAGAGTTCGGCCTGTTCCAAGTCGAGGTGATTTTTTGCATTTACTAAATAATTTTACGATTAAAACGTAAAATCTATGTCCTGCCACCATGGTGTCTTGTTCAGTGAGCGAATGTGACGTTACAAGACGTTATAATCCGCGTAAATACACGTTTCACAGGTAATTACTGATTATTTATACTAATTGTTTATAATCATTATTTCGTCATTTCTTGTTTGAAAATTAGGCAAAATAACTATTGGAAGCTTAGATGATAGGTTTCCCTTAAGACTTATCATCAAATTACATTGCTAAATGAAGAATTTTTGGATATTTTGTGTAAAATTTAAAAACGTTTGGTTACGATAGGGATTGACAAAGTGATGACGTCACAAGTATCGATAGTCGATAATCGTGTCTGCCGGTAGGTTTGATGTGATATGCTTAAGCTGTCTGTCTGTCTGTCTGTCTGTCAAGAAACCTATAGGGTACTTCCCGTTGACCTATAATCATGAAAGGCAGGCAGGTAGATCTTATAGCACAAATACTGGAATAAATCTGAAAACTGTGAATTTGTGTTTACACCATTTAAAAAAAAATTAAAATATGTTTCAATTTTCAAAGTAAGATAACTATACCGAGTGGGGTATCATATTATGAAAGGGCTTTACCTGTATATTCTAAAACAGATTTTTATTTATTTTTATGCATAATAGTTTTTGATTTATCATCGTGCAAAATGTTTGAAAAAATTCCCCAGTACGGAACCCTCAGTGCGCGAGTCTGACTCGCACTTGGCCGGTTTTCCTTTTTATTTGGTGTGACTTAGATTTCATATACAGGGTTATGGGTAACCCGTACATTACTGTATTTAAGTGCTTATCGGGGCGGTCATTAGCTATGAATTGAGCGCCATATATGTATATTATTTATTTTTATTGACTTGTCACTTAGACATTATACCAGTGTTATTGTAATTAATCAAATTATATTCACTTGCACCCTTTAAAAAAATAGAGGTGGAAAACTAACAAATTCCGGTAATATTTATGAAAATCCCAAAACACGCAGAAACATCCATACTTACGCATTTTTATTCTTTACAACGTGATATACATATAGATTATTATAAATTGCTTATTTGTAGTAGCTGCACCAAGTCATTTCATTAATAAATAATAATTTGTTACCTAGCTTTAGCTTTGTTGCTATTTGTGTATTTGAAATGTATTTGTTTTTTAAGATTATAAGATACTGTTTACTTCACGTCGTTAAACTAACTCATTAGTGTCCTATGATTTCGCCAGTAAGACTATCGATAATACAATGCTACAGTCAAGACAACTCTATTTCACGCACACATTTACGTTTCATTTTTTGTAACACCGGTAATCTGTCATTGTTGATCTAGTACATACTAAATTTATGGTCTATACAGTAGTGTGCCGGCAAGGAATTGAGATGACGGTGCTGATGACGGTTATGTATCGCATCAACAATAGCTTACTCCTTTTCCGCTTCCCCGCCCGCTCCTCGTAACACAATGCACCACCGTACCTACTAGACGGCTTAGTGCTTGCATGCGTATCAAATCCGGGCACATAAGCACCCCGTATAACACCGCCTTTTCACTTATATTCGGGAATATGAGGGTAGATGGTTTATAGTCTACTGTTTTACATAAGTTTATTGACGTTCTGTGAATATCTTAACTAAAATCTAGTACCTTTTGCAGAGCTTTCATTTTGAAACTATCTTATACATAACTAGCTTTGCTCGCATCAGGTGAAGACTGCGTTCCAGAAACAATAATATACCATCAAAATTATGGTCGCAGATTAAAGCTAAATAATAAACTTCAAAAAAAACTAAATGAAAACTAACAGAAAAGTTCATAAGTCAAGTCTGTAATCAGAATAAACATTTAATTTGAAAGGTTCATCTTTCCAAACTCATTAGAAATTGTTTTGAAAAATTTCTTTACAGCAAAAATACAGTACTAAATAACAACCAACCGCGTCTTATTATGCCTCGAAAACCACGAAAGGACGACGAAACAAAAAGTTTTATAACAAGCGCAATTTGTCCTATTTACTTCTCAGAGATAACAAGCTGGCTTTTTGAGGTTTATCCCACTTCTGATACCTACTGAAACTTTTCAAACTTCGCTCTAAATTTTGTTAGCATAAAATAGAGGTTAGAATATATTAGGTTAAGAGGGGTCCCTCTGTCACTCGCTTCATACAAACGTAGTTCCAATTTCATTTGAATATTAAGCAACCAAAGTCCATGAAATTTTGCAGACATATTCTAGAAACTAATATCTATGTCTGTGGTTTTCCAGATTTCTGTTAAAATATTCGGTTTCAAAGTTACGCGGTCTTAAAAATTTACATACAAATCTTTGAGCCCCTGTAATTTTAAAACTACATATTTTTAGAAAAATCTAAAACACCACAGACACAGACATTAGTTTCTAGAATATGTCTGCAAAATTTCATGGACTTTGGTTGCTTAATATTCAAATGAATTTGGAACTACGATTGTATGAAGCGAGTGACGGAGAGAGCCCTGTTAAGCTACATTTTATCCTTGGAATTGCCCTCTTGAATTTGTAAGTAATACTTGTACCAATCGCTATTTTATATGTCTGTATCAAAAATTATCAAAAACTGCTTAGTGATTTTCTATTTTAAAAACTTCAGCTGTTCTGTATTCTATGTAAAAAAAACTAGATTTTTTCTGCGATTTCATCCACATGAGTTTTTTAAAGATCGCGTTGGAATTTTTCAAAATTCTTTTTATGTATTGTCTATGACTGAGGGTCTACATTCATTGTAATTGTAGGTTAATGTGTCAGTCAGTCTGATTATATTTTTAGATTGTATTATTTGTTCACGAACACATTTCTATTTTGTAGAATTGTTATAGAAGTTTTACAAAAATAATTATGCCAGACGATATTGTAGTAATCAATAATTTTTAATCACACTCACAAAACAGTATAACAAACCACGCGCTTCAACAACAATAAATCGATAACTAAAACCTATGTATACTTATATACAAACAAATATGACTACAAAAACGTATTAACAATCAATTTACAAATGAGGAGGGTAGTTCAAAAATCTAAATTAAACCCGAAGCCGAACCGCACCCGCCTCTGCCGGTCTATAAGCGTGCTCGCCAGCAATCGAATAACGCGAACTTCGTTATGTTCCTGAAACAGAACGTCCCTTTCGTATGTGAAACCTCCACAGCGCTGTGAGTCCACGAACATTTTCAACTGTGACCCATTTTCGTAGCTTTTGTGCAGCGCCAAACCGACGGAAGCCGGCCCGCCCTTATTACTCTCATTAAATATGGTCGCTATCCGTAAATCTGGGGTGAACTGCTTGAACACGCACACTTGAAAACCGAGCCTGCTTAGAGTAGACGAAAGAGTGAAGGATTGACGTTCGTACCGCGCGCTGAATGATAACTCAGGCGAAAGAGGATACGACAGAGGTCGTATACCAAGTTCGCTGCCAATACTTATCTCCGGCCTAACCTTATACATCCACTGAGTCACCAGATTCAAGGTTATCGGGTCTACATCCTTCATGGAGCAAGAAATAGAGCCAATAAACTTCTCACTGTCTTTCTCAAAGACTATCTCCGTTTCTGATGAAACTATATCTTTTATCTTTGAGGTCAATCTCATTTCGAAGTCATCTATTGTCTCTTTATACGTAGCTATCGCTGATCCTGTAGAGTCTATCAGCAAGCCATCGTCAATATTTTTTGTATCCATTTCCTTGTATAAAAGTTGTGAGAAGCACTTGTAGGATTCCTTCGTTTTGCCGAAACTGTAGTTCTGCATTAACTTGACCTTGTCCATTATCTGTCGAAGGACAACCAACTTGGCACCGACAAAGCACTTCGGGAACACGTTCTTCGCCTCCAAATGGACATCATTGAGCCTTATCAACGTTGGCTTGTCAAACTCGAAGATACTCGTCAAAGTTTCCTTTTTCTTGGGCAACAATTTTTGGAGACTGAATATGAAATTGCTGACATCGTCTTTAAACACGGACTCCTTAATGTCCATATTTTTCTGTTTTTATATTAATTTTTACATTTGTGTATTTTTGATGAGCAGGTCTTGCGTCAGTGACCTGTCTAGGAATATTTTTAACTGCGCGCACGACATGTGGCCAGTTAGAAACTCACACACCGCAAGAAGTCTAAATATATATTTCGTTTGTAATTAATATCGTGTAGGCCACACTCAAACTTGTTTAAGTCATAATAGAAACACTAGGAACCTGGAAACCGAGTTATATTGCGCAATGTGCGAAAGAACATGAAATACTTGGTTCATACATATTAATTGTATTTAGTTTCCATTACAGCCACAAGTTTGTGTCAACACAGTATCGTGTATCGAGGGAGATTATATTAATAAACAACCTTGTTACTCGTCTCTCATGACTAGGTTTCCGGGACATAGTATAAGATCAGAAACGCTTAAGCGGCTTAGTGACAAGTCACTTACTAATGACACAGAAAGGGACTAGTGCGAGTAAGATATGTATCCAGCTTGCTATTCTGGGGTATTATTATTATTCGATTGGTTGACTGAACACATCTCCTCTCCTCTCCGCTTAGGTGGATATCGGGCTTTATGTCTCAAACAGGTAGGACGGCCAAGGATTTCAAATTTCACTCTTTTTATTTTGACTATCCAAAGTTACAAAAAAAATTATACTTTACTATCGTTTGCTCCAGCTTGAACCACGTGGGTTTCTATACTGGAGTCCTATCCTGAACCATACCTACATAATTATACTGACCCACCACTCAACAGAAACTCCTTCAGAGTTTTTTTGTCCACCAACTCTAATACTGATATTATTAAGTTGCGACGCTCGCATTTTGTAAACCTTGGTGAGATATAAAATCTTATGCTAACCTCACACTTAGTTTCTATTCTCCTTCTATATCTTTATAGATAGATAAGAGATTGGATAGCCTAGCTTTTAAAACGCCATCAATAAAAGATAAGAAAAGTGTCGACAGCAAGGAAAGCAGGCTGTAGGGATGATAAATATCCAGCGCAGTCAGCGGCCGGCCGGAAGCCATCAATAAGATACAGTGTAGGATATGTTTGGAAGGCGTAGGACTGGTGTAATGAAATTTCCTTTGCGATTTTTCATTTGACTACGTATAGTACGCGACAGGTTGAGATGACAATCGGGGTATGAGGCGGGGGGAGGCCCGCAGGCCCGCACGTCACCCATGCTAACCCACAGCGGACGCTATGCAGGTGTGTGGAGTGTCCCCACCCTTGTTGCCATCTCAACCTGTCGCGCACTATACCTACAATCAATAAACCAATCCATACTCCATACCTACTTCCTTATAAAACACAGAAAAGGTTTGTACTTATATGCGTTATAGACTCTGAGACCATCCGTCCGATGTGGCCCAAACTTTCATTAGAAAGGCAATAATGCGAAGATAGTTTTAGATCACTAAAACAATGCATTAGGTACATTCTTTTTTTAGCGTAGTAGCACACGCCGGGTGAATCCGCTAGTCATAAACAACAGCGGATCATCATCATCATCAGCCTGTGGACATCCACTGTTGGACATAGGTATTCCCTAAAGAGAGCCACCACACCCGGTCCTCAGCCTTCCTTATCCAGCCACTTCCCACCAGTCTCTTTATATTGTCGGTCCATCATGCTGGATGGCGTCCCACACTACGTTTGCTTATACGCGGTCTCCACTCAAAGACTTTCGGGTAAAAACTAGTTCGTAAATCAGGTAGAAACTAGAAAAGATTGCTTACAACAATTTTCTATAGTAGCTTTGACTTAAAAGGGGTTTCCCGGGAGAGCGGGCGCGGACAGGTGGCGAATTGCGGGCGTAAGTAATAAATTACTTCACCAGCGCTGGGATTAAAAGGCAATGCTGGAAAATTAAGGAGACGTCACTTGGGGAAATGGATAACTAAAGATCGCCATTCCTTACCATCTGGGTAATTAAAAGAGCTACGAAATATTACTGTTTGCTATGTTGTTTTGTCTTAATAATCTATACTAATAAATAAAATTGGAGTGTCTGTCTGTAATTTCGAAATAACTACCTCATATTAAGCTCATATGGTTATTTGAACGATACCAACACTGAATCACACGTTTTTAAAATTTTTGTCTGTCTGTCTGTCTGTCTGTCTGTCTGTCTGTTTGAAAAGGCTAATCTTTGGAACGGCTGAACCGATTTTGACGGGATTTTCACAGACAAGTAGAGGATTGACCAGGGCGTAAAATAGGCTACTTTTTTAACCGACTTTCGAAAAGGGAGTTGTGTTTTTCTACCTATGTACACCGAAATCTCCGAGATTTCTGAACCGATTTGCGTAATTTTTTTTTTAATCGATAGAGGAACTTTGTGACATTGTTTCATAAAAAAATTGGATTCCAACTCCTCAATCCTGATGCTGCAGGGGATCTGGCCAATCCACGCGGGCGAAGCTGCGGGCATCAGCTAGTTTTTAAATAAATATCAAAAACTAGAGGATGCCCGCGACTTCGTCCGCGTGGATTTAGGTTTTTGAAAATCCCATGGGAACTGTGTGGTTTTCCGGGATAAAAATTGTCTATATCAATAACATGGACGCAATCTACCTTGGTACCTTTCATACAAATAGACAGAGCGGACGGGTCTTTAGGAATCCCGTGGGAACTCTTTCATTTTCCATGATAAAAAGTAGCCTATGTCCGTCCCCGGGAAATAAGCTAGCTCTGTACCAAACGTCAGAATCGGTTAAACTGTTGGGCCATGAAAAGGTAGCAGACAGACAGACAGATAGACAGAGAGACAGACACACTTTCGCATTTATGTATGGATTAAGTATTGCGGAACCAGCAGGATTCAGGGTCTTCTGGGAAACGCGCCCAACGCCTCGACCGCTACCGAATACGCTCACATGAAGCTCACTGCAGCTATCAGCGACAAAATGGCGAAAATTGCTTCAAAACAGTTCGGCAATCGCAAGTCCAGCATATTAGTATTAGTAAAGGTCAGTGATCATAGCCCATTAAGCCGTTAGCAAATTTCGTCGGATTGTCCAACATTAAAAGTTTCTGAATTAAAAGGTGACCCAAATTCCTCGGTCGAGGGTCTGAGAACTTCTGCACTTTAAATTGATTAATGCAAGATAACAGAAGAATAAACGGCTACTAATTACTTCTAGAAGATATTATGCCTTCATCATGATTTACCCATCGCTGGCCCACTACTGATCACAGGTCTGTTCTCAGAGAAGGGTTTGGCCGAAGCAGCGTCTAGTCTAGTCTCTAACTTTTTGGAGTTATGTGCATCGGTAAAGGAAAACATTGTGAGGAAATCTGTATGCCTGAGAGTTATGATATAGTGCTCAGTAGTGAGCCAGTGAGATGCGTGCCCAGGATCGAAGCCCAGACCCTCGAATTGGAGCCCGAAGTCTTAACCACTAGGCCATCATAACTACCAAGAGATTATTCCGTGGCATAACTTGTTGTTATTCTATGAAGTTTGACGAGGCGATCAGTTTTCACTGAACTAGTACCGTGAAATAACATTTCCGTTACACAGGAGTGCAGGATCGCGTCATTTTGCTGGCGCGCTGCCAAGATGGCCGACTGCGGATATCCGGTACATAGGCGGATACAACTTACAATGCTTTGGAAAATTGTTTTTGATATCCTTGATAGCGCATATTGTGTGCCCAAAAGCAATGATAGCCTAGTTATTATATTCATCATCAACAACAACTGATAGAAGTCGACAGCTGGCCATAAGCCACTTGTAGGAACTTCGACACGCGGACGCCGCTCACGCCGCCTGAATTCAGCGGCTCCCTGAGACTCGCCTGATGTCGTTTGTCCACCTAGTGGGAGGTCTTCCAACGCTGCGCTTTCCGGTGCGAGGTCGCCATTTCAGCACCTTCAGGCCCCTAGTCTAGCTTATAGTCTGATTATACTAGCCAGATTTTTTGATTGAAAAGCAGAAGTTTTTGTCTGGACTATAATGGCCCAATTATGAGAGAAGAGCCAAGCTCAGCGGTCCTAAGTAATCCTAAATCAAAGCCATCAAACTCATTTGACATTAGTTGGTTCTACGTTGCTGCTTCACTGAGCGATGCAAAGATGTTTTCGTGGAAAACCTTCATTGGATTAAAAATAATTAACAGGGCTCTCTCCGTCAGTCGTTTCCACTCGTTTCATACAATCGTAGTTCCAATTTCATTTGAATATTAAGCAACCAAAGTCCATGAAATTTTGCAGACATATTCTAGAAACTAATATCTGTGTCTGTGGTGTTTTAGATTTTTCTAAAAATATGTAGTTTTAAAATTACAGGGGCTCAAAGATTTGTATGAAAATTTTTAAGACCGCGTAACTTTGAAACCGAATATTTTAACAGAAATCTGGAAAACCACAGACATAGATAGTTTCTAGAATATGTCTGCAAAATTTCATGGACTTTGGTTGCTTAATATTCAAATGAAATTGGAACTACGATTGTATGAAACGAGTGACGGAGAGAGCCCTCTTAATGTCAAATGATCTTGATGGCTTTCATTTAAGATCACTGAATGAACGAATCATTGCTGGTGGTGAGCCGATGATGGGTTGAGATGCACTTAAATGCTCTAAGATTGAGATAATGACGATGATGATGATGAATTGGCTCTTTATGAATGAGGCTCGAATGAGGCATAGGTTGCCTCACTCGAGTCTATTCGATTTTCATCAAACGTACTTAGAAAATCGTATAGTATATATGAGCCACGTATAGTGCGCCTCATGCATTTCTGCGAAAAGCTAGGTAGGTAGGTACTTCTTTTAAGGAAAAATGAGTACACAGGATTGCTCTGTCTCTTTGTCTCTTCAAGTTCTGATAATATTATTGTTATGTCAAAGAGGTCATGTTTCATCGTTAAGTTATTGGCTTTTTCCGTGAGACACGTCCCGTGTGAGCGATTCATATTTATTGTCTGAAAACAAATAGTTCCCTTAGTATGAAATTGCATATCTCGTCAACGTTGATACATTTCGAGTATCGATATAAAATAACATCGCAGCAAAATGGAACCAACGGTGTACACTGTACAGTGTACAGTTATCATTTGGAGCACTAGCTGATGACTCAACCCTTAAATAAAACAAGGGTATAAGGCTCATATTAAAATTCTTTTGCAACTTTGGAAGACCATAATTTGAAAACTATTCTTATTTGGTACCTATATTGCAATTATAACTTCAAATATGAATATAAGCAGATGTGTTTTGAATCTTCTTTGAAATAAATTCGTCATGAAAAAGAAACACGATTGGATGCAATTTGTTCGATGGGAAAGAATCGTGAAAATCACACTAATATTATAAAGGTGAAAGTTTGTATGTGTGTGTGTGTGTGTGTGTGTGTATGTTTGTTACTCCTTCACGCAAAAACTACTGGACGGATTTGGCTGAAATTTGGAATGAAGATAGATAATATCCTGGATTAGCGCATAGGCTACTTTTTATCCCGGAAAATCAAAGAGTTCCCACGGGATTTCGAAAAACCTAAATCCACGCGGGCGAAGCCGCGGGCATCGGCTAGTGCTCCATATAAATCTAGAT
Source organism: Maniola jurtina (assembly GCF_905333055.1). Classification (NCBI taxonomy): domain Eukaryota; kingdom Metazoa; phylum Arthropoda; class Insecta; order Lepidoptera; family Nymphalidae; genus Maniola; species Maniola jurtina. Next base: position 11,614,550 of record NC_060045.1, read on the forward strand.
TTTTTAATTTTACTTGGGAGCAGTAACTAATTTTCAGCAGGTAGCTATTTTATTATGTGGATAATTACAATTTCCAATTTAATAATTGTTTTTAAAACGATATTTTTGAAATCTACGCGGCTAACTTCATTTTCATCTATTTCTCGGTAAACTATAAGCCTAATCAAAATCACATTTGTGCTAAAAAAAGTTTCAACCAAAGAGGTTTATAATGGTATAGTTATTTTTGGTTTCGATACAAGAGAGCATCTATCCGCGATGTCGAGATGATGAAACTCATACTAAGCCGTACTGAAAACAAACAAAACGAATAGGAATTCGATATAATATAAAAGTTTAAATCGAAACGTGTCTGTTTTCGTTTCTACGACCTCTCCCGAGACGTTTTAGGTATCTAGAAATACTCATATCAAATATCTTTTTCTTTAGTCTATATGTATTGTCTAGTTTAGGTAAAACTTCTTTACTTCTTTCTAGAAATGTATTATTTTTCTCTGCGGGCTCTTATAATAAAATTCTTTTTTGCTGCCTAATAGTGAAATGAGCTCTTACAACCGATGAAAGTACGTCTCAAAATAGAAAAGCTATTGTTTTTATTTCATTTAACGTTATTTAATTTAATCATTTAATTTAATCATACTCGAACGGTTAACGTCTAATGCCAATTAAATTTGGGTTAAAATGGTCTAACACTAAACGGCATTGTGAATGCCGTTGTACGTTGATCGTGGCTACATCTACGTTTAACGGGTAACGCCGTTGAATATGGCGTTGTTGGCCGTTAATGTGACCGGGGACATTAAAAACGCTTGAATTTCATGCTGTTTGGCCACTATACTATACTGCGTAGAGCCTAAATAGGTATCGTATCAGAGAGCGGAACGTAACAATATTCTTTGCATGAATAAAATAATCCTTGAAAATTCACTCAAAATACTGACTTACACAAAAACAACATTATTTTTTTCCTTTTACATATTTTTCCCCGGCAAAACGGTTACCCTTACCCATTCTCAGCTTAATACAAGACCCTGATATAAATAACTTGAACTGAAACATTACTGAAATCTGGCCTCATATTTATTGAAGATAATGTCCTAACTTCGCAAGGTTAGGTTAAACAAGCCCTTTAATATTTATGGATAATCTCTTAATCTCGCTTATTAAATATTGTTTATTTCAACCTAAACAGTTATGTAAGTTTTGTGTAATATTTAACGATTAGGTTATAACTTGGTTATCAAGTTGGTTACTGCATTAAATTCGGGTAAATTATTGTATAATTATTTATACTCCAACAGGTAAAGTTCGGATTTAAATCCAGTCTGTTTAGCATCAGGCAGATATTTTTTCCACAAAGTTATAATATGATATTCAGAACATAATAATCACTCATGCAATGACATATTTAGGATATTAAATATGCAAATAAAAGTACACAATTTTATAAAAGCTTTTTGTTAAAAATCTAGAACGCATAAATTCAGCTCTTGAATCCACGCATAACGCAAAACAATTTTTAATGAAATAATGCACTCACAATATTAAAACCTGACAAAATTAATGCGTTGCGCTTCAATTTAATTAAAACTGTGTATGAAAACTCAATGTATGAATTTATATTAAATGGAATATTCGAATAGCTAACAATAAATAACTCAAACAAATAATTGGCAAGGTAGTTTTATTTTTTGAAAATTGAAGTGAAATCACTTCAATTTTCACTTTAATAAATGGATACTTACACCGACAAGAGCAAACATACTCAGTTCTAAAAAACCTTTAATAGATGAGTTCTGTATTGGATTTGGTTGTCTGTATTTAATAAAAAAAAATCTACGAACGATAGCTTAACATTTTTATTATTAATTTTGATATTGCGAAAGTGTGTCTGAATGTCTGCTACGGTTTCACTTCACGGCCTACCGTTTAAACTATTTTGACGAAGTTTAGTAACTACAGGCATAGCCTTTCATCCTAGGGAAGGACACTCTGTCCCGGAAAGTTCTCGGAATTCTCACGGGATTATCTATAAATACCTAAATCCACGTGGATAAAATTGTGAGCATCATTTATATGTTAAGTATAGAGGTACCATGTATCTTGGAGATGAAGATACGTTACTTTCTATCCCGGTAAATCACAAGTTCCCACGGGACTTTTAAAATACCAAAATCCACGCGGATGAAGTCTAATATTGTGTATAAAATATTCAATGTAATATAAACTTCTTAAAATGAAGAACGATATTATAATCCCATAAGACTTTCATGCAATAAACTCAACAATATCTCTCAGTACGTACTACTTTGCTTACGGAGTTACCTAACTTTCCCACTTTATTTTCTCATTGATTTTTCCCCGCAACCGTGGCCACGTTGTATTATATTGTTACCATGCGGTTTGTTCAAATCAGGATATTTTTTTTGTCCGTATGGCTATACTTCGGACCTCTTGAACAGTCGTTATCAACTGTCCGAGGAGTCGTCAACTGCTCAAGCAGTATGGCAATATAACAAAGCTGATCAAATATTATTGTACTTTGCTTAGCAATTATTTATTGCGATCAGTCATGGCTGCTTCTTTCTTCAATTTGGACGGATAACTTACTAAAATATATCTACGTATTCGATCACAAAATAATGATAAAAAACTACAAGTACTTAAATTCAGCGGGCTTTGGGGAGAGCTATGCTTGGAGTTTATCTACGTGATTAAATTAAAAATGAGGAGATCCTTAGCAGAACCCGAGTAACCGACATAGTTTAACTGATTACTGAAACTGAAGTGGCAATGGACAGAGCGCGTAGTTGGAAAAATCGATTGACATTAGTGTCCCAAGGTGCTAGAATGGCTATCTCACACCGAAAAGTGTAGGTTTGGAAGACCTAGGTGGAGAGACGACAGGAACAGCAGGGAGCCGCTGGATTCAGGCGGCGCAAGACCGTGACGGGTGGAAGTCCCTAAAAGAGACCATGTTTTATTTAGCAGTAGACGTTTATCGACTGATAATGTTGACAGTGCCCACAATAACCCGCGAAGGACACGACGCCGACAGTCACTTTGTTGTATAGTAAACCGTCGTCGGATAGAAAACATTCTGAAGTACAATCACCAATACTGCGATACTATCCACATAATTGTTCCACGGTTTTCGCGGGTTCTGTGGCGTTGAAAAGAGCAGATTTTTCGAAAAATTGCCAAAAACTAAAATTGCCAGAATCTATAAAATTTCTTGAACTATCCCTGAATATTAAAATCTTTCGGTTCCCCTACAAGAGATCATAAAAATAATTTTGACTCATCGCTACTTACTTGCGTACAGATTTACGGCTCCGTAGGAGATTTCATCGTGCTTTCTTATGTGCTATTAACGGTGAACTGTCGTATAGATCATTTAATTTCTGCGCGCATTATCTTACATACATCTTCTATACTCACTCTTAATACAAGTTAGATTATGAACTATTTCATTTCATTTATTTGCTTTCATGTATTTATCATTAATTTATTTAAATTTATTTAAAATTCATTTAAGGGTCGATTCACATTAGGTACAGCGAATTCTAAACTTTAACTGTAATGTAAATACTGCAAAAAAATGCGCCCCAATAATAATAAAACGTCAAAATATAAGTATTTTTCTTCTATCGTGTAAAGGAAATTGTCCTATGAATTCACTGTTTTCTTTACATTATTAAATACTAGCCGAAGCCCGTGACTTAGTGCTAACTATGTCTATGTGCTAACGTGAAGGAGTAACAAACATACACACACACACACACACACACACATACACACAAACTTTCGCCTTTATAATATTAGTGTGATTGTACGTAACTACTAGTGAATAGGATATTACCCGAAGTTGAATACATCTTGTCCCGGTTTAATGTTTTCCTTAATGGCAGCCCTACACCAAAAGCCCATAATAATAGAGAGATAAGTCGAAAAAAATGGGCTCAGCTGAAATAAACAGTGAGAATACATTTTTATATTACGAGTATGTCAGTAATATACATACGGTGAAAATAAGCGGGCTTTATGTGTGTTAGTAATAATACTTTTATGGCTTTATGTCCTTTGTGAAATAAACTGTTATTTTCGTAACTACTTTTTACATTATGTAAGGAGTTTGGACAAGGAGTAAGTATATCTATAAAGCCTATGACAATGATAGGCTATGCTTAAGCTGGATTGTTGAAAATGTCACGGTGACTTTACCATTGGTTGAAGGACTCCAAAGGTTTTATAAAAAGATTTGCAGAATCAAATGAAGCAATTTCTGTCACTAATTATAAGACTTTATTTAAAAAAATCGAGATGTATTTACTAACCAACCAATTTCTTAAGAGGGCTCTCTCCGTCACTCGTTTCATACAAACGTAGTTCCAATTTCATTTGAATATTAAGCAACCAAAGTCCATAAAATTTTCCACACATATTCTAGAAACTAATATCTATGTCTGTGGTATTCCAGATTTCTGTTAAAATATTCGGTTTCAAAGTTACGCGGTCTTAAAAATTTACAAACAAATCTTTGAGCCCCTGTAATTTTAAAACTACATATTTTTAGAAAAATCTAAAACATCACAGACACAGATATTAGTTTCTAGATTATGTCTGCAGAATTTCATGGACTTTGGTTGCTTAATATTCAAATGAAATTGGAACTACGATTGTATGAAACGAGTGACGTAGAGAGCCCTGTTAATCATTTCATAAGACATGTAACTAACAATAATTAGGTTAAATTAATTTCATGATCCAAGCTACAAAGTATTAACTTATTTAAACAAAAAAAAAATACGTTTTTTTGCCCTATTACACTGTTTTTTGTTTTTTTGTTTCGTAAAAACTGTTTTACTATAAAAAAACTTCCTTCGTTGTTACAGATTACCGACCAGCGACATGTGGTCGGGCAAGAAGTGTTCAGAGGGGGGTGCGGGTACCCCGACTGAGGAGGAGATCAAAGTCGTGCTTGTTGGTGACACACAGTGCGGGAAGACCTCATTGGTGCAGAGATTCGTTTCTGACGCCTTTGTTGAGGTAAGGTCACCTCTTTATACCTGCAGGTCATTTCACGTAAAAGCCGCTTACTTTGTACCTGCGCAGTAGACGATTTATCGATTTATTCACTGGATGAAACGAGGGACGACGCGCCTGTAGACATCCATTGGATCATTCAGTCAAACTTTCGCTTGCGGGTTGTAGTGCCTAGATAAGGGTAATACCTATGTGTAGTCACGTCTCTTCCACTTTGGCCCAGCTATCTCTTTATGTGAATCGAACCGAACTATACTTTTCGAAGACCACACTAGTGGGATTGAACTATAACCCAACGCCATCTAGTTCATCAAATCAGCAACTTTTATAAATACACAAAATTTAATTTGAGTTGTTATCAAGAAAGATGCAAAGCCTAGCCACCACTCTATTGTGCTGGTGTGCACTGCGTTTTAGATACAATTCGGATGGATGTTATAGAGTAAACGGGCACATATCTATACGTCTATTCTTATACTATAAAGTCGTAATTAGATGTGGTGACTAAAGCCGTCTCAACTGACTCTATTGAATAACTATACTGATTAATAAAATTTTGGTATTATTAAGGGTAAAACCTTTACAGAGTTGCTGAACGGATAATTCTTATTATCCTTGTAGATTACACAACCCATCCAATATTAACTTTGTGCGGGTAAAGGCTGGCAACAAACAAAATGCGAAGCGACTGGTTGTCCTTAACAGGGCTCTCTCCGTCACTTAGTCCATACAAACGTAGTTCCAATTTCATTTGAATATAATACAACCACAGATCGAACAAGTGTAAATTAAAAATTTATAACACCCCCGACAAGTGAAGGTTACAGTAACTAGAAAAGAACTGATAATTTTCAAACGGCTGAACCGATTTTCTTGGATTATAGCTAAGAACACTCTCACTGGATCAAGCCACCTTTCAAAAAACAAAAAAAAAACAAAATTAAAATTGGTTCATTAGTTTAGGAGCTACGATGCCACAGACAGATACACAGATACATAGATGCACAGATACACAGATACACACTTCAAACTTATAACACCCCTCTTTTTGGGTCGGGGGTTACAAACAACCAAGTCTGATCTCAAATCTAACTAATGAATACTATATTAAAGAATTATTGTTAGATCAAACCAATCACAGCACGGCAGAAATAAATGGTTTGATTTGATTTGTAGGAACTACGCTGCTGCCAGCGTTGATCTTTATGCAAGTACAAGTTCCTTTTTTAAAAATCGTACACGCGTTCAGTGTGACAATACCTTTATGCTGCCGATCAGCTTCCTATCTGTCCATGCCTTAACCTCCCTTCGCTACAGGATGTTGTTTTAGGACGAGCAGAAAAACCTTGTTCATTTCTGTCCAAAAAACCACTTAGCTTAAGATTCGACTAGGGACTTATTCCCTTGTTTATCCTTACTTTCCGTGCCTACTAAATATTATTAAAGAAAAGTTGTGGTTGCTAATTTTTCTTAACGCTTGAACAATTCGAACGATTTCAACATTTGGCACTTACCTAGCCATGTCCTTTTCCAGGCAAGGTTTATCTATAAATAGATAAGTTCCTTATCAAATTAGGCATTTCATATTGTAAGATAACTAGTGTCTTATACAATATGATGCGTGTGTAACTCTACTGCCAGTTCGGGATGAACATTCTACTGAGATAAGTCATCAAGAAACTCAGCAGCTGCTCTTTTCAAAGCATAAAAAGTTGCAAATGAAGAAATCTTTATTACAATATACTACTCTCTCTCTCTCTCTCTCTCTCTCTCTCTCTCTCTCTCTCTCTCTCTCTCTCTCTCTCTCTCTGCGGTAGGGTCCTAAATCTTTCTGCATACGATCTACTAAAGAAAATAAATCGGTTAGGTTTTTACGATTAGTATCAAATTTTAGTGATCATAACCGGGACCGATGACAAGGCGGTCTCCAAGGCATAGCCAAACAAAAAGGTAATCTCCTAAATCGGCCACCCATCCAGTACCCACCTAGGTCAACGTTGCTTGACCAGCGAGATAGACATGCTGTGCGCCATCACACAGACTACACGCCCTTTAGAGAAACTTATAAGATTTCTTTATCCCGAGAAAACAAAAGATTTTAAAATATGGGCGAAAGCCAATTTGAAATGTTTACCAAGTCATTGATGAAGATCGTCTTCAGCACTTTTGGTTTTAGTTCTGTACCTCCAACTAAGCTGAAATATAGATACCTACTTGTGTACAATGAATTAAGTTTAATATTAATATTATATTATGCTATTTACCAAGTCAAAACTTTGCAATACCTTGGGAGTTTGATCCTAACCGTATCAAATACAGGTTCAATTTTACATTATCTTGGGACCTAAAACTGAATTTCAATTTATACTTCGAGCCTCGATAGCTCAACGGTTGATTATTTACAATATGGCTGTAGTTATAATAAAAACTGTGGTATAAAACGAGGGCCGGAGCTTGATGAATGAGTGAATTCCGAAAGGTCGGCGGTTCAAACCCCACCCGTTGCACTATTATCGTACCCACTCCTGGCACAAGCTTTACGCTTAATTGGAGGGGAAAGAGGAGTATGAGTCATGATTAGCATGGCTAATATTCCTTATAATAAATTTTAAAAAAGTTACTTTGACCAATAAAATCAATTAAAAAAACCTAAAGTGTCTATTACGTATCAAAGAATTGAGATCAGAAAATAGTAGTTTTTCAAATCAGTGATGTAGCTAGTCATGGTCATGAAATTTCAGGTGGGTAAACATTTCTTCACTAGTGATTCAATTATGTTATTATACGAGTATATACCTAGAGCTCATAGTGACACAGCGGGGAGGTGCAAAGTATTGCATCATAAGGAAATTAGCTTGATGTGAGAGCGTAGAGTCAGCAATTCGTTTGGCGATCGTGATGGACTATGCCTAAACCCTTCATATTCTGAGAGGAGACTCGTGTTCAGAGGCTGGCGATGGGTTAAGAACTAAGATGTTAATGATGGCTAGCAAGTAAAACCCTTTGAAAAACTCTTTATATTTCTTGCAATATTCTAGAATAAAATAGAGTTTCTCTAGAAACTTATAACAAACTAGTGACCCGCCCCGGCTTCGCACGGATTCATGAAAATAAAATATAGCCTATGTATGAAGAATGTAGCTTTCTATTGGTGAAAGAATTTTCAAAATCGGTTCAATAGTTCTAGAGATTACTTCCTACAACCAAACTTACAAACTCTATCTCTTTATAAAATTTAATTAAATAATTAAATTAATAGTGCAGATAATAATCAATCCTCTAGCAATTATTTTTTTGGGTTTGAGTCACTAAAATTACCCCCTCTTTGCCAATCCTTAGCTACAACCCTGTTTTGAACTATCGATACAACTTTAAAATGCTCTTTAGGGAGGACGTAATATCCGCAAACTTTGTGGCAAAGCGTTTTAGTACATTTTGGTGAGTAGGTACCCCACTTTGCTGCTGAAATTGATTTTTAACCGACTTCAAAAAAGGAGGTGGTTCTCAATTCGTCGGAATCTTTTTATTGCTCAACAAAATCTTCTTCGAAGTATGGTACTGGTATGCTACTATGACTTTCGACCCCAGCATATAACACCTCGGTCCAATCTTGAAAATATATCAAAGGGAAGCTGACTGACCGAATCAACTTATAGTTACAATTTTATTAGGTTCTCTCTATAATGTTTTCTTTTATTCAGTTACAAATTAGCCCTTGACTGCAATCTCACCTGGTGATAAGTAATGATGTATTCTAAGATGCAAGCGGGCTAATCTGGAAGGAGTATATCGGTTTTTATTAATCTACTATGGTTATTTGGTTTCTACATGAAATCATATCGGAACGGTAATTCGCTTGGCGGTACGGCTTTGCCAGTAGGGTGGTAACTACTAGTTACCACCCTAGTAGACTGCCACCAGACCAGACCAGAAATTTAGAAATTATAAAATCCCAAACCCCTGCCGGGAATTGAACCCGAGACCTCCCACTAATAAGACCACAACGCCACTGAGGCCGTTAAATGTATGTAGATCTCCAATAAAAAGGGTTTTCGAAAATTTCACTCGTACAATACAGGTTAGCTAACTTTTTATAGGTCTGCGGTACAAACCCCACTCTGGTCAGTCCCTAGCTATGACTCTGTATCTCTGCGAGGAGGACACAATATCCGCAAACTTTAGCGGCAAAGCGATGCGGTACAATTTGACGAGTGTTCCACTTTAGCTGAAATGGACTTTTGCTGACCGACTTTGTATTAATTTATAACGAACTAGAGAATGCCCGCGACTTCGTCCGCGTTGATTTAGATTTTTATAGATCCCGTGGGAACTGTTTAATTTTCCGGGATAAAAAATTGCCTATTTCGATTACAGGGACGCAAGATACTTCGGTACCTTTCATACAAATCGATTAAGTGGATGAGTCTTTAGGAATCCCGCGGGAACTCTTTGATTTTCCGGAATAAAATTAGCCTATGTCTGTCCCCGGGATGTAGGTAAGCTAACTCTGTACCAAATTTCATTAAAATGGGTTCAGCGGGTGAGCCGTGAAAACGTAGCAGACAGACAGACAGACAGACAGACAGACAGACAGAGAGACAGACAGACAGACAGACACACTTTCGCATTTATAATATTAGTATGGATATGAATTTTGTATTCGGACACTGCTGCTCCAGATAAAAGAGTACCATCGATGCAAGGCGGCTAACTAAGGCATGGATTTAAAACGCTCCAGCAATATGCGGGGCTGCAATTGCTTGTATAGTATGGCATATTATTGTAAAATGAACACTTGAAAAGAGCAACCGCCGAGTTTCTTGTTGGTTCTTCTCGGTAGGAACGGCATTGATGATGGTAAATTATTTTGACGATTCAAAAGCACTTGTAAAGTTTACTTGAATAAAAATATATTCTATTCTATTTTAAACTTGTTGATTTTGTGTACTGTCCTATAACTTTTTTTTAACCCCCGACCCAAAAAGAGGGGTGTTATAAGTTTGACGTGTGTATCTGTATATCTGTGTATCTGTCTGTGGCATCGTAGCTCCTAAACTAATGAACCGATTTTAATTTAGTTTTTTTTTGTTTGAAAGGTGGCTTAATCGAGAGTGTTCTTAGCTATAATCCAAGAAAATCGGTTCAGCCGTTTGAAAGTTATCATCTCTTTTCTAGTTATTGTAACCTTCACTTGTCGGGGTGTTATAAATTTTTAATTTACACTTGTTTATATACTCTTTTCATACTGAGAGGAGAGCCGTGCTCTGTAGTGAGCCGGCGATGAGTTGATGATTTGCCAAAACTTCATAGTCGCTGATCGTTCCTCCCTGTGTTGGGGACAATGGGGATAGAAACTTACAGCTTTCATGAAGGTCTGGCCCTCACAAGCAAGTGTATAAGCATTATTGTAATACTCCCCCTAATCCGTAACTCAGTACAGAAATCACGAAACTGTTGAATTGTGACAATACAAAGCCTGTTCGAGTAATAACTACTATGATAGATTTTGTACTTACTCCTTATCTAACTGACGAGGAATATATATTTCAGGAAAGAAAAATCTCTTATTTTTAGGGTTCCGTACCTCAAAGGAAAAATATAACGCTTATAGGATCACTTTGTTGTCAGTCTGTTTGTCCGTCTGTCCGTCTGTCCGTCGTCCGTCCGTCTATCCGATTATCGTGTCTGGCAGGTAGGTAGGTTTTATAGCACAAGTAAAGGAAAAATTCTATGACCGTGAATTTGTAGTTACATCACACAAAAAAAACTTGAAATATGTTTCATGACCAAGTAATTAGTATTTTCAATTTCCAAAGCAAGATAACTGGACCAAGTGGGGTATCGTATGAAAGGGCTTTCCCTGTACCTAACAAACAAAACATATTTTTATGTATGATAGTATTTGATTTATCGTGCAATATGTCAAAAATAATTCCCGAGTACGGAACCCTCGGTACGCGAGTCTGACTTGCACTTAACTGGTTTTTCTTTGTACAAACCTAGATAATATTTCTACCATGGTATTGGTCTATATTGCATTGTACATTACTTTTATCGGTTTGAAAAAGCGTCAGTCAAAAACTGCACCACAGATTTTGATGATTTATACATTGTATATTATAGTATATACGCTCTCTAAACATTGTCGCTAAGCCACAGCAACCCCATATATAACTCTGTAGAGGCGTTAAATAAAATATATTAGGGTGTAAGAACCTTCGCACTCACTAGACGTAGACGAAGATAAATGGCCTGGCATTGCAATCTGGCAAAATAGATCGCGACATTTACGCCGACTTGAGCTGTTCTGGTAACAGTCTATAAACCCAACTTCTAAGCAAGGTTTTTATTCAAATAAACTTTCATAACCAACTACATAACCCCTATTTACTAACCCCCTTAGGGGTTGAATTTTCAAAAATCCTTTCTTCCGGATAATAGCTACGTCATAATAGATATCTGCATGCCCAGCTCGATCCGTCCAGTAATTTGAACTGTGCATTGATATATCAGTCAATCAGTCAGTCACCTTTACCTTTTTTGTATTGAAATATATCAAGGGCTCTAAAGTCTAGAAGTCTAGGCTCTAAAGGCTTAGAGTCTAAACTATAGTTTAGACTCTAAGCCATAGTTAGTGTTAAAACCATAATCTATTTACCGGGACAAACAAAACACACTTGAACAAAACACGCAAAAAGAAAATAATAAAAGAGTTCCCACGGGATTTAAAAAAAAACTTAAATCCTGTTTTTGTCAGCCTAACTATATTACTTAACTGAATTCTAAATATCAAATTGGAAGGCAAAGTCATGGAAAATACTTTTTCTTAAATTTCTACAAAATACCATAAAATTTCTTTATTTAACACCAAAACCCTTTCAAGTTTCAAGCGGAAAAGCCAAAATAAAGCCGTTTAGTGAGCAATTTTAGATTTCCAAAGCAGCTTACTTTCTTTACGTAATTGCCCGCCAGACGACGTCTCACAAAACTACACTGAAAGTAAGTACCTACACTAAAAGTCTTTTAATCTTAACAGGACTCTCTCCGTCACTTACTCCATACTGTCGTAGTCCCAATTTCATTTGAATATTAAGCAACCAAAGTCCATGAAATTTTGCAGACATATTCTAGAAACTAATATCTGTGCCTGTGGTGTTTTAGTTTTTTCTAAAAATATGTAGTTTTTAAATTACAGGGGCTCAAAGATTTGTATGTGAATTTTTAAGACCGCGTAACTTTGAAACCGAATATTTTAACGGAAACCTGGAAAACCACAGGCATAGATATTAGTTCTCGGAACGTTTCTGCAAAATTCCATTGAGTATGATTGGTTAGTATTCAAATGAGAGACGAACTACGTTTGTATGGAGCGAGTGACGGAGAGACCCTCTGAACGCCGCCTTTGTAAGCTATTAATGCTTAAATCTGAGGCATTAATAGCTTCAAATTTGCTATTAGGGTTCCGTAGGAAACGACGAACCCTTATAGTTTTGCCATGCCCGTCTACTTTGTCATGAATCATGATTGTCCCTCAGTCCGTTCGCATCTTGCTCAGAGACTATTACTTAGTACAGTAGCCGGCAGGAAATATTGTACATCGACCTTTAGAAAGGGAATTCGGCTTCGTAGAGCGTTGTCTCTGTTTATCATACCTATGTGTAATGTGACGTTTTGTCGTTCTCAACGACAGAGAGAACGCTCTATGAAACCGCTATCTCTTTTTAAAGGTTGATGTACAATATTTCCTGTACTGTACTAGGAAGCTGTAAAAGCTGTAATTTGGCCATCGATGAATTTGGCATATTAATCAAGTGGACAAAGTGAGCCTCGATAGCTCAATGGTTGAAGAGCGGACTGAATTCCGAAAGGTTGGCGGTTCAAACCCATCGATTTACAAACCCCACCCGTTGCACTATGTGCCAGGAGTGGGTACGACAAGTACCCACTCCTGGCACAAGCACACGGTTCATTGGAGGGTAAAGGGGAGTATAAGTCATGATTAACATGGTTAGTATTCCTTGAAAAAAAGTGGTAAAATAAAATTTGAAAAAATATACATTTTTCTCTACACGTAAAGTGGAATCGAAACTATCACAGCGAATATCTAGGTCTGTATGCTTTACAATGCGAAAATAAAAAAATTAAACTCAAATTCAAAATATTTATCCAAAATGGGTTAGGTATATACTTTTCGAACAGCACCATCTACGAGGCTTTCAAGGAAAACGCCCTGGAAAGTTCCTCATTGTAAAAACTTAATAAAATAAAAGTATAAACTTCACCAAAGAAAGAACAAAAGCCATCCAATGACAATCCAAAGTTTTAACTCCTAAATTACTCGTCGATCTAAGGAACAAAGGAAAGGTAAGTACAAGTATCTAATATTTATGCTACCTTCGTTAGAGGCAACTTTTAATTCTCAGCTACAGATCCGATTTGATACAAGATTGCTTACTTTATGTTTGAAGTTTGGAAATTGGGAGCTAGATACAAATCGCGTCGAGAAAAAGAATTCTGAAATTGACCCCTCCACGTAATAGTCAAAGTCGAGAAGTGCCCTTATGCAACATTTTAACAGGGCTCTCTCCGTTACTTAATCCATACAATCGTAGTTCTAATTTCATTTGAATATTAAGCAACCAAAGTCCATGAAATTTTGCAGACATATTCTAGAAACTAATATCTATGCCTGTGATTTTCCAGATTTCTGTTAAAATATTCGGTTTCAAAGTTACGCGGTCTTAAAAATTCACATACAAATCTTTGAGCTCTTGTAATTTTGAAACTACATATTTTTAGAAAAGTTATTAGTTTCTAGAATATGTCTGCAAAATTTCATGGACTTTGGTTGCTTAATATTCAAATAAAGTTGGAACTACGATTGTGTGGAGTAAGTGACGGAGAGAACCCTGTTAATTTTATCCCAAATCTCGAAGCGTATATGGAACTCACTACCTGACACTTGACAGCATTTTTGTTACAGACATTATCATTATTTGACGTTATCTTCATTATAATAGGTTTACGTCTTTTTTTAATTTTAATGTCTGATTTGTTTTTTTTTGTATAAACTCCAGATCAATTTAACTATCCAACTGTAATAATAAATTAATGCGTAGCATTTTACAAACTGCATTGTAAATCTACAAAAAAACTGTTATGGAATTGTAAAATTAATTACCACAATACTACTTTGAATAATATTGAATTAAATTGAATAATTTCCGCCGAGTTTCTTGCTGGTTCTTCTCGGTAGGAAAGGCATTCCGAACCAGTGGTAAGATGCTTTTGACGATTCAAAAGAACTTGTAAAAGTCTAATAACTAATTGAATAAAAATATTTTGAATTTAGAATTTTTGAATACATGTACTGTTTGTTTCGCTCGTGTCCGCCGCCGCGGGTGTGTTATCCATATAAAAGTGCGCGTTTACCTTTAAATACATAGCAAATTCACTCGTATTTCATCGTTTTCATCGTTGCACGAGCATAAATAGCGACATTTCTAGGTGTTCGCTCGCAGAATTAATTACATTTTCTAAGCACGTATAATATACAAAGGGTACAAAATTGTAATGAATTGAACGTTCTCGGAACGTTATTTCATTTGGATTCCGGACAAATTAAAGGAAATAATTGGAAATAATATTATTTAATTTAAATTATATAGCTGTTGTCGTTAACTTCGTCCGCGTGGATTTAGGTTTGCAAATTTTCCATAGGAGTAGATAGGAATTGGCTTATCTGGATCAGGGATCATTCATTCATTCGAATGATCCCTAATCCAGATAATCCAATTCCTACATTTTGAATACTGAAAATGGTAGTATTCGAATGCTTGAATAGTGAATGATACCATATTTAAATACTGAATAATGGGTATATTTGAATACTTGAATACTGAATAATGGATATATTTGAATACTTGAATACTGAATAATGGATATATTTGAATACTTGAATACTGTATAATGGATATAATCGAGTACTTGAATACTGATACTTCATCTAATGGATGAATACTGAATAGATACTTCATTCGAATGCATGCATACTGAATAGTTACTTCATTCGAATGAATGAAAACTGAATAGATACTTCATTTCGAATGCATGAATACTGAATAGTTTCTTCATTCGAATGCATGAATACTGAATAGATACTTCATTCGAATGCATGAATACTGAATAGATACTTCATTCGAATGCATGAATACTGAATAGATACTTCATTCGAATGCATGAATACTGAATAGATACTTCATTCGAATGCATGAATGCTGAATAGATACTTCATTCAAATGGATGAATACTGAATAGATACTTTATTCAAATGCATGATGCTGAATAGTTTCTTCATTCGAATGCATGAATACTGAATAGATACTTCATTCGAATGCATGAATGCTGAATAGATACTTCATTCAAATGGATGAATACTGAATAGATACTTTATTCAAATGCATGATGCTGAATAGTTTCTTCATTCGAATGCATGAATACTGAATAGATACTTCATTTGAATGCATGAATACTGAATAGATACTTCATTCAAATGGATGAATACTGAATAGATACTTCATTCGAATGCATGAATACTGAATAGATACTTCATTCGAATGCATGAATACTGAATAGATACTTTATTCAAATGGGTGAATACTGAATAGCTACTTCACTCTGAATGCATGAATACTAATGACTATTATAAGTACTGAACAATGGGTAATGGTGGAAAATATACTCGAGAGCATGAATACTGAATGTCTACTAAGTTAGGTATATTTAAAATACTGTGTATTGCATATACTCTTATGCTAGACTATACACTTGTATACTAAAAATGTGAATTAATAAAGCGAATTATGAATATTTAGCTTATTCGCATTCATCTATTAAATCAACAAATTTCTGTTTTTCAACTCTTAATATTCGTGCCGATAGTTGTTGGCCATGATATCGAACTTTGAAATAAATACCTGAATTACTTTTATTTAAGGGTATTAAAATGGCATCGTATTGTTCGTATCCAATAATTTTAACTAAATGAAGACCGTGTAATCTTTTTTCAGTTATAATTATTTCTACACAATCTCCAATATTTAAAGACATGGTGACATTTTTTCCTTATGAATAAATAAATAGTTCACTTTAGTCGCGTGTTATCATCCAATGTAATCTATTCAACTGATATAGAACAGAAAATTGTCTCTAATATAGAATATAGATAAAACTTTGATGGTGTTGGTGGTGATAGAAAATAAAACGTTTAATCATGTTGACCGTATGCCGTGTAATAAAAGGCAATGCATTAATACAATGTAATGTGCAACTTAAGCAGTTTTAGGGCAAGCTGGTGTTACACCGAGCTTACGGTTGGAGACACACTGAGCCAACATTACAAGGCTTTAGTTTTATTTCCCTCAAAATGAAATTCAAGTTCAATAATAAAGTTTGTTTATTTGCATTCGAATAAGTTTACATAATGATTGAGTAGACAATTTGTATCGTTAGTTATAAACAATAATTATTTACACAAAAACGCATTTCACTCTTATTTTTTAATCACTAGTAACATCAATGCAGGACATACTTCGTTGTATTTTCGTTATTAAACTGTGAGCTCCATTATAGATTTCATCGAAAAGTAAGTTATCGCTATCGACGACATATTGAACACAGACATTTGCATCACATTCACAAAACATAGTGTTTCGTAGTTTTGCCGCATCATATATTTCCAATCTGATAACTTTGGCTCCATTATTAGGAACTTTTATGTATGAATACACAACATTGGCTTTTTTCTTTTTTAAAGTAGGAGGGATATCTAACCCATTATTTTCCCTTTGAAAATAATTACTAACACGTTGAGTAAGGGTCGTATTGGGTTGAAAGTTAAAAGGATCATTTGAATCCTGAAACAAATAAAAATACTATTATGAATGCTGAACTAAGTAACAATTTAGGTTTATGAAATATGCAATTTGAATATCAAACGAATCTAAGAGGTAGTCATGTTTATCAAATAAAAACAAACTGATTACTAATAAAATTATTCAAATTTTAATACTTAATTATTATGTATAGTAAAAAAATCAGGTCTTACCGACATGTTGTAGATCACGTTTTGATGTCCAGTACAATGTAATGAATTTTCACAAGTTTTCACGTAACTTATATACTTTTTTAAATTATCAATAAAGTTCAAAATCGCAGGTTTTATCATTCAAAGATCGTTCCTTAACTGGATGTGGAATGTGAAATACGAACCCTCTAGACATAGCGTCGCCGGCGCTGGCGCACGTTGTTGTAGGACTACATTCAGTTTGAAATATCATGGATTTGTCTTAGGTTGTATTCATGCAAAGAAGTTGGTTGCTATTTAATCGGGTAAAAAACGATTGAATAACGTTGCATGTTGTATTTTGTACCTACGCACGAACAAATCAACAGACAAACTATTCTTATTGTATCGTATAGCACGGTACAATATGCGAAGGTAATTAAGGTTGCTCAAACCTAGTCCATCCATTATAAACTCAATGTTTTAAATAATAATAGTTATAGTTATTGGAGAACACATAACTTACTCAATAAAATTTTTGTCCTACTTTAATCACTTAATGAATGGTAACCTATTCATCTCTAACATTGTAAGTAAGTGTTGCTTTGTTAGCAATAATATGATAAGTACATTAAGGCTCTTACACATTATCCCCCGACACTATAGTATACTTATTTTGTTCATTTGCTCCCCTCATAACTCATAAACAATGTTTTTTTAGAATAATAATTTAGCGTACCTATACTTACATGAAAATGTTAATAGGAAAGTGTGATCATGAAGAAGACAAGATTAAATAAAAATGAAAATTATTTATTCAGAATAGGTAACATGTTACGCTCACTGATATTCAATTTTTTTAATTTGTAAGATGATGTGATTGTGATAATTAATTACATACTTAAAACAAAAGCGATGAGGGTTCCAAACGCGCCCAAGTCTGAGAAGAGCCCACAACAAACTCAGCCTTTTAAGCCAGATTAAAAACCATCCTGCTTTATACTGAATTATTATTATTGTCAGATATTATCTGGTGAATCTCAGCATATTGATTTGTATCATCATTCATAATAGAGCGAGTGATAGTGTAAAGGGACCTTTACGGAAATTTAATGACAAATCATTTTTGCTTTATTTAAACAATCAAGCGAGATGTTAAAGCATCATTGTGTTATCCTGAAGCAAGGAATCTGGTGGATACTGAAATGTAAGTAATATCATATTTATTCTTTATTTTTAATGGTTTTTTTCTCATCTTCGATATTATAATTTCGAGCAATCAAGGTACGTTCATGGGCACCTAAATTGAGAATACTTGCAGTATTCAATTGATTATAATAATAGTAAGTTATTTATGCGTATGTAACCTTGTCGGTCTAATGGTTAGCTGGGTTCGATTCCCGGATCTTACTGATACCTACATTAAGAATACTTCCAGTATTCAATTGATTGTTATAATAATACTATGTTTTTATGTGTGTACATGTAACTTTGCCGGCCAAATGATTAGCTGACTGGAATAGTTCCCGGGTTCGATTCTCGGGTTTATTTTTGTTAATAATAATAATAATACTTATGTTATTTGTGTTTACGTAACCTTGTCGGGCAAATGGTTAACTGGCTTGAATATAGTCCTAGGTTCGATTCTCGGGTCCTACCGATACCTATCCTATATTACGATATCCTACCTGTTAAGAATACTTCCAGTATTTGATTGATTTTGATAATAATATGTTTTATGTGTGTACATGTAACTTTGTTGGTCAAATGATTAGCTGGCTTGAATAGTCCCGGGTTCGATTCTCGGGTCCTAC
Source organism: Maniola jurtina (assembly GCF_905333055.1). Taxonomy (NCBI): domain Eukaryota; kingdom Metazoa; phylum Arthropoda; class Insecta; order Lepidoptera; family Nymphalidae; genus Maniola; species Maniola jurtina. The sequence continues at coordinate 11,633,474 of NC_060045.1, forward strand.
CGATACTCATATTAAGAATACTTCCAGTATTCGATTGATTTTGATAATAATATGTTTTTATGGTGTGACCATGTAACTTTGTCGGTCAAATGATTAGCTGGCTTGAATAGTCCCGGGTTCGATTCTCGGGTCCTACTGATACTCATATTAAGAATACTTCCAGTATTCGATTGATTTTGATAATAATATGTTTTTATGGTGTGACCATGTAACTTTGCCGGTCAAATGATTAGCTGGCTTGAATAGTAAGCATTAAGTGTTACAAGATATTTTTGTCAAGTTTATATTAATACCTAGACACGTTTGAATACATACTTGTAATCTAATTTATGTTTTTTTTATATTATAGGTCACGACAGAGTGCTGAAACGTTGTTCCCATCAGAAGATGAGTCGCCGCAGCATTCGCCGCAGCCTGAGCCTGAAAAGAAATCCAAGAAAAGGGCACATGACAAATTAAAAACCGGTGAACCATCAAGTCCCACACCGACGCGTGTTGCGAAGAAATCAATGAAGTCCATCATCAATCCCATCGCACCGCCACCAAAAAAGATCACTGCATACGATCTTTTCGGCACAGATAGTGAAGATGACGAGACTGAAGAGACCTCTACACCTACAGCAGCGGGTAAAAAAATACAGCCTTTAGTTTCGTATTTAACAAGAAGACTGGCTAACGGTCATTCAAGACAATCTTTCGAGGGTAAGACAGGAACGCACTTCATTGACCTGAAAGTGTACCGGTGTGATGAGGTCGAAAATGTTCAGCCCGTAAATAGATGGCGTCATGCCATCATATGTGTTAAAAACCGCACGAATGAAGATACTGAGGCATGGCGCCACTTAACAAACTTCATCATTGCGACACGAAAAGAGTATAAAAAATGCACTCCCACTTTTATCAGCAACTATTATTAGAAATTATTCCACTACGTCACACAATATTCTTTTGAAAAATTGTATTGTCACATATGTTATGAAATTAATAAACTTGTATAATGTTGTTGTTTTTTTTTACAGTCACCCCTGCACCAAAGCTAAGTCAGGTCAGCTTGGTGAGATGTGAAAATTGTCACGTTGATATACCTGAAAATAGATATCAATATCACTTAAGAACTAATTTACATAAGTCGAATTGTTTATTGAATACCAAATATAATAACATTGAAGTAATTTCAACAGCTTTCAAAAATAGAATAATAAGTTATAAATTAAGTCCTTTTGAGGAGTACCTCACACCCGAATCGTTCCTAATAGATAACGAGAAATATGTTATTAAAATTATAAACAACTCTTTGAAAAGATTTCAAAGTGTTAAATTAAACTTCGAGCTTTTTGTTTTCTTTTATCTCTCTAAAACAGGAGAAAAACAGCTGAAGTCATTTAACACAAAATATAGTATCATATCTAAAGGTACTGATGTTCATGAATTATATTTAAAAACAATTAATACGTTTGAAAAAAAAATATCTGAATTTCAACATCGCGAATCTGGCTGGACTTGCGAATCAATGAGTCATCTAGAAATAAACATAAATAAGTATTCTCCTTTCAGGGGTGGCTCTTACATAGCTCTTCCGAATGTAGTTAAAAATACTAAAAGTTGCATAAATATACGCAACAATGACAATCATTGTTTTTTATGGTCTATAGTTGCTGCATTATTTCCACAAAATAATAATGTTTGTAGAACTAGTTCGTATCCACATTACTCAGAAGTACTAAATATAGATGGTAATATGTCATTTCCACCATCATATAAAGATATTAAAATGTTTGAGAAAATAAATGAACTGAGTATTAACGTTTATGGATTGGATAATAAACATAATGTAACTGGTCCTTTGTATATAACTACAGCAAGAAAAAGTAACCATATAAATTTGCTGTACATTCAGAAGAATGGTAAAGGTCATTACTGTTTAATAAAAAATCTTTTGAAGCTGGTAAAACGACAAGTAACTAATCACACAAGTAACATGTATTTGTGTGAGTTATGCTTACAGACTTTTACCAGTAAAACAAAATATACTTCTCACAATTGTAATGAAATATTGACTGAATTACCAGCGAAAAATAGTTATTTACAATTCAAAAACTATGAAAGGCAACAAAAAATTAATTTTATTATTTATGCTGACTTTGAAAGTATTCTAATGAAGTGTAACGAAAATAAATCTGAGAATACTCGATTATATGAAATGCACCAACCGTCTTGTTTTGGTTACTATATTTGCTGTTCTCATGATCCTAAATTAAATAAATATGTTACATACAAAGGATCAGATTGTGTGCAAGTATTTGTAAAATATTTAATAGATGATATTCAAGAAATCTATCGCATATTGTCTAAGAAATTACCCATGACACCGTTAACATTGGAACAAGAAATTAGCTTTGAAAATGCTACAAATTGCTATATTTGTAATAATTTACTTCTTGATGATAAAGTACGTGATCATGACCATATCACTTCAGAGTATCGTGGCCCTGCACATTCTTATTGTAATTTAATAAATAGAGTGTGTTCATTCGTGCCTGTGGTTTTTCATAACTTGGCGGGCTATGATTGTCATCTTTTTATTACGGAGTTAGCAAAATACGACGGTTATTTTAAAATAATACCAAAATCGAAAGAGAAATATATTACTGTAACGAAAGTATTAAAAAATAAATATAGTTGTTCATTTCCTATTCAAATAAAATTTATAGATTCTTTTCAATTCCTCAATTCAAGCCTAGATGTATTATCTAAAAATTTACACGAAAAAGATTTTGTTAATTTATCCAGAGAATTTCAAAACAAAGACCAATTGAAGTTGCTACTTCAAAAAGGTGTTTACCCTTACGAGTATATGGATTCTATTGAAAAATATGAAGAAACTGCTCTTCCTTCAAAGGATTGTTTTTACAATAGTTTGAAAGGTGAACATATAAATGATGATGAATACAAACATGCTCAAAGTGTATGGAATCTATTTTCTATTAAATCCTTGAATGAATACACAGATTTATATCTAAAAACAGATGTATTTCTTCTTTGCGATATATTTGAAAATTTTAGAAATACTTGTTTACGACATTATAAACTTGATCCGGCTTATTATGTCACCGCTTCAAGTTTAACCTGGGATGCGATGTTATTATATACAGGTATCCGGTTAGAATTAATTAGTGACCTGGAGATATATGAATTTTTAGAAAAAGGAATACGTGGAGGATTAGCCCAGTGTTCTCTTCGTAACGCTGTAGCTAATAATAAATATCTGTCAGATTTCGATGATTCTCAACCATCAACTTACTTGATATACCTCGACTGCAATAACTTATATGGTTATGCAATGACTAAAAAGCTTCCTATATCTGACTTCCGACTGTTATCCACGACCGAAATTGATAACTTAGACATTGCAAACATATCAAATGAATCAGATTTTGGATATATTTTGGAAGTGGATTTAGCATATCCTGAGTACTTACATAATGCGCACAGTGATTTACCTTTTGCGGTAGAAAAATTCACTCCTCCGGGAGGTAAAAACCCAAAATTAATAGCAAATTTGTATGATAAATTTAAATATGTGATACATTACGTTCATTTAAAAGAATGCTTGAAGAATGGGCTTATTATACGAACAATTCATCGTGTTCTAACTTTTAGACAACAAAACTTTCTACAAAAATACATTGACTTAAATACTCGATTACGCCAAGCATCATCATCTGATTTTGAGAAGGATTTTTTCAAGCTTCTAAATAATGCTATATTTGGAAAAACTATTGAAAATAAGAGGAAACAGGTTAATATTAAGTTAGTAACCAAGTGGAATGATAACAACAATAAAACTAATAAACAGCTCAGTGCCGAAAAGTTGATTGCGAAACCTAATTTAAAAAACATTACAGTTTTCTCCGAAGACTTAGTTGCAATTCATCTGAGTCCGGAAAAAATAATACTTGACAGACCTATATATATCGGTTTCACGGTTCTGGAATATGCAAAACAACACTTATATAAATTTCACTATGACTTTATTAAAAACAAATATCGAAATAAAGTACGACTTTGTTATACTGACACAGATAGTCTTTTATATTTTATAAAAACCAAAGATTTTTATAAAGATATGAAAGATGAAATAACAAATTTTGACACTAGTAATTTTGATGTGAATAATTGCTGTAATATGCCTAGAGTTAATGCGAAAATTCCGGGTCTATTTAAAGATGAACTTGGAGGTGAAATCATCACTGAGTTCACTGGATTGAGAGCTAAGCTTTATTGTATTAACAGTAAAAAGATCCAAATTAAAAAGGCAAAAGGTGTATCTAAATCTGTAACAAAACGATTAAAGTTAAAACATTACAATAGCACTTTAAACAGCGACGTTAATTTCAAAAGTAAAATGAACATGATAAAATCGATTAAACATGTATTATATTCTCAAGAAGTAAATAAAGTAGTCTTGAATAAAACTGATGATAAAAGACAAATACTTTCAAACCAAATTGAAACCTTACCTTGGGGTCATTGCAATACAATATTTTGAATTTTAAGATTTAAATGTAAAATTACAAATGTTAGAATTAAAAGGTTTATTACCATAATTTTATGCTATTCTGTGATTCCAGATTATATTAGGTATGATTGTTTAATATTTATACTTCGTATGATACTATTGACGAATCAATATATTATGAATAAGAGCACAATCACTTGTTTTATTTTGAGAATACTTATGACTTATTTATAGACGGATTCAAATAAATAAATTATGGGTCCAAAATTATTTCTATATATTTTTATTTTTAAGATGGAATACTGAAAGAGACAATGCTATAATTTAATTTTTTATCGTTTACCTATAAAAAGCTTTGCACAAGATATATTAATCAAATGATACAATGAAATTGATTAAACAGGATCTTTCATTGGAAATAAATACTTTAGATAAGATACTCGAAAACAAGTTATGTGTAAAACATAGCGAACTGTTGCCAAATTCTATTCGTTGTATCATTTGCGGGCCATCTAATTGCGGGAAAACGAATGTTATGCTTAGTTTATTATTACATACAAATGGACTAAAGTTTAGAAATATATATCTTTATTCCAAAACAGCATTTCAACCAAAATACAAATTTTTGAGTGTTGTTCTCAAAAGCATTCCAGAAGTAATTTTTTTTGTTTTTGAAGACAATAACATTATTCATCCTAACGAAGCTTTATCAAACTCGATTATTATATTCGATGACGTTGTCTGTGAAGATCAAACCAACATACGTAACTATTTTGCCATGGGAAGACATAAGCAACTTGATTGTTTCTACTTGACACAAACGTACTCTAAGATTCCTAAACAATTGTTACGTGACAACGCGAATTTCCTAATTTTATTCAAGCAAGATGATGTCAATCTAAAACATATATTTGATGAGCATATTAATTCAGATATGTCTTGGTTTAAATTTAAAGATCTCTGTGCAATGGTGTGGAAGAAACCTTACGATTTTTTAGTTATTAATAAAGATTGTTCTATAAACAAAGGAAGATACAGAAAAGCATTCGACACTTTTATTAAATTTGACTAAGATTTCGTAAAACCTATTATACTTATATAATTATAGAGGGAAAAGAAGAAAGTCATAAATAAATATTACTCTATAGCTAGCACACGTAAATTTAGTGTCATGGATCAAAGTCTTAAACAACAATTAGTGCACTCAGTAAATTCTATAAGAAATAAATTAAAACATATACGTAATGCAGAGGATCAAACTAATTTGGTGCTGAATAGAATATTTAAACCTATAACCGAGCCGTTAAAGGTTTTAAACGATAAACCTAAACTTACAAATTTAAATAACAAGTTAAATAAAGGAACAAATGAACTTATGGGTTCTGAAAACACTATTCAAACAAAAAATAAAGATAGTAAGAGTAATAAGTTAAATAATGAAGATTTAGAAATAAATTCAGAATATAATGAAGATAAAATTGATAGTGTTCATAAGTCAAAACAGACAGATTTGGATGTGTCGTTACAGAAGGATGATATTATAGATATATATGACAGTATGGACATACCGTTCGGAATACGAAAGGAACAAGATAAAAATTTAATGATTGGAGATTCAGTTGTACGATTCACTAAAAATGAAAATGCTTTAACTGGGGATAAATCTATAATGATCAACATTGGCGGGCGTTCATATGAATTGACTCCTGGCCTTAAAGAACTATTGCTACGCAAGAAACCTAATTTATCAATTATCTTAGAGACAGATAAATTGGTTTACAAAGATATTTTACATCACACTAATGCACATAAGAGAGACTATAATGCTTATAGGCAAATTAAAGGTGATAAAGGTACAAAATATCGAGAAATCATAAAGCCATTATTTTTTGAGTCAAAGAGTAATGCGAAGCAAGGAGGTAAATTACCTACACTAAAAAAGTATAAATCTAATATAGATTTAGTATATTGGGATAATCCTAATGAATTAGTTGACAGGTTAAAATTACTAATTGCCTCAAAACAGGCTGGCAATAGTAATCACGACAATGAGATTATATCAATAATTGAAGAGTTAAAAGAAGCCGATATCATTAAAGAATAAAAATGGTTGCACTACGAACAGTTATTTAGTATTCAATTGGTTCTCAAAGATGAACGTAGATATTTTCGGGCACCCTTTATATAAAAAACCAAAAATTGACGATACAGTGTTTATTAATAAATGCCCTCTGAAAGTATTAAGTGATGGCAATTTAAATGCTAGCAATAAAATAATAAAAAACTTGCATATTCCTGTTGATGCCAATGATAGTGTGACAAAAGAATATGTCGATAATTCTATCTCAGACTACAAGAAAGAATTAACAACTGTGAATGATCTAGTTACAAATTTAATCACTAGAATAACTCAATTAGAAAACATCGTTAAGGGTAATTTTCATAAAAATGAGCAAGTTAGACGTGATAAACGAAATACATAAATATGCAAGGGTAAATTTTCCTCGGAGACGAGTAGAAATGAGGGACATAGATGACCTGTGGCAAGCCGATTTGATAGATATGCAGTTTGTATCTAAGGAAAATTTAGGTTATAAATACATTTTGGCAGTTATTGATACTTTTTCAAAATATGCTTGGGCCATTCCATTAAAATGTAAAAGAAAAGAAGATGTGTGTAAAGCATTTAAGATAATATTAGAAAAAGGACGTAAACCTAAAAACTTACAAACTGATTTTGGTACTGAATTTTATAACGATAAATTCAAAAATTTGACTAGTATATTTAATATAAATCATTATTCAACTTACACTACAAAAAAGGCATCAATTGTTGAGAGATTTATCAGAACACTCAAATCAAAATTGTACAAAGAGTTCAGTCTAAAAGGAAAATACAAGTGGAATGATGGTACCTTGAGTAAAATAATTAGTGAATACAACAATACACATCACCGTACTATTAATCGAAAACCGTGCGAAGTCGATACAAGTAATAAAAGAAAGATTTTAGAAAAATATCAATTTCAAAAACATCAATCAAAAGTTGGAAATCGATTCAGTTGTTTGAAAGTAGGGGATTTTGTGCGTGTAAGTAAACACAAAAGTATGTTTGAAAAGGGATATACACCTAATTGGTCGACGGAACTATTTAAAATTAGTAAAGTGAATGAAACAAATCCGATTACATATCTGATAGAAGATTCTAGAGGTCAGCCAATTTTAGGTGCATTTTATTCTCAAGAATTACAGAAAACAAAACATCCGAATATATACCTTGTGGAAAAAGTACTAAAAAAAAGAGGAAACAAACTATTTGTAAAATGGCTAGGACTACCTGTCGATGAAAATAGTTGGATTGATAAGACTAATATTATTCTATAAGTTTAAATAAAATAACTATTTAAACAGACACGTTTTATCAGTTTAATCAGTATATTAAAGATTATGAACAAGAGCAGTGTCTTAAATTGGTTTATTAATCATTTGCCTTTTGAACTCCATCTACCCGGATATAACTATTGTGGACCAGGTACAAAATCGTACAAAAAGAAAGGCATTAACCAGTTGGACGAATATTGTAAAGAACACGACATAGCCTATCAGCAATCATCTGATTTGAGTGATCGGCATAAAGCTGATATAAAACTGATGAACATGGCACGGAACCGCATAACAGCATCAGATGCCAGCTTAGAAGAAAAGATAGCAGCACATATAGTTAATAAAGCGATGATAGCGAAAGTTAAATATGGAGCCGGTTTAGGAATTAACAAAGCAGCAAAAGATATAAGTGGTGGTGGATTAAAGAAACAATTGAAATATATCATATCTCACACAAATAAACATCTTAAAAAATTAAAACCAAAGGGTAAAAATATGGCGATAAAGTTGGCAATGGCAGCTGCTAAGGAACTAGCAACAAACACTACAGTAAAGATTCCTCGTATTATTCCTATTCCGAAAACGGGAGGGTTTCTACCATTGATACCTATTCTTGCTGGGCTATCTGCCGTGGGTAGTTTAGCTGGTGGTGCATCGGGTATAGCTAAAGCTATTAATGATTATAAAGCAGCTGAAAAACGTTTGAATGAGTTAAAAAGGCACAATGAAAAAATAGAATCATTATCTATTGGAAAAGGATTAAGCGTTAAACCTTTTAAGGAAGGTTTCGGAATTTATGTATCTAGTAAAAAAAACTAAATAGTCGGCTACCCAATAGAGCTCTTACTAATATAGATATTATGAATTATTCAAGCAGTATTCCTTATTTTCGAGGAGTATTTATGAGAGATGAGCTACCTAAACATCCTCATAAGAAAGAATGTGGTATCGTTAATTTAGATAGCTCAAAAAATCCTGGCAGTCATTGGGTAGCTTACGCAAAATACAATAATCATATCGAGTACTTTGACAGTTATGGTAATTTAAAACCACCAAAAGAATTAATTCAATATGTTGGTTCCGAAATGTATTATAATTATGAAAACATTCAGCGTAATCATCCATATAATTGTGGACACTTGTGTTTAAAGTTTTTGAACAAAGGAGATCATTCTAGCTCCATACATTTTTGGGCCTTTTCTGAAAGTGCCGGCCAACGAAAAAAAATGGTACGGATCGTTAGAACTAGCCATTTGGAGTAATAGTTAATATGGCAGAAAAGTTGTAGGATTGCTCTGAACCAAGTTATACAAGGTCGAAGATTCGTCATTTTCATACATTTTATTGATTTCTAAAAGTGCTGGGAAACATAAAATAATGTTAGATATTGCTAGAACTAATGATTTGAAGCAATTGTCATTATGACCCGAAGGCTGTAGGGCCATTATATGTCGTGTTATACAAGTTATACAAAAAATTAATATACTTTGTATAATTAATTGCAACCGATTTTATGATTTTGTTACTGTTCTGATTGTTTTATACGAATTTGAATACACGTACAATTATTTTGACTCCCACGAAGTGCTAGATCAGCTGCAATGTGGACAAAATTCGTTTATATCTCCGGCGAGCTCTGTGATGAATGCACCATTTGGTTATAAGTACTGTTCACCATAGTAACTACGGGCTTGCTTCAGTCGATAGCTGCCCAAAGCAACCTGCGTCAATTCTTATGTGAATCTAGGAAAGTCATTGAACGGAGGGTGTTGGTTTCCATAGCCTGGAAATGAGCTCTCTTTCTATTATAATTACATATTGTTTGTCATAACAAGTTCTGCTGAACTGTTTTGCTCACTGGCCGTTCATGGATTACGTCAAGAAAATCACGTGCATGCACGTTGTTGTCTATCAGAACATGATAGCCGTTCAGTAATGCTGACAAAATCCTGAAATAATCGATCATGTTACTTAATGTCCGGTTACAAATCCTGAATAACCCTGAGTAAACAAAAATCTCTTCCAAAGCGGTCGTTAATCATTTACATTATCCAGCAGCAAATGGTAAAAAGTCTAGATTTATTGGCTTCGTCAGTAGTTAGCTGGGTTTTTACTGATGTTTTGTTACTGGCATTTGTGCCACATAACCGCACACCTCAAGAAAGAAAGATTACCTCAAGATTGTTTATGGTATCTCTAAAACCATGGACTAAGATAAAAATCCAGTAAAAATCTTCTATATCATTTAAGGTATCATTTAAAATCTAGGCATTGTAAGTTGCTGCAGCGTGTAGATTATTGTTCCATCGCAACAAATATAAAGGCTTTTAGTGGTTTCGGAACTTGTGGTTAGGGTATGATTTTCACTGAAAAAAGTAATTAGTGCTTTTCTGAAGATATATGTACATGCCTGTATCTGTCTATACATGCCTTTTATAGATAGCCTTTCTTTCTTGAGGCATGCGGTTATGTGACACAAATGCTAGAAACAAAACATTTAAATGAAACCCAGCTAATTACTGACCAAACCAATAAATCTAAGCTTGTTACCATTTGCCGCTGGATGGTGGAGGTGATGAACAATTGCTTTAAAAGAGATTTTCGTTTGCTCAGGATTGATCAGAGTGACCGGGCATTAAGTAACATGATCGATTATTTCAGGATCGCGGTAACATCGCTAAACAGCTATCATGTTCTGATAGACAATAACGTGTACTACAGACGTGATTTTCTTGACAAAATCCATGAACTGGTCAATGCGCAAAACAGTTTAGCAGAACTTGTTATCACACACAATAATTATAGTAAAAGAAGAGCTCATTTCCAGGCTATGGAAGCCGACATCCTCCGTTCAATGACATTCCTAGATTCACAGAAGAATCGACGCAGGTTGCTTTGGGCAGCTATCGACTGAAGCAAGCCCGTAGTTACTATGGTGAACAGTACTTGTAACCAAATGGTGCATTCATCACAGAGCTTGCCGGAGATATCCCAGTGGCAGAAGTTTGGGAGATGGCTGGATGAGATCACCTAGTATTACGAGGCCGCATACAATCCAGGTATGTATAAACGAATTTTGTCCACATTGCAGCTGATCTAGCACTTCGTGGGAGTCAAAATAATTGTACGTGTATTCAAATTCGTATAAAACAATCAGAACAGTAACAAAATCATAAAATCGGTTGCAATTAATTATACAAAGTATATTAATTTTTTGTATATAACTTGTATAACACGACATATAATGGCCCTACAGCCTTCGGGTCATAATGACAATTGCTTCAAATCATTAGTTCTAGCAATATCTAACATTATTTTATGTTTCCCAGCACTTTTAGAAATCAATAAAATGTATGAAAATGACGAATCTTCGACCTTGTATAACTTGGTTCAGAGCAATCCTACAACTTTTCTGCCATATTAACTATTACTCTAAATGGCTAGTTCTAACGATCCGTACCATTTTTTTTCGTTGGCCGGCACTTTCAGAAAAGGCCCAAAAATAATGATCTCCTTTGGCATGATAAGAAAATAAATAAATAGATCGTAAGCACTTCGTATTGTTTAGTGTGTTATCATGTCTATTGCAATAACCATCACGGGCAAAAGACCATTACTTGAATCAAGTTTTCAACCTCCTCTTAACATAGACGATAAATATGAGTGTGGCTTAATTTATTTTTCAGCTCTCAATTCAATCCCCAACATTAATGAGAGCAATAATGTATTTGCTTATGGCAATGGTAAAAAATTAAAAATACCGTGTGGTGCTTATGGCCTATATGATATAGCTGATTACATTCGAAGTCAAGTCACAGATTGTGATATAATAATCAAACCAAATAACAACACATTAAAATGTTTAATATTTTGTTCTAATACGATGAACTTTGATGAAGATAATAGCATAGGATCGATATTGGGTTTTCCAAATGTTAAATTAGAAGCAAATAAATGGCACGAATCTCAGAACCCAGTCAACATTCTTCCTTTGTCCGTGATAAGAGTCGAATGTGATCTAATAAAGGGGTCATATACTAACGGATTTCCATCTCATATTTTATATGAATTTGTGCCGAACGTTCCACCTGGGTATAGATTTATAGAAGTACCGAAAAGTATTATTTACTTTCCTGTGAATAAAAATATCATATCATCAATAAATATAAAAATTCTTGACGAACAAGGTCGGTACATTGATTTCAGAGAAGAGTGTTTCAACCTACGTCTCCATTTGAGAAAACAGGATGATTGTGTTTAATAAAAATTCAAATACTTTAACAAAACGTATTACTACTCCTCGAGTTGAGCAACGTTACAGACGTATTAAATCTTATAAAACACTTACAAGAAGTAATAAAGAGTTTCTTCGCTCGTTAGGATTTAAATTAAGATGAATATACTCCAGGTTACTGATATTCCACAATTTGATAACTCTATCGAAAGTTATGAAATTCACACATATAGCCCTTATAATAATAGTTTTAAAGAAAATGATGAGATTCGGATCCCTATACACCAACAAGATATTTACATATTGCCATCTGCCAGTTTTATTTATATCGAAGGAAAAGCAACGATTATTGGTAAAGACCATAAACCCATTAATACACCCGTTGAGTTTACTAACAATGCAATGATGTTTTTGTTTCAAGACATTAGATATGAGATAAATGGTGTTGAAATAGATCGTATTAAGAATCCTGGAATAACAACAACAATAAAATCGCTTATATCTATGAATACCGGTCAAAGTAAAGTCGCAGCAATATGGGGTTGGAACATGAATGGATTCAAAAGTAATGACGGTTCCTTCAGTCTAATTATTCCATTAAATAAAATAATGGGATTTGCTGAAGACTATAATAAAATAATTATAAATTGTAAACATGAACTGGTTTTAAATCGAAGCAATTCTAATTTAAACAGCGTGAAATTAGATGATGCTCACGACATACAAATTAATATAGAAAGAATACAATGGCGTGTTCCGCAGGTGAAAGTATCAGATCGCGAAAGACTAACGTTGCTGAAAATATTAGAAAAAGACAAACCTATTCAGTTAGCTTTCAGAAACTGGGATTTATATGAATATGCATTTTTGCCTAGAACTACAAAACATTCTTGGGCAGTCAAAACTGTTTCACAGTTGGAAAAACCTCGGTATGTTATATTAGGACTACAAACTAACAGAAAAAACAAAAAGTCTTTAGATAGTTCTTTGTTTGACCATTGTAAAGTCAGTAATGTAACATTATTTCTAAATTCACAATATTATCCTTATGAATCACTAAATCTTAAATTTGATGAAAATAAATATAGTATATTATATGAAATGTATACAAAGTTTCGTCAGTCTTACTACAACGTTCCTGTGGACCCACTGCTTGATATGTTAAATTTTAAAGATAAAGCACCGCTTTTTATTATTGATTGTTCAAGACAAAACGAAAATTTAAAAAGTGGACCCGTGGATGTGCGATTAGAAATAGAATGTTCGCAAGATATCCCTGAAAATACAACTGCTTACTGTCTTATTATTAACGACCGGTTAATAGAATATAAGCCGTTGAGTAATATAGTGCGAAAAATATCATGAATGCCATAATAGTAGATGTCCAAGGATTTAAAACTGATGAAAATGAGTTTATTTTAAAAGAAATTGCTATTCATTGTAATAACCGCATACAAACTTTCCTGATCAAATCACCATATCCATTTTATGATTTGACTAAAACTGAAAGACGGCATGTTAGTTGGATTGAAAGAAATAGAGGAATTCTTTGGAATGAGGGATACATACCGTATTCGAACTGTAAACATATTATTCAGAAGATTTTACAAAATAAAACAATTTATGTCAAAGGTATTGAAAAACGGTTATGGTTAATGCAAATGTTACAAAATAGCACAATTTATAATTTAGAAGATAAAGAGTGCCCAAATTTGTTAAGTTTACATGAAAAATATAATATGGCAAGTGATTCATATAGTTGTATTTTTCATACTAAAATATGCGCATTAAAAAATGTACTATGTTTAAGAAAATGGTGTTTAGAGAATAAAATTTTGTACTGAAGTTCGGTTGTTTTATTATCCGTATATATTATACTACCTCCGTAGTCACTCAGTGAATTTGAATGAAGTATCTATTCAGCATTCATGCATTCGAATGAAGTATCTATTCAGTATTCATGCATTCGAATGAAGTATCTATTCAGTATTCATGCATTCGAATGTAGTATCTATTCAATATTCATGCATTCGAATGAAGTATCTATTCAGTTTTCATTCATTCGAATGAAGTAACTATTCAGTATGCATGCATTCGAATGAAGTATCTATTCAGTATTCATCCATTCGATGAAGTATCAGTATTCAAGTACTCGATTATATCCATTATACAGTATTCAAGTATTCAAATATATCCATTATTCAGTATTCAAGTATTCAAATATATCCATTATTCAGTATTCAAGTATTCAAATATACCCATTATTCAGTATTTAAATATGGTATCATTCACTATTCAAGCATTCGAATACTACCATTTTCAGTATTCAAAATGTAGGAATTGGATTATCTGGATTAGGGATCATTCGAATGAATGAATGATCCCTGATCCAGATAAGCCAATTCCTATCTACTCATAGGCACTCTGATTTCCGGGATATAAATCGGGTAACTTTAACTATACCAATGCAAAAATTGGCGTCGGTCTGCGTCGTTATTGAAGGACAAACCAATTAACCAACCAGATAACTAATTAATCAACAAACAAACACACTTTCGTATTTATAATAGGATCAGTGACTAGTTATAGTGATATAGTACAGGAGATTTTGTGTTCAATGTTGAAATTAAATTAAAAGTATTAGTGCACAAGTGTAAATTAAAAAATTTATATCTAGAAAACAGCTGATAACTTTCAAACGGCTGAACCGATTTTCTTGGATTAGGTATAGCTAAGAACACTCTCGATCAAGCCACCTTTCAAACAAAAAAAAAGCTAAATTAAAATCGATTCATTAGTTTAAGAGCTACGATGCCACAGACAGATACACAGATACACACGTCAAACTCATAACACCCCTCTTTTTGGGTCGGGGGTTAAAAACAAGAGACACAAACACAGACAAAAGTATCATTCGTGTTACAAATCTCACGACTTCATTAAACACCTATTATAATCTCGTATTGTAGATATTACAATTGTATACAATTGCAAGACATGTATAATATCGTATACCATACATAATATAATATTCGACTTAGCGAAATAATTATTATTTATTTACTTTACTGTTTATTTATGTATTTCAATTCAATTTCATCCAGTGCTTCAAATAGAAACGATCTAATTTTGTTTTACCACGAATTCGACCATACAAATAAATAGGTAATGAACTCACAATTCCCGCAAAAGGCAATTTATATCTATATCTATACTAATAAATAAAATTGGAGTGTCTGTCTGTAATTTCGAAATAACTACCGCATATTAAGGTCATATGGTTATTTGAACGATACTATAACTGAATCACACGTTTTTAAAATTTTTGTCTGTCTGTCTGTCTGTCTGTCTGTCTGTCTGTTTGAAAAGGCTAATCTTGGGAACGGCTGAACCGATTTTGACGGGATTTTCACAGACAAGTAGAGAATTGACCAGGGAGTAACATAGGCTACTTTTTTAACCGACTTTCAAAAAGGGAGTTGTGTTTTTCTACGTACGTACACCGAAATCTCCGAGATTTCTGAACCGATTTGCGTCATTTCTTTTTTAATCGATAGAGGAACTTTGCTACATTGTTTCATAAAAAATTTGGAGTCCAACTCTTCAATCCTGATGCTGCAGGGGATCTGACCAATCCACGCGGGCGAAGCTGCGGGCATCAGCTAGTTTTAACTAAGTATAAACCCACACAGACTAGGGAAATAGAAAAATTGGACTACGAATTTAATAAATAAAAAAATCTTTTACAATAAAGAAAATTAATTACCTATTTTAAAGAATAAGAAAGTTTTTGGGAATGAGTAGCTCGGAAATAAACTTATACAATAATATCAAAAAAATGAGGAACCGGCAGAGAGTAAACCTGCATCTCCTCGCTCTGGCTATTGGAAAAACTGGAAATAGCAACTGCTATTAATACACTAAAAGAAAAATCAAGTGTATAAAAAGAAAAGTGCGTTGC
The DNA here is from genome assembly GCF_905333055.1 of Maniola jurtina. Lineage (NCBI taxonomy): Eukaryota > Metazoa > Arthropoda > Insecta > Lepidoptera > Nymphalidae > Maniola > Maniola jurtina. The sequence continues at coordinate 11,649,572 of NC_060045.1, forward strand.
ACGTGTGTGGCGCGTGTGTCGTGTGTATGTGGCGCATGTGTGACGCGATTGTTGCGCGTGTGTTGCACATGCAGCGCGCGTGTGTGACGCGTTTGTCGTGCGTGTGTGGCGCGTGTGTCGCGCGTTTGTCGCACGTGTGTCGCGCGTGTGTCGCGCGTGTGTCGCGCGTTTGTGTCGCGTGTCTCTTTGATTTCCCGGGATAAAAAGTAGCCGACGTCCTTCCCCGAGAGAAGCTAACTCTGTACCTTTCATCGAAATCGGTTAAACTGTTTGGCCATGAAAAGCTAGCAGACGGACATACAGACAGACACACTTTCGCGTGATTATAAGATTAGTATGGATATGGATTTATATGTATTTTCGCCGAGCGAAGCCGCAGGCGGTCACTAGTCAGTATCAAAGGGTCAGGAAATAGTCTACAATCTACATAGTCGCGCAAACCACAAGCGGCAGATCTGCCATTAGGGACGTTTAATTTTATTTCTGTTAACTGTTTAATGGCTTTGACGGTAGTTCCACCTAAATGTTTCAGTAATTGACTTAGTTTTGCCCACAAGTTTTGTATGTGTTATAAAATAATACCTACATCTATTATTTATTATTTCAAAAGAAAAGTGAAAAGTGAATTCCAGGCAAGCGCGCTTCATTAGGCTGCATCATCCCAATCATCATCACCTTTTGGTATGATTGCAGTCAAGTGCTATATAGTTAAAAAAACTTTCGTATGTGCCTGCTTAACTCACAAACAACTCATTACATACGTACATTTCATAACAAGATAAAGTTGAAACCTAAAACTCGACTACTAAACGCTGAAATTTTAAAGTGAAATTGTTTGTGTTTTACAAATCCGCGTCCGTCCGTATGTCTGTCAGCGGGTTCTTCTCTTGAAATTTTCACAGAATGTGTATTTCTAGTGCCGCTTTAACAACAAAAAAAAAAAACTTAAAAAATAAAAATGGACTCGTACACAAAGGGTTCCGTACAAGATCATGTATCACACTTCACACTGATAGTAGGTATAAAGGCGAAAGTTTGTGTGGATGTGTGTGTGTGTGTATGTTTGTTACTCCTTCACGCAAATACTACTGGACGGATTGGGCTGAAATTTAGAATGGAGATAGATTATACCCTGAATAAGCACACAGGCTACTTTTTATACCGGAAAATGAAAGAGTTCCCACGGGATTTTGTAAAAACCTACATCCACGCGAACGAAGTCGCGGGCATCAGTACTATTAAGAATTCTATGCCTCAAGTTTGTGCTACGGGCAAGGTAAACCGGATAGAGTGTTCGTTGTGGAGTTAAGCCGTTCACGCCCAACACAAACAGGAATCGGACCGGGAATGTGTTCCGGGAAGGTCTAAGCCACCCGCTCACTTATCTGCTACTTGTTTTGTTCCCGGGTAAATACAGGATGTGTGTGAAATTGCCACGCCGACTGCTCAGATTAAATAAATGCGTCGACCGACCTTTGGGTAATGTACCCTATTTTGTACAGTGGAATCCGGTTATAACGACGGCCAAGAAACCGGTGATATTGCGTCGTACTAGACGAAATCGCACTAGCGGCTAGCCGGAAGTCGGAAGTCGTACTAAACGAACTTTTAACAATATTTCAATTTTTGGTTTGTTTTTTATCACATACAACAATCAAAATTAATTTTGTTTAGGCTCTTTAGCAAGCCTTTCGTTGAAGCATAGGCCCAATAGCCTCGATAGCTCAACGGTTGAGGAGCGGACTGAATTACGAAAGATCGGCGGTTCAAACCTCAGCCGTTGCACTATTGTCGTACCCACTCCTGGCACAAGCTTTACGCTTAATTGGAGGGAAAGGGGGGAGTATTAGTCATGATTAGCATGGCTAATATTCTTATATTAAAAAAAAAATTACGGGTATTCGTGGATTACGTTGCAGCTCAACGTAAACCATTGTAAAAGTGCCAAGTCAACTTTTTCTTGAGATGACACCCGTGCGTTCAGGTTTTAAAACATTCGCATTGAACAAATGTTCAATGGCTCTCGTGTTTATTTTTCATAAATTGTGGATACTGTCGAAAGCTCCTAAGGGGATAAAATAGGGGTTTGAAGTTTGTCCCTTATAATTTCTAAGAAATAATCACATTACGCCAACACATGTGTTTATCGCCTTAACCACCCTAACCAAACATTTCAGTAGAACAACTTCCTAAGACCAAATAAAAAAGACAGATGCTATAGAAAAACCAACCTTAAGTTAAACACATTAGATCTACATCAGATAAATACTGATTGCTGTAAAAATCTCGGTTTACCAATTTCACAAATTGTATTTATCCACTCTGTCACAGAAAAATAAACTCTAGCTACAAAACCTTAAAGCTTTTAAACACTGCATCTTGTAAAGGAAAAATTGGTTCAGTACCACATGTTACCAAAGTATCTTTTCGTTTGTGTTAAAGGAAAAGGACTCTATTTACAAGGGATTAAAGTTTTTAAAGACTGCAATTCGTTTAGGAAAGATTTGTTCGGTACCACATGGGGTGGTGATTAGCTTTTTTGCCGTCGAACGAATCGCACTGGACTGATTTCACGAAGAGCCGCGGAAAACGTTCTCGTATTTTTTGTGCCATTTTCTTTTAAACTGGGTTATTTATGTGTCTGGTCTTGGAGGCTTCGGCCGTGGTTAGTTACCACCCTACCGGCGAAGCCATGCCGCCAAACGATTTAGAAATAATTAGGGGGACAGAATATAACGGTGGAAGTCCATACAAAGGACCTAATATTATGTGCAGCAGTAGACGTAATATTGGCGATGTTGATTTGCAATTCAAAATGTTTCATTTCAATCAAACTTTTACAAGTGCTTTTGAATCGTCAAAAAAATCTACCACTGGTTCGGAATGCCATTCCTACCGAGAAGAACCAGCAAGAAACTCGGCGGTTGCTCTTTTCAAGTACATATTCAATTTACAATAATATGCCATATTTTACAATAATATGCCACATTTTACAATAACATGCCAGATTATGATAATAGATTAGTATGGACTACTGAAATAATATGGATAACGGTTATTGCTTTCTAGGGTTTGTTCAAGCGAATGGGATCAATTAGGAAATGAGCTCAGAGATTCCAGTGTGGTGAATTGTGTGGTGATGTCATCGGTGCGAGCGGTAATTAGTGAATAGGCCTTTGTGTAGTACCATCTTGTTAATAAGACCACTCATGCTTTTCGATTAAAATAGCTACGCTAGGGTACAAAACTATCGGTTAAACTATTAAACTAAATTAGTATCTAGTATCTTAGAATGGATATTTCATATTTAAAACAATAATCGTATTCTGTTAATCTATCAAAATTATTACACTGGACATTAAGTATAGGTATTTAGCAATAACTCAAAATTTAAAAACCCCCGACACAAAAACCTCTATAAGAAAACCAGAAAAGAGCTGATAACTTTCAAAGGGCTGAACCGATTTTCTTGGATTATAGCTAAGAACACTCTCGATCAAGCCACCTTTCAAACAATAAAAACTAAATTAAAATCGGTTCACTCGTTTAGGAGCTACGATGCCACAGACAGATACACAGATACACGGGGTTACGTCGGGGGTTAAAAAATCAAAAAAAAACTTCGAAAGCCAAAATAAAATGGAACAATTTTTTAAAGTAGTTTTTTTAAGTTTATTTATTTATTGACACTAGGTAAGTTAGTACCTAGTGTCAATAAATAAATAAAGTAAATAAGTTGCTGCCAAAAAGACGCTACGGCTCACCTCTACCTCTGTGCCTCTACTCCACTTCGCAGGTATGCGTAGTGCTTTATTCATGACCCTTCCTCGTAGAAATGCTTCACAAAAACCATATTGTAAGAACCATAAAATTACAAACTACAGTTTGCTCTGAGAAAACACCGTAATTGCTAGTTTTCATAACTTTAATACGAAAACGGATTAAAAATTCTTTTAAGCGGGACTTAAATCATGTTACAACACCCATTAGCCTTCCAAACATTTCTCAAAAAGAAATATTTAACTCCGCTAAGCTGGAGCAATTAAAAATTAAATGGTGTAATTTCTTCCAGAAAATTCGCTCGATTTAACCCAAAGAGCAACGCGGCAGCTACTCTTAAATGCGCAATATTATTCATTGTCAAAGTACTGGACCATTTGATCGAATATCATGTAGATCCATCATTGAAACGAGTGTGAATTACTCTAGATGTGTTCTATTTCATTTGTATTTCGTCATCATAGCGACGAGTTTTTTTTTTTAAATTGTAATGTGTTTGCAACTTGCAAAGGGCAACTTAAAAATTTTGCAAATTGCTCCTACGGGGAATCAAACGATATGAGACCACGGCGAGGGAGGTCGTCAAAACGTTGTCTTCTCTCAAGCGCGTTGTTCGATGATTCAACCTCCCCTTCAGAACTTCCCACGCTCTGTTTATTCAGAGATGCATCCATTCGTAAGAAAATCCTTTTTATTCTGACCCCGAGTGCGAATCAATTGCTTAGAAAGTGAAGCTCTCCGCATTTTGGTTCTTCCAGGTCTTCGGTTCAGCGCCGACCAACTGACATTTTCAATCGAAAGAGCAATAGGCAAAGAGGTGACCGTCAAAACTGTGTTCAACATAATACAATAACGAAATTGTTTGATTTTACTTTGAACCATTTACACATTCGCAAAAGGCTTCGAAGATTTTGGTCTACATAGTAGTTCGCCATTTTTATTTATTCCAAAATGGCGGCCACGCATCACACTAATATTATAAAGGAGAAAGTTTGTATGTGTGTGTATGTTTGTTACTCCTTCAAGCAAAAACTACTGAACGGATTGGCTTCAGCTAGTAAAACCTATTAATCAATAGCTGATATCAATACAAACAAGTATTGTATAAGACAAAATCTTCCCAAGCGTCACGTTTCCGAGATATAAGCGATCAAATTTGTACTGGTGGAGTCATCAGTACAACAGTCTAACCAATCAGTTCAAAAGTCAGAATTATTAAAAAAGAATAACTTAGTTACATAAGAACCCTTGAAATGGTCATACAGCTTACATAACGCTAATAAAAGTGACATTAAGTTTTAAGTATCCATCTCTTAGACTACGTTCTTTGGATCGGAAATATTTGCGGCGTAAAATTTGATATTTCGTCCCAATGGCGATGAAAAATATGAATCGATTTGAACTGCCAATACTTTTTATTGGAAGCAAGCGGGTGAAACGAGGATGGAAACCTCAAAGCAAACAACTCTTTTGACGCGGTTTTTCATTGATTTTTTAATATAAAAGCTAGATTTGGTTTGTGCAGATTCTGAATAATAAATAATTGAAATGAACCTCGATAGCTCAGTTAATACATCTATACCTAAGGGCCTTCATTGATCTTCTAATATTTTATTCATACATTTATCCACACCACTAAACTAGTCTTTAATAATAGTTATAGTGCACACATCGATGCATTCTCATTCTCATAGCCCGATGGGACGGAAATCCGACACGACCGGAGAGAGAGATCAGGCACAGGACCGTTGGCTTTTACGTGCTCTCCGATGCACGGGGGACCACACCGCCAACTTCCTAACTTCGGGTTACTGAGCATAATTTCTTAACAGAAAAATCCAATGCCTATTTTTGTCCCGACCCAGGAATCGATCCCAGGACCTCGCGATCCGCAGTCAAACCTGCTAACCATTTAACCGAGGAGGCAGTGCGAAAGTAGATAGTGTATGTCTATCTCTCACCTTTTTACGACACGTCCGAGTTACCGATTTTGATGACATTTGGTTCAGACATAACTTGCATCTCGGAAAGGCCATATATGCCCGTTTAGTCATACGCGTATTTGATCCTGAAAATCAAAGAGTTCCCATGGGATTTTTTAGAAAACCTAAGTAAATCCACGGGGTAAGTAAGTAAATAGATTAGCGGGCATAAAATTCGAGCAAATAAGGCAAACCATTCGGCCTTCGAAAATTCGAGCTCCATCCCCCAAAGCAAATGTATTTTATGAAATTACCCCCATATTATGGTAATACACATTTGTAATTCAATTATATTGCCGTCTCATAAATAAGTATATTCTAAGCGCTAAAGTTGGCTCCACTCTCGCTTATTTGCTTAATGTAATTTAATTTGTAACTTTAGTAACATCATAGGCTAGGGCCTAGGCTCACTTGAAGGTCGTAGTGGTCGTAATATATTGGAACTAAGCCCGCGACTTCGCCCGCGTGGTTTTCCATTTTTGTAAATCCCGTAGAAACTCCTTCATTTTCCGGAATAAAAAGTAGCCTATGTCCTTCCCCGGGATGTATCCCAAGCCAAACATTATAATCGGTTCAGTGGTTGGGCCGTGAAAACGTAGCAGACAGACAAACAGACAGACAGACAGACAGACATACATACAGACAGACAGACACACTTTCGCATTTATAATATTAGTATGGATTACAGCATAGGTCTTGTAGAGCATACTTTGACTTTGATCAACTTTACTATACTCTATCCTCGAAAAGAAGTTAGTATAGATAGAAAGATAGACAGATAGATAGATAGACAGATAGATAGATAGATTGATAGACAGATAGATAGATAGTAGTCCGAACTTATGAGGTTCAACTCAGAATAAATTATAACACTTACTGAGTAGAGTCACGTAGAGTGCAGCAGTCTCTGGGCACGGGTCATTTTGAAAGATTTTTAGGGTCCCGTTGTCACCCGTCGGCTATGGAACCCTAAAAAAATCATAAACATTTCCACAGGATTTAATATTTGAACTAAAAAATCGACTTCAGTGTGGCCGTGCTGTTAGCAGTTAGGTACTTTTTTATTTTTCGTCCGGCTACTAAATACTAATTTGTTAGTTTTCACACAAAAAACACCTACCTACCTGTTGCGTGGAACGTGAGAACATCCCTTTTAAATTCTTCCAGACTTTTTAACGAGTTTCCGGTATGTTTTTTTAGTGGTAGCGAAACCAAAAAGGTTTGTGATACTCGAAAATGAAAATTTTTGTAGAATAGAATAGAATAGAAATATTTTTTATTCAATTAAACTTTTACCCGCGACTTCGTCTGGGTGGACTATGTATGATTATGCTGTAATGGGTATGTTTTTCAAAAATCCTTTCTTAGCGAATGTCAGATACGTCATTATATAGTTTAAGCTGTGCGTAAAGTCAGTCAGTCACAACAGTCAGTCAGTCAGTCAGCTTTTCCTTTTTACCCGAATACGGCAAAGCCAAAACGAAGGGTTGTGATTTTACAAATTAGGCACTAGCTGACGCCTGCGACTTTTTGATTTAGGTTTTCCAAAATCCCGTAGAAAGCCCTTGATTTTCCGAGATAAAAAGTAGCCTAAGTGTTAATCCAGGGTATCTATCTCCATTCTGAATTTCAGCCAAATCCGTTCAGTAGTTTTTGCGTGAAAGTGTAACAAACAAACACACATACACCCATTAGAGGCAAATTATCGCCTTTATAATATTAGTGTGATAGGTATGTATTTAGAAAAAGTGTTGCTCTGACGTAAAACGGCCTATAGGCAGTGGCGTGCATAGGTTCGAAACCAGGGTAGGCATTAGTTAGTTAGCTTACCTATTTAGAGGCTGTCATAATGAAAAATGACCATTGCGATATTTCAAGTTGGATAAGCAGTGCTTTTATGCCTCTATGACCTGAACGCCACTGCCTATAATACACAGATATTAGTTTCTAGAATATGTCTGCAAAATTTCATGGACCTTGGTTGCTTAATATTCAAATGAAATTGGAACTACGATTGTATGAAACGAGTGACGGAGAGAGCCCTGTTAAACAGTAATTAGGGACGCCGGGGTTGCTTTGAAAACGTTTTAGCGCCTTTACCTACCTCAGGCGTCTAGAAATCTAGACGTCTGAGGAGGGTAAAGGTGCTAAAAGATAAGTCTAGATTTTACTCATTTACTACATTTTTCGCCGACGAGAAATCTAAATCAAACACTTAGGCTGAAATCTATAAAGCGTACTCAGACTTTGTTTAGATTTTTTTTCGTTATACGTAAAAAGAGACAAACTTATGTGAGCGATATAACGCTCTCTCGTTTTAACAATGTCTGAGCAAAGTCAAAGTGTGGTCTATAGAACTCAGCCTTGATATCCATACTAGGTAATATGACATTATACAAGTGTAAATTAATTTATAACACCCCCGACAAGTGAAGGTTACAGTAACTAGAAAAGAGCTGATAACTTTCAAACGGCTAAGTTTGGTTCTCTTACGGATTTTAATTGTATAGACTAACGCTTGGCTGCAATCAGGCCTGTTGGCAAGTGATGATGCAGCCTAAGACGGAGCGCCTAGAAGATGTCTATTAAATTCACTCTTGACTTAAAGGTCTAACTACCTACCTATATTAAAAGTGTAGGGGAAAACTGATGCCGAAAGGGCGTCCCATATCCTAGCAGTTCGAATCAGAAACGAGGAGGCAAATCGCTTCGGCAATGTCCGTGTTTCTTGATGATGCTTTGCGGCACGATAATAGAAAGGTGAAGGTCATTTAATTTATATCGTTTCCTTTGTTACAGGCATACACACCCACGGGTTTTGAAAAGTACGGCTATACTTGTACAGTGGCAGATTACAGGGTCAACTTCTCAGTGTGGGATACTTCAGGTTAGTTCAGTAACTAAGTAGGTATCTACTTAAAGATAAAGTTGGACAAAAACCTCTCTATAGTCCGTTAATTTGTAGAAATTTGACGGGTGAGTTGTATGTTGGCAACATTGCTTTGTTTGCTTTATTCCTTAGTAATTAGGGTTTATTTTTGCGTGATTTGCAATGGTGCCAACATACTACTCACGTGTCAAGTTATGATGAACAGACAATAGGTACTCATAGGAGCTATATAACTTAGTTTAGCTGCTTATATAATATACTAGAATGTTCAATTTTCATCACATGCTGTATGTGTCATCATCATTCATCTGGAGTGATCCTACATGGATTCGGTTTTTTAATTCGGACGTAGAGAACCCTAAAACTTGCTACTAATCTAAAAATTGCTGTGCCCTAACAAGGCTCTAGTGTGGTTAGAGTCTGTGAAGTATAGGTACCTACTTATATTGGAGTATAAAAAAATGAATATATGCAAATCAACCTAGGCATGTAACTTTTTGTACAATATTTTTACACATTGTCTAAATTATAGCAACACTCGCACAAGTGTTATCAGCTATAAATAAAATGTAACGCGTGCGACGGTGGCGTGTCGTAAAATCTCAAATTCCCCACTTTTAGCGTTTTCAAAAATAAAATGCCAGCACTTATTTTATTGATATTCATGGAGGCACTCGGGGATGATTGCGGAGTGTGCAAAACGAAGAGTAGGTATACTACGTTCAATCTATAAAATCCATACCTACCTTTTCTATTAATTCAGATTCCCCTTCCCGGGGAAGGACATAGGCTACTTTTTATCCCGGAAAATCAAAGAGTTCCCACGGGATTTCGAAAAACCTAAATCCACGCGGACGAAGTCGCGGGCGTCAGCTAGTAAATTATAATTCACGGGTTTCATTTTATGCCGGATTCTGCTGCCACAATTTGTTTTAATAGATAAATAAACAATAGTTATCTCCCAAAAACACCCGTCCACAAAGCATGTTTGTACGTTTTAAAATGGTTTTAAACCGTAAATGCTTTGACAAATTGTACAAATTACCATAAATACTGAATACGAACATACCCTTTGCGAGCGAGGCACTTTTGTTACTAGTCGTAACTCGTAATAATATTATTTAAACATTTCGGATTATTTTGCCGTCCCGAAACTTAGCAGAATTTGTTACATTGCTTACTTACTGATGCCCGCGACTTCATCCGTCATGTATTTAGGTTTTAAAAATCCCGAGGGCAACTCATTAATTCTCCGAGATAAAAAGTAGTGCTACTTTCCAGGTCTTTAACTAGGTATATTATCCATGCAAAAAAACCGGCCAAGTGTGAGTCAGACTAGCGCACCGAGGCAGGGTTCTGTACACCGTATTTTTTCCGACATTAACCCCTCATTCGCACGAGAGCTTTTTTAACGTCCGTTAAAAAAGCGTTTCAAATAGAACAAAATGCATTCCCAAGTATCTGTTCACATGTATGTTTAGCGCAACGCTTTTTTAACGCTCGTGCGAATTAGGGCTTATACTCAATAATCAAAAACGTAATAAACGCATAAATCACTTTGCGTGAAAAATCACCTGTGAAATCACTGTGAAGAAAAATAATAATTTCCGCAAATGAAAATGATTTAAAAGTAGCAATAATGGGCATCTCTACACAATATAGAAATACCCACAAACAGTAAAAACATTTTAGCACTCTGTAGTTTTAATTTGTTGGCGTCGAACTTTATGAGAATTCCGCTCAGAATAAATTGGAAAGTTTTTATAATTTAGTGCGACACGGTTCCTCATGAAATATGGTTTGTTATGAGAAAGAATAAACAAGTTCACTGTTACTTTAATGTCGTAAGGAGTTTATATTTGAATTGATTTACGACTTGTAGAGAAATAAAGTTTAAGAGGGGTCTCTCCGTCACTCGCTTCATACAAACATAGTTCCAATTTCATTTGAATATTAAGCAACCAAAGTCCATGAAATTTTGCAGACATATTCTAGAAACTAATATCTATGCCTATGGTTTTCCAGATTTCTGTTAAAATATTCGGTTTCAAAGTTACGCGGTCTTAAAAATTTACATATAAATCTTTGAGCCCCTGTAATTTTAAAACTACATATTTTTAGAAAAATCTAAAACACCACAAACACAGATATTAGTTTCTAGAATATGTCTGCAAAATTTCATGGACTTTGTTTGCTTAATATTCAAATGAAATTGGAACTACGATTGTATGAAGCGAGTGACGGAGAGAGCCCTGTTAACTAACCGGTGCAGCGCTGAGTAAAGAAAACTTTAATTCTTACTACTAAACACTTACAGGATGAGCGATAATAAGGTTAGGAGTTTGCTTTTCTATGGTCTCTTGTACCTCAATGCTCAACATACTGCAGAATAGATGTTAATGTAAATATTTGCATGAGAATTTAAGATCTTGTTGAAATTTTAAAAACAAATATTGTTTAGTTTCATTCAACTCTATCGGGTTAACAAACTATAGAGTAAATAAAATACTCAATACGATATAGTATTAAAATAGAGAACTAGACAGCTAATTTTCACAATAAAACGACACACTGTGAATACTTATAGTAAGTGAAACGTGAAAATAATGCTCCTGAATCCTGTCACATCATTAACATTCTTTTTTAACCCCCGACCCAAAAAGAGGGGTGTTATAAGTTTGACGTGTGTATCTGTGTATCTGTCTGTGGCATCGTAGCTCCTAAACCAATGAACCGATTTTAATTTAGTTTTTTTTGTTTAAAAGGTGGCTTGATCGAGAGTGTTCTTAGCTATAGTCCAAGAAAATCGGTTCAGCCGTTTGAAAGTTATCAGCTCTTTTCTAGTTCCTGTAACCTTCACTTGTCGGGGGTGTTATAAATTTTTAATTTACACTTGTTCTACGACTGTATCTACCAACATCAATATTGTATAGAAGCAGGCGTTACTTTGCGCAAGTCCATGATATACAAAGGATCAAAAGCTTAATTTGCTATAATCCGCTAAAAAATGCGAATCTGTATGACACACTCAATGTATTCTGGTGGATTTGTGTGGTGTTGCGTGGTGGGTACATGGGGCTTGCTTGGTGGCTGGCTTTTCCTGCTTGCTTAGCAGTGGGAGGGCGGGTAGTGCATGTCGCATGCTGCATGTTGTACCAAACAGATTTGCCTCTTTTAGCGGATTATAGCAAACTAGAGGATGCCCGCGACTTCGTCCGCGTGGATTTAGGTTTTATAAGATCCCGTGGGAACTGTTTGATTTTTCCGGGATAAAAAGTTGCCTATGCAGGGACGCAAGCTACCTCGGTATCAAATTTCATACAAAACGGTTAAGCGGATGGGTTTTTGCGAATCCCTTGGGAACTCTTTGATTTTACGGGATAAAAAGTAGCCTATGTCCGTCCCCGGGATACAAGTTAACCCTGTACCAAATTTCGTCAGAATCGGTTACACTGTTAGGCCGTGAAAAGGTAGCAGACAGACAGACAGACACACTTTCGCATTTATAATATTAGTATATGGATTAAGCTTTAGATTCTTTGTATACCAACATGGAAACCAAATATAACAAATGGACAGAACATAAAAGTGGTTATGTACATATTAATAAAAAAAAACACGCACTCAATATTTCGATAGTCGATATCAGCGAGTAAATAAATGGGTCAGTGAAATTCCAGCGAACAGCGAAAATTCATCGACATGTGCATTTCATTACGGATGAATGTTTAATTATTATCATAAAACTAGCTCTTGCCCGCTACTTTGCTCGCGTGGATGCAGGTTTTTAGAAATCCTGTGGGAACTCTTTTACTTTCCAGGATAAATTCCATAAAATCTCCATGTCTTTAACTATAACCATGCAAAAAATCACAGCAATCCGTTGCTCCGTTGCGACGTGATTGAAGGACAAACGAACAAAGACACTTTCGCATTCATAATATTATTATATGAAAGTGCCTTTACCTGTACATTTTGAAACAGATTTTTATTTATTGACTAGCTGTGCCCGCGACTTCGTTCGCGTGGAATCAGCGCGCTTTATATAGCCACGGACGCTCAGGCGCGAGGCGTGTAGTACGTACTCTGTACGTTAAAAATGTTCGCCGTGATTCTTTAATTTGACATAACTTTTTTATTTATGAACCGATTGACATGAAATAAACACTAAATGTTAAGTGAGGCTTACTACAATATATTAGTGAAAACCGTATCTAAATCGAATTAGCCGTTTCTGATATTAGCGTGCACAAACACACAGACAAACAGACAAAAAATAAAATTACAATTTCGGGTTCGGCATCGATATAATAACAACCCCTGCTACTTTTTTTATATATTTCCATTGTACAGACACCACTTTTCTACAATTTTATTATATGTATAAATATGCATCATGATTTTTGATTTATCGTGCATAATGTCGAAAAATAAGACTGTGAACCCGCGGTGCGCGAATCTGACTCGCACTTGGCCGGTTTTTTTATTACAAGTTCTGCAATCTCACTTGGTGGTAAGTGATGATGCAGTCTATCATGGAAATGGGCTAACTTGGAAGGGGTATGGCAGTTTTATTAAACCCATACCCCATAACGGTTTCTACACGGTATCGTACCGAAACGCTAAATCGCTTGGCGGCACGGTTTTGCCGATAGGGTGGTAAGTGGTAACCAGTCAGCGCAGAAGCCTCCCACCAAAACAGACCAGAGACAATTTAGACATTAAAAATTCCCAAATTGAATCTGCCAGGAATGGAACCCGGGACCTTCCACTAAGATTAAGAGTGAGATATAGAGCGCACTTTGACTTTGCTTAGACTTGAGTTAAAACGAGACAGATTTATGCCAGCAGTATAACGCTGTCTCGTTTTAAAAGTGTCATAAGTCAGAGCAAAGATCTCAGGTTGAGATTTATAGAGCGCACTCTGACTTAGCTCAGACTTAAGACACTGTTAAAACGAGACCGCGATATATCGCTAGCATTAACCTGTCTCGTTTTTACTGAAACTTAAATCTGAGCGAAGGCAAAGTGCGCTCTATCAATCTCAGCCTCAGAGCGCAGTTCACCACTGCGTCATAGATCGTGTAAAATATGCATCTAACTAGATTTCCTGTTGCTATTATTAGGTTATTATGCTAGTATAATGAAGCAGTATAACCACTAGTGTAGTAATTAAGCTGAGTCGTAAATTATTCGTATGCCAGCTCACTCCATTACCAAAACAAAGAGCCCCTCGCTTCGGAAACCGACTGAACTGAAATTTATGCTTTACATGTTCATTATTATTAATAGCTCGAACACCACGCATTATAATAAATAATAATAATAATAATAATGAAGCTTTATTTAATTCCATACAAAATAATAAAAATTAAATTAAATACAAGTTTTTTTTTTTTGATATCATAATAATAAACTTAAGAATAGTATTGATTAGTGAGTTAGTAATTATATTACAAATTAAAATTATGGTTAGTTTGTTAGTACAATTTATTTACATTGGTAGTGTGTGTCTTCAGTCTAGGTTGTTATATTGTATGGACCCCCTTTGGGTAAAAGCCTCCTCCAAGGAATTCCACCTCTCTCTGTCCGTAGCTGCGGCTAGCCATCTTCGACCCGCTGTCGCCACTATTTCGTCTACCCATCTGGCATATGGCCTGCCTCTCGCTCTAGTGCCTCTTGGTCCCGACCATGTAACTGACCTTGTGGTCCATCTGTCGTCGGTGTATCTAGCCACGTGGCCTGCCCATTTCCATTTTCTTTGTAGTGCGAAAGTTAAGGCGTCGGTGACTTTTGTTTTCTTGCGGATGACCACGTTCTTTACTCTATCTTTTAATTTTATGCCTAGATAGCTTCTTTCGATTTTTCTCAGCGCCACAGTGCCACTGTTGACATCGTACTCGTAATTAAATCAAGTTTAAAAATAATTAAGTGCATGAAGAAAGTGAAAAAGTGCTAAATTATGTAAATAGTGTATAAACTTGTCTGAACATTATAAAGAACACAGTTTACAAGCAATAAAAATAGTGAAATAGTGCCAAATAAGATTCGTCAAAACGTCACCTAGAAAACTGTTATTTCACGAAAATAAGAAAAAATTTGAGTATCAATTACATTGTTGTGCGTATTTGTTAACAGTTGTAATCCGAAAAAGCTGTGAAAAGTGTTCAAACTGATGAGTTAAAAAGATTGTAGTTAAAATAACCTCCAAAGTGCAAATTAATGACTCAACAATCCTAACGAATATTGATCAAGATCTACTTCGCAACGCCATCTACTGATAGTTCACGACATCACTCAGCCAACCCCTGATGAGACTTGCCAACCAAGAGAACCGACAACTACCAAGTAAAAATCCTTTAGAATTAGAGATTTGTTCACTATCGCAGTCGCCACCTAGTGTCAAAGGTTGACATCGCTACAATTACCGAAAGCGCGATTTACATGAGTGAACGTCGATAATCCAAAGCATTCTAAACGCAACTCATAGAGGTCGCTTGGTGTCACTTCTAATCATAAACTATACCCAGATCTTAATACAACATGGAAGAAATAAAAAATATGTTAGTAATCATGCAACAAGATCTTAAACAGCAAAAACAAGATATGCTGGAGATGAAGGAAGATATAAAAAACACAATAAATAACAATATTAACGAAAAATTTAACAGTTTGGAATTAAAAAACGAACTTTTGGAGAAAAAAGTCCATGAACAATGCACAAAAATAAGCTACTTAGAAAGGTATACTAGACGCAAGAACCTAGTCTTGTTCGGAGTAGAAGAGCAAGAAAAATCTTACCACGACTTAGAAGAAACAGTAATTAATTTAATAAACACTTACTTTAAAATTCCATGTGATAATAGCCACATTGAAGCTGTTAGGAGACTGGGAAAGAAAGGTGAGAAAGTTAGGCCGGTTGTGATATCGTTCTCTACAATGGGATTTAAAATCAAAATTCAAAAAAACAAGCAATGTCTACAGAACACCTCATACTACATTAAAGAAGATTACCCAATGGAAGTTCTGAACAAGCGGAAGGAGCTGCAAAGCCAACTACAGAAGGAGAAAGAGGCAGGCAATACTGCCTTTATTAAATACGATAAACTCATTATATTGAACAAGAACAAGCCCGCTTCTCGCAACTACTTAAACAAGAGAAATCTCTCAGAATCCCCGGAGACATCTCACCCTAACAGTCAAACAGCTCTACATAGCAATAAACAACCGTCTAAGAAAAATAAAGCAACTAACATGAAAGATTATATACTACAAAGACCAAAACTAAACTACTCTCCAACAGCTTCCTCTCAAGGCCAAGCGAACACAACACAGCCCACCACAGTATAGCAACCACAAAAAGACCCTCTACCTCCCTCTAATCTCCCAGTACGGCTGGTCACCGCGGGAGAGTTCGACCAAAACCCTCCAAGGAAAACACATTTGGTAAAGACAAACAATTTCAATATTTGTACTTTCAACGTTAAATCACTATCGTCAGCGACAAAATTTATCGAATTAAAGGCAGCTCTACAAAACATTAACCATGATATATTGGGAATGAGCGAAGTTCGCCGTCTAGGTGAGAATATTATCGAGGATGAAGATTACATCATGTATTACTTAGGCAAAACCAAAGGTCTTTACGGAGTGGGCTTCCTAGTCAAGAAAAAATATAGAGCATATATCAAAAAGTTCACCGGAATATCGGAGAGAGTCTGTGTACTAGAAATTGAACTGGAAGGCTTACTTTTTGCAATAATTCAGGCTTATGCACCTACTGAAGGCTCATCTCAAGAAGACATAGACAATTTCTATGAAGACTTGGCGAAAGCTCACGACTCTATCTCTACAAAATACATAATCTCTATGGGGGACTTTAATGCACAGATCGGAATACCCAAAAGCCATGAGCATATAGTTACCGGCAAATATGGCTACGGGAAGAGGAGCATTCGTGGAGGAAGACTCATTCAATACGCATACGAATACAACATGAAAATTATAAACACCATGTTCAAGTTAAAAAATAAAAATAGATGGACATGGATCTCTCCAGACAAAAATACAAAAAATGAGATTGATTATATTATGACTACAAAACCCCAATTATTTTCTAAATATGAAGTACTGTCGTCATTCCACTTTGGATCAGACCACAGATTGCTAAGAGCTACAATCAATCTGAAATCAAAGAGAAGAAGTAGGCGATACTTTTCTAATACGTCAACAACGTTGAAAACGTTCAAAGAGCAAGAAACATACCTTGAAAACCTAAAAAGATATATACCGGAACTTATATTGACACACGAAAATTATAAAGCTGATGCGTACTGCCAAAAAATTATGCACTCTATATTCGAAAGTTTAAAAGGTATTAAAAGGAATGAGAGACGCAAAATTTTGACAGAAAAGGCACTAGAGCTTATGAAAGAAAGAAACAGTTTACAAAATAAGTTTAAACTAAATAAGAACGATAAAGAAAAATTGAAAGAACTCTACAAGACTACAAATAAAGAAATAAAAAGGTGCTACGATTCCTACAGAATAAACACTATACAAAGAAACCTAGAAAAGTTTAGATCAGCTAAGAAAGCAAATAAAGAGTTAAATAGACAAAAGAATTGGATTATATCACTTCAGCGCGGCTCTACCAAATGCAAATCCCGAACGGAAATAATAAACGTAGCTACTGACTTTTATACAAAACTATATAGCAAAACAAACTCCTTAAATCAAATAAATGTTTCTAACCAATGCAGTGGTACCTTCCCCATTCAAGAGTTCACGGAGCCCGAAATCCTGAAACAAATTATGAAGCTTAAATCGGAAAAAAGCCCGGGGCCAGACGGAATCACAAACGAATGCATCAAATTTGCAAGGACTCTATTACTGACACCTATCACACTTCTATGGAACAAGATATTGCATGAAGAGGCTGTGCCACAGATATGGACAGAATCTGAAATAATCTTACTATATAAAAAAGGTGATCCAGCGGACATAGGGAACTACCGCCCTATAAGCCTCATGCCTTGCCTCTACAAATTATTTGCTTCCTGTCTGCTTGAAAGAATATCGCCTGTCATTGACGCACACCAACCGATCGAGCAAGCAGGATTCAGAAGCGGTTTCAGTACAGTGGACCATATTCAAGTAGTCGACCAGGTAGTAGAAAAGTATCTAGAATTCCGAAGACCATTATATCTAGCTTTCATAGACTACAAAAAAGCTTTTGATTCAATATCACACGATAGCATCTGGGAAGCATTAAAAGCACAAAATATAGAAGAAAAATTGATAAATATCTTGAAAAACATCTATTCCAATAGTACAAGTAGAGTCAAGTTAGACAGAACAGGCACAAAAATAAATATAAATAGAGGCGTGAGACAAGGAGACCCGATCTCCCCAAAACTATTCATAGCCGTCTTACAAGATATAATGGAAACCTTACCATGGTCTAAACAAGGCATCAACATGAATGGGAAGTTTCTAAGCCACCTTAGGTTTGCCGACGACATCATCCTGTTTTCAGAGACTGCACAGCAACTAAATAGCATGATAGATAACCTACATCAAGCTAGTGTCAAAGTTGGATTAGAAATGAACCTCGACAAAACAAAAGTAATGACTAATTACCATAAATCACCCATTTTAGTCAATAACGTACCTCTCGAGTTTGTAGAAAACTACATCTACCTGGGCAAACAAATCTCTTTTAACAATGAAAGAAATATAGAAGAAATAGAGCGTAGAACCGCGATCACCTGGAATAAATACTGGGTTCATAAAGAACTATTCAAATCACAACTCCCATTGCCAGCCAAAAAAATAGTTATGGATTCAGAAATACTACCTTGCCTCACTTACGGTTGCCAAACTTGGACGTTTGATCTCAAAACAAGAAACAAATCCAGACTACCCACGCATTATAGTAATTGATTAATTATTTACATGATTACTTGATTACTTAGATTTTTTATTCCATGAAAGTTACAGTTGACTGCAATAAATTATTATAATAGATATAGGGCATCATCCCAATTATAGGTATCCTCAACTTAATAATGGTGTAAATGGCAAATCTCAATATTTTGGAACCATCCATACTAATATTATAAATGCGAAAGTGTGTCTGTCTGTCTGCTACGTTTTCACGGCCCAACCGCAAAACCGATTTTAATGAAAGGTACAGACTTATGATACAACCCGGGGAAGGAGATATGCTACTTTTTATCGCGGAAAATCAAAGAGTTCCTATGGGATTTAAAAAAACCGAAATCCACGCGGGCGAAGCCGCGGGCATCCCCTAGTATTATATAAGCAAATACCTGCCTACTCAGTCCCAGAAAAGATTTCTATAGTTTTCGCAAACGACATACCTAGTAGCATTACCAGGTTATGGCGGTTTGTATATCCCGTCTTTGTTTATAGAGATTAATATTTGGCTTACTAAAACTTAAATCTTATATGATAAAGTAAAAACGCTTGAGGAAACCTGCATGCCCGAGAGTTCTCCATAGTGTTCTCTTTGCGTGAAGTCTGCCAATCCGCACTTAGCCAGCCTGTTAGACTATGATCAAACCGTTCTCATTCTGAGACGAAACCTATTCTCAGTAGTGGGCTGACGTTAAGATAATTATCACACTAATATTATAAAGGAGAAAGTTTGTATGTGTGTGTGTGTGTATGTGTGTATGTTTGTTACTCCTTCACACAAAACTACTGGACGGATTGGGCTGAAATTTAGAATGGAGATAGATTATACCCTGGATTAGCACATAGGCTACTTTTTATCCCGGAAAATCATAGAGTTCCCACGGGAATTTGAAAAAACCTACATTTACGCGAACGAAGTCGCGGGCATCAGCTAGTGATTAGGATAAAGCGGAAAATACATTACGAAATTAGTGGCGCGAAATTGTATCACGACATTAATTTCATTATCAATTGCACGTGTACGTCTAATTTCTAAATGCATGCATTACGAAATTAGAGGTTTACACGTGCACTCCGACACATTAATTGTGTCGGTATTTTTTTCCATCTGAGAAGTTCCGTGGCACCCGTTTCTAGTAATCATTCAGTAACAAGATAAAGTTGAAAACTAAAACCCGACTCCGAAAGTTGAAAACTAAAACCCGACTGCGATCGTCTTGATAAACGCTGAAATATTGTAGTAACATTGTGTTTCTGTCGGTTGGTATATTTTAATGTTGTAGGACGTTTATATTTTATGAACTCAGAATTTTCTCCTCTTTCATTTGACACCCCACTCGATACAATAGCAAAAAAAAAATTTGGAGACCGCCACTTTTTTTTATGTAATATCCGTTAGGTCAATTTTTTTCGTATAAAATGTAGCCTATGTCACCCGGACCTTTACGACGAATCGATTGACACCTCATTCATCAAAATCGGCCCAGTAGTTTAGGCGCTACGCTGGAACACACAGAATCTGGATACAAACATACATACATACATAGACTGCTAAAATCATAACCCTTCCTTTTGGCTTTGCCGCAGTCGGGTAAAATGTAAGTTAACTCCATACGGGGCTGGGTGACTGATAACGGTAGCGATGCCCCCAATACTGGTGTAAACTCGCAAGTAAAGGGGTAAACGGCTGTTTGCACTCTCGGGACACTTACACACTTGTTGACAGCTACAAAAACTTGCGGGTAACGGGCCCGGCTAACACGTGTGGAAAGAGTTTCTTTGAATTCAACTATTCAAAAGTAATTAGATCTCTTTTTATCTTTCCATTTTACTATCATCACTTCAATTAATCGCCGGCTCACTACTGAGCACGGATCTATTCTCAGAACGAGAAGGATGTAGGCCATAGTCTACCACGCTGGCGAAGTGAGACATGCAAATTTCTTCGCGAAGTTTTCCTTCACTCTTACAACAAGTGTAAAAAGTTAGTTACCTCAATACGGGGCTGGTGGTACTTGGTGGCACGCGGACTAAGTTGTGGGCGTTATCTAATATGAATTTAAAATATATGTATAAAAGGAAAAGCTGACTGACTGACTAACTGACTGATTTACCAATGCACAGCTCAAACTACTGGACGGATCGGGTTGAAATTTGGCATGCAGCTATTATGACGTAAACATTCGCTAAGAAAGGATTTTTAAAAATTCAACTTCTAAAGGGGTAAAGGCTGTGGTAGGGGTTTGAAGTTTGTGTAGTCTCATTAGCTAGTAAACGATAAAATCAAAAGCCATCGCCATATTTACAAACCTAGTAGGAAAACGGAAAGTCTCCTGTTAGTTAACTCGATCCGTGTTATCTTTAGCGAACTACACTAGCGGCACGCTATGATGGCCGGTTTGACACATTACAATAGTGATGTGGAATGTCAATTTATTCTCGAACAAAAAACAATTAAGTTTTGTTTTTGTACCTGATTAAATAGGTTTAATAAAACAAAAATGTATATGTTTATTTAATTTATTTGAACGAACTGAATATTTGAACGAAAATGAATATACATACTTTATATGCACACAAGAAACATATGAATACAAAAGATACCAAAAAAGGTGCCACAAAAGGCCATAATTAATCAGATTCGTCCATACTACTATTTTCACTGTCGTCACTGCTATCATCACATACATTAATAATCATATGTTCGTTTTCTATAATATTATCTATTTTCACATCTCTTTCATAATCTTCCCTTATTAATTTAACAGTTCTATTCACAACCTTTTCCCAGTCTCCTTTAGTCACATGTTCACAAGCTTCTTCTAATAATTTTAGCATTTTTTTTGTGGTAAATGGGGGTTCTGTATTGTGTCTTGCAGCATATCCCTTAATTTGAGCCCACACCAACTCAATCGCATTATACTCACAATGGTAAGGCGGTACCGTATAACTCTGTGCCCATGTTCTAATGCTATTTCGTCAATGACGTATCGGATCTTGGTTGGTTTGTTTTCTTTAAAAAGACGTACTAATTCCGCTTTTAACATATTCATGTTTGCATCTACGCCATTTTTACGAAGCCATGCGACGATATCAGCTTTCTTTTGGGATTGGGCAGGTGGCTTGTCAATTTGCATCGAGTGGTATGGGGCGTTGTCCATAATTATAATAGATGGTTCAGGGAGGCTACACAACATTGAGGTAAACCATTCAGTAAACTTTTCTCCATTCATGTCTTCATGATAGTCTCCAGTGGTTTTTGACGCAAAAGCCATGAGAGAACCTTCGACAAACCCGTTGATGGTTCCGGCGTGACAAATTATAAGTCGCGATCCTTTTCCTACAGGAACTTTGGAAGTAGATGCTGCTGTGTCATCGTTCCAAGAACGGCCTACAGTATGGTTAGCATTAAGCCATGTTTCATCCAAGAACACAACATTTTGCCAATTTTTGATTTCTTTCACTTGCCGTAAAAAAGTATACCTTGCCATCGCTATATCAAATCTTTCCATCAATATTTTGCGTTTGTTACATTTTTTGTATCGAAATCCAATGGTCTTCAAAATCTTCGTTAAAGAACTTTCCCCACCGAAGAATAATCCAGCTTCCTTCAGTGAATGCACCAACTTTTTTCTTGTTGGATACTCCTTCTGTAAATAGTAGCCGTAAACATGTCTTCGGATAGCATCGGCATCAAAGCTATCGATGCCTACGACTGGTTTTGCTCGTTTTCTCTTTTTTGGTGTGTGAAGTTTATTTTCTTCTGTGCCAGTCTCGCCATATTTTTTTTTAGTTATCCGTCTAACAGTTCGTTGTCCAATATTAAGCGCATCAGCTACGCGTTCAACCACTGACGTTATAGGTAAAATTGGCCCTCCATTTTGAGCTTCACGATCGAAATAGTTACGAAGGCGTATTACGAACTCACGTGTCTGACTATTTAGAACAGTTCTCTGCGTACGTTCGGTCATATCGACGAAATCCACAACAAAGGGCTTGAACAGAGTCCAAATTAACGAGCAAGGGTCAACAGTAATGCATTATCAATATTTGAAATCCAAAGCCAGGTCAAAACTATATCACAATCGCATTGCACTGACAGTTTATACTTTTCGAAGCAACGTCAATTCGAAACTGCTTTGTTTTGCATTGAGCATTGACGCGAGTTTGCCGGAGGTAGTAGTTGTGCTAGCCAGCGATCCTATGTGACGATCGTATTAGATTCCATTTTTAAAAATTTATTGATATTTTTTTGCGATTTCAGAGGTTTGTCCACATAGTGAAAATTGTTCATATTCACATTTCACAAGTACATTCACCCCTTAAATGGTGCAAACTGATTTTTCTACACTTGTATACATTTAAGAAATCAATTTAATAAATAAATTTTGAGTCCTAAACCTAAAACTACATTCGATAAAATTTATGAATCTCTGCACATCACTATCGTCAATAAAGTAATACAATTATTTCCTTCAAAGTCGTTATCAATTAATACGGAACTTCATGAGCGGACAAACGTCAAACCGGCCATCATAGCGTGCCGCTAGTTTAATCAATCGGGATGTTCAACTCTACGGAACAGGTTAATTCCACAGAGATCGATTACTTTACGTATCTAGGTACTAGAGTTCCGGGAATTACTAGAAGTTATTTGTTTCTAGCTTTTGCTAGCGACTTATACCTACAATATTACTCGGAAATAATATAGCTATCTACTTAACGCGGCGGTCTCCGTTTTCGTCGATACTAAAGTTTACTAAAATGGAAATAAGTTAGGAACGCATGGATCGAAAAATTTGAAATTAATATATAATATTTTTCATTATATCCCCTTGGATTTGGTCCGATAAAAACATGATTGGACAAACTTTCCTCGATAGAAAAAAAATCAGAAGTTTGGTCTAAAACCTTAGACTTTTGGGTTTTTCTCTTTAATGACAAAGCTCTTAAAGACGTAACTTTCACCATAGGTGTAAAACAATCAAATAAATATTTCGGTCCGATCATTTCACAGTAAGTGCTATATTTCAAATTATATTCTAAATTATTTGATTTCACGCTTTCCTCGCTTATTCTCTTCAAATCGCGTATAGAGCGAGTACAAAGAATTTTCGACCCTATTGTTGAGTGTTATGGGCCGTAATTACGTTATCTTGTCAGTCATACCCGTCGCCTCAGCGCGGTAAGACCTGTATCGGGTTTCATAAGCATTTTGTCTGGTGGACTGTCGTAAGAATGCCATAGAGTAGTAAATTAAGTACTAGGTTATAAAGTATATTTATTTAGGATTTTTCTAGATTTTAAGATAAGTTGATATTGTGCATTTATTATATTAAAAAATAATTTAAGTTTTAAAAGATTTCAGTAAATATTAGATTGCAGTGTAGTGAAACTAATATTTGGTCATTATGGACCAGAACTTATAATTTGAAAATAAAAATAAATAGACCAGGTGTGGTGGCGCTCTTTAGGGAAGGCCTATGTCTAACAGTGCACATCCACAGGTTGATAATGATGATGATGATGATGATGATGATCATGATGATTATGAAAATGACATCCGCTTTCAAGTCCGAGATGTTTCCAAGGTTATCCAAAGGCTTATAATTATTATTTTCTTCACATCCTATGCAATGACATCATTAATTAGGGTTCCGTATCTCAAAAGGAAAAAGGAACCCTTATAGGATCACTTTGTGGTCTGTCTATCTGTCTACCTCTCTATATGTCTGTCTATCTGTGGAGACCACGTATAAGCAAGTGTAATGTGGGATACCCTCCAGCACGTTGGACTGATGATATAAAGTGGCTGGCGGGAAGTGGCTGCATGAGGAAGGCTGAGGACCGGGTGTGGTGGCGCTCTTTAGGGAAGGCCTATGTCCAATAGTAGACATCCACAGGCAGATAATGATGATGATGATGATGGTCATGATGATTATGAAAATAACATCCAATTTCAAGTCTCAAATGTTTCCAAGATTATCCAAGGTGTTATAATTAATATTTTCTTTACTTGCTATGCAATGATATCATTCATTAGGGTTCCGTAGGAAAAAAGAGAACCCTTATAGGATCACTTTGTCGTCTATATGTCTGTCTGTATGTCCGAATGTCAAGAAAACCTATAGGGTACTTCCTGTTGACCTAAAATCATGAAATTTGGCAAAAACCATGAATTTATGGTTTCATCACAAAAAAATGTGTTTCAGTTTTCAAAGTAATATAACTATATCAAGTGGGGAATTATATAAAAGGGCTTTACCTGTATATTCTAAAACAGTTTATTTATTTATTTGTAAGCATAATAGTTTTTGATTTATCGTGCAAAATGTCGGAAAAAAATACCCTAGTACAGAACCCTTGGTGCGCGAGTCTGACTCGCACTTGGCCGGTTTGATATGTATATACGTCAATAATAAGTTTGACCAAAAATTGTGGTGTCGTAAATGTTTTATAGATACAAAAATAAGTATGTATCTTATTCAATATCCTTCAACTTAGACTTTATTATCTCAGCCAAAAGTTGAACATGTGCAAAGCAAAATTTCATACCTACTTTTTGTCATAAAGCTAGTCCAATTTACAAGAAATAAAAGATCCTATTGTGTTTGCCTTTGTCAATACAATGGATCTTAATGGCTTTTGTGTTCTCACTCACTTAGACTAACACTGAAATATCGGTGTTAAAATATTTGTTGTAAAACTTACCTTATGCAGTTACTTTTAAAGTATACATCAAATTGTTACTAAGATGAGAGTTACTTCGTTTTGGAATGTCAAATTAGTGTATCTATTTTTCTGACTGATTTTATTGTTTTGAATCGAAATGTAAGAAAATTAATAAAATCTAACTACTGAAATCGTTTGTTCATAGCTTTCATTAGTCGGTGAGAAATTTTGTTGTACGATAATTTGGTCAATTCCAGATCCAATGTCTCAAAATCCTGTCTTAGTACGGGTCTAAGTTATAGAGAGAATCTATTGTACCTTTTCAAACTTCAAAATCACCACCAGGCTCAGACTCTGCATTGTATTAGTAAGTCGCAGTACTATTTTTGACGGTCTTCAAGCCTACCTACGGGGTAGGCTTGAAGAGGGTAGCTCAAAGCTTCTGAATTAGAGAACATAATTACTACAAATTTAAATTTTTTAAATGTAAATCAATGGCCCGAATCTAAAAATAACAAAAGAGCTATAAAATATTATAATCCATTGTTGACTTTGTCCAGTAGTTGACTTCTCGAGCGCATAATATGCTTTGTAAGGTAACCATATTGAATAAACGAAAACGAGGATTATAAACAAAACAGTTTTTTATACAAACGAAATATTTTATAATGTTATCCTGTTATGGCTGCAGGTGCATATAATACCTTTCAAGTGTTTTTGCACCCCTAAAGCTTGTAAAATATTTTTTTACTGTGAATGTTTTGATAATATAGAACAATAGGATTTTACGACCCCGATCATTAGCGAAATGTAATAAATAGTAACTTGTATGATATCGGTGCTAACTATAGTTTCATTGAATTACTCATTACTTCTAGGACTTGATTTGTACATGATGATTGTGGAAAGTGTTGTTGAGATATAAAAATAAGATATAGGATTAAATTTACCTATAAGATGTAAGTAAATATGAATGATGGTATTATTATTATCAACTAGTAACAATTTAAGAAACTTGGACTTGTCCGTACTATATATAATCTTTCATCCTTATGAAGTATCTTTTTCAAGGCCAAGTTTAATGGTCACCACATTAATGGTCAAAACTGGCAGATAGGTTTATATTGAGAACGTTAACGTGAAATAGACCTTAGCAGCCTTGTTTTATAGCTCAAGTTAATCCATTCATGTATAGCCATCCAGACAGAACCAAAAATTAAAATCGGTGTTATTGAATTTTGGACCTTAAATTAAGGCTATTTAGGTTCATTTTAATCTGATGTTACTGTGTTTTTACGATCTAATTCTACGAAATTTGATAAAATGTTTCACTGCGGGTTTTAGCAGGTAAGTGTAATCACTTCGCTCGTCTCGAGCATATTTTAGAGCATTAGGTATCGGTTATGTATTGTACGAGTTTTTACAACGTTGATAGAATGGTATTGGACCTTAACAGCCTTGTTTTAAAGCTCAATTTCGTCCATACATCTACAGCTAGTGGTGTGAATGGAAACATTCAAACTGGTGAACCGGTTGAACGAATCCTTATCAGCTGTTTTTGCACACCTAACGCGTGAACATTTATTTATTATGTCGATGTATAAAACAATAGCATTTTACAACCCCGATAAATATCAAAATGAAATAAATAGAAACTTTGATAGATAACTAGAGGATGCCCGCGACTTCATCCGCGTGTATTTAGGTTTTTAAAGATCCCGTGGGAACTGGTTGATTTTCTGAGATAAAAAGTTGCCTTTGTCAATAACAGGGATGCAAGCTACCTCAGTACCAAATTTCACACAAATCGATTTAGCGTATGGGTTTTTAGGAATCCCGTGGGAACTCTTTGATTTTCCGGGATAAAAAGTAGCCTATGTCCGTCCATGGGATATAAGCTAATCCTGTACCAAATTTCATCAGAATCGGTTTGTTCGGCCGTGAAAAGGTAGCAGACAGACAGACAGACACATGTTCGCATTTATAATATTAGTATGGATTAGTATGGAAGTATGGATTTCGGTGCTAAGTAATTTAGGTATAACCGAACCAGAAAGTAAAATCGGTGATATTGAATTAGTGACCTTAAATCAAGGACACTTAAGTCCATTTTAATCTGAAGTAACCCCCTATACACACACATACGTAAAACACGCAGGTTGTAAAAGATACCTGATATTATGATTGTAAAGAGATGAATCTAAGCTAAAACAATAGGCATCAGCTATTTCTTGTTAGGTAAGTATACAAAGCAATAAAAGTATTTAAACTATTGATTGTAAATAATATTCAAATCATTTTAATCAGTAACTAGGGAACACTGTTCACTGTTTACTATTTAATGCCAAGTGGCATCAGTGTGGATTACAAAGTATATAAAACAGCATTTTACTTGTAAAAATAATTTTATGTACATGCAATCTTAACACGTGTGAACATGAACTTAGCGAAGTCGAATGCAGTCGATTCTGATGTTATATGTAAATACTGCAGTAAAGTACGCAGATTAAAATGCAGAAGCGATGCGATACTGATTAATCTACACTGTGGCGATTCGCAACCGGTTCAGGGGCGTCTAAGAGAGATGCCGATACAATGTGTATCGCCATCTCTAGATTTGAAATTATACCTGGTATATACCGCCGCCTTAACATAAAGATACACGTACCATGATCCCAACCATGGCCGGCTCACTACAGATCACAGGTCTCCTTTCAGAATGAGAAAGGTTTTGGCCATAGTCTACTACACTGGCTAAGTGCTGATTGGCAGACTTCACACATGTATGAGAACGTATTGGTAAACTCTCAGGTATAAAATTTTCCTCACGATGTTTTTCTTCACCGTTAAAGCAAGTGAGAAGGACATAGCTCCAAAAAGTTGGAGGTGCCAGGTGATTAACTCAGTATCGAACACTTAATGATAGCCACCGGGGTCGATTGGTTCTACATTATTGCTTCACTAGGTGATAAAAAAACTACATTTTCGTAGAAAACTCGAAGCTCGATGGCTATCATTCAGTGTTAGACACTTAGTTAGCGAATCATCCCGCTGGACTCGAACCCCGGACTCCCAACCAGTAAGCCGATATCTTAACCACCAGGCACTAGGCTATCATCGCTCTTCTTATGTATTTTCTCTTTTGAGATAAACTAGGTATTAGTAGGTAAGTTTTTATTAATAGTTTGTCTGTGTGTCTGCAGGTACAACAGCCTACGACACGGTGAGGCCACTGGCGTACCAGGACGCGAAGATATTCATGCTATGCTTCAACATCGCAGAGCCAGAGACCCTGAACAATTCTGCTGCTAAGGTGCTTATTCAACTTCTTATAACAAGTCGTGATTAAAAAAAAAACGACTGCCAAACAACGAACAGCGAACTAAAAAGTTTAAAAGTTACAATTAAAAATGGCGCCATACAACCGCCATATTGAATTTTTAGAATAGAATAGAATAGAATAGAATAGAATTAAATTTATTCATTGGATCAACATACAGGTTAAACACACAAAACACACTTAAAATATAAAACTTAAAAAATAAATAAAACTTAAAATATAAAACTTAAAAACTAACTTAACTTAAACATGGTGTTGTGTTGTGTACCTACTATATGTTGTGCCAACGAAAAGGCCCGAACTCAGCTTAATGTTGTGGATACACAATATACCCACAACGCTTTTTCAAAAAATTATGGCCAACGTCACTCAGGATAAGGAGCATATTACTTCCTGATGCCCGGGATAATATAAAGATTATAACGACACGTTCCCCATACATTTAGAAGTTATGGCGGAATAAGGAAACTCAAATAGTTGGTTTAGACCGGTTTTTGTTAGGAATGTTAGGTTAGCCTATCTATCTGTTATTGGTTTTCCATATTTCCAGTGGTACAAAGAAGTCCGCACGCACGGCGGCTCCGCACCCGTGTTGCTGTGCGGATGCAAGGCAGACCTCAGGCACGACAAGGAGACGCTCACAATGCTGTCCAAGCTCAGAACACACCCAGTCACCAGCGAAGAGGTAAGTTCATTCCAAGTTAAAGAAAAAAAGAAAAAAAAAACGTTTATTTTTTTTGAAAGCTGTGGTGCCACACATTACCAATTATTCTAGTGCCTCTAATACTTGAGCATTAAAGTTAAAACACCTCAAGCAGAAGAAGCGCTGGAATAAACTGTGTCATGTGTGGCACAACCCGAAAAGACAAAGTTACAGTGCAATGGTGTACTCCAGTTTTTCTACAGAACTCCTTATTTCTGATTTGATCACGTAGCACTCCAAACGTAGCTTTCTCTATCGCCTTGAGCTTTCTTCTTTCCTTTCTTCTTATTTGTTGACGGCCATATTGTCTCCAATTCGGCAGCATGCAGGGTTCAATTTTTTTTTAATTATCTAAGTCATCATCATCATCATATGGTCAACTCATTGCCGCCCTACTACTGAGCACGGGTTTCCTCTCAGAATGAGAACCACCATCAGGTCAAGGGCTAACTTGTATCAGAAGAAAAGAAAAAAAGTTTGGTCATATTCTGCCACGCTGACCAAGTGCATATTGGCAGACGTCGCAACACACACACCTTTGAGTACATTATGGAGAAATCTTAGGCATGCAAGTTTCATAACGATGTTTTGCTTCGCCGTTAACGCAAGTGATATTTGTTTGCCTAAAACGCACATAACTGTAAAAACTTAAAGTGTCTGTGGTCGAACCTAGACTGGAATCTAGCACATAGACATGAATTCATTCGCTTCGAATCGCTTTTATTTTAGCATTAAATTGTTGCAGAGAGGCAGTAGATCGAGCCAAAGTAGACAAACATCTGAACCATTCCGTTGATACCATAACAATGTCATACCAATAACCACACGACAATTGACATAGTATTTGGGTCATCTACATTATTCCAATTAAATCGAGGTACTTCGGGCAAAACAGTAGTAAATAAATTCTGGACTGCCATTATGTTGATTTACTGTAATGGTCTTCCCATTTTATATACGAGGTCAGGGATTGTTTGCTTTTGATAGTTTCATAAAGTTTCCTTCTGTCGGTTACCTAACTACATGTTATAATTTATTTACTCCACATGTTTTTAAACATAAGTAAGTAATAATTGCTGAAGAAAACAAATAAAATTTAAATATAGTAAAAAATCTCGAACTTTTTGGAGATTAAAACTTAAAGGGTTTCGTAAATGTAGACCATGTGTGGACTTTGTCCTCTCTATTTTTCCAGCTATTTCTGCTGTCTCAACAGCTTCATTAGTCAGTCAAAGTAGCATAATAAGATATTTGATCATTTAAAATAGCATAGAAAATTGCCGTTCTATCTTAAATAAGCGAAAACGAAAAAGAATTATACTGTCTCTCAGCAAATATTTTATAATCTGGTTGATATGTTTCATTAATTCTTTTGTACCTAAATTCAAGTGTAAAATATCGCGTTTATCATTATTTATTTCTTTGGCAGGCTCTATCAGTAGCAAGACAGTTAGGAGCGACGACCTACGTGGAAACATCAGCCCGAGCCTCCAGCAAAGGGGTGAAGGACGCCTTTGAGGTCGCAGCGTTGGCAGCACTAGGAAAACTTAACAAACAACAGATGAAGCAACAGGTGTGTGTTGCATCCAATTATATCATACTTTCATACTAATCCATCCAACAACCAGCATACATCCACTTTAGTAGAACTTTTTGCTCTTTGAGAGCGGCTATCACTATCCTCTGTCCTTATATCTACTTGCCTTGAACTACCAAAACCTTTTTGAAGAAGGTCGCCCCGCTCTGTTTTTACTAGTACGTGGTCTTAGGTCTACACCCTGAAACGCATCTGCCTGGAGCAGATGCGTTTTAGGGTGTAGACCATTACAGTTAGCCGTACTGATCCCTAAACCATACTAATATAATTACTAGTATATGATATTTCACATTCACCTAACATTGACTCGTTACATTAAATTCAATTCCAAACGTGGGATGTCCAATGTTTGTCTTAGTGTAAAATGTACTTACTCGTAATTTATAACATTTTTGTGCCCCTTTCTCATTTGAGATGTAACTAAACTGAACTTAACAAAATGATGTAACCATCTATATTATATGGAATCTCATTTGAATAATAATGTTCATTATTATGAAATACTCTATTGTCATTGCACTTACGCCTACGTAGAATATTTATTATACTTTGTTTCGACAGAAGCAAGTGGGACGCAGTAAAAGCAAGCGGGATTTGAAAGCCGAGCTGAAAGGACGGGCGAAGAGTTGTTGCGTCATGTGATCCGTCGCCGGCCACCCATCCAGGTGGCCGCACGACTGTTAGGTGACCACCGCCCTTCCAGAGTACTACATAACGAACCTTTTTGGATAACAAACATTACTTGTTCCAACAATGTCAATGAGGAACAGTTGCGGGCCTAATGGACAACCCTGTGGAACCCCTTTGGAAATTAACGCTTTTGCGTTCTTCTTTGAAAATTACAAAGTGTCATTTTACTATACCTATTTAAAATTGAATATTTGATAATACAATGAATATGGTAACTTGAATAATGACGACGAATATCTTTAGTGTAATTGGAACAGAGTTCGTTTTAAAAAGTTATGATAAGAATTTATTATTAAAAAAATTAAGGTGCAATCGATAACCCCCAGGGTTAGGAGCGTGAGAAGCCTGTGATAACGTAAAAATAGAGCATTTGGATTATGGAAAAAGATACGAATAAAGTCTGGATCTTAGAGAGGCAATATATGCTCGATTTTCAATCGCGGAATATCACAAATTGAACATAACAGATTTAAAAACAATAGGGTTTCTATTTACAGCAAACAATTTATATAAGACAAGCGTAACGTAGCTAAATGTGTGTTTTCATATACAGAAATTAGATTTAATGTATTATTGATGTTTTTTCTATAATAAAAGCATTATTGTATGCTATGTAAATATTAAACAACTACCAATAAATAGTAATAAGAAATTCGTAAATTTCGATTAACTCAATGTGCTCAAATTGTTTAGCGAAACCGTTATTAAAGTAAATAATATTGAAATTGAACAAGTTTAGACGAAAAAATTTGATTAGATAGATGTTTTTTTTTTTGTGATAAAGTATTATATTACGATAATTATTATAGTATTTTAAAACTGAAATGCACAATGATGGACAATACTACTAAATACGGAGGTCCATTTACTTAGTTCCACGTCCATGTTGCTGTTAGATTTTAGATTTTTGTACGTTTAATACAAAAATAACATTTCGTACGTATTCCTGAGATCACTTGTAAAATTAATTTACGTAGTTAAAATCACCTGTAGTTGAATTCAATGTCTAAGTATTTAATTTTTTTAATGTTAACGTTAAGGCTTTTGAAAAATATTTTTAAGATAATCATTCTAAATAAATTGTTACAGAAGAAAAATTATTAACATAAGAGCGAACTTCAAAAACAACATAAATATAGCGTTCTATATTAAAAAGATATTCAAAATGAAACTCTCGACTCAAATTACGATTAATTTTAAAAATATTTTTTTGTAATTTTGATCCAAAAATCATAAATATTCATTCGTAATTTGAATCGAATCCATACAAGTAAGTTTACAGATTGTTTTATAATATTTGTTTTAGATAATTTATTATTATATTTTGTCTTATTATAAGTCGATATCAAGCTTTAAATTTGATGTTAGCTTTAATTAACGAATAAATTATTGTATTTACTATTTAAAACAATTGAAAATATATCTTTTATTCCCGAACTGTTTAAAAAAAAACCTCTCTTACTTACATTTAATTTAAATATTTATTTAACTATTATCATTATTGTTTATCGAAGGACATATCACTCTCAAATGATCACGTTTACAACAATAGTAAGGGACAAAAATAAACGTGTCTTTACAAAAATACCTACCTACCTATTTATTTTTGGAAATTAAAAATGTTAAAAAATATGAGGATAAATGAATCATTACAACTTATCTATTGTGTAATACGTAATATGTTTTTGTTTTATATAAACTATTCATGTATAAACAAAGAAAGATAATTCAAATTGTGAATAAAAGTCATGGTCCTACTTTTTACTGTATTTTAATTGTAAAAACTGTCTTTAATCTATGTGTAATTGGTTGATTAAAGAAATCAAGTAGCGTACTTATATTAAAGAAAATATTTCTTTCTAATGCCGGCTTCCCACGGTGCGTGATATTTTAAACGGTCGCGGACCAGCCCGCGCCGACAGTGCACCCTTGGAAGGGTATCCCGTGGTACCCGTGGTAGAGAACACACACGTCGTTATCGGCGGTCATGCGTGATAATCCACACAATCCGCACCGTGGGAATCCGGCATAAGTAGCAAATGTGCCTATTATTTTACCTGTAACATTATTAGATAAAACAAATTGTTTGTATATCGTAGACAACATGTAAAATGTAAACTTAAACATGCAAAATATTCAAATGAGTTTCATGCTTTTATATCAATTCTAGCCGAATCGAACTGAAGAACAGTAGTTATAGTTCATGTTATATAACATTGTTATATTACGGACTTGTTAATGTTACAACGCTGTAATAGTAATGTCAAATAATGTGGAATTTAAATGCAACTCAGAACTCAGATACTATCGAAAATATTTTGTATCTAAATGGGGTCCTAATTGAAAAACCATGTATTTCTAATAGGTACTTTCTATGAAAGTTTTTGAAAGACATCCATAATAATAGACTCGTATGTTGTCTGAGTTTATAAGATTATATTATTAAAATTGTTTTATTTAGGTACAAAGAAAAAGTATAAAGGATAATGTAAGTGCGTTTGTTTTCCAACATCTCGACTCTAGACAGTTTTTAATTAAGCCACTTTGAATGTTGTTTCTAGTAATATTATTGAATATAGCGTTCAATGTTTTTGAAAGTCGTCTTTTATTTATCTCAACCTTCCGAACCCCAAACCCAACTACTACGTACAAAGATATTAAGTAGGTCAAAACTCCATACTTATAGAAGGCAAAGCTAATTTAAAAATTAGTGCGGTCAAGTGCGACTCGCACTTTGGGGGCCAAGGGTTCCGTATCTTTAACTTAACTACCCTTGATTTTTTGTGACGTAATTACAATTCACAGATTTCATATTTCTCCCCTTACTTGTGCTATAAGACATTGCTACCTGCCACATGATTCTCGGTCAACGAGAAGTATCCTATAGGTACGTTTTGACACCCCTGACAGACATGATAGACAGACAGACAACGCAGTGATCCTATTAAGGTTCCTTTTTTTCTGTGGAGATACGGAAACCTAAAAAACGGATAGTTAATACATAATGCTGTATTTGACTTCTGCAGCGTTGATTTTCAGACAAAGCATTAAGTGACGTTACGACCCGACTATGCTGACTATATACCTAATAAACTGCAAGTAGCTAATATCTACATCTAAAGAAATAAAATAAAATAAAAGGCGACTATTAAATACAAATATAAAGGTCAAAGGAAGTTGGTAAAGTCACGGGTAGTCTTCTAATAAAAGTTTGATTCGGAAATTTAATTATTTCATTACTCGAACTCTAGAGGCCATTAGGAGCTGTGAAACTTATTATTACAATTTCATTTGGAGGGACAACGAGTAACGACATCCGACAAATTGCGTAGACCCCGAAAATGCTGGAAAATGCTTGGATGATAAGGTCGCCCTTTGTTTTTGAGTCTATCCTGTTTTTTTTTTTGTCATAGTAGTAAGCAATAAAGATGTTTAAAAATAATAAAATATTTTATTTGTTATTTTTTATAATATATTATATAGGTATATTACGCGGTCTTAAAAATTCACATACAAATCTTTGAGCCCCTGTAATTTTAAAACTACATATTTTTAGAAAAATCTAAAACACCACAGGCACAAATATTAGTTTCTAGAATATGTCTGCAAAATTTCATGGACTTTGGTTGCTTAATATTCAAATGAAATTGGGACTACGATTGTATGGAGTAAGTGACGGAGAGAGCCCTGTTAACAATAAATCAGTACAATCCCTTACACAATCGACTGTCACCGACAGTGTGCAAATATTTAAGTTGAATAGGTTGGTTTAAATAAATAAATAAAAATGCTAACAAATTGCGTATTACATCGAAAATGCTGTTTTATTCCTAGCCTGCTGGGGCGGGTCTCTAGTGGTAATTAAAAAAACCGGCCAGTGCGAGTCAAACTCGCGCACCGAGGGTTCCGTACTCGGCTATTTTTCCGCCATTTTGCACGATACATCAAAATACATAAAATTGTTTTTATGTATTTTGTTCAAGTTTTAGAATGTACAGGTAAAGCCCTTTCATAATATTATGATACCCCATTTGGTATACATAGTTTTCTTACATTATTTGTTTATGAAAAAAAATTTTTTTTAGTGATATAGGTAACCACAAATTCACGGTTTTCAGATTTTTTCCTTTACTCGTGCTATAAGACCTACCTACCTGCCAAATTTCATGATTCTAGGTCAACGGGAAGTAGGTACCCTATAGGTTTTCTTGACAGACAGATAGACAACAAAGTGATCCTATAAAGGTTCCGTTTTTCCTTTTGAGGTGCGGAACCCTAAAATCAACAATACCTAACCGTACTTTACGGAACTCATCTAATATTAAATCCAATTCCCACTTGACCGCCACGTTTAATATAGCGGGACAAATTCTCAGCGAATATCGTCACGTCGACCCTTAAGAGGACTCTCTCCGTCACTCGTTTCATACAATCGTAGTTCCAATTTCATTTGAATATTAAGCAACCAAAGTCCATGAAATTTTGCAGACATAGAAACTAATATCTATGCCTGTGGTTTTCCAGATTTCTGTTAAAATATTCGGTTTCTAAGTTACGCGGTCTTAAAAATTTTCATACAAATCTTTGAGCCCCTGTAATTTTAAAACTACATACTTTTAGAAAAATCTAAAACACCATAGACACAGATATTACTTTCTAGAATAAGTATGTCTGCATTTCATGGACTTTGATTGCTTAATATTCAAATGAAATTGGAACTACGTTTGTATGAAACGAGTGACCGAGAGAGCCCTGTTAATATTGTCAGCGACCACGATTTTTAATAAAAAGTTTACGAAAATTACGCCGCAATGCGTTCAGGAAATATCCAGAATTATTGTAGAGTAGGATTTAGATGCCAAATGTATCTAAATAGTAGAGCACTGAAATGGAATAAGTATAGTAACAAGTTCAGTTTTTTGGGGACTAAGATTACTATGTTGGTTGGTTATAAAGGTTGCCTGGTAGATAAAGGTTGCCTGGTAGAGATTGCTCCAAGCAATAAAGCCGCCTTTGCACACAATTGCTTTTTTCTGTTTTCTTCTTATTGTGTTGTTATACTTTACATGTGTTTTTGTGTGCAATAAAGAGTATCTATCTATCTATCTATGTTGATGTACGTTATGATTTGTGAATTTCACTATACATGCGTTGCGAAATTGGACGTTTACACGTGCAATCGATAATGAAATTAATGTCGTGAAACTAATTTCGTGCCACTAATTTCGTAATGTAAATTCCGCTGTAGGGTTTTGGGCATTCCCATCGTGCCCACAACGGTAGATCCACGCTTTCTTATACTATTTCTTCTTATATATTCCTTTCTTATATTATTTCTGTCTGAGTGAGGCGTTCACATTATGGAGAGAACCACAAAGAACTTACAAGCATAATATTATACCGAGAGAGAGAGAGGATCTAGACCCAGGGATTTGAGTTGTATAACCTCAGTCAGTTTCTTCTTTTATATGTAGAATATAATCTAAAATGAACACTTATTTTCCTTTCCCCCCAATATTTACCTACATCAACGTTAGTGGGGAATATAAAATAACAATGTCGAATCTGCCGAGAGAGATGGCTCGTATACTTTTACGAGCATATTCAGACTCGCAATAACATTATGTTGGGACGCTTCCTCGCAAGCTTGTTTCATGGTAAATAATAATTATTGTTTCAATACGCACGGTGAGATTTTGGAGCCCTGAAATTCTCGTCAGCATAACTTTACAAGTTAACGTTAACTGTGTATTTATTCCTTGGGATAAATACCCTGTGTATATGCCCCAAGGAGTAAATACATTGTATAAGTAAGCTCGAGGGAGCCACGATCTTCAAAATTGAGGACCGACGCGAAAAGAAGAAAACCCCTTTACCCTTCTCTTTCTTTTCTTAACTCTTCTCATTCTCATTGTAAGAGGAGACTCGTGCTAAGTAATGAGCTTTTAGCCACGATCCTCAAAATTGAGGGACCGACGCGAAAAGAAGAAAACCAAGGGGTTTTCTTTCTTTCGCGTCGGGTTTAAGAAAAGAATGAGAAGGGTTAAGGAACCCTTCTCTTCCTTTTCTTAATCCTTCTCATTCTCATTCTAAGAGGAGACTCGTGCTAAGTAGTGAACTGCAATACAAAAAAAAATACAAAAATATTTATTACGTTAAAACAATTTTACATAGAACACATAGAAATTGGGACCATCCCAGTAAGTGCCTAGTATTGCTACTAGTACTTGTGGCAGGCGGCCCCAAAACGTACTCGTACGTACGCGTGTTCACTCATTCGTATTTTTACGATTCGTTTTTGACGTATTATTTACGGAAAACGAATACGAATGGATGCACAAACGCCCTGAGTCGGAGTTTATCCGATTGCGGGTTCAAATGCCATCCATTCCAGCGCCTTTGGACGATCTACGAGGCCAAATAATACAATAACTTGAAAATATGCGTATACTTATTTTCTCTTTTTTCCAATATTTATAGCGGAGTTAGTGGAAAAATAGGAAATAACGACGGAAATACCGTGAAAGTTGACTCATATAATTTTACGAGCGCACTTACAATAATAATTTATATGTATTATAATGTAGAGACGTTTTCTCAAGGTCCTTTTAACCCCCGACCCAAAAAGGGGGGTGTTATAAGTTTTACGTGTGTATCTGTGTATATGTGTATCTATCTGTGGCATCGTAGATCCTAAACTAATGAACCAATTCTAATTTTGTTTTTCTTTTGTTTTTGAAAGGTGGCTTGATCGAGAGTGTTCTTGGCTTCAGCCGTTTGAAAGTTATCAGCTCTTTTCTAGTTACTGTAACCTTCACTTGTCGGGGAGGTTTTAAATAATTTGTAGAATAACATATTTTAACTAGGTAGGTACACAATGAAAATGTACACGTAGTACTGGAGCTGTTTGAAAATTGAAATTTAGCATAACCAATTCAGCTCTATTCCAAAAAGTTATAGGTGCGTGCCTGGGATCGAACCGCCGACCTCCCGAATAAGAGGAGGACGTCTATTAGGCTATCACGGTTTGCTGCTCTACTCTATTCTATTTCTATGTAGATTCTGTGACATTTATCGTACTGGAACGCTAAACTACTTGGCGGCAGTCACACGGACTGACACGGACTGAACATTTCTTTCGGATTATAGCAAAGTGAGCATGTTGCGTTTGTGATTGCTTTCTTTTATGTAGAGACATAAACGCCATGTTCGAGGCAACAACGGTTGGTCGTACCTATAGCTCATTACTACCCGTCTTTATTGTTGTTTATGTATACTAGGAGAAAGAAACGCTTTACCAAACGCAAAAACGTTGATAAAAAAAATTTAAGATCACCTTGAATGTTCGTTTTGTTTATTTAAAGATATTGTTCCATACAGCAAACGAAGAACAACATCACCCTCATCGAATACTTGATCTATTTTTAACCCCCGACCCAAAAAGAGGGGTGTTATAAGTTTGACGTGTGTATCTGTGTCTGTCTGTGGCATCGTTGCTCCTAAACGAATGAACCGATTTTAATTTAATTTTTGTTGTTTGAAAGGTGGCTTTATCGAGAGTGTTCTTAGATATAATCCAAGAAAATCGGTTCAGCCGTTTGTAAGTTATCAGCTCTTTTCTAGTTACCTTCACTTGTCGGGGATGTTATAAATTTTTAATTTATACTTGTATGGCTTTTTTCCATATAAACGTCACTCAGAAAACACGTAGATAATTGAAATAATTATGTTTGACGAATAATTGGAATGTTCTCCCAAAACATGCGCGAGGACACTGGCCAAATGCGGTTTGGCAGATTTCACACACCTTTGAGAACATTGGAGACCTCTCAAGCATGCCGGTTTCCTCAGGCTTTTTTCCTTCAACGTAAAACCGCACACACCTCTGAAAAATTAAAGGTGCGTGCCCGAGATCGAACCCCAGACCTTCCGAATAGGCCGACGATTTAACATATCATCGCTCGGGTACTCAGTAGCTGTTTGAAATTTAGCATAACTAATTTAGCACTATTCTACGCTAAAGTTGGAACAAGCCTTTATAAAATTAGCTCAACGCTTAGCAGTCGAGGACCTGGAATGTAATGTCGCATAGTTGCTGGAATAACTTGGATGCAACGAATATTTGGAGAACCACACTAGAAATAGGTACCTACATTCTCAATTCCAATTTAGGACTTAAAGGAACCGTCTAGTTTCTCTGTCCGTTTGTATGTCACAGCTATTTTTTTAATGCTTCAGACTCTTCACGGTTAGATTTGTTGATATTTTCATTGTAAGACTGCAGATAGAATCCGAAATTAGGAAATTCGTAGCATTCAAACATCTTTCAAATGACAATGTAGGCTAGTTGTATGTGTTAGTGTGGAAGTTAGTGAAACAATTAATCTATACTTAATATTATAAAGAGGAAACCTTTGTATTTTTGTATGTTTGTATTGAATAGGCTCAAAAACTACTGGACCGATTTCAAATTTTTTTTTACCATTACTTAGAGGGATTCTTCCGAATCCGTATAGGCTATATTTTATCCCGGAAAATAGATAGGATTTTTCGTGGTAGTGTCCACCCGTGCGAAGCCGGGGCGGGTCGCTAGTCTTCTATATTTAGAAGTATATAAAAGTCCTGACTTACTGACTGACCCACCAACGCCTAGCCCAAATCTTTGGACCTAAAAACCTGTGTGCAAAGATTCCCTTTATAATATAGAAGACAATTTAACTATGAGTAAGACCATCTTTTAAAATTCCTACTGAATAGGGAATAAAGAGGATCTACATTTTCACCGAACAAAGCCGCAGGAGGTCGCTAGTATAAGTATATTTCAGTACAAATTACATGATCTGAAATCTGAATGCATCCGTTGGGTCGGAAATATCATATTCACGTCTCATACTCACTATATAGGAAAATCTAGCAATAGGAAATTGGGACCGAATTCCGAGTCTCAAATACCTTGCACAATAATCCTGATTTGATATTGGTTAAGACCCTGATATCAACTGTAGTATTCAAAGCTAAATGGTTTATTGGATCATGGATGAATCACATTAATATTATAGAGGGGAAAGTTTGTGTGTATGTATGTTTGTTACCCTTTAACGCAAAAACTACCGGGCGGAGTTGGCTGAAGTTTGGAATGGAGATAGACTATGCCCTGGATTAACAATAGGTTATAATCATAGCAAAAATCAAAGAGTTCTTACGGGATTTTTAAAAACCTAGATCCACGCGAACGAAGTCGCGGGCATCAGCTAGTGATATAATAAATTAAGGAGTCTTTAATTCAGATGTTTTTGGGCCATTGGATACTTTGCACTTATTTAAAAGCATAATTGTACGTGATGATGAAGCTTATTTAAAGTTACAACCCACCATTTGTACCATAATGCTTTATTCAATTAAGGGCCAATTTCACCAACGTAAAACAAGTCTTATCCGAAAGTAAATTTGATATTTTGGCAGTTTCTCAGTACAAAAATTGTCACTAACGCTCAATTTATGCCACGGTTAAACGTCACTCGACGTTGGTGAAATCGCCACTAAGATAAATACAATATCTATCTAATGATTTTTTTTCTCTCTCGTCTGGCTTTACAAAGATTAGCCAATGTCAATTTTGTAGTTATTTGTAACAAGTTAGGGAAACTATAGGTACAAGTATGGACCCCGTCTGTGCCGGCGCTTGCCGACACATGCACGGCACCCCCTTACAGCGCTTTACGGTCAGTTTAAACAAAAAAAAAAAACACTCCAAAAAGGCAGAACTCGCCCGCCAGCTAACACCAACACAGACGAAGTTAATGAATTATTAGTGGAAAAATTCATTATTATGTACAAAACTGTGTTTCCATTACGATAGTAAA
This sequence comes from Maniola jurtina, assembly GCF_905333055.1. Taxonomy (NCBI): domain Eukaryota; kingdom Metazoa; phylum Arthropoda; class Insecta; order Lepidoptera; family Nymphalidae; genus Maniola; species Maniola jurtina. The sequence continues at coordinate 11,691,031 of NC_060045.1, forward strand.
TAGATAATTTATTAAAACGACAAACAATGGGTTTATTTTGCACTGCGGTTGCGTGGTCACGTTCGATTTATTATATTAATTGTTTGCAACCGATACGTATCAAATATCAATAATGTTTATTTATGTTGCAAATCTAAATATATTATAGGTATAATATTAGGTATAACAAGTGTAAATTAAAACTTAATAACACCCCCGACAAGTGAAGGTTACAGTAACTAGACAAGAGCTGATAAGTAACTGTCGAACGGCTTAACTGATTTTCTTGGATTATAGCAGAATACTCTCGATCATGCCACCTTTCAAACAAAAAAACTAAATTAAATTGGTTCCTTAATTTAGGAGCTACGATGTCACAGACAGAATATACACAGATACACACGTCAAACTTATAACACCCCTCTTTTTGGGTCGGGGGTTAATACAAGGAAGGAAAGGTATTCCGAACCAGTGGTAGATGCTTTTGAGTATTCAAAAGTACTTGTAAATTCAAATTCAAATTCAAATTCAAATTCAAAATGTTTTTATTCAATTAGACTTTTACAAGTTCTTTCGAATCGTCAAAAGCATCTACCACTGGTTCGGAATGCCTTTCCTACCGAGAAGAACCAGCAAGAAACTCGGCGGTTGCTCTTTTCAAAGATTTGATATACAATATTATATTATTAAAAGTCTATAATTGAAAAAAAATATATTTTGAATTTGGAAAAGATGACTGGAAGGATTTTTTTAAAAAATTGGTCACGCGCAAGTAGGACCTGTGTAACACAAAAGAACACACTTTTTAATTTTTTTTTAATTTTCATAGTGGCCATTTTGAAATGTTTATTATTTGTTGTTATAAATAACGGTAATAGAAATACACATTCTGTGAAAATTTCAACTCTCTACCTATTATGATTCACGAGATACAACCAATAGGATCCCGTATAAATAAGGCTTCTTTAAGTAAGGTAGGCAGTTTGACATAAATGAAAAGGCTTTTCATATGATTTTTCACATGCTACCTATGAAATGGCCCACCCCTTGTAGCTACATCTATTTTCTCTCAAACCAGATACCACTTACGTAATATTAAAGAAGTGAACCGAAAAGTTCGTCTTATTGTGAGAGACCCTAATATTCTTACAAAATTATGCAAATCCTTGGCGATATTTCAACAAGTTGGCGCGTGCCGGCTCTCAAACTGTGGAGTTACTTTGCCAAGTACCTACAAGATAATAATCATGGCGGATTGCTACGCGGGAGTTTTCCGGGAAAAGTGCTTGTTCTTATTGCAATTTTTCTGTACTCCCCGTTATGGAGCCAGAATTTTTGCTCTTGTAAAAATATTAATATTACATAAACATTTTCACAACAGCGAAAATTCTCGCTTTGTCTAAATGAATGAAAATTATTTTCATAGAACTACAGTTACTTACTTATCTAATTAATTTTACAGCCCGGCTAGCATGGGCAGTAGATAAAAATTATATCCCTCGATTATATCCACTGATGTCATAGAAATCAGTGGATATAATCGGGGATATAATTTTTTATATCCCTCGATTATATCCACTGATGTCATAGAAATCAGTGGATATAATCGGGGATATAATTTTTATCTACTGCCCATGCTAGCCGGGCTGATATTGCCTTTTGCCCGCGACTTCGTCTGCGTTACCACAGGAACGATAATAAATATTTATAATCATCGCTAAAAGCCATCTGCCATACTAACAAAAAAAATTCACTGAAGATTAATATCAGTGCAAGAATTTTCATTATCGGATTTTAGGAGATTACGCCCTACATAAAAGCTCGTAAACTAACATTTTACCTCTTTGTAATAAACATACAGATAAGGCAGTAGTACCTACAATATTGCAAAATTTAATTCTTTTTTAACCCCCGCGACCCAAAAAGAGGGGTGTATAACACCCCTTGACGTGTGTATCTGTTTATCTGTCTGTGGCATCGTGCTCCTAAACCGATTTTAATTTAGTTTTTTTTTTTGTTTGGAAGGTGGCTTGATCGAGAGTGTTCTTATCTATAACCCAAGAAAATCGGTTCAACCGTTTGAAAGTTATCAGCTCTTTTAGTTGCTGTAATCTTCACTTGGCGGGGGTGTTATAAATTTTTAATTTACACTTGTTTAAAGCATGAATTTAACCGTTTATGTTTTGCTAAGAATCACAACAGTCGCGTTTGTCAGTATCAAAATTTAAAAATTACTTTTGATATTGGTTTTTCATAACATCTTTTTCAGAAACAGACTGGTAATGGTAAGTATACCAATTTCAGTTAAAACAGACAGGAAAGTACCTACTACTTATGCTTATATAATAATATATATAGTATGGATTGAACTTTAAAGTTCATCTGTCATCAGAATTGTAAAACTAAAAACATAACAAAGTCCTATGTAGATATAAGTAGGAAAGAGACGGTTTTGAATATCGGTAAAATACCTAGTCTAAGATAAATAAGATGCTAGTGTTGTATGCTTTTTATTAAATTAATTTCTGCACGTAGCAACGGGCAGTGTATTTTGTAAACAATTGGGTCACCGCCAACACTGTGTAGCTTTTAGTTTAATATTGCACGTTCAATTGGCTATTACCAACCACCGGGGTTCCTGGGGGACTTAGATTTTATAAAAAGCTTTGAACAGACCCTTGGGTAAGCTTTGGCTTGGTCAGTGAAAAAACACTAGAAGTATTTAGAACTAGATGTAGATATAATTACTTAAGAAAGAGACGGTGTTCAAAATCGGTAAAATACCTAATCTAAGGTAGATAAGATGTTAGTGTTTTATGGTTTTTATTAAATTAACTAGCTGATGCCCGCAGCTTCGCCCGCGTGGATTGGTCAGATCCCCTGCAGCATCAGGATTGAGGAGTTGGACTCCAAATTTTTTATGACACAATGTCGCAAAGTTTCTCTATCGATTAAAAAAGAAATGACGCAAATCGGTTCAGAAATCTCGGAGATTTCGGTGTACATAGGTAGAAAAACACAACTCACTTTTTGAAAGTCGGTTAAAAAAGTAGCCTATGTTACTCCCTGGTCAATCCTCTACTTGTCTGTGAAAATCCCGTCAAAATCGGTTCAGCCGTTCCGAAGATTAGCCTTTTCAAACAGACAGACAGACAGACAGACAGACAGACAGACAGAAAGACAGACAAAAATTTTAAAAACGTGTGATTCTGTTATAGTATCGTTCAAATAACCATATGACCTGTGGCGGTTGCTCACACCGAGACCGCTGCCGCGCGTGAGGTGGGACCACACCTCGCGCCATCCCTTCTTGCCCCGCGCTCCGCACCGGACCGCGGCGCGGCGCGCGCGCATCGTGTCTCGACTCTCGAGTAGTAGTCTCTCGCCGCACCTACCTACCTACACGCGCTTGTTCCGCGTGCGCTTGCGTTTGCCTATTGTGACCGTTACTCATTGTAAATATAAATAATAATAAAAGTAAATTGTATGTGTCAATATATTCCCACAGTGGTATCCCCGGCGTTTGGCGTATTAGCAATCGCAGATAGGTACTCGGAACATTCTTCATAATTTTGTGAGCGTCGCACCACAAGCCGGTGGTCCAACTATAGGCGGAAGCGATTTTAAATTTTTTTTTCTTTTTTAAAATATGGCGCAGAACGGAAGTCGAGCAAGCGATGTAGACACTAAAAGTGACGATCCAGAGGTCCCCGGGGAGGTATCAAAAATAGGCACGCCATTGCGTTGCCCACCTTTTTGCCCCGAAGAGGCAGCCTTATGGTTTGCGCAACTAGAAGGACATTTCATTCTATCTAAAATAAATAGCGATACTACAAAATTTTACTTCGTTACGACGCAATTAGAGACGAAATACGCCCTACAAGTCAAAGACATCATAACGAATCCGCCTGCTGTAAATAAATATGACAAATTGAAGACGGAGTTAATTAATCGCCTTTCTGCGTCTCAGGAAAAGCGCATTCAACAATTACTGAGCCACGAGGAGTTAGGCGACCGCAAACCTTCACAATTTCTTAGACATTTGCAGAATCTGGCTGGACCTTCGGGGGCTTCTGACTTCATCAAGAGTATCTGGACAAATCGCTTACCCCAAAACATACAAACCGTAATCGCGTCTCAAATTGCAGAACTTGAGGTAGAAAAACTGGCAGAAATCGCAGACCGCGTACACGAAATAGTTCCCGCAGCACCTCAAGTCGCAACTGCTTCGGCATCCAGCAGCAGTAACGCTGACATGGCGAAAGAGGTGAGTGAACTAGCCAAACAGGTAGCACTACTGGTGACCAAATTGGACAGAGGAAGAACACGTTCTCGTTCTCGCACAAACCAACGAAGGTATGATCGCTCGAGCTCCTCTAGGTCTAAACAACCACCTCCAGACCACCCGCACTGCTTTTACCACTATACTTTTGGAGCCAAAGCGCGGAAATGCAAGCAACCGTGCACTTTTAATTCGGGAAACGTACAGGGCGGTCGCAAGTAGCGGCAAACGACTGTCCTTCTCCAACAGGCCGCTTATTTGTCACCGATCGTACTTCAAAGATACAGTTTCTTGTGGACACGGGTTCTGACTTAAGCGTTTTTCCTCGATCCGCCGTTAAGACGCCGTGTAAGAAATCTAAATACGACCTGGTAGCAGCTAACAATACAGTCATCCACACATACGGTCCGAGACAACTACACCTGAACCTTGGACTCCGAAGAAACTACACCTGGAACTTTACCGTAGCAGATGTTTCACGACCTATTATTGGAGTTGACTTCTTGAGCTTCTACAATTTACTTGTAGACTGTCGAAACCAACGCCTTATTGACAACGTGACATCACTCTCAGTTCCAGCTACAAATATCCGATCTGTGGAAGATATTGCATCTGTAAAAGCGGTAGTCGGAGAGACGCCATACCACCAAATACTACGGGAGTTTCCAGAAATCACGCGACCCCCAGGTATACACTCATCAGCTAAGCATAACACGCTTCACCATATCAGGACAACGCCAGGACCTCCAGTTTCATGCAAGCCTCGACGCCTCGACCCGACACGAATGCAAATAGCTAAAAAAGAATTTGAAGACATGCTTACAAGCGGCGTAGCTCGGCGTTCAGAGAGTTCTTGGTCTTCTGCTTTACACCTGGTGAAGAAAAAAGATGACGGTTGGAGACCCTGCGGGGACTATAGAGCATTAAATTCCAGAACAATCCCCGACAGGTACCCCATCCGACATATACACGATTTTTCTTACCAGCTCTCAGGGTGTTCAATCTTTTCAACAATTGATTTAGTCAAAGCCTATAATCAAATAGCTGTAAATCCAGAAGATATTCCGAAAACAGCAATAACTACACCTTTTGGCCTTTACGAATTTCCGTATATGACGTTTGGCTTGAGAAACGCGGCCCAGACCTTCCAAAGGTTCATGGATGAAGTCTTACTTGGTCTTGATTTTTGTTACGGATACATTGACGACATCTTAGTTTTCTCCTCATCTCCTGAAGAGCACAAGACCCACTTACGCCAACTGTTTGAGCGCCTGCGACACTACGGCGTCGTTATAAACTCATCGAAGTCTAATATTGGCCAGTCTGAAGTAGTCTTCCTGGGATACCGTGTATCGTCTGAGGGTACTAAACCTCTGGAGTCTAAAGTCGAAGCAATAGTAAACTATCCAGTACCCAAGACGGTAAGAGAGCTGCGACGGTTTCTAGGAATGATTAATTTCTACCGACGCTTCGTTCCTAATGCTGCGCATCTACAAGCTCCCTTGAATGCCCTCCTAGCTGGTCCAAATACCAAAGGATCTCAGCCAGTGCAAATGACTCCAGAGCTACTAAAGGCATTTGAAGAGTGCAAGTCGTCACTGTCAACAGCTACTCTTCTAGCTCATCCGGATGCATCAACAGAATTAGCAATAGTGACAGACGCATCGGATTCTGCTATAGGCGCGGTGCTTCAACAGAAAAAAAATGGCGTATGGCAACCTTTAGCTTTCTATTCGCACAAGCTTAGCAGCGCGCAAAGGAAATACAGTCCCTATGATCGAGAGATGTTGGCTGTCTACGAAGCCATTAAATATTTCAGGCATATGGTCGAAGCGAGAGTATTTGCCGTTTTCACTGATCATAAGCCACTTACCTTCGCCTTTAAACTGAACAGAGACAAGAACTCGCCAAGACAATTCCGGTACCTCGATTTCATTGGACAATTCACAACGGATATAAGGTACTTACCTGGAAAGGAAAACGTAGTCGCAGACGCACTGTCCCGTATCGAAGGGATAACACCAGCTATCAACTTTGAAGAACTCGCACGATTTCAGGAAGAAGATCCTGAACTGCAAGACCTCCTTCTTCACGGCTCCACGTTGAAACTGAAAAAGATGGCTACACCTAACAATAACTTACCTGTTTACTGCGACACTTCTGTACAGACGCCTCGTCCGTATGTAACACCTCAGCTAAGAAGACAAGTGTTCGATTCACTTCATAATCTTCATCATCCCGGAAGTTCAGCTACTATACGACTGGTCTCTCAACGTTTTGTTTGGCCAGGGATTCGTAAAGACTGTAGAGAGTGGGCTAGGCAATGCTTGCAATGCCAAACTAGCAAAATTTCTCGCCACACTATCTCCCCTCTTTCTTCCTACCTTACTCCTTCTTCCAGATTCTCTCACATCCATCTCGACATCGTAGGACCGTTACCCCTATCTTCTGATTTCAGATATTGCCTTACCGTCATCGATAGGTTCACGCGATGGCCTGAGGCGTATCCCTTAAAGGACATGACAGCAGAGACCTGCGCAGCTGCTCTAGTATCTGGGTGGATAGCTAGATTCGGCTGTCCTTCACGGGTGACTACAGACCGCGGCC